>NC_140579.1:348368181-349043681 GCF_964204655.1 Triturus cristatus
TGGTACCCAACGCATCATCCGATTGCGTGTCGCAAGACGAGAGTGCGTGGAAAATTTCATCGCGGCACCATCGCAACACGCAGGGTCTCCGCATCGCCGAGTGCGTCGAGCATCGTCCCGAAACGTGAAGCTTCCTGCCATTGCGAGGGTTGTCGCAGAACCAGTTTGCGGGCCGCACCGCTGCCGGTGCGTGAAAAGTCTCCAATCGCTGCGTGCGTCGACGCAGAGTCCCGTTCCGTGGCGCATCGAGAGTTGCGGCGCTGGAAGGCAACGCTGCGCCACACATCGCACCACATCGAAGAGTGTCGCATCGAACCTGTGCGTGAAGCTTCCCCCTAAGAAACCTACGCAACGAAAGCCAAAGGTATCGCATCCTCCCCCTACAGATCGGAGCCGGCGCATCCACCTCTGCTGCGTGAAGCAGGGCTGCTGCAAAGCCTCCCCAGGATCTCAGGAGCATCGCATCGCCTTTGCCATCTTCCTTGTTATAGCTTTTGGGAACCTTATCGCAACTACAGGTACTGTTGGGCACGAGAGTGTCGCATTTTGTGCATTGAGAGTCGCACTGTGCAGGACACTGATTTTGACATCCTGGAGTACTTTCTGCAAACTCTTGAACTATCTTTAAAGTAACCTTTTGAAGTATATGTTGGTTTGTCTATAGTATTTGGTCTTGTGAAGTTTTTAGTAAAGATACATTATTTTTCTAAAACTGGTGTGGAGTAAATCTGTGGTGTTTTCACTGTGTTACTGTGAGTGTTGGTACAAATACTTTACACATTGCCTTTGATAGCCTAGACTGCTCAGGCCAAGCTACCTAGAGGGTGAGCAGGGGTTATCTTAACAGTGTATCCCCCTTTCCCTGACTAGAAGCAAGGGTCCCTACTTGGACAGTGGTACCTACCCTGCCAACTAGAGACCCCCAGATCTAACAGTATGCTTAGAATTACTTTTCAGGGTCAGTGCTGGGCTAAAAGATGTAGCACTGGGATCTCTCCTGATAACAGATGAGTAAATCGGAATTCGTAGTTTGGCTGATTTTAGAGGAATATTTGTAAGTTCCAAAACTCCACACTTTCATACTTTTCTGCTGAAAACCACACAATGGATTCCTATTGAAGGAAATACAAGCTACTGGTAAGTACGCTTAGAATTACTTTTCAGGGTCAGTACTGGCTTTAAAGATTCAGCACTGAGGTCTCTCCTGATAACATTTGAGTAAATCGGAATTCGTAGTTCGGCTGATTTTAGAGGAATATTTTAGAGTTCCAAACCTCCACACTTAGAAGAATTTCTAAGTGAAACCAATCAATGTTACCCTATGGAAGGAAATACAAGTTACTGGTAAGTACGGTTAGAATTACTTTTCAGGATCAGTACTGGCCTTAAAGATTCAGCACTGAGGTCTCTCCTGATAACAGGTGAGTAAATCGGAATTCATAGTTCTGCTGATTTTAGAGGAATATTTGTAAGTTCCAACACTCCACACTTATAAACTTTTCTGCTGAAAACCACACAATGGATTCCTATGGAAAGATATACAAGTTACTCGTAAGTACGCTTAGAATTACTTTTCAGGGTCAGTGCTGGGCTAAAAGATGCAGCACTGTGTTCTCTCTTGATAACAGGTAAGTAAATCAGAATTCGTAGTTTGGCTGATTTTAGAGGAAAATTTGTAAGTACCAAAACTCCACACATCGAAACTTCTCTGCTGAAAACAACACAATGGATTCCTATGGAAGGAAATACAAGTTACTGGTAAGTACCCTTAGAATTACTTTTCAGGGTCAGTGCTGGGCTAAAAGAGGTAGCACTGGGATCTCTCCTGATAACAGATGAGTAAATCGGAATTCGTAGTTCGGCTGATTTTAGAGGAATATTTGTAAGTTCCAAAACTCCACACTTAGAAACTTCTCTGCTGAGAACCACACAATGGATTCCTATGGAAGTAAATACAAGTTACTGGTAAGAACGCTTAGAATTACTTTTCAGGGTCAGTGCTGGGCTAGAAGATGCAGCACTGAGTTCTCTCCTGATAACATGTGAGTAAATCGGAATTCGTAGTTTGGCTTATTTTAGAGGAAAATTTGTAACTACCAAAACTCCACACTTCGAAACTTCTCTGCTGAGAACCACACAATGGATTCCTATGGAAGTAAATACAAGTTACTGGTAAGTACCCTTAGAATTACTTTTCAGGGTCAGTGCTGGGCTAAAAGAGGTAGCACTGGGATCTCTCCTGATAACAGATGAGTAAATCGGAATTCGTAGTTCGGCTGATTTTAGAGGAATATTTGTAAGTTCCAAAACTCCACACTTTCATACTTTTCTGCTGAAAACCACACAATGGATTCCTATGGAAGGAAATACAAGTTACTGGTAAGTACGCTTAGAATTAATTTTCAGGGTCAGTGCTGGGCTAAAAGATGCAGCACTGAGTTCTCTCCTGATAACAGGTGAGTAAATCGGAATTCGTAGTTCGGCTGATTTTAGAGGAATATATGCAAGTTCCAACACTCCACACTTAGACATTTTTCTGCTGAAAACCACACAATGGATTCCTATGGAAAGAAATACAAGTTACTGGTAAGTACGCTTAGAATTACTTTTCAGGGTCAGTGCTGGGCTAAAAGATGCAGCACTCTGTTCTCTCTTGATAACAGGTTAGTAAATCAGAATTCGTAGTTTGGCTGATTTTAGAGGAATATTTGTAAGTTCCAAAACTCCACACTTAGAAACTTCTCTGCTGAAACCCATACAATGGATTCCTATGGAAGGAAATACAAGTTATTGGTAAGTATGCTTAGAATTACTTTTCAGGGTCAGTGCTGGGCTAAAAGATGCAGCACTGAGTTCTCTCCTGATAACAGGTGAGTACATTGGAATTCGTAGTTCAGCTGATTTTAGAGGAAAATTTTAAAGTTCCAAAACTCCACACTTAGAAGAATTTCTAAGTGAAACCAGTCAATGTTACCCTATGGAAGGAAATACAAGTTACTGGTAAGTACAGTTAGAATTACTTTTCAGGATCAGTACTGGCCTTAAAGATTCAGCACTGAGGTCTCTCCTGATAACAGGTGAGTAAATCGGAATTCATAGTTCGGCTGATTTTAGAGGAATATTTGTATGTTCCAACACTCCACACTTATAAACTTTTCTGCTGAAAACCACACAATGGATTCCTATGGAAAGATATACAAGTTACTCGTAAGTACGCTTAGAATTACTTTTCAGGGTCAGTGCTGGGCTAAAAGATGCAGCACTGTGTTCTCTCTTGATAACAAGTAAGTAAATCAGAATTCGTAGTTTGGCTGATTTTAGAGGAAAATTTGTAAGTACCAAAACTCCACACATCGAAACTTCTCTGCTGAAAACAACACAATGGATTCCTATGGAAGGAAATACAAGTTACTGGTAAGTACCCTTAGAATTACTTTTCAGGGTCAGTGCTGGGCTAAAAGAGGTAGCACTGGGATCTCTCCTGATAACAGATGAGTAAATCGGAATTCGTAGTTCGGCTGATTTTAGAGGAATATTTGTAAGTTCCAAAACTCCACACTTTCATACTTTTCTCCTGAAAACCACACAATGGATTCCTATGGAAGGAAATACAAGCTACTGGTAAGTACGCTTAGAATTAATTTTCAGGATCAGTGCTGGGCTAAAAGATGCAGCACTGAGTTCTCTCCTGATAACAGGTGAGTAAATCGGAATTCGTAGTTCGGCTGATTTTAGAGGAATATTTGTAAGTTCCAACACTCCACATTTAGACATTTTTCTGCTGAAAACCACACAATGGATTCCTATGGAAAGAAATACAAGTTACTGGTAAGTACGCTTAGAATTACTTTTCAGGGTCAGTGCTGGGCTAACAGATGCAGCACTGTGTTCTCTCTTGATAACAGGTTAGTAAATCAGAATTCGTAGTTTGGCTGATTTTAGAGGAATATTTGTAAGTTCCAAAACTCCACACTTAGAAACTTCTCTGCTGAAACCCATACAATGGATTCCTATGGAAGGAAATACAAGTTATTGGTAAGTACGCTTAGAATTACTTTTCAGGGTCAGTGCTGGGCTAAAAGATGCAGCACTGAGTTCTCTCCTGATAACAGGTGAGTAAATTGGAATTCGTAGTTCAGCTGATTTTAGAGGAATATTTTAAAGTTCCAAAACTCCACACTTAGAAGAATTTCCAAGTGAAACCAGTCAAAGTTACCCTATGGAAGGAAATACAAGTTACTGGTAAGTACGGTTAGAATTACTTTTCAGGATCAGTACTGGCCTTAAAGATTCAGCACTGAGGTCTCTCCTGATAACAGGTGAGTAAATCGGAATTCATAGTTCGGCTGATTTTAGAGGAATATTTGTAAGTTCCAACACTCCACACTTATAAACTTTTCTGCTGAAAACCACACAATGGATTCCTATGGAAAGAAATACAAGTTACTGGTAAGTACGCTTAGAATTACTTTTCAGGGTCAGTGCTGGGCTAAAAGATGCAGCACTGTGTTCTCTCTTGATAACAGGTAAGTAAATCAGAATTCGTAGTTTGGCTGATTTTAGAGGAATATTTGTAAGTTCCAAAACTCCACACTTAGAAACTTCTCTGCTGAGAACCACACAATGGATTCCTATGGAAGTAAATACAAGCTACTGGTAAGAACGCTTAGAATTACTTTTCAGGGTCAGTGCTGGGCTAGAAGATGCAGCACTGAGTTCTCTCCTGATAACATGTGAGTAAATCGGAATTCGTAGTTTGGCTTATTTTAGAGGAAAATTTGTAACTACCAAAACTCCACACTTCGAAACTTCTCTGCTGAGAACCACACAATGGATTCCTATGGAAGTAAATACAAGTTACTGGTAAGTACCCTTAGAATTACTTTTCAGGGTCAGTGCTGGGCTAAAAGAGGTAGCACTGGGATCTCTCCTGATAACAGATGAGTAAATCGGAATTCGTAGTTCGGCTGATTTTAGAGGAATATTTGTAAGTTCCAAAACTCCACACTTTCATACTTTTCTGCTGAAAACCACACAATGGATTCCTATGGAAGGAAATACAAGTTACTGGTAAGTACGCTTAGAATTAATTTTCAGGGTCAGTGCTGGGCTAAAAGATGCAGCACTGAGTTCTCTCCTGATAACAGGTGAGTAAATCGGAATTCGTAGTTCGGCTGATTTTAGAGGAATATTTGCAAGTTCCAACACTCCACACTTAGACATTTTTCTGCTGAAAATCACACAATGGATTCCTATGGAAAGAAATACAAGTTACTGGTAAGTACGCTTAGAATTACTTTTCAGGGTCAGTGCTGGGCTAAAAGATGCAGCACTGTGTTCTCTCTTGATAACAGGTTAGTAAATCAGAATTCGTAGTTTGGCTGATTTTAGAGGAATATTTGTAAGTTCCAAAACTCCACACTTAGAAACTTCTCTGCTGAAACCCATACAATGGATTCCTATGGAAGGAAATACAAGTTATTGGTAAGTACGCTTAGAATTACTTTTCAGGGTCAGTGCTGGGCTAAAAGATGCAGCACTGAGTTCTCTCCTGATAACAGGTGAGTGCATTGGAATTCGTAGTTCAGCTGATTTTAGAGGAAAATTTTAAAGTTCCAAAACTCCACACTTCGAAACTTTTCTGCTGAAAACCACACAATGGATTCCTAAGTAAGGAAATATAAGTTACTGGTAAGTACGCTTAGAATTTCTTTTCAGGGTCAGTGCTGGGCTAAAAGATGCAGCACTGAGTTGTCTCCTGATGACATGTGAGTAAATCGGAATTCGTAGTTTGGCTTATTTTAGAGGAATATTTGTAAGTACCAAAACTACACACTTCGAAACTTCTCTTCTGGAAACCACACAATGGATTCCTATGGAAAGAAATACAAGTTACTGGTAAGTATGCTTAGAATTACTTTTCAGGGTCAGTGCTGGGCCAAAAGATGCAGCTCTGGGATCTCTCCTGATAACAGGTGAGTAAATCGAAATTCGTAGTTTGGCTTATTTTAGAGGAATATTTGTAAGTACCAAAACTCCACACTTCGAAACTTCTCTGCTGAAAACCACACAATGGATTCCTATGGAAGGAAATACAAGTTACTGGTAAGTATGCTTAGAATTACTTTTCAGGGTCAGTGCTGGACTAAAAGATGCAGCACTGAGTTCTCTCCTGATAACATGTGAGTAAATCGGAATTCGTAGTTTGGCTGATTTTAGAGGAATATTTGAAAGTTCCAAAACTCCATACTTAGAAGAATTTCCAAGTGAAACCAGTCAATGTAAGCCTATGGAAGGAAATACAAGTTACTGGTAAGTACGGTTAGAATTACTTTTCAGGATCAGTACTGGCCTTAAAGATTCAGCACTGAGGTCTCTCCTGATAACATTTGAGTAAATCGGAATTCGTAGTTCGGCTGATTTTAGAGGAATATTTTAGAGTTCCAAACCTCCACACTGAGAAGAATTTCCAAGTGAAACCAGTCAATGTTAGCCTATGGAAGGAAACTCAAGTTACTGGTAAGTACGGTTACAATTACTTTTCAGGATCAGTACTGGCCTTAAAGATTCAGCACTGACGTCTCTCCTGATAACAGGTGAGTAAATCGAAATTCGTAGTTCGGCTGATTTTAGAGGAATATTTGTAAGTTCCAACACTCCACACTTAGACATTTTTCTGCTGAAAACCACACAATGGATTCCTATGGAAAGAAATACAAGTTACTGGTAAGTACGCTTACAATTACTTTTCAGGGTCAGTGCTGGGCTACAAGATGCAGCACTGTGTTCTCTCTTGATAACAGGTTAGTAAATCAGAATTCGTAGTTTGGCTGATTTTAGAGGAATATTTGTAAGTTCCAAAACTCCACACTTAGAAACTTCTCTGCTGAAAACCATACAATGGATTCCTATGGAAGGAAATACAAGTTATAGGTAAGTACCCTTAGAATTACTTTTCAGGGTCAGTGCTGGGCTAAAAGATGCAGCACTGAGTTCTCTCCTGATAACAGGTGAGTAAATCGGAATTCGTAGTTCGTCTGATTTTAGAGGAATATTTGTAAGTTCCAAAACTCCACACTTAGAAACTTCTCTGCTGAAAACCATACAATGGATTCCTATGGAAGGAAATACAAGTTATAGGTAAGTACCCTTAGAATTACTTTTCAGGGTCAGTGCTGGGCTAAAAGATGCAGCACTGAGTTCTCTCCTGATAACAGGTGAGTAAATCGGAATTCGTAGTTCGTCTGATTTTAGAGGAATATTTGTAAGTTCCAAAACTCCACACTTCGAAACTTCTCTGCTGAAAACCACACAATGGATTCCTATGGAAGTAAATACAAGTTACTGGAAAGTACGCTTAGAATTACTTTTCAGGGTCTGTGCTAGGCTAAAAGATGCAGCACTGAGGTCTCTCCTGATAACAGGTGAGTAAATCGGAATTCGTAGTTCGGCTGATTTTAGAGGAATATTTTAAAGTTCCAAACCTCCACACTGAGAAGAATTGCCAAGTGAAACCAGTCAATGTTAGCCTATGGAAGGAAATTCAACCAACTAGTAAGTACGGTTAGAATTACTTTTCAGGATCAGTACTGGCCTTAAAGATTCAGCACTGAGGTCTCTCCTGATAACAGGTGAGAAAATCGAAATTCGTAGTTCGGCTGATTTTAGAGGAATATTTGTAAGTTCCAAAACCCCACACTTAGAAACTTTTCTGCTGAAAACCACACAATGGATTCCTATGGAAGGAAATACAAGTTACTGGTAAGTATGCTTAGAATTACTTTTCAGGGTCAGTGCTGGGCTAAAAGATGTAGCACTGGGATCTCTCCTGATAACAGATGAGTAAATCGGAATTCGTAGTTCGGCTGATTTTAGAGGAATATTTGTAAGTTCCAAAACTCCACACTTTCATACTTTTCTGCTGAAAACCACACAATGGATTCCTATGGAAGGAAATACAAGCTACTGGTAAGTACTCCTAGAATTACTTTTCAGGGTCAGTGCTGGGCTAAAAGATGCAGCACTGTGTTCTCTCCTGATAACAGGAGACTAAATCGGAATTCGGAATTCAGCTGATTTTAGAGGAATATTTTAGAGTTCCAAACCTCCACACTGAGAAGAATTTCCAAGTGAAACAAGTCAATGTTAGCCTATGGAAGGAAATTCAAGTTACGGGTAAGTACGGTTACAATTACTTTTCAGGATCAGTACTGGCCTTAAAGATTCAGCACTGAGGTCTCTCCTGATAACAGGTGAGTAAATCAGAATTTGTAGTTCGGCTGATTTTAGAGGAATATTTGTAAGTTCCAAAACTCCACACTTTCATACTTTTCTGCTGAAAACCACACAACGGATTCCTATTGAAGGAAATACAAGCTACTGGTAAGTATGCCTAGAATTACTTTTCAGGGTCAGTGCTGGGCTAAAAGATGCAGCACTGGGTTCTCTCCTGATAGCAGGAGAGTAAATCGGAATTCGGAATTCAGCTGATTTTAGAGGAATATTTGTTAGTTCCAAAACTCCACACTTCGAAACTTTTCTGCTGAAAACCAAACAATGGATTCCTAAGTAAGGAAATATAAGTTACTGGTAAGTACGCTTAGAATTTCTTTTCAGGGTCAGTGCTGGGCTAAAAGATGCAGCACTGAGTTGTCTCCTGATGACATGTGAGTAAATCGGAATTCGTAGTTTGGCTTATTTTAGAGGAATATTTGTAAGTACCAAAACTACACACTTCGAAACTTCTCTTCTGGAAACCACACAATGGATTCCTATGGAAGGAAATACAAGTTACTGGTAAGTATGCTTAGAATTACTTTTCAGGGTCAGTGCTGGGCCAAAAGATGCAGCTCTGGGATCTCTCCTGATAACAGGTGAGTAAATCGAAATTCGTAGTTTGGCTTATTTTAGAGGAATATTTGTAAGTACCAAAACTCCACACTTCGAAACTTCTCTGCTGAAAACCACACAATGGATTCCTATGGAAGGAAATACAAGTTACTGGTAAGTATGCTTAGAATTACTTTTCAGGGTCAGTGCTGGACTAAAAGATGCAGCACTGAGTTCTCTCCTGATAACATGTGAGTAAATCGGAATTCGTAGTTTGGCTGATTTTAGAGGAATATTTGAAAGTTCCAAAACTCCATACTTAGAAGAATTTCCAAGTGAAACCAGTCAATGTAAGCCTATGGAAGGAAATACAAGTTACTGGTAAGTACGGTTAGAATTACTTTTCAGGATCAGTACTGGCCTTAAAGATTCAGCACTGAGGTCTCTCCTGATAACATTTGAGTAAATCGGAATTCGTAGTTCGGCTGATTTTAGAGGAATATTTTAGAGTTCCAAACCTCCACACTGAGAAGAATTTCCAAGTGAAACCAGTCAATGTTAGCCTATGGAAGGAAACTCAAGTTACTGGTAAGTACGGTTACAATTACTTTTCAGGATCAGTACTGGCCTTAAAGATTCAGCACTGACGTCTCTCCTGATAACAGGTGAGTAAATCGAAATTCGTAGTTCGGCTGATTTTAGAGGAATATTTGTAAGTTCCAACACTCCACACTTAGAAATTTTTCTGCTGAAAACCACACAATGGATTCCTATGGAAAGAAATACAAGTTACTGGTAAGTACGCTTACAATTACTTTTCAGGGTCAGTGCTGGGCTACAAGATGCAGCACTGTGTTCTCTCTTGATAACAGGTTAGTAAATCAGAATTCGTAGTTTGGCTGATTTTAGAGGAATATTTGTAAGTTCCAAAACTCCACACTTAGAAACTTCTCTGCTGAAAACCATACAATGGATTCCTATGGAAGGAAATACAAGTTATAGGTAAGTACCCTTAGAATTACTTTTCAGGATCAGTACTGGCCTTAAAGATTCAGCACTGAGGTCTCTCCTGATAACAGGTGAGTAAATCGGAATTCATAGTTCGGCTGATTTTAGAGGAATATTTGTATGTTCCAACACTCCACACTTATAAACTTTTCTGCTGAAAACCACACAATGGATTCCTATGGAAAGAAATACAAGTTACTGGTAAGTACGCTTAGAATTACTTTTCAGAGTCAGTGCTGGGCTAAAAGATGCAGCACTGTGTTCTCTCTTGATAACAGGTAAGTAAATCAGAATTCGTAGTTTGGCTGATTTTAGAGGAATATTTCTATGTTCCAAAACTCCACACTTAGAAACTTCTCTGCTGAAAACCACACAATGGATTCCTATGGAAGTAAATACAAGTTACTGGAAAGTACGCTTAGAATTACTTTTCAGGGTCTGTGCTAGGCTAAAAGATGCAGCACTGAGGTCTCTCCTGATAACAGGTGAGTAAATCGGAATTCGTAGTTCGGCTGATTTTAGAGGAATATTTTAAAGTTCCAAACCTCCACACTGAGAAGAATTGCCAAGTGAAACCAGTCAATGTTAGCCTATGGAAGGAAATTCAACCAACTAGTAAGTACGGTTAGAATTACTTTTCAGGATCAGTACTGGCCTTAAAGATTCAGCACTGAGGTCTCTCCTGATAACAGGTGAGAAAATCGAAATTCGTAGTTCGGCTGATTTTAGAGGAATATTTGTAAGTTCCAAAACCCCACACTTAGAAACTTTTCTGCTGAAAACCACACAATGGATTCCTATGGAAGGAAATACAAGTTACTGGTAAGTATGCTTAGAATTACTTTTCAGGGTCAGTGCTGGGCTAAAAGATGTAGCACTGGGATCTCTCCTGATAACAGATGAGTAAATCGGAATTCGTAGTTCGGCTGATTTTAGAGGAATATTTGTAAGTTCCAAAACTCCACACTTTCATACTTTTCTGCTGAAAACCACACAATGGATTCCTATGGAAGGAAATACAAGCTACTGGTAAGTACTCCTAGAATTACTTTTCAGGGTCAGTGCTGGGCTAAAAGATGCAGCACTGTGTTCTCTCCTGATAACAGGAGACTAAATCGGAATTCGGAATTCAGCTGATTTTAGAGGAATATTTGTAAGTTCCAAAACTCCACACTTAGAAACTTCTCTGCTGAAACCCATACAATGGATTCCTATGGAAGGAAATACAACTTATTGGTAAGTACGCTTAGAATTACTTTTCAGGGTCAGTGCTGGGCTAAAAGATGCAGCACTGAGTTCTCTCCTGATAACAGGTGAGTAAATTGGAATTCGTATTTTGGCTGATTTTAGAGGAATATTTTAAAGTTCCAAAACTCCACACTAAGAAGAATTTCCAAGTGAAACCAGTCAATGTAAGCCTAAGGAAGGAAATACAAGTTACTGGTAAGTACGGTTAGAATTACTTTTCAGGATCAGTACTGGCCTTAAAGATTCAGCACTGGGGTCTCTCCTGATAACATTTGAGTATATCGGAATTCGTAGTTCGGCTGATTTTAGAGGAATATTTGTAAGCTCCAAAACTCCACACTTAGATACTTTTCTGCTGAAAACCACACAATGGATTCCTATGGAAGGAAATACAAGTTACTTGTAAGTACGCTTCGAATTACTTTTCAGGGTCAGTGCTGGGCTAAAAGATGCAGCTCTGGGATCTCTCCTGATAACAGGTGAGTAAATTGGAATTCGTAGTTTGGCTTATTATAGAGGAATATTTGTAAGTACCAAAACTCCACACTTCGAAACTTCTCTGCTGAAATCCACACAATGGATTCCTATGGAAGGAAATACAAGTTACTGGTAAGTATGCTTAGAATAACTTTTCAGGGTCAGTGCTGGGCTAAAAGATGCAGCACTGAGTTCTCTCCTGATAACATGTGAGTAAATCGGAATTCGTAGTTTGGCTGATTTTAGAGAAATATTTTAAAGTTCCAAAACTCCACACTTAGAAGAATTTCCAAGTGAAACCAGTCAATGTAAGCCTATGTAAGGAAATACAAGTTACTGGTAAGTACGGTTAGAATTAGTTTTCAGGATCAGTACTGGCCTTAAAGATTCAGCACTGAGGTCTCTCCTGATAACATTTGAGTAAATCGGAATTCGTAGTTTGGCTGATTTTAGAGGAATATTTTAGAGTTCCAAACCTCCACACTTATAAACTTTTCTGCTGAAAACCACACAATGGATTCCTATGGAAAGAAATACAAGTTACTGGTAAGTACGCTTAGAATTACTTTTCAGGGTCAGTGCTGGGCTAAAAGATGCAGCACTGTGTTCTCTCTTGATAACAGGTAAGTAAATCAGAATTCGTAGTTTGGCTGATTTTAGAGGAATATTTGTAAGTTCCAAAACTCCACACTTAGAAACTTCTCTGCTGAGAACCACACAATGGATTCCTATGGAAGTAAATACAAGTTACTGGTAAGAACGCTTAGAATTACTTTTCAGGGTCAGTGCTGGGCTAGAAGATGCAGCACTGAGTTCTCTCCTGATAACATGTGAGTAAATCGGAATTCGTAGTTTGGCTTATTTTAGAGGAA
The DNA here is from genome assembly GCF_964204655.1 of Triturus cristatus. Lineage (NCBI taxonomy): Eukaryota > Metazoa > Chordata > Amphibia > Caudata > Salamandridae > Triturus > Triturus cristatus. Next base: position 348,380,616 of record NC_140579.1, read on the forward strand.
AATTTGTAACTACCAAAACTCCACACTTCGAAACTTCTCTGCTGAGAACCACACAATGGATTCCTATGGAAGTAAATACAAGTTACTGGTAAGTACCCTTAGAATTACTTTTCAGGGTCAGTGCTGGGCTAAAAGATGTAGCACTGGGATCTCTCCTGATAACAGATGAGTAAATCGGAATTCGTAGTTCGGCTGATTTTAGAGGAATATTTGTAAGTTCCAAAACTCCACACTTTCATACTTTTCTGCTGAAAACCACACAATGGATTCCTATGGAAGGAAATACAAGTTACTGGTAAGTACGCTTAGAATTAATTTTAAGGGTCAGTGCTGGGCTAAAAGATGCAGCACTGAGTTCTCTCCTGATAACAGGTGAGTAAATCAGAATTCGTAGTTCGGCTGATTTTAGAGGAATATTTGCAAGTTCCAACACTCCACACTTCGACATTTTTCTGCTGAAAACCACACAATGGATTCCTATGGAAAGAAATACAAGTTACTGGTAAGTACGCTTAGAATTACTTTTCAGGGTCAGTGCTGGGCTAAAAGATGCAGCACTGTGTTCTCTCTTGATAACAGGTTAGTAAATCAGAATTCGTAGTTTGGCTGATTTTAGAGGAATATTTGTAAGTTCCAAAACTCCACACTTAGAAACTTCTCTGCTGAAACCCATACAATGGATTCCTATGGAAGGAAATACAAGTTATTGGTAAGTACGCTTAGAATTACTTTTCAGGGTCAGTGCTGGGCTAAAAGATGCAGCACTGTGTTCTCTCTTGTTAACAGGTAAGTAAATCAGAATTCGTAGTTTGGCTGATTTTAGAGGAATATTTGTAAGTTCCAAAACTCCACACTTAGAAACTTCTCTGCTGAGAACCACACAATGGATTCCTATGGAAGTAAATACAAGTTACTGGTAAGAACGCTTAGAATTACTTTTCAGGGTCAGTGCTGGGCTAGAAGATGCAGCACTGAGTTCTCTCCTGATAACATGTGAGTAAATCGGAATTCATAGTTTGGCTTATTTTAGAGGAAAATTTGTAACTACCAAAACTCCACACTTCGAAACTTCTCTGCTGAGAACCACACAATGGATTCCTATGGAAGTAAATACAAGTTACTGGTAAGTACCCTTAGAATTACTTTTCAGGGTCAGTGCTGGGCTAAAAGATGTAGCACTGGGATCTCTCCTGATAACAGATGAGTAAATCGGAATTCGTAGTTCGGCTGATTTTAGAGGAATATTTGTAAGTTCCAAAACTCCACACTTTCATACTTTTCTGCTGAAAACCACACAATGGATTCCTATGGAAGGAAATACAAGTTACTGGTAAGTACGCTTAGAATTAATTTTCAGGGTCAGTGCTGGGCTAAAAGATGCAGCACTGAGTTCTCTCCTGATAACAGGTGAGTAACTCAGAATTCGTAGTTCGGCTGATTTTAGAGGAATATTTCCAAGTTCCAACACTCCACACTTCGACATTTTTCTGCTGAAAACCACACAATGGATTCCTATGGAAAGAAATACAAGTTACTGGTAAGTACGCTTAGAATTACTTTTCAGGGTCAGTGCTGGGCTAAAAGATGCAGCACTGTGTTCTCTCTTGATAACAGGTTAGTAAATCAGAATTCGTAGTTTGGCTGATTTTAGAGGAATATTTGTAAGTTCCAAAACTCCACACTTAGAAACTTCTCTGCTGAAACCCATACAATGGATTCCTATGGAAGGAAATACAAGTTATTGGTAAGTACGCTTAGAATTACTTTTCAGGGTCAGTGCTGGGCTAAAAGATGCAGCACTGAGTTCTCTCCTGATAACAGGTGAGTACATTGGAATTCGTAGTTCAGCTGATTTTAGAGGAAAATTTTAAAGTTCCAAAACTCCACACTTAGAAGAATTTCTAAGTGAAACCAGTCAATGTTACCCTATGGAAGGAAATACAAGTTACTGGTAAGTACGGTTAGAATTACTTTTCAGGATCAGTACTGGCCTTAAAGATTCAGCACTGAGGTCTCTCCTGATAACAGGTGAGTAAATCGGAATTCATAGTTCGGCTGATTTTAGAGGAATATTTGTATGTTCCAACACTCCACACTTATAAACTTTTCTGCTGAAAACCACACAATGGATTCCTATGGAAAGAAATACAAGTTACTGGTAAGTACGCTTAGAATTACTTTTCAGAGTCAGTGCTGGGCTAAAAGATGCAGCACTGTGTTCTCTCTTGATAACAGGTAAGTAAATCAGAATTCGTAGTTTGGCTGATTTTAGAGGAATAGTTGTATGTTCCAAAACTCCACATTTAGAAACTTCTCTGCTGAAAACCACACAATGGATTCCTAAGGAAGTAAATACAAGTTACTGGAAAGTACGCTTAGAATTACTTTTCAGGGTCCGTGATAGGCTAAAAGATGCAGCACTGAGGTCTCTCCTGATAACAGGTGAGTAAATCGGAATTCGTAGTTCGGCTGATTTTAGAGGAATATTTAAAGGTCCAAACCTCCACACTGAGAAGAATTGCCAAGTGAAACCAGTCAATGTTAGCCTATGGAAGGAAATTCAACCAACTAGTAAGTACGGTTAGAATTACTTTTCAGGATCAGTACTGGCCTTAAAGATTCAGCACTGAGGTCTCTCCTGTTAACAGGTGAGTAAATCGGAATTCGTAGTTCGGCTGATTTTAGAGGATTATTTTAAAGTTCCAAACCTCCACACTGAGAAGAATTTCCAAGTGAAACCAGTCAATGTTAGCCTATGGAAGGAAATTCAACCTACTGGTAAGTACGGTTAGAATTACTTTTCAGGATCAGTACTGGCCTTAAAGATTCAGCACTGAGGTCTCTCCTGATAACAGGTGAGAAAATCGAAATTCGTAGTTCGGCTGATTTTAGAGGAATATTTGTAAGTTCCAAAACCCAACACTTAGAAACTTTTCTGCTGGAAACCACACAATGGATTCCTATGGAAGGAAATACAAGTTACTGGTAAGTATGCTTAGAATTACTTTTCAGGGTCAGTGCTGGGCTAAAAGATGTAGCACTGGGATCTCTCCTGGTAACAGATGAGTAAATCGGAATTCGTAGTTCGGCTGATTTTAGAGGAATATTTGTAAGTTCCAAAACTCCACACTTTAATACTTCTCTGCTGAAACCCATACAATGGATTCCTATGGAAGGAAATACAACTTATTGGTAAGTACGCTTAGAATTACTTTTCAGGGTCAGTGCTGGGCTAAAAGATGCAGCACTGAGTTCTCTCCTGATAACAGGTGAGTAAATTGGAATTCGTAGTTTGGCTTATTTTAGAGCAATATTTGTAAGTACCAAAACTCCACACTTTGAAACTTCTCTGCTGAAAACCACACAATGGATTCCTATGGAAGGAAATACAAGTTACTGGTAAGTATGCTTAGAATTACTTTTCAGGGTCAGTGCTGGGCTAAAAGATGCAGCACTGAGGTCTCTACTGATAACATTTGAGTAAATAAGAATTCGTAGTTTGGCTGATTTTAGAGGAATATTTTAAAGTTCCAAAACTCCACACTAAGAAGAATTTCCAAGTGAAACCAGTCAATGTAAGCCTAAGGAAGGAAATACAAGTTACTGGTAAGTACGGTTAGAATTACTTTTCAGGATCAGTACTGGCCTTAAAGATTCAGCACTGAGCTCGCTCCTGATAACATTTGAGTATATCGGAATTCGTAGTTCGGCTGATTTTAGAGGAATATTTGTAAGCTCCAAAACTCCACACTTAGATACTTTTCTGCTGAAAACCACACAATGGATTCCCATGGAAGGAAATACAAGTTACTTGTAAGTACGCTTAGAATTAATTTTCAGGGTCAGTACTGGCCTTAAAGATTCATCACTGAGGTCTCTCCTGATAACAGGTGAGTAAATCAGAATTCGTAGTTCGGCTGATTTTAGAGGAATATTTGTAAGTTCCAAAACTCCACACTTTCATACTTTTCTGCTGAAAACCACACAACGGATTCCTATTGAAGGAAATACAAGCTACTGGTAAGTACGCCTAGAATTACTTTTCAGGGTCAGTGCTGGGCTAAAAGATGCAGCACTGGGTTCTCTCCTGATAACAGGAGAGTAAATCGGAATTCGGAATTCAGCTGATTTTAGAGGAATATTTGTTAGTTCCAAAACTCCACACTTCGAAACTTTTCTGCTGAAAACCACAAAATCGATTCCTAAGGAAGGAAATACAAGTTACTGGTAAGTACGCTTAGAATTTCTTTTCAGGGTCAGTGCTGGACTAAAAGATGCAGCACTGAGTTGTCTCCTGATGACATGTGAGTAAATCCGAATTCGTAGTTTGGCTTATTTTAGAGGAATATTTGTAAGTACCAAAACTACACACTTCGAAACTTCTCTGCTGGAAACCACACAATGGATTCCTATGGAAGGAAATACAAGTTACTGGTAAGTATGCTTAGAACTACTTTTCAGGGTCAGTGCTGGGCCAAAAGATGCAGCACTGCGGTCTCGCCTGATAACATTTGAGTAAATCGGAATTCATAGTTTGGCTGATTTTAGAGGAATATTTTAAAGTTCCAAAACTCCACACTAAGAAGAATTTCCAAGTGAAACCAGTCAATGTAAGCCTATGGAAGGAAATACAAGTTACTGGTTAGTACGGTTAGAATTACTTTTCAGGATCAGTACTGTCCTTAAAGATTCAGCACTGAGGTCTTTCCTGATAACATTTGAGCAAATCAGAATTCGTAGTTCGGCTGATTTTAGAGGAATATTTGTAAGTTCCAACACTCCACACTTAGAAATTTTTCTGCTGAAAACCCCACAATGGATTCCTATGGAAAGAAATACAAGTTACTGGTAAGTACGCTTACAATTACTTTTCAGGGTCAGTGCTGGGCTACAAGATGCAGCACTGTGTTCTCTCTTGATAACAGGTTAGTAAATCAGAATTCGTAGTTTGGCTGATTTTAGAGGAATATTTGTAAGTTCCAAAACTCCACACTTAGAAACTTCTCTGCTGAAAACCATACAATGGATTCCTATGGAAGGAAATACAAGTTATTGGTAAGTACGCTTAGAATTACTTTTCAGGGTCAGTGCTAGGCTAAAAGATGCAGCACTGAGTTCTCTCCTGATAACAGGTGAGTAAATCGGAATTCGTAGTTCGTCTGATTTTAGAGGAATATTTGTAAGTTCCAAAACTCCACACTTCGAAACTTCTGTGCTGAAAACCATACAATGGATTCCTACGGAAGGAAATACAAGTTACTGGTAAGTATGCTTAGAATTACTTTTCAGGGTCAGTGCTGGGCTAAAAGATGTAGCACTGGGATCTCTCCTGATAACAGATGAGTAAATCGGAATTCGTAGTTCGGCTGATTTTAGAGGAATATTTGTAAGTTCCAAAACTCCACATTTTCATACTTTTCTGCTGAAAACCACACAATGGATTCCTATTGAAGGAAAAACAAGCTACTGGTAAGTACGCTTAGAATTACTTTTCAGGGTCAGTACTGGCCTTAAAGATTCAGCACTGAGGTCTCTCCTGATAACATTTGAGTAAATCGGAATTCGTAGTTTGGCTGATTTTAGAGGAATATTTTAGAGTTCCAAACCTCCACACTTAGAAGAATTTCTAAGTGAAACCAATCAATGTTACCCTATGGAAGGAAATACAAGTTACTGGTAAGTACGGTTAGAATTACTTTTCAGGATCAGTACTGGCCTTAAAGATTCAGCACTGAGGTCTCTCCTGATAACAGGTGAGTAAATCGGAATTCATAGTTCGGCTGATTTTAGAGGAATATTTGTAAGTTCCAACACTCCACACTTATAAACTTTTCTGCTGAAAACCACACAATGGATTCCTATGGAAGTAAATACAAGTTACTGGTAAGTACGCTTAGAATTACTTTTCAGGGTCAGTGCTGGGCTAGAAGATGCAGCACTGAGTTCTCTCCTGATAACATGTGAGTAAATCGGAATTCGTAGTTTGGCTTATTTTAGAGGAAAATTTGTAAGTACCAAAACTCCACACTTCGAAACTTCTCTGCTGAAAACAACACAATGGATTCCTATGGAAGGAAATACAAGTTACTGGTAAGTACCCTTAGAATTACTTTTCAGGGTCAGTGCTGGGCTAAAAGATGTAGCACTGGGATCTCTCCTGATAACAGATGAGTAAATCGGAATTCGTAGTTCGTCTGATTTTAGAGGAATATTTGTAAGTTCCAACACTCCACACTTAGACATTTTTCTGCTGAAAACCACACAATGGATTCCTATGGAAAGAAATACAAGTTACTGGTAAGTACGCTTAGAATTACTTTTCAGGGTCAGTGCTGGGCTAAAAGATGCAGCACTGTGTTCTCTCTTGATAACAGGTTAGTAAATCAGAATTCGTAGTTTGGCTGATTTTAGAGGAATATGTGTAAGTTCCAAAACTCCACACTTAGAAACTTCTCTGCTGAAACCCATACAATGGATTCCTATGGAAGGAAATACAAGTTATTGGTAAGTACGCTTAGAATTACTTTTCAGGGTCAGTGCTGGTCTAAAAGATGCAGCACTGAGTTCTCTCCTGATAACAGGTGAGTAAATTGGAATTCGTAGTTCAGCTGATTTTAGAGGAATATTTTAAAGTTCCAAAACTCCACACTTAGAAGAATTTCCAAGTGAAACCAGTCAATGTTACCCTATGGAAGGAAATACAAGTTACTGGTAAGTACGGTTAGAATTACTTTTCAGGATCAGTACTGGCCTTAAAGATTCAGCACTGAGGTCTCTCCTGATAACAGGTGAGTAAATCGGAATTCATAGTTCGGCTGATTTTATGAGGAATATTTGTAAGTTCCAACACTCCACACTTATAAACTTTTCTGCTGAAAACCACACAATGGATTCCTATGGAAAGAAATACAAGTTACTGGTAAGTACACTTAGAATTACTTTTCAGGGTCAGTGCTGGGCTAAAAGATGCAGCACTGTGTTCTCTCTTGATAACAGGTAAGTAAATCAGAATTCGTAGTTTGGCTGATTTTAGAGGAATATTTGTAAGTTCCAAAACTCCACACTTAGAAACTTCTCTGCTGAAAACCACACAATGGATTTCTATGGAAGTAAATACAAGTTACTGGTAAGAACGCTTAGAATTCCTTTTCAGGGTCAGTGCTGGGCTAGAAGATGCAGCACTGAGTTCTCTCCTGATAACATGTGAGTAAATCGGAATTCGTGGTTTGGCATATTTTAGAGGAAAATTTGTAAGTACCAAAACTCCACACTTCAAAACTTCTCTGCTGAAAACAACACAATGGATTCCTATGGAAGGAAATACAAGTTACTGGTAAGTACCCTTAGAATTACTTTTCAGGGTCAGTGCTGGGCTAAAAGATGTAGCACTGGGATCTCTCCTGATAACAGATGAGTAAATCGGAATTCGTAGTTCGGCTGATTTTAGAGGAATATTTGTAAGTTCCAAAACTCCACACTTTCATACTTTTCTGCTGAAAACCACACAATGGATTCCTATGGAAGGAAATACAAGTTACTGCTAAGTACGCTTAGAATTAATTTTCAGGGTCAGTGCTGGGCTAAAAGATGCAGCACTGAGTTCTCTCCTGATAACAGGTGAGTAATTTGGAATTCGTAGTTCGGCTGATTTTAGAGGAATATTTGTAAGTTCCAACACTCCACACTTAGACATTTTTCTGCTGAAAACCACACAATGGATTCCTATGGAAAGAAATACAAGTTACTGGTAAGTACGCTTAGAATTACTTTTCAGGGTCAGTGCTGGGCTAAAAGATGCAGCACTGTGTTCTCTCTTGATAACAGGTTAGTAAATCAGAATTCGTAGTTTGGCTGATTTTAGAGGAATATTTGTAAGTTCCAAAACTCCACACTTAGAAACTTCTCTGCTGAAACCCATACAATGGATTCCTATGGAAGGAAATACAAGTTATTGGTAAGTACGCTTAGAATTACTTTTCAGGGTCAGTGCTGGGCTAAAAGATGCAGCACTGAGTTCTCTCCTGATAACAGGTGAGTACATTGGAATTCGTAGTTCAGCTGATTTTAGAGGAAAATTTTAAAGTTCCAAAACTCCACACTTAGAAGAATTTCTAAATGAAACCAGTCAATGTTACCCTATAGAACGAAATACAAGTTACTGGTAAGTACGGTTAGAATTACTTTTTAGGATCAGTACTAGCCTTAAAGATTCAGCACTGAGGTCTCTCCTGATAACAGGTGAGTAAATCGGAATTCATAGTTCGGCTGATTTTAGAGGAATATTTGTATGTTCCAACACTCCACACTTATAAACTTTTCTGCTGAAAACCACACAATGGATCCCTATGGAAAGAAATACAAGTTACTGTTAAGTACGCTTAGAATTACTTTTCAGAGTCAGTGCTAGGCTAAAAGATGCAGCACTGTGTTCTCTCTTGATAACAGGTAAGTAAATCAGAATTCGTAGTTTGGCTGATTTTAGAGGAATATTTGTATGTTCCAAAACTCCACACTTAGAAACTTCTCTGCTGAAAACCACACAATGGATTCATATGGAAGTAAATACAAGTTACTGGAAAGTACGCTTAGAATTACTTTTCAGGGTCCGTGCTAGGCTAAAAGATGCAGCACTGAGGTCTCTCCTAATAACAGGTGAGTAAATCGGAATTCGTAGTTCGGCTGATTTTAGAGGAATATTTTAAAGTTCCAAACCTCCACACTGAGAAGAATTGCCAAGTCAAACCAGTCAATGTAAGCCTATGGAAGGAAATACAAGTTACTGGTAAGTACGGTTAGAATTAGTTTTCAGGATCAGTACTGGCCTTAAAGTTTCAGCACTGAGGTCTCTCCTGATAACAGGTGAGTAAATCGGAATTCGTAGTTCGGCTGATTTTAGAGGATTATTTTAAAGTTCCAAACCTCCACACTGAGAAGAATTTCCAAGTGAAACCAGTCAATGTTAGCCTATGGAAGGAAATTCAACCTACTGGTAAGTACGGTTAGAATTACTTTTCAGGATCAGTACTGGCCTTAAAGATTCAGCACTGAGGTCTCTCCTGATAACAGGTGAGAAAATCGAAATTCGGAGTTCGGCTGATTTTAGAGGAATATTTGTAAGTTCCAAAACCCCACACTTAGCAACTTCTCTGCTGAAACCCATACAATGGATTCCTATTGAAGGAAATACAAGTTACTGGTAAGTATGCTTAGAATTACTTTTCAGGGTCAGTGCTGGGCTAAAAGATGTAGCACTGGGATCTCTCCTGATAACAGATGAGTAAATCGGAATTCGTAGTTCGGCTGATTTTAGAGGAATATTTGTAAGTTCCAAAACTCCACACTTTCATACTTTTCTGCTGAAAAACACACAATGGATTCCTATGGAAGGAAATACAAGCTACTGGTAAGTACTCCTAGAATTACTTTTCAGGGTCAGTGCTGGTCTAAAAGATGCAGCACTGTGTTCTCTCCTGATAACAGGAGAGTAAATCGGAATTCGGAATTCAGCTGATTTTAGAGGAATATTTGTAAGTTCCAAAACTCCACACTTAGAAACTTCTCTGCTGAAACCCATACAATGGATTCCTATTGAAGGAAATACAACTTATTCGTAAGTACGCTTAGAATTACTTTTCAGGGTCAGTGCTGGGCTAAAAGATGCAGCACTGAGTTCTCTCCTGATAACAGGTGAGTAAATTGGAATTCGTAGTTTGGCTTATTTTAGAGCAATATTTGTAAGTACCAAAACTCCACACTTCGAAACTTCTCTGCTGAAAACCACACAATGGATTCCTATGGAAGGAAATACAAGTTACTGGTAAGTATGCTTAGAATTACTTTTCGGGGTCAGTGCTGGGCTAAAAGATGCAGTACTGAGGTCTCTCCTGATAACATTTGAGTAAATCAGAATTCGTAGTTTGGCTGATTTTAGAGGAATATTTTAAAGTTCCAAAACTCCACACTAAGAAGAATTTCCAAGTGAAACCAGTCAATGTAAGCCTAAGGAAGGAAATACAAGTTACTGGTAAGTACGGTTAGAATTACTTTTCAGGATCAGTACTGGCCTTAAAGATTCAGCACTGAGGTCTCTCCTGATAACAGGTGAGTAAATCGGAATTCATAGTTCGGCTGATTTTAGAGGAATATTTGTAAGATCCAAAACTCCACACTTTCATACTTTTCTGCTGAAAACCACACAACGGATTCCTATTGAAGGAAATACAAGCTACTGGTAAGTACGCCTAGAATTACTTTTCAGGGTCAGTGCTGGGCTAAAAGATGCAGCACTGGGTTCTCTCCTGATAACATGAGAGTAAACCGGAATTTGGAATTCAGCTGATTTTAGAGGAATATTTGTTAGTTCCAAAACTCCACACTTAGAAACTTTTCTGCTGAAAACCACACAATGGATTCCTATGGAAGGAAATACAAGTTACTGGTAAGTCTGCTTAGAATTACTTTTCAGGGTCAGTGCTGGGCTAAAAGATGCAGCACTGGGTTCTCTCCCGATAACAGGTGAGTAAATCGGAATTCGTAGTTTAGCTGAGTATAGAGGAATATTTGTAAGTTCCAAAACTCCACACTTTCATACTTTTCTGCTGAAAACCACACAACGGATTCCTATTGAAGGAAATACAAGCTACTGGTAAGTACGCCTAGAATTACTTTTCAGGGTCAGTGCTGGGCTAAAAGATGCAGCACTGGGTTCTCTCCTGATAACATGAGAGTAAATCGGAATTCGGAATTCAGCTGATTTTAGAGGAATATTTGTTAGTTCCAAAACTCCACACTTCGAAACTTCTCTGCTGAAAACAACACAATGGATTCCTATGGAAGGAAATACAAGTTACCGGTAAGTATGCTTAGAATTACTTTTCAGGGTCAGTGCTGGGCCAAAAGATGCAGCACTGAGGTCTCGCCTGATAACATTTGAGTAAATCGGAATTCATAGTTTGGCTGATTTTAGAGGAATATTTTAAAGTTCCAAAACTCCACACTAAGAAGAATTTCCAAGTGAAACCAGTCAATGTAAGCCTATGGAAGGAAATACAAGTTACTGGTTAGTACGGTTAGAATTACTTTTCAGGATCAGTACTGGCCTTAAAGATTCAGCACTGAGGTCTCTCCTGATAACATTTGAGTAAATCGGAATTCGTAGTTCGGCTGATTTTAGAGGAATATTTGTAAGTTCCAAAACTCCACACTTAGATACTTTTCTGCTGAAAAACACAATGGATTCCTATGGAATGAAATAGAAGTTACTTGTAAGTACGCTTTGAATTACTTTTCAGGGTCAGTGCTGGGCTAAGAGATGCAGCTCTGGGATCTCTCCTGATAACAGGTGAGTAAATCGAAATTCGTAGTTTGGCTTATTTTAGAGGAATATTTGTAAGTACCAAAACTCCACACTTCGAAACTTCTCTGCTGAAAACCACACAATAGATTCCTATGGAAGGAAATACAAGTTACTGGTAAGTATGCTTAGAATTACTTTTCAGGGTCAGTGCTGGGCTAAAAGATGCAGCACTGAGTTCTCTCCTGATAACATGTGAGTAAATCGGAATTCGTAGTTTGGCTGATTTTAGAGGAATATTTTAAAGTTCCAAAACTCCATACTTAGAAGAATTTCCAAGTGAAACCAGTCAATATAAGCCTATGGAAGGAAATACAAGTTACTGGTAAGTACGGTTAGAATTACTTTTCAGGATCAGTACTGGCCTTAAAGATTCAGCACTGAGGTCTCTCCTGATAACATTTGAGTAAATCGGAATTCGTAGTTCGGCTGATTTTAGAGGAATATTTTAGAGTTCCAAACCTCCACACTGAGAAGAATTTCCAAGTGAAACCAGTCAATGTTAGCCTATGGAAGGAAATTCAACCCACTGGTAAGTATGGTTAGAATTACTTTTCAGGATCAGTACTGGCCTTAAAGATACAGCACTGAGGTCTCTCCTGATAACAGGTGAGTAAATCAGAATTCGTAGTTCAGCTGATTTTAGAGGATTATTTTAAAGTTCCAAACCTCCACACTGAGAAGAATTTCCAAGTGAAACCAGTCAATGTTAGCCTATGGAAGGAAATTCAACCTACTGGTAAGTACGGTTAGAATTTCTTTTCAAGATCAGTACTGGCCTTAAAGATTCAGCACTGAGGTCTCTCCTGATAACAGGTGAGTAAATCGAAATTCGTAGTTCGGCTGATTTTAGAGGAATATTTGTAAGTTCCAAAACCCCACACTTAGAAACTTTTCTGCTGAAAACCACACAATGGATTCCTATGGAAGGAAATACAAGTTACTGGTAAGTATGCTTAGAATTACTTTTCAGGGTCAGTGCTGGGCTAAAAGATGTAGCACTGGGATCTCTCCTGATAACAGATGAGTAAATTAGAATTCGTAGTTCGGCTGATTTTAGAGGAATATTTGTAAGTTCCAAAACTCCACACTTTCATACTTTTCTGCTGAAAACCACACAATGGATTCCGATGGAAGGAAATACAAGCTACTGGTAAGTACTCTTAGAACTACTTTTCAGGGTCAGTGCTGGGATAAAAGATGCAGCACTGTGTTCTCTCCTGATAACAGCAGAGTAAATCGGAATTCGGAATTCAGCTGATTTTAGAGGAATATTTGTTAGTTCCAAAACTCCACACTTCGAATTTTTTTTGCTGAAAACCACACAATGGATTCCTAAGGAAGGAAATACAAGTTACTGGTAAGTACGCTTAGAATTTCTTTTCAGGGTCAGTGCTGGGCTAAAAGATGCAGCACTGAGTTGTCTCCTGATGACATGTGAGTAAATTGGAATTCGTAGTTTGGCTGATTTTAGAGGAATATTTTAAAGTTCCAAAACTCCACACTAAGAAGAATTTCTAAGTGAAACCAGTCAATGTAAGCCTAAGGAAGGAAATACAAGTTACTGGTAAGTACGGTTAGAATGACTTTTAAGGATCAGTACTGGCCTTAAAGATTCAGCACTGAGGTCTCTCCTGATAACATTTGAGTAAATCGGAATTCGTAGTTCGGCTGATTTTAGAGGAATATTTGTAAGCTCCAAAACTCCACACTTAGAAACTTTTCTGCTGAAAACCACACAATGGATTCCTATGGAAGGAAATACAAGTTACTGGTAACTACGCTTAGAATTACTTTTCAAGGTCATTGGGGTGCTAAAAGATGCAGCACTGGGTTCTCTCCTGATAACAGGAGAGTAAATCGGTATTCGTAATTCGGCTGATTTTATAAGTTCCAAAACTCCACACTTCGAAACTTTTCTGCTGAAAACCACACAATGGATTCCTATGGAAGGAAATACAAGTTACTGGTAAGTACGCTTAGAATTACTTTTTAGGGTCAGTGCTGGTCTAAAAGATGCAGCACTGAGTTCTCTCCTGATGACATGTGAGTAAATCGGAATTCGAAGTTTGGCTTATTTTAGAGGAATATTTGTAAGTTCCAAAACTCCACACTTTCATACTTTTCTGCTGAAAACCACACAACGGATTCCTATTGAAGGAAATACAAGCTACTGGTAAGTACGCCTAGAATTACTTTTCAGGGTCAGTGCTGGGCTAAAAGATGCAGCACTGGGTTCTCTCCTGATAACATGAGAGTAAATCGGAATTCGGAATTCAGCTGATTTTAGAGGAATATTTGTTAGTTCCAAAACTCCACACTTCGAAACTTCTCTGCTGAAAACAACACAATGGATTCCTATGGAAGGAAATACAAGTTACTGGTAAGTATGCTTAGAATTACTTTTCAGGGTCAGTGCTGGGCCAAAAGATGCAGCACTGAGGTCTCGCCTGATAACATTTGAGTAAATCGGAATTCGTAGTTCGGCTGATTTTAGAGGAATATTTGTAAGTTCCAAAACTCCACACTTAGATACTTTTCTGCTGAAAAACACAATGGATTCCTATGGAAGGAAATACAAGTTACTTGTAAGTACGCTTTGAATTACTTTTCAGGGTCAGTGCTGGGCTAAGAGATGCAGCTCTGGGATCTCTCCTGATAACAGGTGAGTAAATCGAAATTCGTAGTTTGGCTTATTTTAGAGGAATATTTGTAAGTACCAAAACTCCACACTTCGAAACTTCTCTGCTGAAAACCACACAATAGATTCCTATGGAAAGAAATACAAGTTACTGGTAAGTATGCTTAGAATTACTTTTCAGGGTCAGTGCTGGGCTAAAAGATGCAGCACTGAGTTCTCTCCTGATAACATGTGAGTAAATCGGAATTCGTAGTTTGGCTGATTTTAGAGGAATATTTTAAAGTTCCAAAACTCCATACTTAGAAGAATTTCCAAGTGAAACCAGTCAATATAAGCCTATGGAAGGAAATACAAGTTACTGGTAAGTACGGTTAGAATTACTTTTCAAGATCAGTACTGGCCTTAAAGATTCAGCACTGAGGTCTCTCCTGATAACATTTGAGTAAATCGGAATTCGTAGTTCGGCTGATTTTAGAGGAATATTTTAGAGTTCCAAACCTCCACACTGAGGAGAATTTCCAAGTGAAACCAGTCAATGTTAGCCTATGGAAGGAAACTCAAGTTACTGGTAAGTACGGTTACAATTACTTTTCAGGATCAGTACTGGCCTTAAAGATTCAGCAATGAGGTCTCTCCTGATAACAGGTGAGTAAATCGAAATTCGTAGTTCGGCTGATTTTAGAGGAATATTTGTAAGTTCCAACACTCCACACTTAGAAATTTTTCTGCTGAAAACCACACAATGGATTCCTATGGAAAGAAATACAAGTTACTGGTAAGTACGCTTAGAATTACTTTTCAGGGTCAGTGCTGGGCTACAAGATGCAGCACTGTGTTCTCTCTTGATAACAGGTTAGTAAATCAGAATTCGTAGTTTGGCTGATTTTAGAGGAATATTTGTAAGTTCCAAAACTCCACACTTAGAAACTTCTCTGCTGAAAACCACATAATGGATTCCTATGGAAGGAAATACAAGTTATTGGTAAGTACGCTTAGAATTACTTTTCAGGGTCAGTGCTGGGCTAAAAGATGCAGCACTGAGTTTTCTCCTGATAACAGGTAAGTAAATCGGAATTCGTAGTTTGTCTGATTTTAGAGGAATATTTGTAAGTTCCAAAACTCCACACTTCGAAACTTCTCTGCTGAAAACCATACAATGGATTCCTACGGAAGGAAATACAAGTTACTGGTAAGTATGCTTAGAATTACTTTTCAGGGTCAGTGCTGGGCTAAAAGATGTAGCACTGGGATCTCTCCTGATAACAGATGAGTAAATCGGAATTCGTAGTTCGGCTGATTTTAGAGGAATATTTGTAAGTTCCAAAACTCCACACTTTCATACTTTTCTGCTGAAAACCACACAATGGATTCCTATTGAAGGAAATACAAGCTACTGGTAAGTACGCTTAGAATTACTTTTCAGGGTCAGTACTGGCCTTAAAGATTCAGCACTGAGGTCTCTCCTGATAACATTTGAGTAAATCGGAATTCGTAGTTCGGCTGATTTTAGAGGAATATTTTAGAGTTCCAAACCTCCACACTGAGAAGAAATTCCAAGTGAAACCAGTCAATGTTAGCCTATGGAAGGAAATTCAAATTACTGGTAAGCACGGTTACAATTACTTTTCAGGATCAGTGCTGGCCTTAAAGATTTAGCACTGAGGTCTCTCCTCATAACAGGTGAGTAAATCGAAATTCGTAGTTCGGCTGATTTTAGAGGAATATTTTTAAGTTCCAAAACTCCACACTTAGAAACTTTTCTGCTGAAAACCACACAATGGATTCCTCTGGAAAGAAATACAAGTTACTGGTAAGTACGCTTAGAATTACCTTTCAGGGTCAGTGCTCGGCTACAAGATGCAGCACTGTGTTCTCTCTTGATAACAGGTTAGTAAATCAGAATTCGTAGTTTGGCTGATTTTAGAGGAATATTTGTAAGTTCTAAAACTCCACGCTTAGAAACTTCTCTGCTGAAAACCATACAATGGATTCCTATGGAAGGAAATACAAGTTATTGGTAAGTACGGTTAGAATTACTTTTCAGGATCAGTACTGGCCTTAAAGATTCAGCACTGAGGTCTCTCCTGATAACAGGTGAGTAAATCGGAATTCATAGTTCGGCTGCTTTTAGAGGAATATTTGTAAGTTCCAACACTCCACACTTAGATGCAGCACTGTGTTCTCTCTTGATAACAGGTAAGTAAATCAGAATTCGTAGTTTGGCTGATTTTAGAGGAATATTTGTAAGTTCCAAAACTCCACACTTAGAAACTTCTCTGCTGAAAACCACACAATGGATTCCTATGGAAGTAAATACAAGTTACTGGTAAGTACGCTTAGAATTACTTTTCAGGGTCAGTGCTGAGCTAAAAGATGCAGCACTGAGTTCTCTCCTAAGTACCAAAACTCCACACTTTCATACTTTTCTGCTGAAAACCACACAATGGATTCCTATGGAAGGAAGTACAAGTTACTGGTAAGTACGCTTAGAATTAATTTTCAGGGTCAGTGCTGAGCTAAAAGATGCAGCACTGAGTTCTCTCCTGATAACAGGTGAGTAAATTGGAATTCGTAGTTCGGCTGATTTTAGAGGAATATTTGTAAGTTCCAACACTCCACACTAAGACATTTTTCTGCTGAAAACCACACAATGGATTCCTATGGAAAGAAATACAAGTTACTGGTAAGTACGCTTAGAATTACTTTTCAGGGTCAGTGCTGGGGTAAAAGATGCAGCACTGTGTTCTCTGTTGATAACAGGTTAGTAAATCAGAATTCATAGTTTGGCTGATTTTAGAGGAATATTGGTAAGTTCCAAAACTCCACACTTAGAAACTTCTCTGCTGAAACCCATACAATGGATTCCTATGGAAGGAAATACAAGTTATTGGTAAGTACGCTTAGAATGACTTTTCAGGGTCAGTGCTGGGCTAAAAGATGCAGCACTGAGTTCTCTCCTGATAACAGGTGAGTAAATTGGAATTCGTAGTTCAGCTGATTTTAGAGGAATATTTTAATGTTCCAAAACTCCACACTTAGAAGAATTTCTAAGTGAAACCAGTCAATGTTACCCTATGGAAGGAAATACAAGTTACTGGTAAGTACGGTTAGAATTACTTTTCAGGATCAGTACTGGCCGTAAAGATTCAGCACTGAGGTCTCTCCTGATAACATTTGAGTAAATCAGAATTCGTAGTTCGGCTGATTTTAGAGGAATATTTGTATGTTCCAACACTCCACATTTAGAAACTTTTCTGCTGAAAACCACACAATGGATTCCTATGGAAAGAAATACAAGTTACTGGTAAGTACGCTTAGAATTACTTTTCAGAGTCAGTGCTGAGCTATTAAATGCAGCACTGTGTTCTCTCTTGATAACAGGTAAGTAAATCAGAATTCGTAGTTTGGCTGATTTTAGAGGAATATTTATAAGTTCCAAAACTCCACACTTCGAAACTTTTCTGCTGAAAACCACACAATGGATTCCTATGGAAGTAAATACAAGTTACTGGTAAGTACGCTTAGAATTACTTTTCAGGGTCCGTGCTAGGCTAAAAGATGCGGCACTGAGGTCTCTCCTGATAACAGGTGAGTAAATCGGAATTCGTAGATCGGCTGATTTTAGAGGAATATTTTAAAGTTCCAAACCTCCACACTGAGAAGAATTTCCAAGTGAAACCAGTCAATGTTAGCCTATGGAAGGAAATTCAACCCACTGGTAAGTATGGTTAGAATTACTTTTCAGGATCAGTACTGGCCTTAAAGATTCAGGACTGAGGTCTCTCCTGATAACAGGTGAGTAAATCAGAATTCGTAGTTCAGCTGATTTTAGAGGATTATTTTAAAGTTCCAAACCTCCACACTGAGAAGAATTTCCAAGTGAAACCAGTCAATGTTAGCCTATGGAAGGAAATTCAACCTACTGGTAAGTACGGTTAGAATTTCTTTTCAAGATCAGTACTGGCCTTAAAGATTCAGCACTGAGGTCTCTCCTGATAACAGGTGAGTAAATCGAAATTCATAGTTCGGCTGATTTTAGAGGAATATTTGTAAGTTCCAAAACCCCACACTTAGAAACTTTTCTGCTGAAAACCACACAATGGATTCTTATGGAAGGAAATACAAGTTACTGGTAAGTATGCTTAGAATTACTTTTCAGGGTCAGTGCTGGGCTAAAAGATGTAGCACTGGGATCTCTCCTGATAACAGATGAGTAAATTAGAATTCGTAGTTCGGCTGATTTTAGAGGAATATTTGTAAGTTCCAAAACTCCACACTTTCATACTTTTCTGCTGAAAACCACACAATGGATTCCGATGGAAGGAAATACAAGCTACTGGTAAGTACTCCTAGAACTACTTTTCAGGGTCAGTGCTGGGATAAAAGATGCAGCACTGTGTTCTCTCCTGATAACAGCAGAGTAAATAGGAATTCGGAATTCAGCTGATTTTAGAGGAATATTTGTAAGTTCCAAAACTCCACACTTAGATACTTTTCTGCTGAAAAACACAATGGATTCCTATGGAAGGAAATACAAGTTACTTGTAAGTACGCTTTGAATTACTTTTCAGGGTCAGTGCTGGGCTAAGAGATGCAGCTCTGGGATCTCTCCTGATAACAGGTGAGTAAATCGAAATTCGTAGTTTGGCTTATTTTAGAGGAATATTTGTAAGTACCAAAACTCCACACTTCGAAACTTCTCTGCTGAAAACCACACAATAGATTCCTATGGAAAGAAATACAAGTTACTGGTAAGTATGCTTAGAATTACTTTTCAGGGTCAGTGCTGGGCTAAAAGATGCAGCACTGAGTTCTCTCCTGATAACATGTGAGTAAATCGGAATTCGTAGTTTGGCTGATTTTAGAGGAATATTTTAAAGTTCCAAAACTCCATACTTAGAAGAATTTCCAAGTGAAACCAGTCAATATAAGCCTATGGAAGGAAATACAAGTTACTGGTAAGTACGGTTAGAATTACTTTTCAAGATCAGTACTGGCCTTAAAGATTCAGCACTGAGGTCTCTCCTGATAACATTTGAGTAAATCGGAATTCGTAGTTCGGCTGATTTTAGAGGAATATTTTAGAGTTCCAAACCTCCACACTGAGGAGAATTTCCAAGTGAAACCAGTCAATGTTAGCCTATGGAAGGAAACTCAAGTTACTGGTAAGTACGGTTACAATTACTTTTCAGGATCAGTACTGGCCTTAAAGATTCAGCAATGAGGTCTCTCCTGATAACAGGTGAGTAAATCGAAATTCGTAGTTCGGCTGATTTTAGAGGAATATTTGTAAGTTCCAACACTCCACACTTAGAAATTTTTCTGCTGAAAACCACACAATGGATTCCTATGGAAAGAAATACAAGTTACTGGTAAGTACGCTTAGAATTACTTTTCAGGGTCAATGCTGGGCTACAAGATGCAGCACTGTGTTCTCTCTTGATAACAGGTTAGTAAATCAGAATTCGTAGTTTGGCTGATTTTAGAGGAATATTTGTAAGTTCCAAAACTCCACACTTAGAAACTTCTCTGCTGAAAACCACATAATGGATTCCTATGGAAGGAAATACAAGTTATTGGTAAGTACGCTTAGAATTACTTTTCAGGGTCAGTGCTGGGCTAAAAGATGCAGCACTGAGTTCTCTCCTGATAACAGGTAAGTAAATCGGAATTCGTAGTTTGTCTGATTTTAGAGGAATATTTGTAAGTTCCAAAACTCCACACTTCGAAACTTCTCTGCTGAAAACCATACAATGGATTCCTACGGAAGGAAATACAAGTTACTGGTAAGTATGCTTAGAATTACTTTTCAGGGTCAGTGCTGGGCTAAAAGATGTAGCACTGGGATCTCTCCTGATAACAGATGAGTAAATCGGAATTCGTAGTTCGGCTGATTTTAGAGGAATATTTGTAAGTTCCAAAACTCCACACTTTCATACTTTTCTGCTGAAAACCACACAATGGATTCCTATTGAAGGAAATACAAGCTACTGGTAAGTACGCTTAGAATTACTTTTCAGGGTCAGTACTGGCCTTAAAGATTCAGCACTGAGGTCTCTCCTGATAACATTTGAGTAAATCGGAATTCGTAGTTCGGCTGATTTTAGAGGAATATTTTAGAGTTCCAACCTC
Organism: Triturus cristatus; assembly: GCF_964204655.1. Taxonomy (NCBI): domain Eukaryota; kingdom Metazoa; phylum Chordata; class Amphibia; order Caudata; family Salamandridae; genus Triturus; species Triturus cristatus. The sequence goes on from NC_140579.1 coordinate 348,400,742, forward strand.
CACACTGAGAAGAAATTCCAAGTGAAACCAGTCAATGTTAGCCTATGGAAGGAAATTCAAATTACTGGTAAGCACGGTTACAATTACTTTTCAGGATCAGTGCTGGCCTTAAAGATTTAGCACTGAGGTCTCTCCTCATAACAGGTGAGTAAATCGAAATTCGTAGTTCAGCTGATTTTAGAGGAATATTTGTAAGTTCCAAAACTCCACACTTAGAAACTTTTCTGCTGAAAACCACACAATGGATTCCTCTGGAAAGAAATACAAGTTACTGGTAAGTACGCTTAGAATTACTTTTCAGGGTCAGTGCTCGGCTACAAGATGCAGCACTGTGTTCTCTCTTGATAACAGGTTAGTAAATCAGAATTCGTAGTTTGGCTGATTTTAGAGGAATATTTGTAAGTTCCAAAACTCCACGCTTAGAAACTTCTCTGCTGAAAACCATACAATGGATTCCTATGGAAGTAAATACAAGTTACTGGTAAGTACGCTTAGAATTACTTTTCAGGGTCAGTGCTGAGCTAAAAGATGCAGCACTGAGTTCTCTCCTAAGTACCAAAACTCCACACTTTCATACTTTTCTGCTGAAAACCACACAATGGATTCCTATGGAAGGAAGTACAAGTTACTGGTAAGTACGCTTAGAATTAATTTTCAGGGTCAGTGCTGAGCTAAAAGATGCAGCACTGAGTTCTCTCCTGATAACAGGTGAGTAAATTGGAATTCGTAGTTCGGCTGATTTTAGAGGAATATTTGTAAGTTCCAACACTCCACACTAAGACATTTTTCTGCTGAAAACCACACAATGGATTCCTATGGAAAGAAATACAAGTTACTGGTAAGTACGCTTAGAATTACTTTTCAGGGTCAGTGCTGGGGTAAAAGATGCAGCACTGTGTTCTCTGTTGATAACAGGTTAGTAAATCAGAATTCATAGTTTGGCTGATTTTAGAGGAATATTGGTAAGTTCCAAAACTCCACACTTAGAAACTTCTCTGCTGAAACCCATACAATGGATTCCTATGGAAGGAAATACAAGTTATTGGTAAGTACGCTTAGAATGACTTTTCAGGGTCAGTGCTGGGCTAAAAGATGCAGCACTGAGTTCTCTCCTGATAACAGGTGAGTAAATTGGAATTCGTAGTTCAGCTGATTTTAGAGGAATATTTTAATGTTCCAAAACTCCACACTTAGAAGAATTTCTAAGTGAAACCAGTCAATGTTACCCTATGGAAGGAAATACAAGTTACTGGTAAGTACGGTTAGAATTACTTTTCAGGATCAGTACTGGCCGTAAAGATTCAGCACTGAGGTCTCTCCTGATAACATTTGAGTAAATCAGAATTCGTAGTTCGGCTGATTTTAGAGGAATATTTGTATGTTCCAACACTCCACATTTCGAAACTTTTCTGCTGAAAACCACACAATGGATTCCTATGGAAGTAAATACAAGTTACTGGTAAGTACGCTTAGAATTACTTTTCAGGGTCCGTGCTAGGCTAAAAGATGCGGCACTGAGGTCTCTCCTGATAACAGGTGAGTAAATCGGAATTCGTAGATCGGCTGATTTTAGAGGAATATTTTAAAGTTCCAAACCTCCACACTGAGAAGAATTTCCAAGTGAAACCAGTCAATGTTAGCCTATGGAAGGAAATTCAACCCACTGGTAAGTATGGTTAGAATTACTTTTCAGGATCAGTACTGGCCTTAAAGATTCAGCACTGAGGTCTCTCCTGATAACAGGTGAGTAAATCAGAATTCGTAGTTCAGCTGATTTTAGAGGATTATTTTAAAGTTCCAAACCTCCACACTGAGAAGAATTTCCAAGTGAAACCAGTCAATGTTAGCCTATGGAAGGAAATTCAACCTACTGGTAAGTACGGTTAGAATTTCTTTTCAAGATCAGTACTGGCCTTAAAGATTCAGCACTGAGGTCTCTCCTGATAACAGGTGAGTAAATCGAAATTCATAGTTCGGCTGATTTTAGAGGAATATTTGTAAGTTCCAAAACCCCACACTTAGAAACTTTTCTGCTGAAAACCACACAATGGATTCTTATGGAAGGAAATACAAGTTACTGGTAAGTATGCTTAGAATTACTTTTCAGGGTCAGTGCTGGGCTAAAAGATGTAGCACTGGGATCTCTCCTGATAACAGATGAGTAAATTAGAATTCGTAGTTCGGCTGATTTTAGAGGAATATTTGTAAGTTCCAAAACTCCACACTTTCATACTTTTCTGCTGAAAACCACACAATGGATTCCGATGGAAGGAAATACAAGCTACTGGTAAGTACTCCTAGAACTACTTTTCAGGGTCAGTGCTGGGATAAAAGATGCAGCACTGTGTTCTCTCCTGATAACAGCAGAGTAAATAGGAATTCGGAATTCAGCTGATTTTAGAGGAATATTTGTAAGTTCCAAAACTCCACACTTAGATACTTTTCTGCTGAAAAACACAATGGATTCCTATGGAAGGAAATACAAGTTACTTGTAAGTACGCTTTGAATTACTTTTCAGGGTCAGTGCTGGGCTAAGAGATGCAGCTCTGGGATCTCTCCTGATAACAGGTGAGTAAATCGAAATTCGTAGTTTGGCTTATTTTAGAGGAATATTTGTAAGTACCAAAACTCCACACTTCGAAACTTCTCTGCTGAAAACCACACAATAGATTCCTATGGAAAGAAATACAAGTTACTGGTAAGTATGCTTAGAATTACTTTTCAGGGTCAGTGCTGGGCTAAAAGATGCAGCACTGAGTTCTCTCCTGATAACATGTGAGTAAATCGGAATTCGTAGTTTGGCTGATTTTAGAGGAATATTTTAAAGTTCCAAAACTCCATACTTAGAAGAATTTCCAAGTGAAACCAGTCAATATAAGCCTATGGAAGGAAATACAAGTTACTGGTAAGTACGGTTAGAATTACTTTTCAAGATCAGTACTGGCCTTAAAGATTCAGCACTGAGGTCTCTCCTGATAACATTTGAGTAAATCGGAATTCGTAGTTCGGCTGATTTTAGAGGAATATTTTAGAGTTCCAAACCTCCACACTGAGGAGAATTTCCAAGTGAAACCAGTCAATGTTAGCCTATGGAAGGAAACTCAAGTTACTGGTAAGTACGGTTACAATTACTTTTCAGGATCAGTACTGGCCTTAAAGATTCAGCAATGAGGTCTCTCCTGATAACAGGTGAGTAAATCGAAATTCGTAGTTCGGCTGATTTTAGAGGAATATTTGTAAGTTCCAACACTCCACACTTAGAAATTTTTCTGCTGAAAACCACACAATGGATTCCTATGGAAAGAAATACAAGTTACTGGTAAGTACGCTTAGAATTACTTTTCAGGGTCAATGCTGGGCTACAAGATGCAGCACTGTGTTCTCTCTTGATAACAGGTTAGTAAATCAGAATTCGTAGTTTGGCTGATTTTAGAGGAATATTTGTAAGTTCCAAAACTCCACACTTAGAAACTTCTCTGCTGAAAACCACATAATGGATTCCTATGGAAGGAAATACAAGTTATTGGTAAGTACGCTTAGAATTACTTTTCAGGGTCAGTGCTGGGCTAAAAGATGCAGCACTGAGTTCTCTCCTGATAACAGGTAAGTAAATCGGAATTCGTAGTTTGTCTGATTTTAGAGGAATATTTGTATGTTCCAACACTCCACATTTAGAAACTTTTCTGCTGAAAACCACACAATGGATTCCTATGGAAAGAAATACAAGTTACTGGTAAGTACGCTTAGAATTACTTTTCAGAGTCAGTGCTGAGCTATTAAATGCAGCACTGTGTTCTCTCTTGATAACAGGTAAGTAAATCAGAATTCGTAGTTTGGCTGATTTTAGAGGAATATTTATAAGTTCCAAAACTCCACACTTCGAAACTTTTCTGCTGAAAACCACACAATGGATTCCTATGGAAGTAAATACAAGTTACTGGTAAGTACGCTTAGAATTACTTTTCAGGGTCCGTGCTAGGCTAAAAGATGCGGCACTGAGGTCTCTCCTGATAACAGGTGAGTAAATCGGAATTCGTAGATCGGCTGATTTTAGAGGAATATTTTAAAGTTCCAAACCTCCACACTGAGAAGAATTTCCAAGTGAAACCAGTCAATGTTAGCCTATGGAAGGAAATTCAACCCACTGGTAAGTATGGTTAGAATTACTTTTCAGGATCAGTACTGGCCTTAAAGATTCAGCACTGAGGTCTCTCCTGATAACAGGTGAGTAAATCAGAATTCGTAGTTCAGCTGATTTTAGAGGATTATTTTAAAGTTCCAAACCTCCACACTGAGAAGAATTTCCAAGTGAAACCAGTCAATGTTAGCCTATGGAAGGAAATTCAACCTACTGGTAAGTACGGTTAGAATTTCTTTTCAAGATCAGTACTGGCCTTAAAGATTCAGCACTGAGGTCTCTCCTGATAACAGGTGAGTAAATCGAAATTCATAGTTCGGCTGATTTTAGAGGAATATTTGTAAGTTCCAAAACCCCACACTTAGAAACTTTTCTGCTGAAAACCACACAATGGATTCTTATGGAAGGAAATACAAGTTACTGGTAAGTATGCTTAGAATTACTTTTCAGGGTCAGTGCTGGGCTAAAAGATGTAGCACTGGGATCTCTCCTGATAACAGATGAGTAAATTAGAATTCGTAGTTCGGCTGATTTTAGAGGAATATTTGTAAGTTCCAAAACTCCACACTTTCATACTTTTCTGCTGAAAACCACACAATGGATTCCGATGGAAGGAAATACAAGCTACTGGTAAGTACTCCTAGAACTACTTTTCAGGGTCAGTGCTGGGATAAAAGATGCAGCACTGTGTTCTCTCCTGATAACAGCAGAGTAAATAGGAATTCGGAATTCAGCTGATTTTAGAGGAATATTTGTAAGTTCCAAAACTCCACACTTAGATACTTTTCTGCTGAAAAACACAATGGATTCCTATGGAAGGAAATACAAGTTACTTGTAAGTACGCTTTGAATTACTTTTCAGGGTCAGTGCTGGGCTAAGAGATGCAGCTCTGGGATCTCTCCTGATAACAGGTGAGTAAATCGAAATTCGTAGTTTGGCTTATTTTAGAGGAATATTTGTAAGTACCAAAACTCCACACTTCGAAACTTCTCTGCTGAAAACCACACAATAGATTCCTATGGAAAGAAATACAAGTTACTGGTAAGTATGCTTAGAATTACTTTTCAGGGTCAGTGCTGGGCTAAAAGATGCAGCACTGAGTTCTCTCCTGATAACATGTGAGTAAATCGGAATTCGTAGTTTGGCTGATTTTAGAGGAATATTTTAAAGTTCCAAAACTCCATACTTAGAAGAATTTCCAAGTGAAACCAGTCAATATAAGCCTATGGAAGGAAATACAAGTTACTGGTAAGTACGGTTAGAATTACTTTTCAAGATCAGTACTGGCCTTAAAGATTCAGCACTGAGGTCTCTCCTGATAACATTTGAGTAAATCGGAATTCGTAGTTCGGCTGATTTTAGAGGAATATTTTAGAGTTCCAAACCTCCACACTGAGGAGAATTTCCAAGTGAAACCAGTCAATGTTAGCCTATGGAAGGAAACTCAAGTTACTGGTAAGTACGGTTACAATTACTTTTCAGGATCAGTACTGGCCTTAAAGATTCAGCAATGAGGTCTCTCCTGATAACAGGTGAGTAAATCGAAATTCGTAGTTCGGCTGATTTTAGAGGAATATTTGTAAGTTCCAACACTCCACACTTAGAAATTTTTCTGCTGAAAACCACACAATGGATTCCTATGGAAAGAAATACAAGTTACTGGTAAGTACGCTTAGAATTACTTTTCAGGGTCAATGCTGGGCTACAAGATGCAGCACTGTGTTCTCTCTTGATAACAGGTTAGTAAATCAGAATTCGTAGTTTGGCTGATTTTAGAGGAATATTTGTAAGTTCCAAAACTCCACACTTAGAAACTTCTCTGCTGAAAACCACATAATGGATTCCTATGGAAGGAAATACAAGTTATTGGTAAGTACGCTTAGAATTACTTTTCAGGGTCAGTGCTGGGCTAAAAGATGCAGCACTGAGTTCTCTCCTGATAACAGGTAAGTAAATCGGAATTCGTAGTTTGTCTGATTTTAGAGGAATATTTGTAAGTTCCAAAACTCCACACTTCGAAACTTCTCTGCTGAAAACCATACAATGGATTCCTACGGAAGGAAATACAAGTTACTGGTAAGTATGCTTAGAATTACTTTTCAGGGTCAGTGCTGGGCTAAAAGATGTAGCACTGGGATCTCTCCTGATAACAGATGAGTAAATCGGAATTCGTAGTTCGGCTGATTTTAGAGGAATATTTGTAAGTTCCAAAACTCCACACTTTCATACTTTTCTGCTGAAAACCACACAATGGATTCCTATTGAAGGAAATACAAGCTACTGGTAAGTACGCTTAGAATTACTTTTCAGGGTCAGTACTGGCCTTAAAGATTCAGCACTGAGGTCTCTCCTGATAACATTTGAGTAAATCGGAATTCGTAGTTCGGCTGATTTTAGAGGAATATTTTAGAGTTCCAACCTCCACACTGAGAAGAAATTCCAAGTGAAACCAGTCAATGTTAGCCTATGGAAGGAAATTCAAATTACTGGTAAGCACGGTTACAATTACTTTTCAGGATCAGTGCTGGCCTTAAAGATTTAGCACTGAGGTCTCTCCTCATAACAGGTGAGTAAATCGAAATTCGTAGTTCGGCTGATTTTAGAGGAATATTTGTAAGTTCCAAAACTCCACACTTAGAAACTTTTCTGCTGAAAACCACACAATGGATTCCTCTGGAAAGAAATACAAGTTACTGGTAAGTACGCTTAGAATTACTTTTCAGGGTCAGTGCTCGGCTACAAGATGCAGCACTGTGTTCTCTCTTGATAACAGGTTAGTAAATCAGAATTCGTAGTTTGGCTGATTTTAGAGGAATATTTGTAAGTTCCAAAACTCCACGCTTAGAAACTTCTCTGCTGAAAACCATACAATGGATTCCTATGGAAGGAAATACAAGTTATTGGTAAGTACACTTAGAATTACTTTCCAGGGTCAGTGCTGGGCTAAATGATGCAGCACTGAGTTCTCTCCTGATAACAGGTGAGTAAATTGGAATTCGTAGTTCAGCTGATTTTAGAGGAATATTTTAAAGTTCCAAATCTCCACACTTAGAAGTATTTCCAAGTGAAACCAGTCAATGTTACCCTATGGAAGGAAATACAAGTTACTGCTAAGTACGGTTAGAATTACTTTTCAGGATCAGTACTGGCCTTAAAGATTCAGCACTGAGGTCTCTCCTGATAACAGGTGAGTAAATCGGAATTCATAGTTCGGCTGCTTTTAGAGGAATATTTGTAAGTTCCAACACTCCACACTTAGATGCAGCACTGTGTTCTCTCTTGATAACAGGTAAGTAAATCAGAATTCGTAGTTTGGCTGATTTTAGAGGAATATTTGTAAGTTCCAAAACTCCACACTTAGAAACTTCTCTGCTGAAAACCACACAATGGATTCCTATGGAAGTAAATACAAGTTACTGGTAAGTACGCTTAGAATTACTTTTCAGGGTCAGTGCTGGGCTAAAAGATGCAGCACTGAGTTCTCTCCTAAGTACCAAAACTCCACACTTTCATACTTTTCTGCTGAAAACCACACAATGGATTCCTTTGGAAGGAAGTACAAGTTACTGGTAAGTACGCTTAGAATTAATTTTCAGGGTCAGTGCTGGGCTAAAAGATGCAGCACTGAGTTCTCTCCTGATAACAGGTGAGTAAATTGGAATTCGTAGTTCGGCTGATTTTAGAGGAATATTTGTAAGTTCCAACACTCCACACTAAGACATTTTTCTGCTGAAAACCACACAATGGATTCCTATGGAAAGAAATACAAGTTACTGGTAAGTACGCTTAGAATTACTTTTCAGGGTCAGTGCTGGGGTAAAAGATGCAGCACTGTGTTCTCTGTTGATAACAGGTTAGTAAATCAGAATTCATAGTTTGGCTGATTTTAGAGGAATATTGGTAAGTTCCAAAACTCCACACTTAGAAACTTCTCTGCTGAAACCCATACAATGGATTCCTATGGAAGGAAATACAAGTTATTGGTAAGTACGCTTAGAATGACTTTTCAGGGTCAGTGCTGGGCTAAAAGATGCAGCACTGAGTTCTCTCCTGATAACAGGTGAGTAAATTGGAATTCGTAGTTCAGCTGATTTTAGAGGAATATTTTAATGTTCCAAAACTCCACACTTAGAAGAATTTCTAAGTGAAACCAGTCAATGTTACCCTATGGAAGGAAATACAAGTTACTGGTAAGTACGGTTAGAATTACTTTTCAGGATCAGTACTGGCCTTAAAGATTCAGCACTGAGGTCTCTCCTGATAACATTTGAGTAAATCAGAATTCGTAGTTCGGCTGATTTTAGAGGAATATTTGTATGTTCCAACACTCCACACTTAGAAACTTTTCTGCTGAAAACCACACAATGGATTCCTATGGAAAGAAATACAAGTTACTGGTAAGTACGCTTAGAATTACTTTTCAGAGTCAGTGCTGGGCTATTAAATGCAGCACTGTGTTCTCTCTTGATAACAGGTAAGTAAATCAGAATTCGTAGTTTGGCTGATTTTAGAGGAATATTTGTATGTTCCAAAACTCCACACTTAGAAACTTCTCTGCTGAAAACCACACAATGGATTCCTATGGAAGTAAATACAAGTTACTGGTAAGTACGCTTAGAATTACTTTTCAGGGTCCGTGCTAGGCTAAAAGATGCGGCACTGAGGACTCTCCTGATAACAGGTGAGTAAATCGGAATTCGTAGATCGGCTCATTTTAGAGGAATATTTTAAAGTTCCAAACCTCCACACTGAGAAGAATTTCCAAGTGAAACCAGTCAATGTTAGCCTATGGAAGGAAATTCAACCCACTGGTAAGTATGGTTAGAATTACTTTTCAGGATCAGTACTGGCCTTAAAGATTCAGCACTGAGGTCTCTCCTGATAACAGGTGAGTAAATCAGAATTCGTAGTTCAGCTGATTTTAGAGGATTATTTTAAAGTTCCAAACCTCCACACTGAGAAGAATTTCCAAGTGAAACCAGTCAATGTTAGCCTATGGAAGGAAATTCAACCTACTGGTAAGTACGGTTAGAATTTCTTTTCAAGATCAGTACTGGCCTTAAAGATTCAGCACTGAGGTCTCTCCTGATAACAGGTGAGTAAATCGAAATTCGTAGTTCGGCTGATTTTAGAGGAATATTTGTAAGTTCCAAAACCCCACACTTAGAAACTTTTCTGCTGAAAACCACACAATGGATTCCTATGGAAGGAAATACAAGTTACTGGTAAGTATGCTTAGAATTACTTTTCAGGGTCAGTGCTGGGCTAAAAGATGTAGCACTGGGATCTCTCCTGATAACAGATGAGTAAATTAGAATTCGTAGTTCGGGTGATTTTAGAGGAATATTTGTAAGTTCCAAAACTCCACACTTTCATACTTTTCTGCTGAAAACCACACAATGGATTCCGATGGAAGGAAATACAAGCTACTGGTAAGTACTCCTAGAACTACTTTTCAGGGTCAGTGCTGGGATAAAAGATGCAGCACTGTGTTCTCTCCTGATAACAGCAGAGTAAATCGGAATTCGGAATTCAGCTGATTTTAGAGGAATATTTGTTAGTTCCAAAACTCCACACTTCGAAACTTTTTTGCTGAAAACCACACAATGGATTCCTAAGGAAGGAAATACAAGTTACTGGTAAGTACGCTTAGAATTTCTTTTCAGGGTCAGTATTGGGCTAAAAGATGCAGCACTGAGTTGTCTCCTGATGACATGTGAGTAAATTGGAATTCGTAGTTTGGCTGATTTTAGAGGAATATTTTAAAGTTCCAAAACGCCACACTAAGAAGAATTTCCAAGTGAAACCAGTCAATGTAAGCCTAAGGAAGGAAATACAAGTTACTGGTAAGTACGGTTAGAATGATTTTTAAGGATCAGTACTGGCCTTAAAGATTCAGCACTGAGGTCTCTCCTGATAACATTTGAGTAAATCGGAATTCGTAGTTCGGCTGATTTTAGAGGAATATTTGTAAGCTCCAAAACTCCACACTTAGAAACTTTTCTGCTGAAAACCACACAATGGATTCCTATGGAAGGAAATACAAGTTACTGGTAACTACGCTTAGAATTACTTTTCAAGGTCATTGCGGTGCTAAAAGATGCAGCACTGGGTTCTCTCCTGATAACAGGAGAGTAAATCGGTATTCGTAATTCGGCTGATTTTATAAGTTCCAAAACTCCACACTTCGAAACTTTTCTGCTGAAAACCACACAATGGATTCCTATGGAAGGAAATACAAGTTACTGGTAAGTACGCTTAGAATTACTTTTTAGGGTCAGTGCTGGTCTAAAAGATGCAGCACTGAGTTCTCTCCTGATGACATGTGAGTAAATCGGAATTCGAAGTTTGGCTTATTTTAGAGGAATATTTGTAAGTTCCAAAACTCCACACTTAGAAACTTCTCTGCTGAAAACCACACAATGGATTCCTATGGAAGGAAATACAAGTTACTGGTAAGTACGCTTAGAATTACTTTTCAGGGTCAGTGCTGGGCTAAAAGATGCAGCACTGGGTTCTCTCCCGATAACAGGTGAGTAAATCGGAATTCGTAGTTTAGCTGAGTTTAGAGGAATATTTGTAAGTTCCAAAACTCCACACTTTCATACTTTTCTGCTGAAAACCACACAACGGATTCCTATTGAAGGAAATACAAGCTACTGGTAAGTACGCCTAGAATTACTTTTCAGGGTCAGTGCTGGGCTAAAAGATGCAGCACTGGGTTCTCTCCTGATAACATGAGAGTGAATCGGAATTCGGAATTCAGCTGATTTTAGAGAAATATTTGTTAGTTCCAAAACTCCACACTTCGAAACTTCTCTGCTGAAAACAACACAATGGATTCCTATGGAAGGAAATACAAGTTACTGGTAAGTATGCTTAGAATTACTTTTCAGGGTCAGTGCTGGGCCAAAAGATGCAGCACTGAGGTCTCGCCTGATAACATTTGAGTAAATCGGAATTCATAGTTTGGCTGATTTTAGAGGAATATTTTAAAGTTCCAAAACTCCACACTAAGAAGAATTTCCAAGTGAAACCAGTCAATGTAAGCCTATGGAAGGAAATACAAGTTACTGGTTAGTACGGTTAGAATTACTTTTCAGGATCAGTACTGGCCTTAAAGATTCAGCACTGAGGTCTCTCCTGATAACATTTGAGTAAATCGGAATTCGTAGTTCGGCTGATTTTAGAGGAATATTTGTAAGTTCCAAAACTCCACACTTAGATACTTTTCTGCTGAAAAACACAATGGATTCCTATGGAAGGAAATACAAGTTACTTGTAAGTACGCTTTGAATTACTTTTCAGGGTCAGTGCTGGGCTAAGAGATGCAGCTCTGGGATCTCTCCTGATAACAGGTGAGTAAATCAAAATTCGTAGTTTGGCTTATTTTAGAGGAATATTTGTAAGTACCAAAACTCCACACTTCGAAACTTCTCTGCTGAAAACCACACAATAGATTCCTATGGAAGGAAATACAAGTTACTGGTAAGTATGCTTAGAATTACTTTTCAGGGTCAGTGCTGGGCTAAAAGATGCAGCACTGAGTTCTCTCCTGATAACATGTGAGTAAATCGGAATTCGTAGTTTGGCTGATTTTAGAGGAATATTTTAAAGTTCCAAAACTCCATACTTAGAAGAATTTCCAAGTGAAACCAGTCAATATAAGCCTATGGAAGGAAATACAAGTTACTGGTAAGTACGGTTAGAATTACTTTTCAGGATCAGTACTGGCCTTAAAGATTCAGCACTGAGGTCTCTCCTGATAACATTTGAGTAAATCGGAATTCGTAGTTCGGCTGATTTTAGAGGAATATTTTAGAGTTCCAAACCTCCACACTGAGGAGAATTTCCAAGTGAAACCAGTCAATGTTAGCCTATGGAAGGAAACTCAAGTTACTGGTAAGTACGGTTACAATTACTTTTCAGGATCAGTACTGGCCTTAAAGATTCAGCACTGAGGTCTCTCCTGATAACAGGTGAGTAAATCGAAATTCGTAGTTCGTCTGATTTTAGAGGAATATTTGTAAGTTCCAAAACTCCACACTTCGAAACTTCTCTGCTGAAAACCATACAATGGATTCCTATGGAAGGAAATACAAGTTACTGGTAAGTATGCTTAGAATTACTTTTCAGGGTCAGTGCTGGGCTAAAAGATGTAGCACTGGGATCTCTCCTGATAACAGATGAGTAAATCGGAATTCGTAGTTCGGCAGATTTTAGAGGAATATTTGTAAGTTTCAAAACTCCACACTTTCATACTTTTCTGCTGAAAACCACACAATGGATTCCTATTGAAGGAAATACAAGCTACTGGTAAGTACGCTTAGAATTACTTTTCAGGGTCAGTACTGGCCTTAAAGATTCAGCACTGAGGTCTCTCCTGATAACATTTGAGTAAATCGGAATTCGTAGTTCGGCTGATTTTAGAGGAATATTTTAGAGTTCCAATCCTCCACACTGAGAAGAAATTCCAAGTGAAACCAGTCAATGTTAGCCCATGGAAGGAAATTCAAATTACTGGTAAGCACGGTTACAATTACTTTTCAGGATCAGTGCTGGCCTTAAAGATTTAGCACTGAGGTCTCTCCTGATAACAGGTGAGTAAATCGAAATTCGTAGTTCGGCTGATTTTAGAGGAATATTTTTAAGTTCCAAAACTCCACACTTAGAAACTTTTCTGCTGAAAACCACACAATGGATTCCTCTGGAAAGAAATACAAGTTACTGGTAAGTACGCTTAGAATTACTTTTCAGGGTCAGTGCTCGGCTACAAGATGCAGCACTGTGTTCTCTCTTGATAACAGGTTAGTAAATCAGAATTCGTAGTTTGGCTGATTTTAGAGGAATATTTGTAAGTTCCAAAACTCCACGCTTAGAAACTTCTCTGCTGAAAACCATACAATGGATTCCTATGGAAGGAAATACAAGTTATTGGTAAGTACACTTAGAATTACTTTTCAGGGTCAGTGCTGGGCTAAAAGATGCAGCACTGAGTTCTCTCCTGATAACAGGTGAGTAAATTGGAATTCGTAGTTCAGCTGATTTTAGAGGAATATTTTAAAGTTCCAAAACTCCACACTTAGAAGTATTTCCAAGTGAAACCAGTCAATGTTACCCTATGGAAGGAAATACAAGTTACTGGTAAGTACGGTTAGAATTACTTTTCAGGATCAGTACTGGCCTTAAAGATTCAGCACTGAGGTCTCTCCTGATAACAGGTGAGTAAATCGGAATTCATAGTTCGGCTGCTTTTAGAGGAATATTTGTAAGTTCCAACACTCCACACTTAGATGCAGCACTGTGTTCTCTCTTGATAACAGGTAAGTAAATCAGAATTCGTAGTTTGGCTGATTTTAGAGGAATATTTGTAAGTTCCAAAACTCCACACTTAGAAACTTCTCTGCTGAAAACCACACAATGGATTCCTATGGAAGTAAATACAAGTTACTGGTAAGTACGCTTAGAATTACTTTTCAGGGTCAGTGCTGGGCTAAAAGATGCAGCACTGAGTTCTCTCCTAAGTACCAAAACTCCACACTTTCATACTTTTCTGCTGAAAACCACACAATGGATTCCTATGGAAGGAAGTACAAGTTACTGGTAAGTACGCTTAGAATTAATTTTCAGGGTCAGTGCTGGGCTAAAAGATGCAGCACTGAGTTCTCTCCTGATAACAGGTGAGTAAATCGGAATTCGTAGTTCGGCTGATTTTAGAGGAATATTTGTTAGTTCCAAAACTCCACACTTCGAAACTTCTCTGCTGAAAACAACACAATGGATTCCTATGGAAGGAAATACAAGTTACTGGTAACTACGCTTAGAATTACTTTTCAAGGTCATTGCGGTGCTAAAAGATGCAGCACTGGGTTCTCTCCTGATAACAGGAGAGTAAATAGGTATTCGTAATTCGGCTGATTTTATAAGTTCCAAAACTCCACACTTCGAAACTTTTCTGCTGAAAACCACACAATGGATTCCTATGGAAGGAAATACAAGTTACTGGTAAGTATGCTTAGAATTACTTTTTAGGGTCAGTGCTGGTCTAAAAGATGCAGCACTGAGTTCTCTCCTGATGACATGTGAGTAAATCGGAATTCGAAGTTTGGCTTATTTTAGAGGAATATTTGTAAGTTCCAAAACTCCACACTTAGAAACTTCTCTGCTGAAAACCACACAATGGATTCCTATGGAAGGAAATACAAGTTACTGGTAAGTACGCTTAGAATTACTTTTCAGGGTCAGTGCTGGGCTAAAAGATGCAGCACTGGGTTCTCTCCCGATAACAGGTGAGTAAATCGGAATTCGTAGTTTAGCTAATTTTAGAGGAATATTTGTTAGTTCCAAAACTCCACACTTCGAAACTTCTCTGCTGAAAACAACACAATGGATTCCTATGGAAGGAAATACAAGTTACTGGTAAGTATGCTTAGAATTACTTTTCAGGGTCAGTGCTGGGCCAAAAGATGCAGCACTGAGGTCTCGCCTGATAACATTTGAGTAAATCGGAATTCATAGTTTGGCTGATTTTAGAGGAATATTTTAAAGTTCCAAAACTCCACACTAAGAAGAATTTCCAAGTGAAACCAGTCAATGTAAGCCTATGGAAGGAAATACAAGTTACTGGTTAGTACGGTTAGAATTACTTTTCAGGATCAGTACTGGCCTTAAAGATTCAGCACTGAGGTCTCTCCTGATAACATTTGAGTAAATCGGAATTCGTAGTTCGGCTGATTTTAGAGGAATATTTGTAAGTTCCAAAACTCCACACTTAGATACTTTTCTGCTGAAAAACACAATGGATTCCTATGGAAGGAAATACAAGTTACTTGTAAGTACGCTTTGAATTACTTTTCAGGGTCAGTGCTGGGCTAAGAGATGCAGCTCTGGGATCTCTCCTGATAACAGGTGAGTAAATCGAAATTCGTAGTTTGGCTTATTTTAGAGGAATATCTGTAAGTACCAAAACTCCACACTTCGAAACTTCTCTGCTGAAAACCACACAATAGATTCCTATGGAAGGAAATACAAGTTACTGGTAAGTATGCTTAGAATTACTTTTCAGGGTCAGTGCTGGGCTAAAAGATGCAGCACTGAGTTCTCTCCTGATAACATGTGAGTAAATCGGAATTCGTAGTTTGACTGATTTTAGAGGAATATTTTAAAGTTCCAAAACTCCATACTTAGAAGAATTTCCAAGTGAAACCAGTCAATATAAGCCTATGGAAGGAAATACAAGTTACTGGTAAGTACGGTTAGAATTACTTTTCAGGATCAGTACTGGCCTTAAAGATTCAGCACTGAGGTCTCTCCTGATAACATTTGAGTAAATCGGAATTCGTAGTTCGGCTGATTTTAGAGGAATATTTTAGAGTTCCAAACCTCCACACTGAGGAGAATTTCCAAGTGAAACCAGTCAATGTTAGCCTATGGAAGGAAACTCAAGTTACTGGTAAGTACGGTTACAATTACTTTTCAGGATCAGTACTGGCCTTAAAGATTCAGCACTGAGGTCTCTCCTGATAACAGGTGAGTAAATCGGAATTCGTAGTTCAGCTGATTTTAGAGGAATATTTGTAAGTTCCAACACTCCACACTGAGAAGAATTTCCAAGTGAAACCAGTCAATGTGAGCCTATGGAAGGAAATTCAACCAACTGGTAAGTACGGTTAGAATTACTTTTCAGGATCAGTACTGGCCTTAAAGATTCAGCACTGAAGTCTCTCCTGATAACAGGTGAGTAAATCGGAATTCATAGTTAGGCTGCATTTAGAGGAATATTTGTAAGTTCCAACACTCCACACTTAGATGCAGCACTGTGTTCTCTCTTGATAACAGGTAAGTAAATCAGAATTTGTAGTTTGGCTGACATTAGAGGAATATTTGTAAGTTCCAAAACTCCACACTTAGAAACTTCTCTGCTGAAAACCACACAATGGATTCCTATGGAAGTAAATACAAGTTACTGGTAAGTACGCTTAGAATTACTTTTCAGGGTCAGTGCTGGGCTAAAAGATGCAGCACTGAGTTCTCTCCTGATAACATGTGAGTAAATCGGAATTCGTAGTTTGGCTGATTTTAGAGGAATATTTTAAAGTTCCAAAACTCCATACTTAGAAGAATTTCCAAGTGAAACCAGTCAATATAAGCCTATGGAAGGAAATACAAGTTACTGGTAAGTACGGTTAGAATTACTTTTCAAGATCAGTACTGGCCTTAAAGATTCAGCACTGAGGTCTCTCCTGATAACATTTGAGTAAATCGGAATTCGTAGTTCGGCTGATTTTAGAGGAATATTTTAGAGTTCCAAACCTCCACACTGAGGAGAATTTCCAAGTGAAACCAGTCAATGTTAGCCTATGGAAGGAAACTCAAGTTACTGGTAAGTACGGTTACAATTACTTTTCAGGATCAGTACTGGCCTTAAAGATTCAGCAATGAGGTCTCTCCTGATAACAGGTGAGTAAATCGAAATTCGTAGTTCGGCTGATTTTAGAGGAATATTTGTAAGTTCCAACACTCCACACTTAGAAATTTTTCTGCTGAAAACCACACAATGGATTCCTATGGAAAGAAATACAAGTTACTGGTAAGTACGCTTAGAATTACTTTTCAGGGTCAGTGCTGGGCTACAAGATGCAGCACTGTGTTCTCTCTTGATAACAGGTTAGTAAATCAGAATTCGTAGTTTGGCTGATTTTAGAGGAATATTTGTAAGTTCCAAAACTCCACACTTAGAAACTTCTCTGCTGAAAACCACATAATGCATTCCTATGGAAGGAAATACAAGTTATTGGTAAGTACGCTTAGAATTACTTTTCAGGGTCAGTGCTGGGCTAAAAGATGCAGCACTGAGTTCTCTCCTGATAACAGGTAAGTAAATCGGAATTCGTAGTTTGTCTGATTTTAGAGGAATATTTGTAAGTTCCAAAACTCCACACTTCGAAACTTCTCTGCTGAAAACTGTTAGATCTGGGGGTCTCTAGTTGGCAGGGTAGGTACCACTGTCCAAGTAGGGACCCTTGCTTCTAGTCAGGGAAAGGGGGATACACTGTTAAGATAACCCCTGCTCACCCTCTAGGTAGCTTGGCCTGAGCAGTCTAGGCTATCAAAGGCAATGTGTAAAGTATTTGTACCAACACTCACAGTAACACAGTGAAAACACCACAGATTTACTCCACACCAGTTTTAGAAAAATAATGTATCCTTACTAAAAACTTCACAAGACCAAATACTACAGACAAACCAACATATAATTCAAAAAGGTTACTTTAAGGATAGTTCAAGAGTTTGCAGAAAGTACTCCAGGATGTCAAAGTCAGTGTCCTGCACAATGCGACTCTCAATGCACAAAATGCGACACTTTCGTGCCCAACAGTACCTGTAGTTGCGATAAGGTTCCCAAAAGCTATAACAAGGAAGATGGCAAAGGCGATGCGATGCTCCTGAGATCCTGGGGAGGCTTTGCAGCAGCCCTGCTTCACGCAGCAGAGGTGGATGCGCCGGCTCCGATCTGTAGGGGGAGGATGCGATACCTTTGGCTTTCGTTGCGTAGGTTTCTTAGGGGGAAGCTTCACGCACAGGTTCGATGCGACACTCTTCGATGTGGTGCGATGCGTGGCGCAGCGCTGACTTCCGGCGCCGCAACTCTCGATGCGCCACGGAACGGGACTCTGCGTCGACGCACGCAGCGATTGGAGATTTTTCACGCACCGGCAGTGGTGCGGCCCACAAACTGGTTCTGCGACAACCCTCGCAATGGCAGGAAGCTTCACGCTTCGGGACGATGCTCGACGCACTCGGCGATGCGGAGACCCTGCGTGTTGCGATGGTGCTGCGATGAAATTTTCCACGCACTCTCGTCTTGCGACACGCAATCGGATGATGCGTTGGGTACCAGTCACTCTTGTTCACGCTTCTGCTTCCCAGCTCCCAAACACAGCAAAACGACCTCCTGAGGCCCCAAGACTGGGCAAGCACTCCAAGGCAGGTCAGAACTCCTTCAGCAGAGTTCCAGGGGAGCTGGTGGTGAAGTCCTTTTGTTCCTGGGACTTCTTAACAGGGAGCCAGCTCTTCTCAGGCCCTTGGAGATCAGAATCAAAAGAAGGGGACACAGCAAAGTCCTTCCCCTCTCCTTGGCAGCAAAGCAAAACAGCAAGCAGGCAGTCTTCTCCTCTTCAGTTTCTTCCAGCTTTCTCCTTGGCAGAGGTTTCTTCTTAGTTCCAAAGTGATCTAAAGTTTTAGGTGTCTGGGGTCCTCTTCTTATACCCCTCCAAGTCTTTGTCTCTCTTTTTTCCAGTGGGGGGATTCCCCTGCTCAAACCGGTTCCTGGGTGTGCTCTGCTCTGGAGCACCTGGTTCCTTTCAGAGTGAGGGGCAGGGTCGTTAGACGCTCAGCAGGAGGTGGAGCCTTCTTTGTGCCAGCAGAGGCAGAGTCCTCAGCCTGGCCAGCAGGGGGTGGAGCCAGCTTTGTGTTTGTCAGGGGCAGCCCTATTCAGACCCAGGGACTACTCCTCCCACCCATCTAAAGCAGATCTCCCTATTCACCCTGCTGCTGACTCATCCAGGCTCCTGGAGCCACCTAGCACATCACCTGACACCAGTCAGCCAACCAGCACACAGGCACACAGGAAGGTTAAACAGGAGAATAGCTACTTTCTAAAAAGTGCTATTCCCACACAGTGAATTTAAAAACCATCTTGCTAAAAAGATGTATAATTAAATTCTGAACACAGAGATACCAAACTTGGATTTTCTATCTTGCCCCTATGGGAAGATAGGCATGTAAACAGCCTTCCCCATTCTATCCTATGGGCAAGATAGCCTCTCAGCAGTGAAAAACGAAAATGGCTGTAATTCACTACCAGGGCATGTTACACACCTCAGTACATGCCCTACCTTTCAGATACACTGCACCCAGCCCAGGGGGGTACCTAGGGCCACCATAGGGATGCCTGACATGTACAGAAAGGGAAGGATAAGGCCTGGTCAGTGGGTGCACTGGCCAGGTCGACATGGCAGTCCTGGACTGCGCATAGGCACTGCAAGCAGGCCTAAGACATCATTTTAGCGCTACTCCTGTGGGTGGCACAATCAGTGCTGCAGCCCACTAGTAGCATTTGAATCACCAGCCCTGGCACACGCAGTGCACTTTACTAGGGGCTAACAGGTGAAACAAATATGCCAATCATGGATAACCAATCAATATAACAATTTATACGGAGAGCATATGCACTTTAGCACTGATCAGCAGTGGTAAAGTGCCCAGAGTCCTATTGCCAACAACCACGGGTCAGAAAAAATAAAGGAGGAAGAAGCAAAAAGTTTGGGGATAACCCTGCAAAAAGGGCCGTTTCCAACACAACCCCCTTCCAGCCTAAAGCCAGGGTAGACCAAACGATACCTCGATGGGATTCCCTGCTTAGGGCGATAGAACACGGAAACTGGCCCAAACAGCAGGGCACTATTCCTGTTCTATGCCTTCCTGAACCCGGTGGGATCTCTCCATCCATACTCTCAGGGTCCACCACGCCAACCCATGTGGAACCCTTCTCCTCACCTGTGGACACCACCTGTGCAGCACCTAGCCTTAACTTGCTCACAGATGTGTCCCAACAGACAGACAGCAAGCCACAGTGATTACTGACAGTGGTCAGGGATGAGACCCAGGACTTATTCCTCTCAGTGCCCTCAAACCCCTGTGGCGTCAGAGGGTGGGGGGCGGTAGCCCCAGGTGCTTGGCACCCTTTGTCCACTCCCTTCCCTGTCAGGTCGGGTCTGACAACCTGGCACTGACCGACCAGCTCCGGGCCTGTATCCGGTGGCTGGACAGGAGGCTGGGGTAGGCTTTTCCATACCCAGTCCTCCTCTTCCTTGGGGCTTTGTACCCTCCCACCTGGAGCGGTACCCCCTTCTAGAATAGTCAGGGCACCTGTGGCAGGTGTCCTGCACCATTCACCCACCAGTTCAGGGGTTCTATCCTGCAACTGGGATTCCAGGTCAGGGGGGACACCCCGGACCTGGCCCTCCCACCTAGGGTCTACACCCTCCAGGTGAACCGGGGTCAGAGGCGAGGACTCCCTCCCTCTGCACCCTCTTCCAGAATTCTGCACCCTCCTACTCGGAGCGGTACACCTCAAAGACAAACTGGTAGAGACACTGCTTACAGATGTCCCTCCCTCCAGTTCAGGACCTCTCTCCAGCAACTGGTCTCCCAACCTAGGGTCTAAACCCTCAGGTTGCACCGGGGTCAGAGGCGAGGACTCTCTCCCTCTGCACCCCCTTCCAGAGAGCTGCACCCTCCCCACTGGAGGGGTACCCCTGGAAGCCAAACCGGTCAGGACACAGCTTACAGATGTCCTTCCCCCCAGGTCAGGCAGATCCTGAACCTGGCCTCCCATCCCAGGGACTAAACCCTGCGGTTGCACACCTGCCTGGCATGCCAGGACTTCTGGGGACTCACACAGTATCTCCCCGAGGGTGACACATGACTCATGTGTCTCGTGACAGTCTGCCTGGCGCAGATCTCCCGGCCCCTGTCCACCTGACAGTGCGCGAAGATCCCCCAGGACAGAAGTGGTGTCACCATGGTCACTCCTAGGGGACTCAGCCCTTCTGGCTGGTCCCTGACCCACTGGTTCTCCCACTGGGGAACACATCCCCCTCTCACCCCTCAGTCTGGACTTCTGCACCCTCCCAACTGGAGCGGTACCGCCAGACACCAGAACCACTGGAGCTCTGTTTACAGAGGCTCCAGGTTCTCCTGACACTAGGAGATCCTCCTCAAATGGCCTACTAGCACTGTCTAGGCCCCCAACCTGGTGTTCTCTTAAGGAACCCTCCAGGCCTTGAGACGGGGTTTCGGGCACCTTGGGACCCACAGTCCCACACTCACCCCTTCTCCACTGAGACAGGACGTGAGCCCCTACACCCCTCCCACTACACTGGGACCTAACCGGGCTACACTGAACCTCTTCCACCTCACAGGTCTGGAAGATATCCGGGCCACTCCTTTTGGGATCACTCCCCAATGCCTCTCCAGACCTTTTGACATCCAACCAAAGGTCTGCCTCCAACGCAAGCTCTCTGGAACCAGAGAACTCACACTCCACCGGGTGTTGGCATAGCTCTGGAAAACAGGGACTTAAAATATGCTCTTCAACAAATGAATCACACAGCCCCCCACAGTTGTTAACCAAGCTACCGTTTGCCTCACCCTCCAGTGCCTCACACAAGTACCCCACACCACTCTCCTGAGATTGGCAAGACAGTACCTGACTGTCTCTGTCACACAACTCACACTCTTCTGGGCGGTCTTCACACTCACACACCAAGGTTTCTACCATGGGGGAACCCCTCTCCCTGTACCTCTCATCTAGGGTCAGTAGAGTGTCCCTCCCACCACTAGGAATATGGTCCCCTGTGCCAGTTCCCCAATCCACTTCAGGGACACTGCACTCCACTGGAACTACATCATAAACCTGAACTCCCTGGTGTATGTCAACCCCCTCCCTCAAGTTAGGCGCCACATCTCTGGGTGTTTGTACCTTTCTCTCAGCACTAGAAACTACAATCTTGCTGCCACCATCTGAGCTGGACTCCACCTCCAACTCAGCAAAGCTCACTTCCTGAGCTAACCTTTCTTCTTCAGCTGAGACACTCATGGCCTCAAGCCTCTCGAGCTCCATATCAAGCTCCCTCATTCTTAATTCATGTGCCAAGGTCAATTTCAATTCTTCCAAGGCATACATCTTCTTGCTCTCTTCTATTTTGTTTTGGGTTTCCATTTCCATCAGCTTCAACTCAAGCCTCATGACTTCTAACTCATGATCTCTAGCCCTTTGATTCTCCTCCAACTCCTCTGGAGTGAGACTCCTACTGGAATGGGAGCTGCCAGCCCTTGAGACTGGTCCGACCACGGGCAGAGCTTGGGAAACAAAACCATCCTCTTCATCTGCATCATCCTCTTCTTGGGCCTCCCACCAGGCCTTCAAGACTGTTTGTAGCACATCCCTTCTAGATCCGCTTTTCACAGGGCAACCAAGGTCTTTGCAGAATTGCTTGAGCTCCTCAACCTTGTACGAATACAGATCCTCCATGGAAAACTCCAATTCTGCCCTCTCACTTGTTGCCACCTGAGACATGATGCTCTTGAAGAGTTACTCCAAAATAGAATCAATAATATAGTATGTGGTTGTCTATTGGTCTGCACTTAAACTAGTGATGTACACCAATTACTGTGGGTCAAGTACAAATACAAGTTCAATCCTCACCGCTGACCACCAATGTTAGATCTGGGGGTCTCTAGTTGGCAGGGTAGGTACCACTGTCCAAGTAGGGACCCTTGCTTCTAGTCAGGGAAAGGGGGATACACTGTTAAGATAACCCCTGCTCACCCTCTAGGTAGCTTGGCCTGAGCAGTCTAGGCTATCAAAGGCAATGTGTAAAGTATTTGTACCAACACTCACAGTAACACAGTGAAAACACCACAGATTTACTCCACACCAGTTTTAGAAAAATAATGTATCCTTACTAAAAACTTCACAAGACCAAATACTACAGACAAACCAACATATAATTCAAAAAGGTTACTTTAAGGATAGTTCAAGAGTTTGCAGAAAGTACTCCAGGATGTCAAAGTCAGTGTCCTGCACAATGCGACTCTCAATGCACAAAATGCGACACTTTCGTGCCCAACAGTACCTGTAGTTGCGATAAGGTTCCCAAAAGCTATAACAAGGAAGATGGCAAAGGCGATGCGATGCTCCTGAGATCCTGGGGAGGCTTTGCAGCAGCCCTGCTTCACGCAGCAGAGGTGGATGCGCCGGCTCCGATCTGTAGGGGGAGGATGCGATACCTTTGGCTTTCGTTGCGTAGGTTTCTTAGGGGGAAGCTTCACGCACAGGTTCGATGCGACACTCTTCGATGTGGTGCGATGCGTGGCGCAGCGTTGACTTCCGGCGCCGCAACTCTCGATGCGCCACGGAACGGGACTCTGCGTCGACGCACGCAGCGATTGGAGATTTTTCACGCACCGGCAGTGGTGCGGCCCGCAAACTGGTTCTGCGACAACCCTCGCAATGGCAGGAAGCTTCACGCTTCGGGACGATGCTCGACGCACTCGGCGATGCGGAGACCCTGCGTGTTGCGATGGTGCTGCGATGAAATTTTCCACGCACTCTCGTCTTGCGACACGCAATCGGATGATGCGTTGGGTACCAGTCACTCTTGTTCACGCTTCTGCTTCCCAGCTCCCAAACACAGCAAAACGACCTCCTGAGGCCCCAAGACTGGGCAAGCACTCCAAGGCAGGTCAGAACTCCTTCAGCAGAGTTCCAGGGGAGCTGGTGGTGAAGTCCTTTTGTTCCTGGGACTTCTTAACAGGGAGCCAGCTCTTCTCAGGCCCTTGGAGATCAGAATCAAAAGAAGGGGACACAGCAAAGTCCTTCCCCTCTCCTTGGCAGCAAAGCAAAACAGCAAGCAGGCAGTCTTCTCCTCTTCAGTTTCTTCCAGCTTTCTCCTTGGCAGAGGTTTCTTCTTAGTTCCAAAGTGATCTAAAGTTTTAGGTGTCTGGGGTCCTCTTCTTATACCCCTCCAAGTCTTTGTCTCTCTTTTTTCCAGTGGGGGGATTCCCCTGCTCAAACCGGTTCCTGGGTGTGCTCTGCTCTGGAGCACCTGGTTCCTTTCAGAGTGAGGGGCAGGGTCGTTAGACGCTCAGCAGGAGGTGGAGCCTTCTTTGTGCCAGCAGAGGCAGAGTCCTCAGCCTGGCCAGCAGGGGGTGGAGCCAGCTTTGTGTTTGTCAGGGGCAGCCCTATTCAGACCCAGGGACTACTCCTCCCACCCATCTAAAGCAGATCTCCCTATTCACCCTGCTGCTGACTCATCCAGGCTCCTGGAGCCACCTAGCACATCACCTGACACCAGTCAGCCAACCAGCACACAGGCACACAGGAAGGTTAAACAGGAGAATAGCTACTTTCTAAAAAGTGCTATTCCCACACAGTGAATTTAAAAACCATCTTGCTAAAAAGATGTATAATTAAATTCTGAACACAGAGATACCAAACTTGGATTTTCTATCTTGCCCCTATGGGAAGATAGGCATGTAAACAGCCTTCCCCATTCTATCCTATGGGCAAGATAGCCTCACAGCAGTGAAAAACGAAAATGGCTGTAATTCACTACCAGGGCATGTTACACACCTCAGTACATGCCCTACCTTTCGGATACACTGCACCCAGCCCAGGGGGGTACCTAGGGCCACCATAGGGATGCCTGACATGTACAGAAAGGGAAGGATAAGGCCTGGTCAGTGGGTGCACTGGCCAGGTCGACATGGCAGTCCTGGACTGCGCATAGGCACTGCAAGCAGGCCTAAGACATCATTTTAGCGCTACTCCTGTGGGTGGCACAATCAGTGCTGCAGCCCACTAGTAGCATTTGAATCACCAGCCCTGGCACACGCAGTGCACTTTACTAGGGGCTAACAGGTGAAACAAATATGCCAATCATGGATAACCAATCAATATAACAATTTATACGGAGAGCATATGCACTTTAGCACTGATCAGCAGTGGTAAAGTGCCCAGAGTCCTATTGCCAACAACCACGGGTCAGAAAAAATAAAGGAGGAAGAAGCAAAAAGTTTGGGGATAACCCTGCAAAAAGGGCCGTTTCCAACAAAAACCATACAATGGATTCCTACGGAAGGAAATACAAGTTACTGGTAAGTATGCTTAGAATTACTTTTCAGGGTCAGTGCTGGGCTAAAAGATGTAGCACTGAGTTCTCTCCTGATAACAGGTGAGTAAATTGGAATTCGTAGTTCGGCTGATTTTAGAGGAATATTTGTAAGTTCCAACACTCCACACTAAGACATTTTTCTGCTGAAAACCACACAATGGATTCCTATGGAAAGAAATACAAGTTACTGGTAAGTACGCTTAGAATTAATTTCCAGGGTCAGTGCTGGGCTAAAAGATGCAGCACTGAGTTCTCTCCTGATAACAGGTGAGTAAATTGGAATTCGTAGTTCGGCTGATTTTAGAGGAATATTTGTAAGTTCCAACACTCCACACTAAGACATTTTTCTGCTGAAAACCACACAATGGATTCCTATGGAAAGAAATACAAGTTACTGGTAAGTACGCTTAGAATTACTTTTCAGGGTCAGTGCTGGGGTAAAAGATGCAGCTCTGTGTTCTCTGTTGATAACAGGTTAGTAAATCAGAATTCATAGTTTGGCTGATTTTAGAGGAATATTGGTAAGTTCCAAAACTACACACTTAGAAACTTCTCTGCTGAAACCCATACAATGGATTCCTATGGAAGGAAATACAAGTTATTGGTAAGTGCGCTTAGAATGACTTTTCAGGGTCAGTGCTGGGCTAAAAGATGCAGCACTGAGTTCCCTCCTGATAACAGGTGAGTAAATTGGAATTCGTAGTTCAGCTGATTTTAGAGGAATATTTTAATGTTCCAAAACTCCACACTTAGAAGAATTTCTAAGTGAAAGCAGTCAATGTTACCCTATGGAAGGAAATACAAGTTACTGGTAAGTACGGTTAGAATTACTTTTCAGGATCAGTACTGGCCTTAAAGATTCAGCACTGAGGTCTCTCCTGATAACATTTGAGTAAATCGGAATTCGTAGTTCGGCTGATTTTAGAGGAATATTTGTATGTTCCAACACTCCACACTTAGAAACTTTTCTGCTGAAAACCACACAATGGATTCCTATGGAAAGAAATACAAGTTACTGGTAAGTACGCTTAGAATTACTTTTCAGGGTCCGTGCTAGGCTAAAAGATGCAGCACTGAGGTCTCTCCTGATAACAGGTGAGTAAATCGGAATTCGTAGATCGGCTGATTTTAGAGGAATATTTTAAAGTTCCAAACCTCCACACTGAGAAGAATTTCCAAGTGAAACCAGTCAATGTTAGCCTATGGAAGGAAATTCAACCCACTGGTAAGTATGGTTAGAATTACTTTTCAGGATCAGTACTGGCCTTAAAGATTCAGCACTGAGGTCTCTCCTGATAACAGGTGTGTAAATCAGAATTCGTAGTTCAGCTGATTTTAGAGGACTATTTTAAAGTTCCAAACCTCCACACTGAGAAGAATTTCCAAGTGAAACCAGTCAATGTTAGCCTATAGAAGGAAATTCAACCTACTGGTAAGTACGGTTAGAATTTCTTTTCAAGATCAGTACTGGCCTTAAAGATTCAGCACTGAGGTCTCTCCTGATAACAGGTGAGTAAATCGAAATTCGTAGTTCGGCTGATTTTAGAGGAATATTTGTAAGTTCCAAAACCCCACACTTAGAAACTTTTCTGCTGAAAACCACACAATGGATTCCTATGGAAGGAAATACAAGTTACTGGTAAGTATGCTTAGAATTACTTTTCAGGGTCAGTGCTGGGCTAAAAGATGTAGCACTGGGATCTCTCCTGATAACAGATGAGTAAATTAGAATTCGTAGTTCGGCTGATTTTAGAGGAATATTTGTAAGTTCCAAAACTCCACACTTTCATACTTTTCTGCTGAAAACCACACAATGGATTCCGATGGAAGGAAATACAAGCTACTGGTAAGTACTCCTAGAACTACTTTTCAGGGTCAGTGCTGGGATAAAAGATGCAGCACTGTGTTCTCTCCTGATAACAGCAGAGTAAATCGGAATTCGGAATTCAGCTGATTTTAGAGGAATATTTGTTAGTTCCAAAACTCCACACTTCGAAACTTTTTTGCTGAAAACCACACAATGGATTCCTAAGGAAGGAAATACAAGTTACTGGTAAGTACGCTTAGAATTTCTTTTCAGGGTCAGTGCTGGTCTAAAAGATGCAGCACTGAGTTCTCTCCTGATGACATGTGAGTAAATCGGAATTCAAAGTTTGGCTTATTTTAGAGGAATATTTGTAAGTTCCAAAACTCCACACTTAGAAACTTCTCTGCTGAAAACCACACAATGGATTCCTATGGAAGGAAATACAAGTTACTGGTAAGTACGCTTAGAATTACTTTTCAGGGTCAGTGCTGGGCTAAAAGATGAAGCACTGGGTTCTCTCCCGATAACAGGCGAGTAAATCGGAATTCGTAGTTTAGCTGAGTTTAGAGGAATATTTGTAAGTTCCAAAACTCCACACTTTCATACTTTTCTGCTGAAAACCACACAACGGATTCCTATTGAAGGAAATACAAGCTACTGGTAAGTACGCCTAGAATTACTTTTCAGGGTCAGTGCTGGGCTAAAAGATTCAGCACTGGGTTCTCTCCTGATAACATGAGAGTAAATCGGAATTCGGAATTCAGCTGATTTTAGAGGAATATTTGTTAGTTCCAAAACTCCACACTTCGAAACTTCTCTGCTGAAAACAACACAATGGATTCCTATGGAAGGAGATACAAGTTACTGGTAAGTATGCTTAGAATTACTTTTCGGGGTCAGTGCTGGGCCAAAAGATGCAGCACTGAGGTCTCGCCTGATAACATTTGAGTAAATCGGAATTCATAGTTTGGCTGATTTTAGAGGAATATTTTAAAGTTCCAAAACTCCACACTAAAGAAGAATTTCCAAGTGAAACCAGTCAATGTAAGCCTATGGAAGGAAATACAAGTTACTGGTTAGTACCGTTAGAATTACTTTTCAGGATCAGTACTGGCCTTAAAGATTCAGCAGTGAGGTCTCTCCTGATAACATTTGAGTAAATCGGAATTCGTGGTTCGGCTGATTTTAGAGGAATATTTGTAAGTTCCAAAACTCCACACTTAGATACTTTTCTGCTGAAAAACACAATGGATTCCTATGGAAGGAAATACAAGTTACTTGTAAGTATGCTTAGAATTACTTTTCAGGGTCAGTGCTGGGCTAAAAGATGCAGCACTGAGTTCTCTCCTGATAACATGTGAGTAAATCGGAATTCGTAGTTTGGCTGATTTTAGAGGAATATTTTAAAGTTCCAAAACTCCATACTTAGAAGAATTTCTAAGTGAAACCAGTCAATATAAGCCTATGGAAGGAAATACAAGTTACTGGTAAGTACGGTTAGAATTACTTTTCAGGATCAGTACTGGCCTTAAAGATTCAGCACTGAGGTCTCTCCTGATAACATTTGAATAAATCGGTATTCGTAGTTCGGCTGATTTTAGAGGAATATTTTAGAGTTCCAAACCTCCACACTGAGATGAATTTCCAAGTGAAACCAGTCAATGTTAGCCTATGGAAGGAAACTCAAGTTACTGGTAAGTACGGTTACAATTACTTTTCAGGATCAGTGCTGGCCTTAAAGATTCAGCACTGAGGTCTCTCCTGATAACAGATGAGTAAATCGTAATTCGTAGTTCGGCTGATTTTAGAGGAATATTTGTAAGTTCCAACACTCCACACTTAGAAATTTTTCTGCTGAAAACCACACAATGGATTCCTATGGAAAGAAATACAAGTTACTGGTAAGTACGCTTAGAATTACTTTTCAGGGTCAGTGCTGGGCTACAAGATGCAGCACTGTGTTCTCTCTTGATAACAGGTTAGTAAATCAGAATTCGTAGTTTGGCTGATTTTAGAGGAATATTTGTAAGTTCCAAAACTCCACACTTCGAAACTTCTCTGCTGAAAACCATACAATGGATTCCTATGGAAGGAAATACAAGTTACTGGTAAGTATGCTTAGAATTACTTTTCAGGGTCAGTGCTGGGCTAAAAGATGTAGCACTGTGATCTCTCCTGATAACAGATGAGTAAATCGGAATTAGTAGTTCGGCTGATTTTAGAGGTATATTTGTAAGTTCCAAAACTCCACACTTTCATACTTTTCTGCTGAAAACCACACAATGGATTCCTATTGAAGGAAATACAAGCTACTGGTAAGTATGCTTAGAATTACTTTTCAGGGTCAGTACTGGCCTTAAAGATTCAGCACTGAGGTCTCTCCTGATAACGTTTGAGTAAATTGGAATTCGTAGTTCGGCTGATTTTAGAGGTATATTTGTAAGTTCCAAAACTCCACACTTTCATACTTTTCTGCTGAAAACCACACAATGGATTCCTATTGAAGGAAATACAAGCTACTGGTAAGTATGCTTAGAATTACTTTTCAGGGTCAGTACTGGCCTTAAAGATTCAGCACTGAGGTCTCTCCTGATAACGTTTGAGTAAATTGGAATTCGTAGTTCGGCTGATTTTAGAGGAATATTTTAGAGTTCCAAATCTCCACACTGAGAAGAAATTCCAAGTGAAACCAGTCAATGTTAGCCTATGGAAGGAAATTCAAGTTACTGGTAAGCACGGTTACAATTACTTTTCAGGATCAGTACTGGCCTTAAAGATTTAGCACTGAGGTCTCTCCTGATAACAGGTGAGTAAATCGAAATTCGTAGTTCGGCTGATTTTAGAGGAATATTTGTAAGTTCCAGAACTCCACACTTAGAAACTTTTCTGCTGAAAACCACACAATGGATTCCTATGGAAAGAAATACAAGTTACTGGTAAGTACGCTTAGAATTACTTTTCAGGGTCAGTGCTCAGCTACAAGATGCAGCACTGTGTTCTCTCTTGATAACAGGTTAGTAAATCAGAATTCGTAGTTTGGCTGATTTTAGAGGAATATTTGTAAGTTCCAAAACTCCACACTTAGAAACTTCTCTGCTGAAAACCATACAATGGATTCCTATGGAAGGAAATACAAGTTATTGGTAAGTATGCTTAGAATTACTTTTCAGGGTCAGTGCTGGGCTAAAAGATGCAGCACTGAGTTCTCTCCTGATAACAGGTGAGTAAATTGGATTTCGTAGTTCAGCTGATTTTAGAGGAATATTTTAAAGTTCCAAAACTCCACACTTAGAAGAATTTCCAAGTGAAACCAGTCAATGTTACCCTTTGGAAGGAAATACAAGTTACTGGTAAGTACGGTTAGAATTACTTTTCAGGATCAGTACTGGCATTAAAGATTCAGCACTGAGGTCTCTCCTGATAACAGGTGAGTAAATAGGAATTCATAGTTTGGCTGCTTTTAGAGGAATATTTGTAAGTTCCAACACTCCACACTTAGAAACTTTTCTGCTGAAAACCACACAATGGATTCCTATGGAAAGAAATACAAGTTACTGGTAAGTACGCTTAGAATTACTTTTCAGGGTCAGTGCTGGGCTAAAAGATGAAGCACTGTGTTCTCTTTTGATAACAGGAAAGTAAATCAGAATTCGTTGTTTGGCTGATTTTAGAGGAATATTTGTAAGTTCCAAAACTCCACACTTAGAAACTTCTCTGCTGAAAACCACACAATGGATTCCTATGGAAGTAAATACAAGTTACTGGTAAGTACGCTTAGAATTACTTTTCAGGGTCAGTGCTGGGCTAAAAGATGTAGCACTGGGATCTCTCCTGATAACTGATGAGTAAATCGGAATTCGTAGTTCGGCTGATTTTAGAGGAATATTTGTATGTTCCAAAACTCCACACTTAGAAACTTCTCTGCTGAAAACCACACAATGGATTCCTATGGAAGTAAATACAAGTTACTGGTAAGTACGCTTAGAATTACTTTTCAGGGTCAGTGCTGGGCTAAAAGATGCAGCACTGAGTTCTCTCCTAAGTACCAAAACTCCACACTTCGAAACTTCTCTGCTGAAAACAACACAATGGATTCCTATGAAAAGGAAATACAAGTTACTGGTAAGTACCCTTAGAATTACTTTTCAGGGTCAGTGCTGGGCTAAAAGATGTAGCACTGGGATCTCTCCTGATAACAGATGAGTAAATCGGAATTCGTAGTTCGGCTGATTTTAGAGGAATATTTGTATGTTCCAAAACTCCACACTTAGAAACTTCTCTGCTGAAAACCACACAATGGATTCCTATGGAAGTAAATACAAGTTACTGGTAAGTACGCTTAGAATTACTTTTCAGGGTCAGTGCTGGGCTAAAAGATGCAGCACTGAGTTCTCTCCTAAGTACCAAAACTCCACACTTCGAAACTTCTCTGCTGAAAACAACACAATGGATTTCTATGAAAAGGAAATACAAGTTACTGGTAAGTACCCTTAGAATTACTTTTCAGGGTCAGTGCTGGGCTAAAAGATGTAGCACTGGGATCTCTCCTGATAACAGATGAGTAAATCGGAATTCGTAGTTCGGGTGATTTTAGAGGAATATTTGTAAGTTCCAAAACTCCACACTTAGAAACTTCTCTGCTGAAAACCACACAATGGATTCCTATGGAAGGAAGTACAAGTTACTGGTAAGTACGCTTAGAATTAATTTTCAGGGTCAGTGCTGGGCTAAAAGATGCAGCACTGAGTTCTCTCCTGATAACAGGTGAGTAAATCGGAATTCGTAGTTCGGCTGATTTTAGAGGAATATTGGTAAGTTCCAAAACTCCACACTTAGAAACTTCTCTGCTGAAACCCATACAATGGATTCCTATGGAAAGAAATACAAGTTACTGGTAAGTACGCTTAGAATTACTTTTCAGGGTCAGTGCTGGGCTAAAAGATGCAGCACTGTGTTCTCTGTTGATAACAGGTTAGTAAATCAGAATTCGTAGTTTGGCTGATTTTAGAGGAATATTGGTAAGTTCCAAAACTCCACACTTAGAAACTTCTCTGCTGAAACCCATACAATGGATTCCTATGGAAGGAAATACAAGTTATTGGTAAGTACGCTTAGAATGACTTTTCAGGGTCAGTGCTGGGCTAAAAGATACAGCACTGAGTTCTCTCCTGATAACATGTGAGTAAATCGGAATTCGTAGTTCGGCTGATTTTAGAGGAATATTTGTATGTTCCAAAACTCCACACTTAGAAACTTCTCTGCTGAAAACCACACAATGGATTCCTATGGAAGTAAATACAAGTTACTGGTAAGTACGCTTAGAATTACTTTTCAGGGTCAGTGCTGGGCTAAAAGATGCAGCACTGAGTTCTCTCCTAAGTACCAAAACTCCACACTTCGAAACTTCTCTGCTGAAAACAACACAATGGATTCCTATGAAAAGGAAATACAAGTTACTGGTAAGTACCCTTAGAATTACTTTTCAGGGTCAGTGCTGGGCTAAAAGATGTAGCACTGGGATCTCTCCTGATAACAGATGAGTAAATCGGAATTCGTAGTTCGGCTGATTTTAGAGGAATATTTGTATGTTCCAAAACTCCACACTTAGAAACTTCTCTGCTGAAAACCACACAATGGATTCCTATGGAAGTAAATACAAGTTACTGGTAAGTACGCTTAGAATTACTTTTCAGGGTCAGTGCTGGGCTAAAAGATGCAGCACTGAGTTCTCTCCTAAGTACCAAAACTCCACACTTCGAAACTTCTCTGCTGAAAACAACACAATGGATTTCTATGAAAAGGAAATACAAGTTACTGGTAAGTACCCTTAGAATTACTTTTCAGGGTCAGTGCTGGGCTAAAAGATGTAGCACTGGGATCTCTCCTGATAACAGATGAGTAAATCGGAATTCGTAGTTCGGCTGATTTTAGAGGAATATTTGTAAGTTCCAAAACTCCACACTTAGAAACTTCTCTGCTGAAAACCACTCAATGGATTCCTATGGAAGGAAGTACAAGTTACTGGTAAGTACGCTTAGAATTAATTTTTAGGGTCAGTGCTGGGCTAAAAGATGCAGCACTGAGTTCTCTCCTGATAACAGGTGAGTAAATCGGAATTCGTAGTTCGGCTGATTTTAGAGGAATATTGGTAAGTTCCAAAACTCCACACTTAGAAACTTCTCTGCTGAAACCCATACAATGGATTCCTATGGAAAGAAATACAAGTTACTGGTAAGTACGCTTAGAATTACTTTTCAGGGTCAGTGCTGGGCTAAAAGATGCAGCACTGTGTTCTCTGTTGATAACAGGTTAGTAAATCAGAATTCGTAGTTTGGCTGATTTTAGAGGAATATTGGTAAGTTCCAAAACTCCACACTTAGAAACTTCTCTGCTGAAACCCATACAATGGATTCCTATGGAAGGAAATACAAGTTATTGGTAAGTACGCTTAGAATGACATTTCAGGGTCAGTGCTGGGCTAAAAGATGCAGCACTGAGTTCTCTCCTGATAACAGGTGAGTAAATTGGAATTCGTAGTTCAGCTGATTTTAGAGGAATATTTTAATGTTCCAAAACTCCACACTTAGAAGAATTTCTAAGTGAAACCAGTCAATCTTACCCTATGGAAGGAAATACAAGTTACTGGTAAGTACGGTTAGAATTACTTTTCAGGATCAGTACTGGCCTTAAAGATTCAGCACTGAGGTCTCTCCTGATAACATTTGAGTAAATCGGAATTCGTAGTTCGGCTGATTTTAGAGGAATATTTGTATGTTCCAACACTCCACACTTAGAAACTTTTCTGCTGAAAACCACACAATGGATTCCTATGGAAAGAAATACAAGTTACTGGTAAGTATGCTTAGAATTACTTTTCAGAGTCAGTGCTGGGCTAAAAGATGCAGCACTGTGTTCTCTCTTGATAACAGGTAAGTAAATCAGAATTCGTAGTTCGGCTGATTTTAGAGGAATATTTTAAAGTTCCAAACCTCCACACTGAGAAGAATTTCCAAGTGAAACCAGTCAATGTTAGCCTATGGAAGGAAATTCAACCCACTGGTAAGTATGGTTAGAATTACTTTTCAGGATCAGTACTGGCCTTAAAGATTCAGCACTGAGGTCTCTCCTGATAACAGGTGAGTAAATCGGAATTCGTAGTTCGGCTGATTTTAGAGGATTATTTTAAAGTTCCAAACCTCCACACTGAGAAGAATTTCCAAGTGAAACCAGTCAATGTTAGCCTATGGAAGGAAATTCAACCTACTGATAAGTACGGTTAGAATTACTTATCAGGATCAGTACTGGCCTTAAAGATTCAGCACTGAGGTCTCTCCTGATAACAGGTGAGTAAATCGAAATTCGTAGTTCGGCTGATTTTAGAGGAATATTTGTAAGTTCCAAAACCCCACACTTAGAAACTTTTCTGCTGAAAACCACACCATGGATTCCTATGGAAGGAAATACAAGTTAATGGTAAGTATGCTTAGAATTACTTTTCAGGGTCAGTGCTGGGCTAAAAGATGTAGGACTGGGATCTCTCCTGATAACAGATGAGTAAATCAGAATTCGTAGTTCGGCTGATTTTAGAGGAATATTTGTAAGTTCCAAAACTCCACACTTTCATACTTTTATGCTGAAAACCACACAATGGATTCCTATGGAAGGAAATACAAGCTACTGGTAAGTACTCCTAGAACTACTTTTCAGGGTCAGTGCTGGGATTAAAGATGCAGCACTGTGTTCTCTCCTGATAACAGGAGAGTAAATAGGAATTCGGAATTCAGCTGATTTTAGAGGAATATTTGTTAGTTCCAAAACTCCACACTTCGAAACTTTTTTGCTGAAAACCACACAATGGATTCCTAAGGAAGGAAATACAAGT
The DNA here is from genome assembly GCF_964204655.1 of Triturus cristatus. Taxonomy (NCBI): domain Eukaryota; kingdom Metazoa; phylum Chordata; class Amphibia; order Caudata; family Salamandridae; genus Triturus; species Triturus cristatus. The sequence continues at coordinate 348,435,312 of NC_140579.1, forward strand.
TACTGGTAAGTACGCTTAGAATTTCTTTTCTGGGTCAGTGCTGGGCTAAAAGATGCAGCACTGAGTTGTCTCCTGATGACATGTGAGTAAATTGGAATTCGTAGTTTGGCTTATTTTAGAGGAATATTTGTAAGTACCAAAACTCCACACTTCGAAACTTCTCTGCTGAAAACCACACAATGGATTCCTATGGAAGGAAATACAAGTTACTGGTAGGTATGCTTAGAATAACTTTTCAGGGTCAGTGCTGGGCTAAAAGATGCAGCACTGAGTTCTCTCCTGATAACATGTGAGTAAATCGGAATTCGTAGTTTGGCTGATTTTAGAGAAATATTTGAAAGTTCCAAAACTCCACACTTAGAAGAATTTCCAAGTGAAACCAGTCAATGTAAGCCTATGGAAGGAAATACAAGTTACTGGTAAGTACGGTTAGAATTAGTTTTCAGGATCAGTACTGGCCTTAAAGATTCAGCACTGAGGTCTCTCCTGATAACAGGTGAGTAAATCAGAATTCGTAGTTCGGCTGATTTTAGAGGAATATTTGTAAGTTCCAAAACTCCACACTTTCATACTTTTCTGCTGAAAACCACACAACGGATTCCTATTGAAGGAAATACAAGCTACTGGTAAGTATGCCTAGAATTACTTTTCAGGGTCAGTGCTGGGCTAAAAGATGCAGCACTGGGTTCTCTCCTGATAACAGGAGAGTAAATCGGAATTCGGAATTCAGCTGATTTTAGAGGAATATTTGTTAGTTCCAAAACTCAACACTTAGAAACTTTTCTGCTGAAAACCACACAATGGATTCCTAAGGAAGGAAATACAAGTTACTGGTAAGTACGCTTAGAATTTCTTTTCAGGGTCAGTGCTGGGCTAAAAGATGCAGCACTGAGTTGTCTCCTGATGACATGTGAGTAAATCGAAATTCGTAGTTTGGCTTATTTTAGAGGAATATTTGTAAGTACCAAAACTACACACTTCGAAACTTCTCTGCTGAAAACCACACAATGGATTCCTATCGAAGGAAATACAAGTTACTGGTAAGTATGCTTAGAATTACTTTTCAGGGTCAGTTCTGGGCCAAAAGATGCAGCACTGAGGTCTCGCCTGATAACATTTGAGTAAATCGGAATTCATAGTTTGGCTGATATTAGAGGATTATTTTAAAGTTCCAAAACTCCACACTAAGAAGAATTTCCAAGTGAAACCAGTCAATGTAAGCCTATGGAAGGAAATACCAGTTACTGGTTAATACGGTTAGAATTACTTTTAAGGATAAGTACTGGCCTTAAAGATTCAGCACTGAGGTCTCTCCTGATAACATTTGAGTAAATCGGAATTCGTAGTTCGGCTGATTTTAGAGGAATATTTGTAAGTTCCAAAACTCCACACTTTCATACTTTTCTGCTGAAAACCACACAATGGATTCCTATGGAAGGAAATACAAGTTACTTGTAAGTACGCTTCAAATTACTTTTCAGGGTCAGTGCTGGGCTAAAAGATGCAGCTCTGGGATCTCTCCTGATAACAGGTGAGTAAATTGAAATTCGTAGTTTGGCTTATTTTAGAGGAATATTTGTAAGTTCCAAAACTCCACACTTTCATACTTTTCTGCTGAAAACCACACAATGGATTCCTATGGAAGGAAATACAAGTTACTGGTAAGTATGCTTAGAATTACTTTTCAGGGTCAGTGCTGGGCTAAAAGATGCAGCACTGAGTTCTCTCCTGATAACATGTGAGTAAATCGGAATTCGTAGTTCGGCTGATTTTAGAGGAATATTTTAGAGTTCCAAACCTCCACACTGAGAAGAATTTCCAAGTGAAACCAGTCAATGTTAGCCTATGGAAGGAAACTCAAGTTACTGGTAAGTACGGTTACAATTACTTTTCAGGATCAGTACTGGCCTTAAAGATTCAGCACTGAGGTCTCTCCTGATAACAGGTGACTAAATCGGAATTCGTAGTTCGGCTAATTTTAGAGGAATATTTGTAAGTTCCAGCACTCCACACTTAGAAATTTTTCTGCTGAAAACCACACAATGGATTCCTATGGAAAGAAATACAAGTTACTGGTAAGTACGCTTAGAATTACTTTTCAGGGTCAGTGCTGGGCTACAAGATGCAGCACTGTGTTCTCTCTTGATAACAGGTTAGTAAATCAGAATTCGTAGTTTGGCTGATTTTAGAGGAATATTTGTAAGTTCTAAAACTCCACACTTAGAAACTTCTCTGCTGAAAACCATACAATGGATTCCTATGGAAGGAAATACAAGTTATTGGTAAGTACGCTTAGAATTACTTTTCAGGGTCAGTGCTGGGCTAAAAGATGCAGCACTGAGTTCTCTCCTGATAACAGGTGTGTAAATCGGAATTCGTAGTTCGTCTGATTTTAGAGGAATATTTGTAAGTTCCAAAACTCCACACTTCGAAACTTCTCTGCTGAAAACCATACAATGGATTCCTATGGAAGGAAATACAAGTTACTGGTAAGTATGCTTAGAATTACTTTTCAGGGTCAGTGCTGGGCTAAAAGATGTAGCACTGGGATCTCTCTTGATAACAGATGAGTAAATCGGAATTCGTAGTTCGGCTGATTTTAGAGGAATATTTGTAAGTTCCAAAACTCCAAACTTTCATACTTTTCTGCTGAAAACCACACAATGGATTCCTATTGAAGGAAATACAAGCTACTGGTAAGTACGCTTAGAATTACTTTTCAGGGTCAGTACTGGCCTTAAAGATTCAGCACTGAGCTCTCTCCTGATAACATTTGAGTAAATCGGAATTCGTAGTTCGGCTGGTTTTAGAGGAATATTTTAGAGTTCCAAACGTCCACACTGAGAAGAAATTCCAAGTGAAACCAGTCAATGTTAGCCTGTGGAAGGAAATTCAAGTTATGGTAAGCACGGTTACAATTACTTTTCAGGATCAGTACTGGCCTTAAAGATTTAGCACTGAGGTCTCTCCTGATAACAGGTGAGTAAATCGAAATTCGTAGTTCGGCTGATTTTAGAGGAATATTTGTAAGTTCCAAAACTCCACACTTAGAAACTTCTCTGCTGAAAACCATACAATGGATTCCTATGGAAGGAAATACAAGTTATTGGTAAGTACGCTTAGAATTACTTTTCAGGGTCAGTGCTGGGCTAAAAGATGCAGCACTGAGTTCTCTCCTGATAACAGGTGAGTAAATTGGAATTCGTAGTTCAGCTGATTTTAGAGGAATATTTTAAAGTTCCAAAACTCCACACTTAGAAGAATTTCCAAGTGAAACCAGTCAATGTTACCCTATGGAAGGAAATACAAGTTACTGGTAAGTACGGTTAGAATTACTTTACAGGATCAGTACTGGCCTTAAAGATTCAGCACTGAGGTCTCTCCTGATAACAGGTGAGTAAATCGGAATTCATAGTTCGGCTGCTTTTAGAGGAATATTTGTAAGTTCCAACACTCCACACTTAGAAACTTCTCTGCTGAAAACCATACAATGGATTCCTATGGAAGGAAATACAAGTTATTGGTAAGTACGCTTCAAATTACTTTTCAGGGTCAGTGCTGGGCTAAAAGATGCAGCTCTGGGATCTCTCCTGATAACAGGTGAGTAAATCGAAATTCGTAGTTTGGCTTATTTTAGAGGAATATTTGTAAGTACCAAAACTCCACACTTCGAAACTTCTCTGCTGAAAACCACACAATGGATTCCTATGGAAGGAAATACAAGTTACTGGTAAGTATGCTTAGAATTACTTTTCAGGGTCAGTGCTGGGCTGAAAGATGCAGCACTGAGTTCTCTCCTGATAACATGTGAGTAAATCGGAATTCGTAGTTTGCCTGATTTTAGAGGAATATTTTAAAGTTCCAAAACTCCATACTTAAAAGAATTTCCAAGTGAAACCAGTCAATGTAAGCCTATGGAAGGAAATACAAGTTACTGGTAAGTACGGTTAGAATTACTTTTCAGGATGTGTACTGGCCTTAAAGATTCAGCACTGAGGTCTCTCCTGATAACATTTGAGTAAATCGGAATTCGTAGTTCGGCTGATTTTAGAGGAATATTTTAGAGTTCCAAACCTCCACACTGAGAAGAATTTCCAAGTGAAACCAGTCAATGTTAGCCTATGGAAGGAAACTCAAGTTACTGGTAAGTACGGTTACAATTACTTTTCAGGATCACTACTGGCCTTAAAGATTCAGCACTGAGGTCTCTCCTGATAACAGGTGAGTAAATCGGAATTCGTAGTTCGGCTGATTTTAGAGGAATATTTGTAAGTTCCAGCACTCCACACTTAGAAATTTTTCTGCTGAAAACCACACAATGGATTCCTATGGAAAGAAATACAAGTTACTGGTAAGTACGCTTAGAATTACTTTTCAGGGTCAGTGCTGGGCTTCAAGATGCAGCACTGTGTTCTCTCTTGATAACAGGTTAGTAAATCAGAATTCGTAGTTTGGCTGATTTTAGAGGAATATTTGTAAGTTCTAAAACTCCACACTTAGAAACTTCTCTGCTGAAAACCATACAATGGATTCCTATGGAAGGAAATACAAGTTATTGGTAAGTACGCTTAGAATTACTTTTCAGGGTCAGTGCTGGGCTAAAAGATGCAGCACTGAGTTCTCTCCTGATAACAGGTGTGTAAATCGGAATTCGTAGTTCGTCTGATTTTAGAGGAATATTTGTAAGTTCCAAAACTCCACACTTCGAAACTTCTCTGCTGAAAACCATACAATGGATTCCTATGGAAGGAAATACAAGTTACTGGTAAGTATGCTTAGAATTACTTTTCAGGGTCAGTGCTGGGCTAAAAGATGTAGCACTGGGATCTCTCTTGATAACAGATGAGTAAATCGGAATTCGTAGTTCGGCTGATTTTAGAGGAATATTTGTAAGTTCCAAAACTCCAAACTTTCATACTTTTCTGCTGAAAACCACACAATGGATTCCTATTGAAGGAAATACAAGCTACTGGTAAGTACGCTTAGAATTACTTTTCAGGGTCAGTACTGGCCTTAAAGATTCAGCACTGAGCTCTCTCCTGATAACATTTGAGTAAATCGGAATTCGTAGTTCGGCTGGTTTTAGAGGAATATTTTAGAGTTCCAAACGTCCACACTGAGAAGAAATTCCAAGTGAAACCAGTCAATGTTAGCCTGTGGAAGGAAATTCAAGTTATGGTAAGCACGGTTACAATTACTTTTCAGGATCAGTACTGGCCTTAAAGATTTAGCACTGAGGTCTCTCCTGATAACAGGTGAGTAAATCGAAATTCGTAGTTCGGCTGATTTTAGAGGAATATTTGTAAGTTCCAAAACTCCACACTTAGAAACTTCTCTGCTGAAAACCATACAATGGATTCCTATGGAAGGAAATACAAGTTATTGGTAAGTACGCTTAGAATTACTTTTCAGGGTCAGTGCTGGGCTAAAAGATGCAGCACTGAGTTCTCTCCTGATAACAGGTGAGTAAATTGGAATTCGTAGTTCAGCTGATTTTAGAGGAATATTTTAAAGTTCCAAAACTCCACACTTAGAAGAATTTCCAAGTGAAACCAGTCAATGTTACCCTATGGAAGGAAATACAAGTTACTGGTAAGTACGGTTAGAATTACTTTACAGGATCAGTACTGGCCTTAAAGATTCAGCACTGAGGTCTCTCCTGATAACAGGTGAGTGAATCGGAATTCATAGTTCGGCTGCTTTTAGAGGAATATTTGTAAGTTCCAACACTCCACACTTAGAAACTTCTCTGCTGAAAACCATACAATGGATTCCTATGGAAGGAAATACAAGTTATTGGTAAGTACGCTTCAAATTACTTTTCAGGGTCAGTGCTGGGCTAAAAGATGCAGCTCTGGGATCTCTCCTGATAACAGGTGAGTAAATCGAAATTCGTAGTTTGGCTTATTTTAGAGGAATATTTGTAAGTACCAAAACTCCACACTTCGAAACTTCTCTGCTGAAAACCACACAATGGATTCCTATGGAAGGAAATACAAGTTACTGGTAAGTATGCTTAGAATTACTTTTCAGGGTCAGTGCTGGGCTGAAAGATGCAGCACTGAGTTCTCTCCTGATAACATGTGAGTAAATCGGAATTCGTAGTTTGCCTGATTTTAGAGGAATATTTTAAAGTTCCAAAACTCCATACTTAGAAGAATTTCCAAGTGAAACCAGTCAATGTAAGCCTATGGAAGGAAATACAAGTTACTGGTAAGTACGGTTAGAATTACTTTTCAGGATGTGTACTGGCCTTAAAGATTCAGCACTGAGGTCTCTCCTGATAACATTTGAGTAAATCGGAATTCGTAGTTCGGCTGATTTTAGAGGAATATTTTAGAGTTCCAAACCTCCACACTGAAAAGAATTTCCAAGTGAAACCAGTCAATGTTAGCCTATGGAAGGAAACTCAAGTTACTGGTAAGTACGGTTACAATTACTTTTCAGGATCACTACTGGCCTTAAAGATTCAGCACTGAGGTCTCTCCTGATAATAGGTGAGTAAATCGGAATTCGTAGTTCGGCTGATTTTAGAGGAATATTTGTAAGTTCCAGCACTCCACACTTAGAAATTTTTCTGCTGAAAACCACACAATGGATTCCTATGGAAAGAAATACAAGTTACTGGTAAGTACGCTTAGAATTACTTTTCAGGGTCAGTGCTGGGCTACAAGATGCAGCACTGTGTTCTCTCTTGATAACAGGTTAGTAAATCAGAATTCGTAGTTTGGCTGATTTTAGAGGAATATTTGTAAGTTCCAAAACTCCACACTTAGAAACTTCTCTGCTGAAAACCATACAATGGATTCCTATGGAAGGAAATACAAGTTATTGGTAAGTACGCTTAGAATTACTTTTCAGGGTCAGTGCTGGGCTAAAAGATGCAGCACTGAGTTCTCTCCTAAGTACCAAAACTCCACACTTCGAAACTTCTCTGCTGAAAACCATACAATGTATTCCTATGGAAGGAAATACAAGTTATTGGTAAGTACCCTTAGAACTACTTTTCAGGGTCAGTGCTTGGCTAAAAGATGTAGCACTGGGATCTCCCCTGATAACATTTGAGTAAATCGGAATTCGTAGTTCGGCTGATTTTAGAGGAATATTTGTAAGTTCCAAAACTCCACACTTTCATACTTTTCTGCTGAAAACCACACAATGGATTCCCATGGAAGGAAGTACAAGTTACTGGTAAGTACGCTTAGAATTAATTTTCAGGGTCAGTGCTGGGCTAAAAGATGCAGCACTGAGTTCTCTCCTGATCACAGGTGAGTAAATCGGAATTCGTAGTTCGGCTGATTTTAGAGGAATATTTGTAAGTTCCAACACTCCACACTTAGACATTTTTCTGCTGAAAACCACACAATGGATTCCTATGGAAAGAAATACAAGTTACTGGTAAGTACGCTTAGAATTACTTTTCAGGATCAGTACTGGCCTTAAAGATTCAGCACTGAGGTCTCTCCTGATAACATTTGAGTAAATCGGAATTCATAGTTTGGCTGATTTTAGAGGAATATTTGTATGTTCCAACACTCCACACTTAGAAACTTCTCTGCTGAAACCCATACAATGGATTCCTATGGAAGGAAATACAAGTTATTGGTAAGTACGCTTAGAATGACTTTTCAGGGTCAGTGCTGGGCTAAAAGATGCAGCACTGAGTTCTCTCCTGATAACAGGTGAGTAAATTGGAATTCGTAGTTCAGCTGATTTTAGAGGAATATATTAATGTTCCAAAACTCCACACTTAGAAGAATTTCTAAGTGGAACCAGTCAATGTTACCCTATGGAAGGAAATACAAGTTACTGGTAAGTACGGTTAGAATTACTTTTAAGGATCAGTACTGGCCTTAAAGATTCAGCACTGAGGTCTCTCCTGATAACATTTGAGTAAATCGGAATTCGTAGTTTGGCTGATTTTAGAGGAATATTTGTAAGTTCCAAAACTCCACACTTAGATACTTTTCTGCTGAAAAACACAATGGATTCCTATGGAAGGAAATACAAGTTACTGGTAAGTATGCTTAGAATAACTTTTCAGGGTCAGTGCTGGGCTAAAAGATGCAGCACTGAGTTCTCTCCTGATAACATGTGAGTAAATCGGAATTCGTAGTTTGGCTGATTTTAGAGAAATATTTTAAAGTTCCAAAACTCCACACTTAGAAAAATTTCCAAGTGAAACCAGTCAATGTAAGCATATGGAAGGAAATACAAGTTACTGGTAAGTACGGTTAGAATTAGTTTTCAGGATCAGTACTAGCCTTAAAGATTCAGCACTGAGGTCTCCCCTGATAACAGGTGAGTAAATCAGAATTCGTAGTTCGGCTGATTTCAGAGGAATATTTGTAAGTTCCAAAACTCCACACTTTCATACTTTTCTGCTGAAAACCACACAACGGATTCCTATTGAAGGAAATACAAGCTACTGGTAAGTACGCCTAGAATTACTTTTCAGGGTCAGTGCTGGGCTAAAAGATGCAGCACTGGGTTCTCTCCTGATAACAGGAGAGTAAATCGGAATTCGGAATTCAGCTGATTTTAGAGGAATATTTGTTAGTTCCAAAACTCAACACTTCGAAACTTTTCTGCTGAAAACCACACAATGGATTCCTAAGGAAGGAAATACAAGTTACTGGTAAGTACGCTTAGAATTTCTTTTCAGGGTCAGTGCTGGGCTAAAAGATGCAGCACTGAGTTGTCTCCTGATGACATGTGAGTAAATCGAAATTCGTAGTTTGGCTTATTTTAGAGGAATCTTTGTAAGTACCAAAACTACACACTTCGAAACTTCTCTGCTGAAAACCACACAATGGATTCCTATCGAAGGAAATACAAGTTACTGGTAAGTATGCTTAGAATTACTTTTCAGGGTCAGTTCTGGGCCAAAAGATGCAGCACTGAGGTCTCGCCTGATAACATTTGAGTAAATTGGAATTCATAGTTTGGCTGATTTTAGAGGAATATTTTAAAGTTCCAAAACTCCACACTAAGAAGAATTTCCAAGTGAAACCAGTCAATGTAAGCCTATGGAAGGAAATACCAGTTACTGGTTAGTACGGTTAGAATTACTTTTAAGGATCAGTACTGGCCTTAAAGATTCAGCACTGAGGTCTCTCCTGATAACATTTGAGTAAATCGGAATTCGTAGTTCGGCTGATTTTAGAGGAATATTTGTAAGTTCCAAAACTCCACACTTAGATACTTTTCTGCTGAAACACACAATGGATTCCTATGGAAGGAAATACAAGTTACTTGTAAGTACGCTTTAAATTACTTTTCAGGGTCAGTGCTGGGCTAAAAGATGCAGCTCTGGGATCTCTCCTGATAACAGGTGAGTAAATCGAAATTCGTAGTTTGGCTTATTTTAGAGGAATATTTGTAAGTACCAAAACTCCACACTTCGAAACTTCTCTGCTGAAAACCACACAATGGATTCCTATGGAAGGAAATACAAGTTACTGGTAAGTATGCTTAGAATTACTTTTCAGGGTCAGTGCTGGGTAAAAGATGCAGCACTGAGTTCTCTCCTGATAACATGTGAGTAAATCGGAATTCGTAGTTTGCCTGATTTTAGAGGAATATTTTAAAGTTCCAAAACTCCATACTTAGAAGAATTTCCAAGTGAAACCAGTCAATGTAAGCCTATGGAAGGAAATACAAGTTACTGGTAAGTACGGTTAGAATTACTTTTCAGGATGTGTACTGGCCTTAAAGATTCAGCACTGAGGTCTCTCCTGATAACATTTGAGTAAATCGGAATTCGTAGTTCGGCTGATTTTAGAGGAATATTTTAGAGTTCCAAACCTCCACACTGAGAAGAATTTCCAAGTGAAACCAGTCAATGTTAGCCTATGGAAGGAAACTCAAGTTACTGGTAAGTACGGTTACAATTACTTTTCAGGATCAGTACTGGCCTTAAAGATTCAGCAGTGAGGTCTCTCCTGATAACAGGTGAGTAAATCGGAATTCGTAGTTCGGCTGATTTTAGAGGAATATTTGTAAGTTCCAGCACTCCACACTTAGAAATTTTTCTGCTGAAAACCACACAATGGATTCCTATGGAAAGAAATACAAGTTACTGGTAAGTACGCTTAGAATTACTTTTCAGGGTCAGTGCTGGGCTACAAGATGCAGCACTGTGTTCTCTCTTGATAACAGGTTAGTAAATCAGAATTCGTAGTTTGGCTGATTTTAGAGGAATATTTGTAAGTTCCAAAACTCCACACTTAGAAACTTCTCTGCTGAAAACCATACAATGGATTCCTATGGAAGGAAATACAAGTTATTGGTAAGTACGCTTAGAATTACTTTTCAGGGTCAGTGCTGGGCTAAAAGATGCAGCACTGAGTTCTCTCCTGATAACAGGTGAGTAAATCGGAATTCGTAGTTCGTCTGATTTTAGAGGAATATTTGTAAGTTCCAAAACTCCACACTTCGAAACTTCTCTGCTGAAAACCATACAATGGATTCCTATGGAAGGAAATACAAGTTACTGGTAAGTATGCTTAGAATTACTTTTCAGGGTCAGTGCTGGGCTAAAAGATGTAGCACTGGGATCTCTCCAGATAACAGATGAGTAAATCGGAATTCGTAGTTCGGCTGATTTTAGAGGAATATTTGTAAGTTCCAAAACTCCAATCTTTCATACTTTTCTGCTGAAAACCACACAATGGATTCCTATTGAAGGAAATACAAGCTACTGGTAAGTACGCTTAGAATTACTTTTCAGGGTCAGTACTGGCCTTAAAGATTCAGCACTGAGGTCTCTCCTGATAACATTTGAGTAAATCGGAATTCGTAGTTCGGCTGGTTTTAGAGGAATATTTTAGAGTTCCAAACCTCCACACTGAGAAGAAATTCCAAGTGAAACCAGTCAATGTTAGCCTATAGAAGGAAATTCAAGTTACTGGTAAGCACGGTTACAATTACTTTTCAGGATCAGTACTGGCCTTAAAGATTTAGCACTGAGGTCTCTCCTGATAACAGGTGAGTAAATCGAAATTCGTAGTTCGGCTGATTTTAGAGGAATATTTGTAAGTTCCAAAACTCCACACTTAGAAACTTCTCTGCTGAAAACCATACAATGGATTCCTATGGAAGGAAATACAAGTTATTGGTAAGTACGCTTAGAATTACTTTTCAGGGTCAGTGCTCGGCTACAAGATACAGCACTGTGTTCTCTCTTGATAACAGGTTAGTAAATCAGAATTCGTAGTTTGGCTGATTTTAGAGGAATATTTGTAAGTTCCAAAACTCCACACTTAGAAACTTCTCTGCTGAAAACCATACAATGGATTCCTGAGGAAGGAAATACAAGTTATTGGTAAGTACGCTCAGAATTACTTTTCAGGGTCAGTGCTGGGCTAAAAGATGCAGCACTGAGTTCTCTCCTGATAACAGGTGAGTAAATTGGAATTCGTAGTTCAGCTGATTTTAGAGGAATATTTTAAAGTTCCAAAACTCCACACTTAGAAGAATTTCCAAGTGAAACCAGTCAATGTTACCCTATGGAAGGAAATACAAGTTACTGGTAAGTGCGGTTACAATTACTTTTCAGGATGAGTACTGGCCTTAAAGATTCAGCACTGAGGTCTTTCCTGATAACAGGTGAGTGAATCGGAATTCATAGTCTGGCTGCTTTTAGAGGAATATTTGTAAGTTCCAACACTCCACACTTAGAAACTTCTCTGCTGAAAACCATACAATGGATTCCTATGGAAGGAAATACAAGTTATTGGTAAGTACGCTTAGAATTACTTTTCAGGGTCAGTGCTGGGCTAAAAGATGCAGCACTGAGTTCTCTCCTAAGTACCAAAACTCCACACTTCGAAACTTCTCTGCTGAAAACCATGCAATGGATTCCTATGGAAGGAAATACAAGTTATTGGTAAGTACCCTTAGAATTACTTGTCAGGGTCAGTGCTTGGCTAAAAGATGTAGCACTGGGATCTCCCCTGATAACATTTGAGTAAATCGGAATTCGTAGTTCGGCTGAATTTGGAGGAATATTTGTAAGTTCCAAAACTCCACACTTTCATACTTTTCTGCTCTAAACCACACAATGGATTCCTATGGAAGGAAGTACAAGTTACTGGTAAGTACGCTTAGAATTAATTTTCAGGGTCAGTGCTGGGCTAAAAGATGCAGCACTGAGTTCTCTCCTGATCACAGGTGAGTAAATCGGAATTCGTAGTTCGGCTGATTTTAGAGGAATATTTGTAAGTTCCAACACTCCACACTTAGACATTTTTCTGCTGAAAACCACACAATGGATTCCTATGGAAAGAAATACAAGTTACTTGTAAGTACGCTTAGAATTACTTTTCAGGGTCAGTGCTGGGCTAAAAGATGCAGCACTGTGTTCTCTGTTGATAACAGGTTAGTAAATCAGAATTCGTAGTTTGGCTGATTTTAGAGGAATATTGGTAAGTTCCAAAACTCCACACTTAGAAACTTCTCTGCTGAAACCCATACAATGGATTCCTATGGAAGGAAATACAAGTTATTGGCAAGTACGCTTAGAATGACTTTTCAGGGTCAGTGCTGGGCTAAAAGATGCAGCACTGAGTTCTCTCCTGATAACAGGTGAGTAAATTGGAATTCGTAGTTCAGTTGATTTTAGAGGAATATTTTAATCTTCCAAAACTCAACACTTAGAAGAATTTCTAAGTGAAACCAGTCAATGTTACCCTATGGAAGGAAATACAAGTTACTGGTAAGTACGGTTAGAATTACTTTTCAGGATCAGTACTGGCCTTAAAGATTCAGCTCTGAGGTCTCTCCTGATAACATTTGAGTAAATCGGAATTCGTAGTTCGGCTGATTTTAGAGGAATATTTGTATGTTCCAACACTCCACACTTAGAAACTTTTCTGCTGAAAACCACACAATGGATTCCTATGGAAAGAAATACAAGTTACTGGTAAGTACGCTTAGAATTACTTTTCAGAGTCAGTGCTGGGGCTAAAAGATGCAGCACTGTGTTCTCTCTTGATAACAGGTAAGTAAATCAGAATTCGTAGTTTGGCTGATTTTAGAGGAATATTTGTATGTTCCAAAACTCCACACTTAGAAACTTCTCTGCTGAAAACCACACAATGGATTTCTATATAAGGAAGTACAAGTTACTGGTAAGTACGCTTATTATTAATTTTCAGGGTCAGTGCTGGGCTAAAAGATGCAGCACTGAGTTCTCTCCTGATAACAGGTGAGTAAATCGGAATTCGTAGTTCGGCTGATTTTAGAGGAATATTTGTAAGTTCCAACACTCCACACTTAGACATTTTTCTGCTGAAAACCACACAATGGATTCGTATGGAAAGAAATACAAGTTACTGGTAAGTACGCTTAGAATTACTTTTCAGGGTCAGTGCTGGGCTAAAAGATGCAGCACTTTGTTCTCTGTTGATAACAGGTTAGTAAATCAGAATTCATAGTTTGGCTGATTTTAGAGGAATATTGGTAAGTTCCAAAACTCCACACTTAGAAACTTCTCTGCTGAAACCCATACAATGGATTCCTATGGAAGGAAATACAAGTTATTGGTAAGTACGCTTAGAATGACTTTTCAGGGTCAGTGCTGGGCTAAAAGATGCAGCACTGAGTTCTCTCCTGATAACAGGTGAGTAAATTGGAATTCGTAGTTCAGCTGATTTTAGAGGAATATATTAATGTTCCAAAACTCCACACTTAGAAGAATTTCTAAGTGAAACCAGTCAATGTTACCCTATGGAAGGAAATACAAGTTACTGGTAAGTACGGTTAGAATTACTTTTAAGGATCAGTACTGGCCTTAAAGATTCAGCACTGAGGTCTCTCCTGATAACATTTGAGTAAATCGGAATTCGTAGTTCGGCTGATTTTAGAGGAATATTTGTAAGTTCCAAAACTCCACACTTAGATACTTTTCTGCTGAAAAACACAATGGATTCCTATGGAAGGAAATACAAGTTACTGGTAAGTATGCTTAGAATAACTTTTCAGGGTCAGTGCTGGGCTAAAAGATGCAGCACTGAGTTCTCTCCTGATAACATGTGAGTAAATCGGAATTCGTAGTTTGGCTGATTTTAGAGAAATATTTTAAAGTTCCAAAACTCCACACTTAGAAGAATTTCCAAGTGAAACCAGTCAATGTAAGCCTATGGAAGGAAATACAAGTTACTGTTAAGTACGGTTAGAATTCGTTTTCAGGATCAGTACTGGCCTTAAAGATTCAGCACTGAGGTCTCTCCTGATAACAGGTGAGTAAATCAGAATTCGTAGTTCGGCTGATTTTAGAGGAATATTTGTAAGTTCCAAAACTCCACACTTTCATACTTTTCTGCTGAAAACCACACAACGGATTCCTATTGAAGGAAATACAAGCTACTGGTAAGTACGCCTAGAATTACTTTTCAGGGTCAGTGCTGGGCTAAAAGATGCAGCACTGAGTTGTCTCCTGATGACATGTGAGTAAATCGAAATTCGTAGTTTGGCTTATTTTAGAGGAATATTTGTAAGTACCAAAACTACACACTTCGAAACTTCTCTGCTGAAAACCACACAATGGATTCCTATCGAAGGAAATACAAGTTACTGGTAAGTATGCTTAGAATTACTTTTCAGGGTCAGTTCTGGGCCAAAAGATGCAGCACTGAGGTCTCGCCTGATAACATTTGAGTAAATCGGAATTCATAGTTTGGCTGATTTTAGAGGAATATTTTAAAGTTCCAAAACTCCACACTAAGAAGAATTTCCAAGTGAAACCAGTCAATGTAAGCCTATGGAAGGAAATACCAGTTACTGGTAAGTACGGTTAGAATTACTTTTAAGAATCAGTACTGGCCTTAAAGATTCAGCACTGAGGTGTCCCCTGATAACATTTGAGTAAATCGGAATTCGTAGTTCGGCTGATTTTAGAGGAATATTTGTAAGTTCCAAAACTCCACACTTAGATACTTTTCTGCTGAAAAACACAATGGATTCCTATGGAAGGAAATACAAGTTACTTGTAAGTACGCTTCAAATTACTTTTCAGGGTCAGTGCTGGGCTAAAAGATGCAGCTCTGGGATCTCTCCTGATAACAGGTGAGTAAATCGAAATTCGTAGTTTGGCTTATTTTAGAGGAATATTTGTAAGTACCAAAACTCCACACTTCGAAACTTCTCTGCTGAAAACCACACAATGGATTCCTATGGAAGGAAATACAAGTTACTGGTAAGTATGCTTAGAATTACTTTTCAGGGTCAGTGCTGGGTAAAAGATGCAGCACTGAGTTCTCTCCTGATAACATGTGAGTAAATCGGAATTCGTAGTTTGCCTGATTTTAGAGGAATATTTTAAAGTTCCAAAACTCCATACTTAGAAGAATTTCCAAGTGAAACCAGTCAATGTAAGCCTATGGAAGGAAATACAAGTTACTGGTAAGTACGGTTAGAATTACTTTTCAGGATGTGTACTGGCCTTAAAGATTCAGCACTGAGGTCTCTCCTGATAACATTTGAGTAAATCGGAATTCGTAGTTCGGCTGATTTTAGAGGAATATTTTAGAGTTCCAAACCTCCACACTGAGAAGAATTTCCAAGTGAAACCAGTCAATGTTAGCCTATGGAAGGAAACTCAAGTTACTGGTAAGTACGGTTACAATTACTTTTCAGGATCAGTACTGGCCTTAAAGATTCAGCAGTGAGGTCTCTCCTGATAACAGGTGAGTAAATCGGAATTCGTAGTTCGGCTGATTTTAGAGGAATATTTGTAAGTTCCAGCACTCCACACTTAGAAATTTTTCTGCTGAAAACCACACAATGGATTCCTATGGAAAGAAATACAAGTTACTGGTAAGTACGCTTAGAATTACTTTTCAGGGTCAGTGCTGGGCTACAAGATGCAGCACTGTGTTCTCTCTTGATAACAGGTTAGTAAATCAGAATTCGTAGTTTGGCTGATTTTAGAGGAATATTTGTAAGTTCCAAAACTCCACACTTAGAAACTTCTCTGCTGAAAACCATACAATGGATTCCTATGGAAGGAAATACAAGTTATTGGTAAGTACGCTTAGAATTACTTTTCAGGGTCAGTGCTGGGCTAAAAGATGCAGCACTGAGTTCTCTCCTGATAACAGGTGAGTAAATCGGAATTCGTAGTTCGTCTGATTTTAGAGGAATATTTGTAAGTTCCAAAACTCCACACTTCGAAACTTCTCTGCTGAAAACCATACAATGGATTCCTATGGAAGGAAATACAAGTTACTGGTAAGTATGCTTAGAATTACTTTTCAGGGTCAGTGCTGGGCTAAAAGATGTAGCACTGGGATCTCTCCAGATAACAGATGAGTAAATCGGAATTCGTAGTTCGGCTGATTTTAGAGGAATATTTGTAAGTTCCAAAACTCCAATCTTTCATACTTTTCTGCTGAAAACCACACAATGGATTCCTATTGAAGGAAATACAAGCTACTGGTAAGTACGCTTAGAATTACTTTTCAGGGTCAGTACTGGCCTTAAAGATTCAGCACTGAGGTCTCTCCTGATAACATTTGAGTAAATCGGAATTCGTAGTTCGGCTGGTTTTAGAGGAATATTTTAGAGTTCCAAACCTCCACACTGAGAAGAAATTCCAAGTGAAACCAGTCAATGTTAGCCTATAGAAGGAAATTCAAGTTACTGGTAAGCACGGTTACAATTACTTTTCAGGATCAGTACTGGCCTTAAAGATTTAGCACTGAGGTCTCTCCTGATAACAGGTGAGTAAATCGAAATTCGTAGTTCGGCTGATTTTAGAGGAATATTTGTAAGTTCCAAAACTCCACACTTAGAAACTTCTCTGCTGAAAACCATACAATGGATTCCTATGGAAGGAAATACAAGTTATTGGTAAGTACGCTTAGAATTACTTTTCAGGGTCAGTGCTCGGCTACAAGATACAGCACTGTGTTCTCTCTTGATAACAGGTTAGTAAATCAGAATTCGTAGTTTGGCTGATTTTAGAGGAATATTTGTAAGTTCCAAAACTCCACACTTAGAAACTTCTCTGCTGAAAACCATACAATGGATTCCTGAGGAAGGAAATACAAGTTATTGGTAAGTACGCTCAGAATTACTTTTCAGGGTCAGTGCTGGGCTAAAAGATGCAGCACTGAGTTCTCTCCTGATAACAGGTGAGTAAATTGGAATTCGTAGTTCAGCTGATTTTAGAGGAATATTTTAAAGTTCCAAAACTCCACACTTAGAAGAATTTCCAAGTGAAACCAGTCAATGTTACCCTATGGAAGGAAATACAAGTTACTGGTAAGTGCGGTTACAATTACTTTTCAGGATGAGTACTGGCCTTAAAGATTCAGCACTGAGGTCTTTCCTGATAACAGGTGAGTGAATCGGAATTCATAGTCTGGCTGCTTTTAGAGGAATATTTGTAAGTTCCAACACTCCACACTTAGAAACTTCTCTGCTGAAAACCATACAATGGATTCCTATGGAAGGAAATACAAGTTATTGGTAAGTACGCTTAGAATTACTTTTCAGGGTCAGTGCTGGGCTAAAAGATGCAGCACTGAGTTCTCTCCTAAGTACCAAAACTCCACACTTCGAAACTTCTCTGCTGAAAACCATGCAATGGATTCCTATGGAAGGAAATACAAGTTATTGGTAAGTACCCTTAGAATTACTTGTCAGGGTCAGTGCTTGGCTAAAAGATGTAGCACTGGGATCTCCCCTGATAACATTTGAGTAAATCGGAATTCGTAGTTCGGCTGAATTTGGAGGAATATTTGTAAGTTCCAAAACTCCACACTTTCATACTTTTCTGCTCTAAACCACACAATGGATTCCTATGGAAGGAAGTACAAGTTACTGGTAAGTACGCTTAGAATTAATTTTCAGGGTCAGTGCTGGGCTAAAAGATGCAGCACTGAGTTCTCTCCTGATCACAGGTGAGTAAATCGGAATTCGTAGTTCGGCTGATTTTAGAGGAATATTTGTAAGTTCCAACACTCCACACTTAGACATTTTTCTGCTGAAAACCACACAATGGATTCCTATGGAAAGAAATACAAGTTACTTGTAAGTACGCTTAGAATTACTTTTCAGGGTCAGTGCTGGGCTAAAAGATGCAGCACTGTGTTCTCTGTTGATAACAGGTTAGTAAATCAGAATTCGTAGTTTGGCTGATTTTAGAGGAATATTGGTAAGTTCCAAAACTCCACACTTAGAAACTTCTCTGCTGAAACCCATACAATGGATTCCTATGGAAGGAAATACAAGTTATTGGCAAGTACGCTTAGAATGACTTTTCAGGGTCAGTGCTGGGCTAAAAGATGCAGCACTGAGTTCTCTCCTGATAACAGGTGAGTAAATTGGAATTCGTAGTTCAGTTGATTTTAGAGGAATATTTTAATCTTCCAAAACTCAACACTTAGAAGAATTTCTAAGTGAAACCAGTCAATGTTACCCTATGGAAGGAAATACAAGTTACTGGTAAGTACGGTTAGAATTACTTTTCAGGATCAGTACTGGCCTTAAAGATTCAGCTCTGAGGTCTCTCCTGATAACATTTGAGTAAATCGGAATTCGTAGTTCGGCTGATTTTAGAGGAATATTTGTATGTTCCAACACTCCACACTTAGAAACTTTTCTGCTGAAAACCACACAATGGATTCCTATGGAAAGAAATACAAGTTACTGGTAAGTACGCTTAGAATTACTTTTCAGAGTCAGTGCTGGGGCTAAAAGATGCAGCACTGTGTTCTCTCTTGATAACAGGTAAGTAAATCAGAATTCGTAGTTTGGCTGATTTTAGAGGAATATTTGTATGTTCCAAAACTCCACACTTAGAAACTTCTCTGCTGAAAACCACACAATGGATTTCTATATAAGGAAGTACAAGTTACTGGTAAGTACGCTTATTATTAATTTTCAGGGTCAGTGCTGGGCTAAAAGATGCAGCACTGAGTTCTCTCCTGATAACAGGTGAGTAAATCGGAATTCGTAGTTCGGCTGATTTTAGAGGAATATTTGTAAGTTCCAACACTCCACACTTAGACATTTTTCTGCTGAAAACCACACAATGGATTCGTATGGAAAGAAATACAAGTTACTGGTAAGTACGCTTAGAATTACTTTTCAGGGTCAGTGCTGGGCTAAAAGATGCAGCACTTTGTTCTCTGTTGATAACAGGTTAGTAAATCAGAATTCATAGTTTGGCTGATTTTAGAGGAATATTGGTAAGTTCCAAAACTCCACACTTAGAAACTTCTCTGCTGAAACCCATACAATGGATTCCTATGGAAGGAAATACAAGTTATTGGTAAGTACGCTTAGAATGACTTTTCAGGGTCAGTGCTGGGCTAAAAGATGCAGCACTGAGTTCTCTCCTGATAACAGGTGAGTAAATTGGAATTCGTAGTTCAGCTGATTTTAGAGGAATATATTAATGTTCCAAAACTCCACACTTAGAAGAATTTCTAAGTGAAACCAGTCAATGTTACCCTATGGAAGGAAATACAAGTTACTGGTAAGTACGGTTAGAATTACTTTTAAGGATCAGTACTGGCCTTAAAGATTCAGCACTGAGGTCTCTCCTGATAACATTTGAGTAAATCGGAATTCGTAGTTCGGCTGATTTTAGAGGAATATTTGTAAGTTCCAAAACTCCACACTTAGATACTTTTCTGCTGAAAAACACAATGGATTCCTATGGAAGGAAATACAAGTTACTGGTAAGTATGCTTAGAATAACTTTTCAGGGTCAGTGCTGGGCTAAAAGATGCAGCACTGAGTTCTCTCCTGATAACATGTGAGTAAATCGGAATTCGTAGTTTGGCTGATTTTAGAGAAATATTTTAAAGTTCCAAAACTCCACACTTAGAAGAATTTCCAAGTGAAACCAGTCAATGTAAGCCTATGGAAGGAAATACAAGTTACTGTTAAGTACGGTTAGAATTCGTTTTCAGGATCAGTACTGGCCTTAAAGATTCAGCACTGAGGTCTCTCCTGATAACAGGTGAGTAAATCAGAATTCGTAGTTCGGCTGATTTTAGAGGAATATTTGTAAGTTCCAAAACTCCACACTTTCATACTTTTCTGCTGAAAACCACACAACGGATTCCTATTGAAGGAAATACAAGCTACTGGTAAGTACGCCTAGAATTACTTTTCAGGGTCAGTGCTGGGCTAAAAGATGCAGCACTGAGTTGTCTCCTGATGACATGTGAGTAAATCGAAATTCGTAGTTTGGCTTATTTTAGAGGAATATTTGTAAGTACCAAAACTACACACTTCGAAACTTCTCTGCTGAAAACCACACAATGGATTCCTATCGAAGGAAATACAAGTTACTGGTAAGTATGCTTAGAATTACTTTTCAGGGTCAGTTCTGGGCCAAAAGATGCAGCACTGAGGTCTCGCCTGATAACATTTGAGTAAATCGGAATTCATAGTTTGGCTGATTTTAGAGGAATATTTTAAAGTTCCAAAACTCCACACTAAGAAGAATTTCCAAGTGAAACCAGTCAATGTAAGCCTATGGAAGGAAATACCAGTTACTGGTAAGTACGGTTAGAATTACTTTTAAGAATCAGTACTGGCCTTAAAGATTCAGCACTGAGGTGTCCCCTGATAACATTTGAGTAAATCGGAATTCGTAGTTCGGCTGATTTTAGAGGAATATTTGTAAGTTCCAAAACTCCACACTTAGATACTTTTCTGCTGAAAAACACAATGGATTCCTATGGAAGGAAATACAAGTTACTTGTAAGTACGCTTCAAATTACTTTTCAGGGTCAGTGCTGGGCTAAAAGATGCAGCTCTGGGATCTCTCCTGATAACAGGTGAGTAAATCGAAATTCGTAGTTTGGCTTATTTTAGAGGAATATTTGTAAGTACCAAAACTCCACACTTCGAAACTTCTCTGCTGAAAACCACACAATGGATTCCTATGGAAGGAAATACAAGTTACTGGTAAGTATGCTTAGAATTACTTTTCAGGGTCAGTGCTGGGCTAAAAGATGCAGCACTGAGTTCTCTCCTGATAACATGTGAGTAAATCGGAATTCGTAGTTTGCCTGATTTTAGAGGAATATTTTAAAGTTCCAAAACTCCATACTTAGAAGAATTTCCAAGTGAAACCAGTCAATGTAAGCCTATGGAAGGAAATACAAGTTACTGGTAAGTACGGTTAGAATTACTTTTCAGGATGTGTACTGGCCTTAAAGATTCAGCACTGAGGTCTCTCCTGATAACATTTGAGTAAATCGGAATTCGTAGTTCGGCTGATTTTAGAGGAATATTTTAGAGTTCCAAACCTCCACACTGAGAAGAATTTCCAAGTGAAACCAGTCAATGTTAGCCTATGGAAGGAAACTCAAGTTACTGGTAAGTACGGTTACAATTACTTTTCAGGATCAGTACTGGCCTTAAAGATTCAGCACTGAGGTCTCTCCTGATAACAGGTGAGTAAATCGGAATTCGTAGTTCGGCTGATTTTGGAGGAATATTTGTAAGTTCCAGCACTCCACACTTAGAAATTTTTCTGCTGAAAACCACTCAATGGATTCCTATGGAAAGAAATACAAGTTACTGGTAAGTACGCTTAGAATTACTTTTCAGGGTCAGTGCTGGGCTACAAGATGCAGCACTGTGTTCTCTCTTGATAACAGGTTAGTAAATCAGAATTCGTAGTTTGGCTGATTTTAGAGGAATATTTGTAAGTTCCAAAACTCCACACTTAGAAACTTCTCTGCTGAAAACCATACAATGGATTCCTATGGAAGGAAATACAAGTTATTGGTAAGTACGCTTAGAATTACTTTTCAGGGTCAGTGCTGGGCTAAAAGATGCAGCACTGAGTTCTCTCCTGATAACAGGTGAGTAAATCGGAATTCGTAGTTCGTCTGATTTTAGAGGAATATTTGTAAGTTCCAAAACTCCACACTTCGAAACTTCTCTGCTGAAAACCATACAATGGATTCCTATGGAAGGAAATACAAGTTACTGGTAAGTATGCTTAGAATTACTTTTCAGGGTCAGTGCTGGGCTAAAAGATGTAGCACTGGGATCTCTCCAGATAACAGATGAGTAAATCGGAATTCGTAGTTCGGCTGATTTTAGAGGAATATTTGTAAGTTCCAAAACTCCAATCTTTCATACTTTTCTGCTGAAAACCATACAATGGATTCCTATTGAAGGAAATACAAGCTACTGGTAAGTACGCTTAGAATTACTTTTCAGGGTCAGTACTGGCCTTAAAGATTCAGCACTGAGGTCTCTCCTGATAACATTTGAGTAAATCGGAATTCGTAGTTCGGCTGGTTTTAGAGGAATATTTTAGAGTTCCAAACCTCCACACTGAGAAGAAATTCCAAGTGAAACCAGTCAATGTTAGCCTATAGAAGGAAATTCAAGTTACTGGTAAGCACGGTTACAATTACTTTTCAGGATCAGTACTGGCCTTAAAGATTTAGCACTGAGGTCTCTCCTGATAACAGGTGAGTAAATCGAAATTCGTAGTTCGGCTGATTTTAGAGGAATATTTGTAAGTTCCAAAACTCCACACTTAGAAACTTCTCTGCTGAAAACCATACAATGGATTCCTATGGAAGGAAATACAAGTTATTGGTAAGTACGCTTAGAATTACTTTTCAGGGTCAGTGCTCGGCTACAAGATACAGCACTGTGTTCTCTCTTGATAACAGGTTAGTAAATCAGAATTCGTAGTTTGGCTGATTTTAGAGGAATATTTGTAAGTTCCAAAACTCCACACTTAGAAACTTCTCTGCTGAAAACCATACAATGGATTCCTGAGGAAGGAAATACAAGTTATTGGTAAGTACGCTCAGAATTACTTTTCAGGGTCAGTGCTGGGCTAAAAGATGCAGCACTGAGTTCTCTCCTGATAACAGGTGAGTAAATTGGAATTCGTAGTTCAGCTGATTTTAGAGGAATATTTTAAAGTTCCAAAACTCCACACTTAGAAGAATTTCCAAGTGAAACCAGTCAATGTTACCCTATGGAAGGAAATACAAGTTACTGGTAAGTGCGGTTACAATTACTTTTCAGGATGAGTACTGGCCTTAAAGATTCAGCACTGAGGTCTTTCCTGATAACAGGTGAGTGAATCGGAATTCATAGTCTGGCTGCTTTTAGAGGAATATTTGTAAGTTCCAACACTCCACACTTAGAAACTTCTCTGCTGAAAACCATACAATGGATTCCTATGGAAGGAAATACAAGTTATTGGTAAGTACGCTTAGAATTACTTTTCAGGGTCAGTGCTGGGCTAAAAGATGCAGCACTGAGTTCTCTCCTAAGTACCAAAACTCCACACTTCGAAACTTCTCTGCTGAAAACCATACAATGGATTCCTATGGAAGGAAATACAAGTTATTGGTAAGTACCCTTAGAATTACTTGTCAGGGTCAGTGCTTGGCTAAAAGATGTAGCACTGGGATCTCCCCTGATAACATTTGAGTAAATCGGAATTCGTAGTTCGGCTGATTTTAGAGGAATATTTGTAAGTTCCAAAACTCCACACTTTCATACTTTTCTGCTCTAAACCACACAATGGATTCCTATGGAAGGAAGTACAAGTTACTGGTAAGTACGCTTAGAATTAATTTTCAGGGTCAGTGCTGGGCTAAAAGATGCAGCACTGAGTTCTCTCCTGATCACAGGTGAGTAAATCGGAATTCGTAGTTCGGCTGATTTTAGAGGAATATTTGTAAGTTCCAACACTCCACACTTAGACATTTTTCTGCTGAAAACCACACAATGGATTCCTACGGAAAGAAATACAAGTTACTTGTAAGTACGCTTAGAATTACTTTTCAGGGTCAGTGCTGGGCTAAAAGATGCAGCACTGTGTTCTCTGTTGATAACAGGTTAGTAAATCAGAATTCGTAGTTTGGCTGATTTTAGAGGAATATTGGTAAGTTCCAAAACTCCACACTTAGAAACTTCTCTGCTGAAACCCATACAATGGATTCCTATGGAAGGAAATACAAGTTATTGGCAAGTACGCTTAGAATGACTTTTCAGGGTCAGTGCTGGGCTAAAAGATGCAGCACTGAGTTCTCTCCTGATAACAGGTGAGTAAATTGGAATTCGTAGTTCAGTTGATTTTAGAGGAATATTTTAATCTTCCAAAACTCAACACTTAGAAGAATTTCTAAGTGAAACCAGTCAATGTTACCCTATGGAAGGAAATACAAGTTACTGGTAAGTACGGTTAGAATTACTTTTCAGGATCAGTACTGGCCTTAAAGATTCAGCACTGAGGTCTCTCCTGATAACATTTGAGTAAATCGGAATTCGTAGTTCGGCTGATTTTAGAGGAATATTTGTATGTTCCAACACTCCACACTTAGAAACTTTTCTGCTGAAAACCACACAATGGATTCCTATGGAAAGAAATACAAGTTACTGGTAAGTACGCTTAGAATTACTTTTCAGAGTCAGTGCTGGGGCTAAAAGATGCAGCACTGTGTTCTCTCTTGATAACAGGTAAGTAAATCAGAATTCGTAGTTTGGCTGATTTTAGAGGAATATTTGTATGTTCCAAAACTCCACACTTAGAAACTTCTCTGCTGAAAACCACACAATGGATTTCTATATAAGGAAGTACAAGTTACTGGTAAGTACGCTTAGAATTAATTTTCAGGGTCAGTGCTGGGCTAAAAGATGCAGCACTGAGTTCTCTCCTGATAACAGGTGAGTAAATCGGAATTCGTAGTTCGGCTGATTTTAGAGGAATATTTGTAAGTTCCAACACTCCACACTTAGACATTTTTCTGCTGAAAACCACACAATGGATTCGTATGGAAAGAAATACAAGTTACTGGTAAGTACGCTTAGAATTACTTTTCAGGGTCAGTGCTGGGCTAAAAGATGCAGCACTTTGTTCTCTGTTGATAACAGGTTAGTAAATCAGAATTCATAGTTTGGCTGATTTTAGAGGAATATTGGTAAGTTCCAAAACTCCACACTTAGAAACTTCTCTGCTGAAACCCATACAATGGATTCCTATGGAAGGAAATACAAGTTATTGGTAAGTACGCTTAGAATGACTTTTCAGGGTCAGTGCTGGGCTAAAAGATGCAGCACTGAGTTCTCTCCTGATAACAGGTGAGTAAATTGGAATTCGTAGTTCAGCTGATTTTAGAGGAATATATTAATGTTCCAAAACTCCACACTTAGAAGAATTTCTAAGTGAAACCAGTCAATGTTACCCTATGGAAGGAAATACAAGTTACTGGTAAGTACGGTTAGAATTACTTTTAAGGATCAGTACTGGCCTTAAAGATTCAGCACTGAGGTCTCTCCTGATAACATTTGAGTAAATCGGAATTCGTAGTTCGGCTGATTTTAGAGGAATATTTGTAAGTTCCAAAACTCCACACTTAGATACTTTTCTGCTGAAAAACACAATGGATTCCTATGGAAGGAAATACAAGTTACTGGTAAGTATGCTTAGAATAACTTTTCAGGGTCAGTGCTGGGCTAAAAGATGCAGCACTGAGTTCTCTCCTGATAACATGTGAGTAAATCGGAATTCGTAGTTTGGCTGATTTTAGAGAAATATTTTAAAGTTCCAAAACTCCACACTTAGAAGAATTTCCAAGTGAAACCAGTCAATGTAAGCCTATGGAAGGAAATACAAGTTACTGTTAAGTACGGTTAGAATTCGTTTTCAGGATCAGTACTGGCCTTAAAGATTCAGCACTGAGGTCTCTCCTGATAACAGGTGAGTAAATCAGAATTCGTAGTTCGGCTGATTTTAGAGGAATATTTGTAAGTTCCAAAACTCCACACTTTCATACTTTTCTGCTGAAAACCACACAACGGATTCCTATTGAAGGAAATACAAGCTACTGGTAAGTACGCCTAGAATTACTTTTCAGGGTCAGTGCTGGGCTAAAAGATGCAGCACTGAGTTGTCTCCTGATGACATGTGAGTAAATCGAAATTCGTAGTTTGGCTTATTTTAGAGGAATATTTGTAAGTACCAAAACTACACACTTTGAAACTTCTCTGCTGAAAACCACACAATGGATTCCTATCGAAGGAAATACAAGTTACTGGTAAGTATGCTTAGAATTACTTTTCAGGGTCAGTTCTGGGCCAAAAGATGCAGCACTGAGGTCTCGCCTGATAACATTTGAGTAAATCGGAATTCATAGTTTGGCTGATTTTAGAGGAATATTTTAAAGTTCCAAAACTCCACACTAAGAAGAATTTCCAAGTGAAACCAGTCAATGTAAGCCTATGGAAGGAAATACCAGTTACTGGTAAGTACGGTTAGAATTACTTTTAAGAATCAGTACTGGCCTTAAAGATTCAGCACTGAGGTGTCCCCTGATAACATTTGAGTAAATCGGAATTCGTAGTTCGGCTGATTTTAGAGGAATATTTGTAAGTTCCAAAACTCCACACTTAGATACTTTTCTGCTGAAAAACACAATGGATTCCTATGGAAGGAAATACAAGTTACTTGTAAGTACGCTTCAAATTACTTTTCAGGGTCAGTGCTGGGCTGAAAGATGCAGCTCTGGGATCTCTCCTGATAACAGGTGAGTAAATCGAAATTCGTAGTTTGGCTTATTTTAGAGGAATATTTGTAAGTACCAAAACTCCACACTTCGAAACTTCTCTGCTGAAAACCACACAATGGATTCCTATGGAAGGAAATACAAGTTACTGGTAAGTATGCTTAGAATTACTTTTCAGGGTCAGTGCTGGGCTAAAAGATGCAGCACTGAGTTCTCTCCTGATAACATGTGAGTAAATCGGAATTCGTAGTTTGCCTGATTTTAGAGGAATATTTTAAAGTTCCAAAACTCCATACTTAGAAGAATTTCCAAGTGAAACCAGTCAATGTAAGCCTATGGAAGGAAATACAAGTTACTGGTAAGTACGGTTAGAATTACTTTTCAGGATGTGTACTGGCCTTAAAGATTCAGCACTGAGGTCTCTCCTGATAACATTTGAGTAAATCGGAATTCGTAGTTCGGCTGATTTTAGAGGAATATTTTAGAGTTCCAAACCTCCACACTGAGAAGAATTTCCAAGTGAAACCAGTCAATGTTAGCCTATGGAAGGAAACTCAAGTTACTGGTAAGTACGGTTACAATTACTTTTCAGGATCAGTACTGGCCTTAAAGATTCAGCACTGAGGTCTCTCCTGATAACAGGTGAGTAAATCGGAATTCGTAGTTCGGCTGATTTTGGAGGAATATTTGTAAGTTCCAGCACTCCACACTTAGAAATTTTTCTGCTGAAAACCACTCAATGGATTCCTATGGAAAGAAATACAAGTTACTGGTAAGTACGCTTAGAATTACTTTTCAGGGTCAGTGCTGGGCTACAAGATGCAGCACTGTGTTCTCTCTTGATAACAGGTTAGTAAATCAGAATTCGTAGTTTGGCTGATTTTAGAGGAATATTTGTAAGTTCCAAAACTCCACACTTAGAAACTTCTCTGCTGAAAACCATACAATGGATTCCTATGGAAGGAAATACAAGTTATTGGTAAGTACGCTTAGAATTACTTTTCAGGGTCAGTGCTGGGCTAAAAGATGCAGCACTGAGTTCTCTCCTGATAACAGGTGAGTAAATCGGAATTCGTAGTTCGGCTGATTTTGGAGGAATATTTGTAAGTTCCAAAACTCCACACTTAGAAATTTTTCTGCTGAAAACCACTCAATGGATTCCTATGGAAAGAAATACAAGTTACTGGTAAGTACGCTTAGAATTACTTTTCAGGGTCAGTGCTGGGCTACAAGATGCAGCACTGTGTTCTCTCTTGATAACAGGTTAGTAAATCAGAATTCGTAGTTTGGCTGATTTTAGAGGAATATTTGTAAGTTCCAAAACTCCACACTTAGAAACTTCTCTGCTGAAAACCATACAATGGATTCCTATGGAAGGAAATACAAGTTATTGGTAAGTACGCTTAGAATTACTTTTCAGGGTCAGTGCTGGGCTAAAAGATGCAGCACTGAGTTCTCTCCTGATAACAGGTGAGTAAATCGGAATTCGTAGTTCGTCTGATTTTAGAGGAATATTTGTAAGTTCCAAAACTCCACACTTCGAAACTTCTCTGCTGAAAACCATACAATGGATTCCTATGGAAGGAAATACAAGTTACTGGTAAGTATGCTTAGAATTACTTTTCAGGGTCAGTGCTGGGCTAAAAGATGTAGCACTGGGATCTCTCCAGATAACAGATGAGTAAATCGGAATTCGTAGTTCGGCTGATTTTAGAGGAATATTTGTAAGTTCCAAAACTCCAATCTTTCATACTTTTCTGCTGAAAACCACACAATGGATTCCTATTGAAGGAAATACAAGCTACTGGTAAGTACGCTTAGAATTACTTTTCAGGGTCAGTACTGGCCTTAAAGATTCAGCACTGAGGTCTCTCCTGATAACATTTGAGTAAATCGGAATTCGTAGTTCGGCTGGTTTTAGAGGAATATTTTAGAGTTCCAAACCTCCACACTGAGAAGAAATTCCAAGTGAAACCAGTCAATGTTAGCCTATAGAAGGAAATTCAAGTTACTGGTAAGCACGGTTACAATTACTTTTCAGGATCAGTACTGGCCTTAAAGATTTAGCACTGAGGTCTCTCCTGATAACAGGTGAGTAAATCGAAATTCGTAGTTCGGCTGATTTTAGAGGAATATTTGTAAGTTCCAAAACTCCACACTTAGAAACTTCTCTGCTGAAAACCATACAATGGATTCCTATGGAAGGAAATACAAGTTATTGGTAAGTACGCTTAGAATTACTTTTCAGGGTCAGTGCTCGGCTACAAGATACAGCACTGTGTTCTCTCTTGATAACAGGTTAGTAAATCAGAATTCGTAGTTTGGCTGATTTTAGAGGAATATTTGTAAGTTCCAAAACTCCACACTTAGAAACTTCTCTGCTGAAAACCATACAATGGATTCCTGAGGAAGGAAATACAAGTTATTGGTAAGTACGCTCAGAATTACTTTTCAGGGTCAGTGCTGGGCTAAAAGATGCAGCACTGAGTTCTCTCCTGATAACAGGTGAGTAAATTGGAATTCGTAGTTCAGCTGATTTTAGAGGAATATTTTAAAGTTCCAAAACTCCACACTTAGAAGAATTTCCAAGTGAAACCAGTCAATGTTACCCTATGGAAGGAAATACAAGTTACTGGTAAGTGCGGTTACAATTACTTTTCAGGATGAGTACTGGCCTTAAAGATTCAGCACTGAGGTCTTTCCTGATAACAGGTGAGTGAATCGGAATTCATAGTCTGGCTGCTTTTAGAGGAATATTTGTAAGTTCCAACACTCCACACTTAGAAACTTCTCTGCTGAAAACCATACAATGGATTCCTATGGAAGGAAATACAAGTTATTGGTAAGTACGCTTAGAATTACTTTTCAGGGTCAGTGCTGGGCTAAAAGATGCAGCACTGAGTTCTCTCCTAAGTACCAAAACTCCACACTTCGAAACTTCTCTGCTGAAAACCATACAATGGATTCCTATGGAAGGAAATACAAGTTATTGGTAAGTACCCTTAGAATTACTTGTCAGGGTCAGTGCTTGGCTAAAAGATGTAGCACTGGGATCTCCCCTGATAACATTTGAGTAAATCGGAATTCGTAGTTCGGCTGATTTTAGAGGAATATTTGTAAGTTCCAAAACTCCACACTTTCATACTTTTCTGCTCTAAACCACACAATGGATTCCTATGGAAGGAAGTACAAGTTACTGGTAAGTACGCTTAGAATTAATTTTCAGGGTCAGTGCTGGGCTAAAAGATGCAGCACTGAGTTCTCTCCTGATCACAGGTGAGTAAATCGGAATTCGTAGTTCGGCTGATTTTAGAGGAATATTTGTAAGTTCCAACACTCCACACTTAGACATTTTTCTGCTGAAAACCACACAATGGATTCCTATGGAAAGAAATACAAGTTACTTGTAAGTACGCTTAGAATTACTTTTCAGGGTCAGTGCTGGGCTAAAAGATGCAGCACTGTGTTCTCTGTTGATAACAGGTTAGTAAATCAGAATTCGTAGTTTGGCTGATTTTAGAGGAATATTTGTAAGTTCCAAAACTCCACACTTAGAAACTTCTCTGCTGAAACCCATACAATGGATTCCTATGGAAGGAAATACAAGTTATTGGCAAGTACGCTTAGAATGACTTTTCAGGGTCAGTGCTGGGCTAAAAGATGCAGCACTGAGTTCTCTCCTGATAACAGGTGAGTAAATTGGAATTCGTAGTTCAGTTGATTTTAGAGGAATATTTTAATCTTCCAAAACTCAACACTTAGAAGAATTTCTAAGTGAAACCAGTCAATGTTACCCTATGGAAGGAAATACGAGTTACTGGTAAGTACGGTTAGAATTACTTTTCAGGATCAGTACTGGCCTTAAAGATTCAGCACTGAGGTCTCTCCTGATAACATTTGAGTAAATCGGAATTCGTAGTTCGGCTGATTTTAGAGGAATATTTGTATGTTCCAACACTCCACACTTAGAAACTTTTCTGCTGAAAACCACACAATGGATTCCTATGGAAAGAAATACAAGTTACTGGTAAGTACGCTTAGAATTACTTTTCAGAGTCAGTGCTGGGGCTAAAAGATGCAGCACTGTGTTCTCTCTTGATAACAGGTAAGTGAATCAGAATTCGTAGTTTGGCTGATTTTAGAGGAATATTTGTATGTTCCAAAACTCCACACTTAGAAACTTCTCTGCTGAAAACCACACAATGGATTTCTATATAAGGAAGTACAAGTTACTGGTAAGTACGCTTAGAATTAATTTTCAGGGTCAGTGCTGGGCTAAAAGATGCAGCACTGAGTTCTCTCCTGATAACAGGTGAGTAAATCGGAATTCGTAGTTCGGCTGATTTTAGAGGAATATTTGTAAGTTCCAACACTCCACACTTAGACATTTTTCTGCTGAAAACCACACAATGGATTCGTATGGAAAGAAATACAAGTTACTGGTAAGTACGCTTAGAATTACTTTTCAGGGTCAGTGCTGGGCTAAAAGATGCAGCACTTTGTTCTCTGTTGATAACAGGTTAGTAAATCAGAATTCATAGTTTGGCTGATTTTAGAGGAATATTGGTAAGTTCCAAAACTCCACACTTAGAAACTTCTCTGCTGAAACCCATACAATGGATTCCTATGGAAGGAAATACAAGTTATTGGTAAGTACGCTTAGAATGACTTTTCAGGGTCAGTGCTGGGCTAAAAGATGCAGCACTGAGTTCTCTCCTGATAACAGGTGAGTAAATTGGAATTCGTAGTTCAGCTGATTTTAGAGGAATATATTAATGTTCCAAAACTCCACACTTAGAAGAATTTCTATGTGAAACCAGTCAATGTTACCCTATGGAAGGAAATACAAGTTACTGGTAAGTACGGTTAGAATTACTTTTAAGGATCAGTACTGGCCTTAAAGATTCAGCACTGAGGTCTCTCCTGATAACATTTGAGTAAATCGGAATTCGTAGTTCGGCTGATTTTAGAGGAATATTTGTAAGTTCCAAAACTCCACACTTAGATACTTTTCTGCTGAAAAACACAATGGATTCCTATGGAAGGAAATACAAGTTACTGGTAAGTATGCTTAGAATAACTTTTCAGGGTCAGTGCTGGGCTAAAAGATGCAGCACTGAGTTCTCTCCTGATAACATGTGAGTAAATCGGAATTCGTAGTTTGGCTGATTTTAGAGAAATATTTTAAAGTTCCAAAACTCCACACTTAGAAGAATTTCCAAGTGAAACCAGTCAATGTAAGCCTATGGAAGGAAATACAAGTTACTGTTAAGTACGGTTAGAATTCGTTTTCAGGATCAGTACTGGCCTTAAAGATTCAGCACTGAGGTCTCTCCTGATAACAGGTGAGTAAATCAGAATTCGTAGTTCGGCTGATTTTAGAGGAATATTTGTAAGTTCCAAAACTCCACACTTTCATACTTTTCTGCTGAAAACCACACAACGGATTCCTATTGAAGGAAATACAAGCTACTGGTAAGTACGCCTAGAATTACTTTTCAGGGTCAGTGCTGGGCTAAAAGATGCAGCACTGAGTTGTCTCCTGATGACATGTGAGTAAATCGAAATTCGTAGTTTGGCTTATTTTAGAGGAATATTTGTAAGTACCAAAACTACACACTTTGAAACTTCTCTGCTGAAAACCACACAATGGATTCCTATCGAAGGAAATACAAGTTACTGGTAAGTATGCTTAGAATTACTTTTCAGGGTCAGTTCTGGGCCAAAAGATGCAGCACTGAGGTCTCGCCTGATAACATTTGAGTAAATCGGAATTCATAGTTTGGCTGATTTTAGAGGAATATTTTAAAGTTCCAAAACTCCACACTAAGAAGAATTTCCAAGTGAAACCAGTCAATGTAAGCCTATGGAAGGAAATACCAGTTACTGGTAAGTACGGTTAGAATTACTTTTAAGAATCAGTACTGGCCTTAAAGATTCAGCACTGAGGTGTCCCCTGATAACATTTGAGTAAATCGGAATTCGTAGTTCGGCTGATTTTAGAGGAATATTTGTAAGTTCCAAAACTCCACACTTAGATACTTTTCTGCTGAAAAACACAATGGATTCCTATGGAAGGAAATACAAGTTACTTGTAAGTACGCTTCAAATTACTTTTCAGGGTCAGTGCTGGGCTAAAAGATGCAGCTCTGGGATCTCTCCTGATAACAGGTGAGTAAATCGAAATTCGTAGTTTGGCTTATTTTAGAGGAATATTTGTAAGTACCAAAACTCCACACTTCGAAACTTCTCTGCTGAAAACCACACAATGGATTCCTATGGAAGGAAATACAAGTTACTGGTAAGTATGCTTAGAATTACTTTTCAGGGTCAGTGCTGGGCTAAAAGATGCAGCACTGAGTTCTCTCCTGATAACATGTGAGTAAATCGGAATTCGTAGTTTGCCTGATTTTAGAGGAATATTTTAAAGTTCCAAAACTCCATACTTAGAAGAATTTCCAAGTGAAACCAGTCAATGTAAGCCTATGGAAGGAAATACAAGTTACTGGTAAGTACGGTTAGAATTACTTTTCAGGATGTGTACTGGCCTTAAAGATTCAGCACTGAGGTCTCTCCTGATAACATTTGAGTAAATCGGAATTCGTAGTTCGGCTGATTTTAGAGGAATATTTTAGAGTTCCAAACCTCCACACTGAGAAGAATTTCCAAGTGAAACCAGTCAATGTTAGCCTATGGAAGGAAACTCAAGTTACTGGTAAGTACGGTTACAATTACTTTTCAGGATCAGTACTGGCCTTAAAGATTCAGCACTGAGGTCTCTCCTGATAACAGGTGAGTAAATCGGAATTCGTAGTTCGGCTGATTTTGGAGGAATATTTGTAAGTTCCAGCACTCCACACTTAGAAATTTTTCTGCTGAAAACCACTCAATGGATTCCTATGGAAAGAAATACAAGTTACTGGTAAGTACGCTTAGAATTACTTTTCAGGGTCAGTGCTGGGCTACAAGATGCAGCACTGTGTTCTCTCTTGATAACAGGTTAGTAAATCAGAATTCGTAGTTTGGCTGATTTTAGAGGAATATTTGTAAGTTCCAAAACTCCACACTTAGAAACTTCTCTGCTGAAAACCATACAATGGATTCCTATGGAAGGAAATACAAGTTATTGGTAAGTACGCTTAGAATTACTTTTCAGGGTCAGTGCTGGGCTAAAAGATGCAGCACTGAGTTCTCTCCTGATAACAGGTGAGTAAATCGGAATTCGTAGTTCGTCTGATTTTAGAGGAATATTTGTAAGTTCCAAAACTCCACACTTCGAAACTTCTCTGCTGAAAACCATACAATGGATTCCTATGGAAGGAAATACAAGTTACTGGTAAGTATGCTTAGAATTACTTTTCAGGGTCAGTGCTGGGCTAAAAGATGTAGCACTGGGATCTCTCCTGATAACAGATGAGTAAATCGGAATTCGTAGTTCGGCTGGTTTTAGAGGAATATTTTAGAGTTCCAAACCTCCACACTGAGAAGAAATTCCAAGTGAAACCAGTCAATGTTAGCCTATGGAAGGAAATTCAAGTTACTGGTAAGCACGGTTACAATTACTTTTCAGGATCAGTACTGGCCTTAAAGATTTAGCACTGAGGTCTCTCCTGATAACAGGTGAGTAAATCGAAATTCGTAGTTCGGCTGATTTTAGAGGAATATTTCTAAGTTCCAAAACTCCACACTTAGAAACTTCTCTGCTGAAAACCATACAATGGATTCCTATGGAAGGAAATACAAGTTATTGGTAAGTACGCTTAGAATTACTTTTCAGGGTCAGTGCTCGGCTACAAGATGCAGCACTGTGTTCTCTCTTGATAACAGGTTAGTAAATCAGAATTCGTAGTTTGGCTGATTTTAGAGGAATATTTGTAAGTTCCAAAACTCCACACTTAGAAACTTCTCTGCTGAAAACCATACAATGGATTCCTATGGAAGGAAATAAAAGTTATTGGTAAGTACGCTTAGAATTACTTTTCAGGGTCAGTGCTGGGCTAAAAGATGCAGCACTGAGTTCTCTCCTGATAACAGGTGAGTAAATTGGAATTCGTAGTTCAGCTGATTTTAGAGGAATATTTTAAAGTTCCAAAACTCCACACTTAGAAGAATTTCCAAGTGAAACCAGTCAATGTTACCCTATGGAAGGAAATACAAGTTACTGGTAAGTACGGTTAGAATTACTTTTCAGGATCAGTACTGGCCTTAAAGATTCAGCACTGAGGTCTCTCCTGATAACAGGTGAGTGAATCGGAATTCATAGTTCGGCTGCTTTTAGAGGAATATTTGTAAGTTCCAACACTCCACACTTAGAAACTTCTCTGCTGAAAACCATACAATGGATTCCTATGGAAGGAAATACAAGTTATTGGTAAGTACGCTTAGAATTACTTTTCAGGGTCAGTGCTGGGCTAAAAGATGCAGCACTGAGTTCTCTCCTAAGTACCAAAACTCCACACTTCGAAACTTCTCTGCTGAAAACCATACATTGGATTCCTATGGAAGGAAATACAAGTTATTGGTAAGTACCCTTAGAATTACTTGTCAGGGTCAGTGCTTGGCTAAAAGATGTAGCACTGGGATCTCCCCTGATAACATTTGAGTAAATCGGAATTCGTAGGTCGGCTGATTTTAGAGGAATATTTGTAAGTTCCAAAACTCCACACTTTCATACTTTTCTGCTGAAAACCACACAATGGATTCCTATGGAAGGAAGTACAAGTTACTGGTAAGTACGCTTAGAATTAATTTTCAGGGTCAGTGCTGGGCTAAAAGATGCAGCACTGAGTTCTCTCCTGATCACAGGTGAGTAAATCGGAATTCGTAGTTCGGCTGATTTTAGAGGAATATTTGTAAGTTCCAACACTCCACACTTAGACATTTTTCTGCTGAAAACCACACAATGGATTCCTATGGAAAGAAATACAAGTTACTGGTAAGTACGCTTAGAATTACTTTTCAGGGTCAGTGCTGGGCTAAAAGATGCAGCACTGTGTTCTCTGTTGAAAACAGGTTAGTAAATCAGAATTCGTAGTTTGGCTGATTTTAGAGGAATATTGGTAAGTTCCAAAACTCCACACTTAGAAACTTCTCTGCTGAAACCCATACAATGGATTCCTATGGAAGGAAATACAAGTTATTGGCAAGTACGCTTAGAATGACTTTTCAGGGTCAGTGCTGGGCTAAAAGATGCAGCACTGAGTTCTCTCCTGATAACAGGTGAGCAAATTGGAATTCGTAGTTCAGTTGATTTTAGAGGAATATTTTAATCTTCCAAAACTCCACACTTAGAAGAATTTCTAAGTGAAACCAGTCAATGTTACCCTATGGAAGGAAATACAAGTTACTGGTAAGTACGGTTAGAATTACTTTTCAGGATCAGTACTGGCCTTAAAGATTCAGCACTGAGGTCTCTCCTGATAACATTTGAGTAAATCGGAATTCGTAGTTCGGCTGATTTTAGAGGAATATTTGTATGTTCCAACACTCCACACTTAGAAACTTTTCTGCTGAAAACCACACAATGGATTCCTATGGAAAGAAATACAAGTTACTGGTAAGTACGCTTAGAATTACTTTTCAGAGTCAGTGCTGGGGCTAAAAGATGCAGCACTGTGTTCTCTCTTGATAACAGGTAAGTAAATCAGAATTCGTAGTTTGGCTGATTTTAGAGGAATATTTGTATGTTCCAAAACTCCACACTTAGAAACTTCTCTGCTGAAAACCACACAATGGATTCCTATGGAAGGAAGTACAAGTTACTGGTAAGTACGCTTAGAATTAATTTTCAGGGTCAGTGCTGGGCTAAAAGATGCAGCACTGAGTTCTTTCCTGATAACAGGTGAGTAAATCGGAATTCGTAGTTCGGCTGATTTTAGAGGAATATGTGTAAGTTCCAACACTCCACACTTAGACATTTTTCTGCTGAAAACCACACAATGGATTCCTATGGAAAGAAATACAAGTTACTGGTAAGTACGCTTAGAATTACTTTTCAGGGTCAGTGCTGGGCTAAAAGATGCAGCACTGTGTTCTCTGTTGATAACAGGTTAGTAAATCAGAATTCATAGTTTGGCTGATTTTAGAGGAATATTGGTAAGTTCCAAAACTCCACACTTAGAAACTTCTCTGCTGAAACGCATACAATGGATTCCTATGGAAGGAAATACAAGTTATTGGTAAGTACGCTTAGAATTACTTTTCAGGTTCTGTGCTAGGCTAAAAGATGCAGCACTGAGGTCTCTCCTGATAACAGGTGAGTAAATCGGAATTCGTAGTTCGGCTGATTTTAGAGGAATATTTTAAAGTTCCAAACCTCCACACTGAGAAGAATTTCCAAGTGAAACCAGTCAATGTTAGCCTATGGAAGGAAATTCAACCCACTGGTAAGTATGGTTAGAATTACTTTTCAGGATCAGTACTGGCCTTAAAGATTCAGCACTGAGGTCTATCCTGATAACAGGTGAGTAAATCGGAATTCGTAGTTCGGCTGATTTTAGAGGATTATTTTAAAGTTCCAAACCTCCACACTGAGAAGAATTTCCAAGTGAAACCAGTCAATGTTAGCCTATGGAAGGAAATTCAACCTACTGGTAAGTACGGTTAGAATTACTTTTCAGTATCAGTACTGGCCTTAAAGATTCAGCACTGAGGTCTCTCCTGATAACAGGTGAGTAAATTGAAATTCGTAGTTCGTCTGATTTTAGAGGAATATTTGTGAGTTCCAAAACCCCACACTTAGAAACTTTTCTGCTGAAAACCACACAATGGATTCCTATGGAAGGAAATACAAGTTACTGGTAAGTATGCTTAGAATTACTTTTCAGGGTCAGTGCTGGGCTAAAAGATGTAGAACTGGGATCTCTCCTGATAACAGATGAGTAAATCAGAATTCGTAGTTTGGCTGATTTTAGAGGAATATTTGTAAGTTCCAAAACTCCACACTTTCATACTTTTCTGCTGAAAACCACACAATGGATTCCTATGGAAGGAAATACAAGCTACTGGTAAGTACTCCTAGAGCTACTTTTCAGGGTCAGTGCTGGGATAAAAGATGCAGCACTGTGTTCTCTCCTGATAACAGGAGAGTAAATCGGAATTCGGAATTCAGCTGATTTTAGAGGAATATATGTTAGTTCCAAAACTCCACACTTCGAAACTTTTTTGCTGAAAACCACACAATGGATTCCTAAGGAAGGAAATACAAGTTACTGGTAAGTACGCTTAGAATTTCTTTTCAGGGTCAGTGCTGGGCTAAAAGATGCAGCACTGAGTTGTCTCCTGATGACATGTGAGTAAATTGGAATTCGTAGTTTGGCTTATTTTAGAGGAATATTTGTAAGTACCAAAACTCCACACTTCGAAACTTCTCTGCTGAAAACCACACAATGGATTCCTATGGAAGGAAATACAAGTTACTGGTAAGTATGCTTAGAATTACTTTTCAGGGTCAGTGCTGGGCTAAAAGATGCAGCACTGAGGTCTCTCCTGATAACATTTGAGTAAATCAGAATTCGTATTTTGGCTGATTTTAGAGGAATATTTTAAAGTTCCAAAACTCCACACTAAGAAGAATTTCCAAGTGAAACCAGTCAATGTAAGCCTGAGGAAGGAAATACAAGTTGCTGGTGAGTACGGTTAGAATTACTTTTCAGGATCAGTACTGGCCTTAAAGATTCAGCACTGAGGTCTCTCCTGATAACATTTGAGTAAATCGGAATTCGTAGTTCGGCTGATATTAGAGGAATATTTGTAAGCTCCAAAACTACACACTTAGATACTTTTCTGCTGAAAACCACACAATGGATTCCTATGGAAGGAAATACAAGTTACTTGTAAGTACGCTTCGAATTACTTTTCAGGGTCAGTGCTGGGCTAAAAGATGCAGCACTGAGGTCTCTCCTGATAACATGTGAGTAAATCAGAATTCGTAGTTTGCCTGATTTTAGAGGAATATTTTAAAGTTCCAAAACTCCATACTTAGAAGAATTTCCAAGTGAAACCAGTCAATGTAAGCCTATGGAAGGAAATACAAGTTACTGGTAAGTACGGTTAGAATTACTTTTCAGGATATGTACTGGCCTTAAAGATTCAGCACTGAGGTCTCTCCTGATAACATTTGAGTAAATCGGAATTCGTAGTTCAGCTGATTTTAGAGGAATATATTAATGTTCCAAAACTCCACACTTAGAAGAATTTCTAAGTGAAACCAGTCAATGTTACCCTATGGAAGGAAATACAAGTTACTGGTAAGTACGGTTAGAATTACTTTTAAGGATCAGTACTGGCCTTAAAGATTCAGCACTGAGGTCTCTCCTGATAACATTTGAGTAAATCGGAATTCGTAGTTCGGCTGATTTTAGAGGAATATTTGTAAGTTCCAAAACTCCACACTTAGATACTTTTCTGCTGAAAAACACAATGGATTCCTATGGAAGGAAATACAAGTTACTGGTAAGTATGCTTAGAATAACTTTTCAGGGTCAGTGCTGGGCTAAAAGATGCAGCACTGAGTTCTCTCCTGATAACATGTGAGTAAATCGGAATTCGTAGTTTGGCTGATTTTAGAGAAATATTTTAAAGTTCCAAAACTCCACACTTAGAAGAATTTCCAAGTGAAACCAGTCAATGTAAGCCTATGGAAGGAAATACAAGTTACTGTTAAGTACGGTTAGAATTCGTTTTCAGGATCAGTACTGGCCTTAAAGATTCAGCACTGAGGTCTCTCCTGATAACAGGTGAGTAAATCAGAATTCGTAGTTCGGCTGATTTTAGAGGAATATTTGTAAGTTCCAAAACTCCACACTTTCATACTTTTCTGCTGAAAACCACACAACGGATTCCTATTGAAGGAAATA
The DNA here is from genome assembly GCF_964204655.1 of Triturus cristatus. Lineage (NCBI taxonomy): Eukaryota > Metazoa > Chordata > Amphibia > Caudata > Salamandridae > Triturus > Triturus cristatus. The sequence continues at coordinate 348,474,688 of NC_140579.1, forward strand.
CAAGCTACTGGTAAGTACGCCTAGAATTACTTTTCAGGGTCAGTGCTGGGCTAAAACATGCAGCACTGGGTTCTCTCCTGATAACAGGAGAGTAAATCGGAATTCGGAATTCAGCTGATTTTAGAGGAATATTTGTTAGTTCCAAAACTCAACACTTCGAAACTTTTCTGCTGAAAACCACACAATGGATTCCTAAGGAAGGAAATACAAGTTACTGGTAAGTACGCTTAGAATTTCTTTTCAGGGTCAGTGCTGGGCTAAAATATGCAGCACTGAGTTGTCTCCTGATGACATGTGAGTAAATCGAAATTCGTAGTTTGGCTTATTTTAGAGGAATATTTGTAAGTACCAAAACTACACACTTCGAAACTTCTCTGCTGAAAACCACACAATGGATTCCTATCGAAGGAAATACAAGTTACTGGTAAGTATGCTTAGAATTACTTTTCAGGGTCAGTTCTGGGCCAAAAGATGCAGCACTGAGGTCTCGCCTGATAACATTTGAGTAAATCGGAATTCATAGTTTGGCTGATTTTAGAGGAATATTTTAAAGTTCCAAAACTCCACACTAAGAAGAATTTCCAAGTGAAACCAGTCAATGTTAGCCTATGGAAGGAAACTCAAGTTACTGGTAAGTACGGTTACAATTACTTTTCAGGATCAGTACTGGCCTTAAAGATTCAGCACTGAGGTCTCTCCTGATAACAGGTGAGTAAATCGGAATTCGTAGTTCGGCTGATTTTGGAGGAATATTTGTAAGTTCCAGCACTCCACACTTAGAAATTTTTCTGCTGAAAACCACTCAATGGATTCCTATGGAAAGAAATACAAGTTACTGGTAAGTACGCTTAGAATTACTTTTCAGGGTCAGTGCTGGGCTACAAGATGCAGCACTGTGTTCTCTCTTGATAACAGGTTAGTAAATCAGAATTCGTAGTTTGGCTGATTTTAGAGGAATATTTGTAAGTTCCAAAACTCCACACTTAGAAACTTCTCTGCTGAAAACCATACAATGGATTCCTATGGAAGGAAATACAAGTTATTGGTAAGTACGCTTAGAATTACTTTTCAGGGTCAGTGCTGGGCTAAAAGATGCAGCACTGAGTTCTCTCCTGATAACAGGTGAGTAAATCGGAATTCGTAGTTCGTCTGATTTTAGAGGAATATTTGTAAGTTCCAAAACTCCACACTTCGAAACTTCTCTGCTGAAAACCATACAATGGATTCCTATGGAAGGAAATACAAGTTACTGGTAAGTATGCTTAGAATTACTTTTCAGGGTCAGTGCTGGGCTAAAAGATGTAGCACTGGGATCTCTCCTGATAACAGATGAGTAAATCGGAATTCGTAGTTCGGCTGGTTTTAGAGGAATATTTTAGAGTTCCAAACCTCCACACTGAGAAGAAATTCCAAGTGAAACCAGTCAATGTTAGCCTATGGAAGGAAATTCAAGTTACTGGTAAGCACGGTTACAATTACTTTTCAGGATCAGTACTGGCCTTAAAGATTTAGCACTGAGGTCTCTCCTGATAACAGGTGAGTAAATCGAAATTCGTAGTTCGGCTGATTTTAGAGGAATATTTCTAAGTTCCAAAACTCCACACTTAGAAACTTCTCTGCTGAAAACCATACAATGGATTCCTATGGAAGGAAATACAAGTTATTGGTAAGTACGCTTAGAATTACTTTTCAGGGTCAGTGCTCGGCTACAAGATGCAGCACTGTGTTCTCTCTTGATAACAGGTTAGTAAATCAGAATTCGTAGTTTGGCTGATTTTAGAGGAATATTTGTAAGTTCCAAAACTCCACACTTAGAAACTTCTCTGCTGAAAACCATACAATGGATTCCTATGGAAGGAAATAAAAGTTATTGGTAAGTACGCTTAGAATTACTTTTCAGGGTCAGTGCTGGGCTAAAAGATGCAGCACTGAGTTCTCTCCTGATAACAGGTGAGTAAATTGGAATTCGTAGTTCAGCTGATTTTAGAGGAATATTTTAAAGTTCCAAAACTCCACACTTAGAAGAATTTCCAAGTGAAACCAGTCAATGTTACCCTATGGAAGGAAATACAAGTTACTGGTAAGTACGGTTAGAATTACTTTTCAGGATCAGTACTGGCCTTAAAGATTCAGCACTGAGGTCTCTCCTGATAACAGGTGAGTGAATCGGAATTCATAGTTCGGCTGCTTTTAGAGGAATATTTGTAAGTTCCAACACTCCACACTTAGAAACTTCTCTGCTGAAAACCATACAATGGATTCCTATGGAAGGAAATACAAGTTATTGGTAAGTACGCTTAGAATTACTTTTCAGGGTCAGTGCTGGGCTAAAAGATGCAGCACTGAGTTCTCTCCTAAGTACCAAAACTCCACACTTCGAAACTTCTCTGCTGAAAACCATACATTGGATTCCTATGGAAGGAAATACAAGTTATTGGTAAGTACCCTTAGAATTACTTGTCAGGGTCAGTGCTTGGCTAAAAGATGTAGCACTGGGATCTCCCCTGATAACATTTGAGTAAATCGGAATTCGTAGGTCGGCTGATTTTAGAGGAATATTTGTAAGTTCCAAAACTCCACACTTTCATACTTTTCTGCTGAAAACCACACAATGGATTCCTATGGAAGGAAGTACAAGTTACTGGTAAGTACGCTTAGAATTAATTTTCAGGGTCAGTGCTGGGCTAAAAGATGCAGCACTGAGTTCTCTCCTGATCACAGGTGAGTAAATCGGAATTCGTAGTTCGGCTGATTTTAGAGGAATATTTGTAAGTTCCAACACTCCACACTTAGACATTTTTCTGCTGAAAACCACACAATGGATTCCTATGGAAAGAAATACAAGTTACTGGTAAGTACGCTTAGAATTACTTTTCAGGGTCAGTGCTGGGCTAAAAGATGCAGCACTGTGTTCTCTGTTGAAAACAGGTTAGTAAATCAGAATTCGTAGTTTGGCTGATTTTAGAGGAATATTGGTAAGTTCCAAAACTCCACACTTAGAAACTTCTCTGCTGAAACCCATACAATGGATTCCTATGGAAGGAAATACAAGTTATTGGCAAGTACGCTTAGAATGACTTTTCAGGGTCAGTGCTGGGCTAAAAGATGCAGCACTGAGTTCTCTCCTGATAACAGGTGAGCAAATTGGAATTCGTAGTTCAGTTGATTTTAGAGGAATATTTTAATCTTCCAAAACTCCACACTTAGAAGAATTTCTAAGTGAAACCAGTCAATGTTACCCTATGGAAGGAAATACAAGTTACTGGTAAGTACGGTTAGAATTACTTTTCAGGATCAGTACTGGCCTTAAAGATTCAGCACTGAGGTCTCTCCTGATAACATTTGAGTAAATCGGAATTCGTAGTTCGGCTGATTTTAGAGGAATATTTGTATGTTCCAACACTCCACACTTAGAAACTTTTCTGCTGAAAACCACACAATGGATTCCTATGGAAAGAAATACAAGTTACTGGTAAGTACGCTTAGAATTACTTTTCAGAGTCAGTGCTGGGGCTAAAAGATGCAGCACTGTGTTCTCTCTTGATAACAGGTAAGTAAATCAGAATTCGTAGTTTGGCTGATTTTAGAGGAATATTTGTATGTTCCAAAACTCCACACTTAGAAACTTCTCTGCTGAAAACCACACAATGGATTCCTATGGAAGGAAGTACAAGTTACTGGTAAGTACGCTTAGAATTAATTTTCAGGGTCAGTGCTGGGCTAAAAGATGCAGCACTGAGTTCTTTCCTGATAACAGGTGAGTAAATCGGAATTCGTAGTTCGGCTGATTTTAGAGGAATATGTGTAAGTTCCAACACTCCACACTTAGACATTTTTCTGCTGAAAACCACACAATGGATTCCTATGGAAAGAAATACAAGTTACTGGTAAGTACGCTTAGAATTACTTTTCAGGGTCAGTGCTGGGCTAAAAGATGCAGCACTGTGTTCTCTGTTGATAACAGGTTAGTAAATCAGAATTCATAGTTTGGCTGATTTTAGAGGAATATTGGTAAGTTCCAAAACTCCACACTTAGAAACTTCTCTGCTGAAACGCATACAATGGATTCCTATGGAAGGAAATACAAGTTATTGGTAAGTACGCTTAGAATTACTTTTCAGGTTCTGTGCTAGGCTAAAAGATGCAGCACTGAGGTCTCTCCTGATAACAGGTGAGTAAATCGGAATTCGTAGTTCGGCTGATTTTAGAGGAATATTTTAAAGTTCCAAACCTCCACACTGAGAAGAATTTCCAAGTGAAACCAGTCAATGTTAGCCTATGGAAGGAAATTCAACCCACTGGTAAGTATGGTTAGAATTACTTTTCAGGATCAGTACTGGCCTTAAAGATTCAGCACTGAGGTCTATCCTGATAACAGGTGAGTAAATCGGAATTCGTAGTTCGGCTGATTTTAGAGGATTATTTTAAAGTTCCAAACCTCCACACTGAGAAGAATTTCCAAGTGAAACCAGTCAATGTTAGCCTATGGAAGGAAATTCAACCTACTGGTAAGTACGGTTAGAATTACTTTTCAGTATCAGTACTGGCCTTAAAGATTCAGCACTGAGGTCTCTCCTGATAACAGGTGAGTAAATTGAAATTCGTAGTTCGTCTGATTTTAGAGGAATATTTGTGAGTTCCAAAACCCCACACTTAGAAACTTTTCTGCTGAAAACCACACAATGGATTCCTATGGAAGGAAATACAAGTTACTGGTAAGTATGCTTAGAATTACTTTTCAGGGTCAGTGCTGGGCTAAAAGATGTAGAACTGGGATCTCTCCTGATAACAGATGAGTAAATCAGAATTCGTAGTTTGGCTGATTTTAGAGGAATATTTGTAAGTTCCAAAACTCCACACTTTCATACTTTTCTGCTGAAAACCACACAATGGATTCCTATGGAAGGAAATACAAGCTACTGGTAAGTACTCCTAGAGCTACTTTTCAGGGTCAGTGCTGGGATAAAAGATGCAGCACTGTGTTCTCTCCTGATAACAGGAGAGTAAATCGGAATTCGGAATTCAGCTGATTTTAGAGGAATATATGTTAGTTCCAAAACTCCACACTTCGAAACTTTTTTGCTGAAAACCACACAATGGATTCCTAAGGAAGGAAATACAAGTTACTGGTAAGTACGCTTAGAATTTCTTTTCAGGGTCAGTGCTGGGCTAAAAGATGCAGCACTGAGTTGTCTCCTGATGACATGTGAGTAAATTGGAATTCGTAGTTTGGCTTATTTTAGAGGAATATTTGTAAGTACCAAAACTCCACACTTCGAAACTTCTCTGCTGAAAACCACACAATGGATTCCTATGGAAGGAAATACAAGTTACTGGTAAGTATGCTTAGAATTACTTTTCAGGGTCAGTGCTGGGCTAAAAGATGCAGCACTGAGGTCTCTCCTGATAACATTTGAGTAAATCAGAATTCGTATTTTGGCTGATTTTAGAGGAATATTTTAAAGTTCCAAAACTCCACACTAAGAAGAATTTCCAAGTGAAACCAGTCAATGTAAGCCTGAGGAAGGAAATACAAGTTGCTGGTGAGTACGGTTAGAATTACTTTTCAGGATCAGTACTGGCCTTAAAGATTCAGCACTGAGGTCTCTCCTGATAACATTTGAGTAAATCGGAATTCGTAGTTCGGCTGATATTAGAGGAATATTTGTAAGCTCCAAAACTACACACTTAGATACTTTTCTGCTGAAAACCACACAATGGATTCCTATGGAAGGAAATACAAGTTACTTGTAAGTACGCTTCGAATTACTTTTCAGGGTCAGTGCTGGGCTAAAAGATGCAGCACTGAGGTCTCTCCTGATAACATGTGAGTAAATCAGAATTCGTAGTTTGCCTGATTTTAGAGGAATATTTTAAAGTTCCAAAACTCCATACTTAGAAGAATTTCCAAGTGAAACCAGTCAATGTAAGCCTATGGAAGGAAATACAAGTTACTGGTAAGTACGGTTAGAATTACTTTTCAGGATATGTACTGGCCTTAAAGATTCAGCACTGAGGTCTCTCCTGATAACATTTGAGTAAATCGGAATTCGTAGTTCAGCTGATTTTAGAGGAATATATTAATGTTCCAAAACTCCACACTTAGAAGAATTTCTAAGTGAAACCAGTCAATGTTACCCTATGGAAGGAAATACAAGTTACTGGTAAGTACGGTTAGAATTACTTTTAAGGATCAGTACTGGCCTTAAAGATTCAGCACTGAGGTCTCTCCTGATAACATTTGAGTAAATCGGAATTCGTAGTTCGGCTGATTTTAGAGGAATATTTGTAAGTTCCAAAACTCCACACTTAGATACTTTTCTGCTGAAAAACACAATGGATTCCTATGGAAGGAAATACAAGTTACTGGTAAGTATGCTTAGAATAACTTTTCAGGGTCAGTGCTGGGCTAAAAGATGCAGCACTGAGTTCTCTCCTGATAACATGTGAGTAAATCGGAATTCGTAGTTTGGCTGATTTTAGAGAAATATTTTAAAGTTCCAAAACTCCACACTTAGAAGAATTTCCAAGTGAAACCAGTCAATGTAAGCCTATGGAAGGAAATACAAGTTACTGTTAAGTACGGTTAGAATTCGTTTTCAGGATCAGTACTGGCCTTAAAGATTCAGCACTGAGGTCTCTCCTGATAACAGGTGAGTAAATCAGAATTCGTAGTTCGGCTGATTTTAGAGGAATATTTGTAAGTTCCAAAACTCCACACTTTCATACTTTTCTGCTGAAAACCACACAACGGATTCCTATTGAAGGAAATACAAGCTACTGGTAAGTACGCCTAGAATTACTTTTCAGGGTCAGTGCTGGGCTAAAACATGCAGCACTGGGTTCTCTCCTGATAACAGGAGAGTAAATCGGAATTCGGAATTCAGCTGATTTTAGAGGAATATTTGTTAGTTCCAAAACTCAACACTTCGAAACTTTTCTGCTGAAAACCACACAATGGATTCCTAAGGAAGGAAATACAAGTTACTGGTAAGTACGCTTAGAATTTCTTTTCAGGGTCAGTGCTGGGCTAAAATATGCAGCACTGAGTTGTCTCCTGATGACATGTGAGTAAATCGAAATTCGTAGTTTGGCTTATTTTAGAGGAATATTTGTAAGTACCAAAACTACACACTTCGAAACTTCTCTGCTGAAAACCACACAATGGATTCCTATCGAAGGAAATACAAGTTACTGGTAAGTATGCTTAGAATTACTTTTCAGGGTCAGTTCTGGGCCAAAAGATGCAGCACTGAGGTCTCGCCTGATAACATTTGAGTAAATCGGAATTCATAGTTTGGCTGATTTTAGAGGAATATTTTAAAGTTCCAAAACTCCACACTAAGAAGAATTTCCAAGTGAAACCAGTCAATGTAAGCCTATGGAAGGAAATACCAGTTACTGGTTAGTACGGTTAGAATTACTTTTAAGGATCAGTACTGGCCTTAAAGATTCAGCACTGAGGTCTCTCCTGATAACATTTGAGTAAATCGGAATTCGTAGTTCGGCTGATTTTAGAGGAATATTTGTAAGTTCCAAAACTCCACACTTAGATACTTTTCTGCTGAAAAACACAATGGATTCCTATGGAAGGAAATACAAGTTACTGGTAAGTACGCTTCAAATTACTTTTCAGGGTCAGTGCTGGGCTAAAAGATGCAGCTCTGGGATCTCTCCTGATAACAGGTGAGTAAATCGAAATTCGTAGTTTGGCTTATTTTAGAGGAATATTTGTAAGTACCAAAACTCCACACTTCGAAACTTCTCTGCTGAAAACCACACAATGGATTCCTATGGAAGGAAATACAAGTTACTGGTAAGTATGCTTAGAATTACTTTTCAGGGTCAGTGCTGGGCTAAAAGATGCAGCACTGAGTTCTCTCCTGATAACATGTGAGTAAATCGGAATTCGTAGTTTGCCTGATTTTAGAGGAATATTTTAAAGTTCCAAAACTCCATACTTAGAAGAATTTCCAAGTGAAACCAGTCAATGTAAGCCTATGGAAGGAAATACAAGTTACTGGTAAGTACGGTTAGAATTACTTTTCAGGATGTGTACTGGCCTTAAAGATTCAGCACTGAGGTCTCTCCGGATAACATTTGAGTAAATCGGAATTCGTAGTTCGGCTGATATTAGAGGAATATTTGTAAGCTCCAAAACTACACACTTAGATACTTTTCTGCTGAAAACCACACAATGGATTCCTATGGAAGGAAATACAAGTTACTTGTAAGTACGCTTCGAATTACTTTTCAGGGTCAGTGCTGGGCTAAAAGATGCAGCACTGAGGTCTCTCCTGATAACATGTGAGTAAATCGGAATTCGTAGTTTGCCTGATTTTAGAGGAATATTTTAAAGTTCCAAAACTCCATACTTAGAAGAATTTCCAAGTGAAACCAGTCAATGTAAGCCTATGGAAGGAAATACAAGTTACTGGTAAGTACGGTTAGAATTACTTTTCAGGATGTGTACTGGCCTTAAAGATTCAGCACTGAGGTCTCTCCTGATAACATTTGAGTAAATCGGAATTCGTAGTTCGGCTGATTTTAGAGGAATATTTTAGAGTTCCAAACCTCCACACTGAGAAGAATTTCCAAGTGAAACCAGTCAATGTTAGCCTATGGAAGGAAACTCAAGTTACTGGTAAGTACGGTTACAATTACTTTTCAGGATCAGTACTGGCCTTAAAGATTCAGCACTGAGGTCTCTCCTGATAACAGGTGAGTAAATCGGAATTCGTAGTTCGGCTGATTTTGGAGGAATATTTGTAAGTTCCAGCACTCCACACTTAGAAATTTTTCTGCTGAAAACCACTCAATGGATTCCTATGGAAAGAAATACAAGTTACTGGTAAGTACGCTTAGAATTACTTTTCAGGGTCAGTGCTGGGCTACAAGATGCAGCACTGTGTTCTCTCTTGATAACAGGTTAGTAAATCAGAATTCGTAGTTTGGCTGATTTTAGAGGAATATTTGTAAGTTCCAAAACTCCACACTTAGAAACTTCTCTGCTGAAAACCATACAATGGATTCCTATGGAAGGAAATACAAGTTATTGGTAAGTACGCTTAGAATTACTTTTCAGGGTCAGTGCTGGGCTAAAAGATGCAGCACTGAGTTCTCTCCTGATAACAGGTGAGTAAATCGGAATTCGTAGTTCGTCTGATTTTAGAGGAATATTTGTAAGTTCCAAAACTCCACACTTCGAAACTTCTCTGCTGAAAACCATACAATGGATTCCTATGGAAGGAAATACAAGTTACTGGTAAGTATGCTTAGAATTACTTTTCAGGGTCAGTGCTGGGCTAAAAGATGTAGCACTGGGATCTCTCCTGATAACAGATGAGTAAATCGGAATTCGTAGTTCGGCTGATTTTAGAGGAATATTTGTAAGTTCCAAAACTCCAAACTTTCATACTTTTCTGCTGAAAACCACACAATGGATTCCTATTGAAGGAAATTCAAGCTACTGGTAAGTACGCTTAGAATTACTTTTCAGGGTCAGTACTGGCCTTAAAGATTCAGCACTGAGGTCTCTCCTGATAACATTTGAGTAAATCGGAATTCGTAGTTCGGCTGGTTTTAGAGGAATATTTTAGAGTTCCAAACCTCCACACTGAGAAGAAATTCCAAGTGAAACCAGTCAATGTTAGCCTATGGAAGGAAATTCAAGTTACTGGTAAGCACGGTTACAATTACTTTTCAGGATCAGTACTGGCCTTAAAGATTTAGCACTGAGGTCTCTCCTGATAACAGGTGAGTAAATCGAAATTCGTAGTTCGGCTGATTTTAGAGGAATATTTCTAAGTTCCAAAACTCCACACTTAGAAACTTCTCTGCTGAAAACCATACAATGGATTCCTATGGAAGGAAATACAAGTTATTGGTAAGTACGCTTAGAATTACTTTTCAGGGTCAGTGCTCGGCTACAAGATGCAGCACTGTGTTCTCTCTTGATAACAGGTTAGTAAATCAGAATTCGTAGTTTGGCTGATTTTAGAGGAATATTTGTAAGTTCCAAAACTCCACACTTAGAAACTTCTCTGCTGAAAACCATACAATGGATTCCTATGGAAGGAAATAAAAGTTATTGGTAAGTACGCTTAGAATTACTTTTCAGGGTCAGTGCTGGGCTAAAAGATGCAGCACTGAGTTCTCTCCTGATAACAGGTGAGTAAATTGGAATTCGTAGTTCAGCTGATTTTAGAGGAATATTTTAAAGTTCCAAAACTCCACACTTAGAAGAATTTCCAAGTGAAACCAGTCAATGTTACCCTATGGAAGGAAATACAAGTTACTGGTAAGTACGGTTAGAATTACTTTTCAGGATCAGTACTGGCCTTAAAGATTCAGCACTGAGGTCTCTCCTGATAACAGGTGAGTGAATCGGAATTCATAGTTCGGCTGCTTTTAGAGGAATATTTGTAAGTTCCAACACTCCACACTTAGAAACTTCTCTGCTGAAAACCATACAATGGATTCCTATGGAAGGAAATACAAGTTATTGGTAAGTACGCTTAGAATTACTTTTCAGGGTCAGTGCTGGGCTAAAAGATGCAGCACTGAGTTCTCTCCTAAGTACCAAAACTCCACACTTCGAAACTTCTCTGCTGAAAACCATACATTGGATTCCTATGGAAGGAAATACAAGTTATTGGTAAGTACCCTTAGAATTACTTGTCAGGGTCAGTGCTTGGCTAAAAGATGTAGCACTGGGATCTCCCCTGATAACATTTGAGTAAATCGGAATTCGTAGGTCGGCTGATTTTAGAGGAATATTTGTAAGTTCCAAAACTCCACACTTTCATACTTTTCTGCTGAAAACCACACAATGGATTCCTATGGAAGGAAGTACAAGTTACTGGTAAGTACGCTTAGAATTAATTTTCAGGGTCAGTGCTGGGCTAAAAGATGCAGCACTGAGTTCTCTCCTGATCACAGGTGAGTAAATCGGAATTCGTAGTTCGGCTGATTTTAGAGGAATATTTGTAAGTTCCAACACTCCACACTTAGACATTTTTCTGCTGAAAACCACACAATGGATTCCTATGGAAAGAAATACAAGTTACTGGTAAGTACGCTTAGAATTACTTTTCAGGGTCAGTGCTGGGCTAAAAGATGCAGCACTGTGTTCTCTGTTGAAAACAGGTTAGTAAATCAGAATTCGTAGTTTGGCTGATTTTAGAGGAATATTGGTAAGTTCCAAAACTCCACACTTAGAAACTTCTCTGCTGAAACCCATACAATGGATTCCTATGGAAGGAAATACAAGTTATTGGCAAGTACGCTTAGAATGACTTTTCAGGGTCAGTGCTGGGCTAAAAGATGCAGCACTGAGTTCTCTCCTGATAACAGGTGAGTAAATTGGAATTCGTAGTTCAGTTGATTTTAGAGGAATATTTTAATCTTCCAAAACTCCACACTTAGAAGAATTTCTAAGTGAAACCAGTCAATGTTACCCTATGGAAGGAAATACAAGTTACTGGTAAGTACGGTTAGAATTACTTTTCAGGATCAGTACTGGCCTTAAAGATTCAGCACTGAGGTCTCTCCTGATAACATTTGAGTAAATCGGAATTCGTAGTTCGGCTGATTTTAGAGGAATATTTGTATGTTCCAACACTCCACACTTAGAAACTTTTCTGCTGAAAACCACACAATGGATTCCTATGGAAAGAAATACAAGTTACTGGTAAGTACGCTTAGAATTACTTTTCAGAGTCAGTGCTGGGGCTAAAAGATGCAGCACTGTGTTCTCTCTTGATAACAGGTAAGTAAATCAGAATTCGTAGTTTGGCTGATTTTAGAGGAATATTTGTATGTTCCAAAACTCCACACTTAGAAACTTCTCTGCTGAAAACCACACAATGGATTCCTATGGAAGGAAGTACAAGTTACTGGTAAGTACGCTTAGAATTAATTTTCAGGGTCAGTGCTGGGCTAAAAGATGCAGCACTGAGTTCTTTCCTGATAACAGGTGAGTAAATCGGAATTCGTAGTTCGGCTGATTTTAGAGGAATATGTGTAAGTTCCAACACTCCACACTTAGACATTTTTCTGCTGAAAACCACACAATGGATTCCTATGGAAAGAAATACAAGTTATTGGTAAGTACGCTTAGAATTACTTTTCAGGTTCTGTGCTAGGCTAAAAGATGCAGCACTGAGGTCTCTCCTGATAACAGGTGAGTAAATCGGAATTCGTAGTTCGGCTGATTTTAGAGGAATATTTTAAAGTTCCAAACCTCCACACTGAGAAGAATTTCCAAGTGAAACCAGTCAATGTTAGCCTATGGAAGGAAATTCAACCCACTGGTAAGTATGGTTAGAATTACTTTTCAGGATCAGTACTGGCCTTAAAGATTCAGCACTGAGGTCTATCCTGATAACAGGTGAGTAAATCGGAATTCGTAGTTCGGCTGATTTTAGAGGATTATTTTAAAGTTCCAAACCTCCACACTGAGAAGAATTTCCAAGTGAAACCAGTCAATGTTAGCCTATGGAAGGAAATTCAACCTACTGGTAAGTACGGTTAGAATTACTTTTCAGTATCAGTACTGGCCTTAAAGATTCAGCACTGAGGTCTCTCCTGATAACAGGTGAGTAAATTGAAATTCGTAGTTCGTCTGATTTTAGAGGAATATTTGTGAGTTCCAAAACCCCACACTTAGAAACTTTTCTGCTGAAAACCACACAATGGATTCCTATGGAAGGAAATACAAGTTACTGGTAAGTATGCTTAGAATTACTTTTCAGGGTCAGTGCTGGGCTAAAAGATGTAGAACTGGGATCTCTCCTGATAACAGATGAGTAAATCAGAATTCGTAGTTTGGCTGATTTTAGAGGAATATTTGTAAGTTCCAAAACTCCACACTTTCATACTTTTCTGCTGAAAACCACACAATGGATTCCTATGGAAGGAAATACAAGCTACTGGTAAGTACTCCTAGAGCTACTTTTCAGGGTCAGTGCTGGGATAAAAGATGCAGCACTGTGTTCTCTCCTGATAACAGGAGAGTAAATCGGAATTCGGAATTCAGCTGATTTTAGAGGAATATATGTTAGTTCCAAAACTCCACACTTCGAAACTTTTTTGCTGAAAACCACACAATGGATTCCTAAGGAAGGAAATACAAGTTACTGGTAAGTACGCTTAGAATTTCTTTTCAGGGTCAGTGCTGGGCTAAAAGATGCAGCACTGAGTTGTCTCCTGATGACATGTGAGTAAATTGGAATTCGTAGTTTGGCTTATTTTAGAGGAATATTTGTAAGTACCAAAACTCCACACTTCGAAACTTCTCTGCTGAAAACCACACAATGGATTCCTATGGAAGGAAATACAAGTTACTGGTAAGTATGCTTAGAATTACTTTTCAGGGTCAGTGCTGGGCTAAAAGATGCAGCACTGAGGTCTCTCCTGATAACATTTGAGTAAATCAGAATTCGTAGTTTGGCTGATTTTAGAGGAATATTTTAAAGTTCCAAAACTCCACACTAAGAAGAATTTCCAAGTGAAACCAGTCAATGTAAGCCTGAGGAAGGAAATACAAGTTGCTGGTGAGTACGGTTAGAATTACTTTTCAGGATCAGTACTGGCCTTAAAGATTCAGCACTGAGGTCTCTCCTGATAACATTTGAGTAAATCGGAATTCGTAGTTCGGCTGATATTAGAGGAATATTTGTAAGCTCCAAAACTACACACTTAGATACTTTTCTGCTGAAAACCACACAATGGATTCCTATGGAAGGAAATACAAGTTACTTGTAAGTACGCTTCGAATTACTTTTCAGGGTCAGTGCTGGGCTAAAAGATGCAGCACTGAGGTCTCTCCTGATAACATGTGAGTAAATCAGAATTCGTAGTTTGCCTGATTTTAGAGGAATATTTTAAAGTTCCAAAACTCCATACTTAGAAGAATTTCCAAGTGAAACCAGTCAATGTAAGCCTATGGAAGGAAATACAAGTTACTGGTAAGTACGGTTAGAATTACTTTTCAGGATATGTACTGGCCTTAAAGATTCAGCACTGAGGTCTCTCCTGATAACATTTGAGTAAATCGGAATTCGTAGTTCAGCTGATTTTAGAGGAATATATTAATGTTCCAAAACTCCACACTTAGAAGAATTTCTAAGTGAAACCAGTCAATGTTACCCTATGGAAGGAAATACAAGTTACTGGTAAGTACGGTTAGAATTACTTTTAAGGATCAGTACTGGCCTTAAAGATTCAGCACTGAGGTCTCTCCTGATAACATTTGAGTAAATCGGAATTCGTAGTTCGGCTGATTTTAGAGGAATATTTGTAAGTTCCAAAACTCCACACTTAGATACTTTTCTGCTGAAAAACACAATGGATTCCTATGGAAGGAAATACAAGTTACTGGTAAGTATGCTTAGAATAACTTTTCAGGGTCAGTGCTGGGCTAAAAGATGCAGCACTGAGTTCTCTCCTGATAACATGTGAGTAAATCGGAATTCGTAGTTTGGCTGATTTTAGAGAAATATTTTAAAGTTCCAAAACTCCACACTTAGAAGAATTTCCAAGTGAAACCAGTCAATGTAAGCCTATGGAAGGAAATACAAGTTACTGTTAAGTACGGTTAGAATTCGTTTTCAGGATCAGTACTGGCCTTAAAGATTCAGCACTGAGGTCTCTCCTGATAACAGGTGAGTAAATCAGAATTCGTAGTTCGGCTGATTTTAGAGGAATATTTGTAAGTTCCAAAACTCCACACTTTCATACTTTTCTGCTGAAAACCACACAACGGATTCCTATTGAAGGAAATACAAGCTACTGGTAAGTACGCCTAGAATTACTTTTCAGGGTCAGTGCTGGGCTAAAACATGCAGCACTGGGTTCTCTCCTGATAACAGGAGAGTAAATCGGAATTCGGAATTCAGCTGATTTTAGAGGAATATTTGTTAGTTCCAAAACTCAACACTTCGAAACTTTTCTGCTGAAAACCACACAATGGATTCCTAAGGAAGGAAATACAAGTTACTGGTAAGTACGCTTAGAATTTCTTTTCAGGGTCAGTGCTGGGCTAAAATATGCAGCACTGAGTTGTCTCCTGATGACATGTGAGTAAATCGAAATTCGTAGTTTGGCTTATTTTAGAGGAATATTTGTAAGTACCAAAACTACACACTTCGAAACTTCTCTGCTGAAAACCACACAATGGATTCCTATCGAAGGAAATACAAGTTACTGGTAAGTATGCTTAGAATTACTTTTCAGGGTCAGTTCTGGGCCAAAAGATGCAGCACTGAGGTCTCGCCTGATAACATTTGAGTAAATCGGAATTCATAGTTTGGCTGATTTTAGAGGAATATTTTAAAGTTCCAAAACTCCACACTAAGAAGAATTTCCAAGTGAAACCAGTCAATGTAAGCCTATGGAAGGAAATACCAGTTACTGGTTAGTACGGTTAGAATTACTTTTAAGGATCAGTACTGGCCTTAAAGATTCAGCACTGAGGTCTCTCCTGATAACATTTGAGTAAATCGGAATTCGTAGTTCGGCTGATTTTAGAGGAATATTTGTAAGTTCCAAAACTCCACACTTAGATACTTTTCTGCTGAAAAACACAATGGATTCCTATGGAAGGAAATACAAGTTACTGGTAAGTACGCTTCAAATTACTTTTCAGGGTCAGTGCTGGGCTAAAAGATGCAGCTCTGGGATCTCTCCTGATAACAGGTGAGTAAATCGAAATTCGTAGTTTGGCTTATTTTAGAGGAATATTTGTAAGTACCAAAACTCCACACTTCGAAACTTCTCTGCTGAAAACCACACAATGGATTCCTATGGAAGGAAATACAAGTTACTGGTAAGTATGCTTAGAATTACTTTTCAGGGTCAGTGCTGGGCTAAAAGATGCAGCACTGAGTTCTCTCCTGATAACATGTGAGTAAATCGGAATTCGTAGTTTGCCTGATTTTAGAGGAATATTTTAAAGTTCCAAAACTCCATACTTAGAAGAATCTCCAAGTGAAACCAGTCAATGTAAGCCTATGGAAGGAAATACAAGTTACTGGTAAGTACGGTTAGAATTACTTTTCAGGATGTGTACTGGCCTTAAAGATTCAGCACTGAGGTCTCTCCTGATAACATTTGAGTAAATCGGAATTCGTAGTTCGGCTGATTTTAGAGGAATATTTTAGAGTTCCAAACCTCCACACTGAGAAGAATTTCCAAGTGAAACCAGTCAATGTTAGCCTATGGAAGGAAACTCAAGTTACTGGTAAGTACGGTTACAATTACTTTTCAGGATCAGTACTGGCCTTAAAGATTCAGCACTGAGGTCTCTCCTGATAACAGGTGAGTAAATCGGAATTCGTAGTTCGGCTGATTTTAGAGGAATATTTGTAAGTTCCAGCACTCCACACTTAGACATTTTTCTGCTGAAAACCACTCAATGGATTCCTATGGAAAGAAATACAAGTTACTGGTAAGTACGCTTAGAATTACTTTTCAGGGTCAGTGCTGGGCTACAAGATGCAGCACTGTGTTCTCTCTTGATAACAGGTTAGTAAATCAGAATTCGTAGTTTGGCTGATTTTAGAGGAATATTTGTAAGTTCCAAAACTCCACACTTAGAAACTTCTCTGCTGAAAACCATACAATGGATTCCTATGGAAGGAAATACAAGTTATTGGTAAGTACGCTTAGAATTACTTTTCAGGGTCAGTGCTGGGCTAAAAGATGCAGCACTGAGTTCTCTCCTGATAACAGGTGAGTAAATCGGAATTCGTAGTTCGTCTGATTTTAGAGGAATATTTGTAAGTTCCAAAACTCCACACTTCGAAACTTCTCTGCTGAAAACCATACAATGGATTCCTATGGAAGGAAATACAAGTTACTGGTAAGTATGCTTAGAATTACTTTTCAGGGTCAGTGCTGGGCTAAAAGATGTAGCACTGGGATCTCTCCTGAGAACAGATGAGTAAATCGGAATTCGTAGTTCGGCTGATTTTAGAGGAATATTTGTAAGTTCCAAAACTCCAAACTTTCATACTTTTCTGCTGAAAACCACACAATGGATTCCTATTGAAGGAAATTCAAGCTACTGGTAAGTACGCTTAGAATTACTTTTCAGGGTCAGTACTGGCCTTAAAGATTCAGCACTGAGGTCTCTCCTGATAACATTTGAGTAAATCGGAATTCGTAGTTCGGCTGGTTTTAGAGGAATATTTTAGAGTTCCAAACCTCCACACTGAGAAGAAATTCCAAGTGAAACCAGTCAATGTTAGCCTATGGAAGGAAATTCAAGTTACTGGTAAGCACGGTTACAATTATTTTTCAGGATCAGTACTGGCCTTAAAGATTTAGCACTGAGGTCTCTTCTGATAACAGGTGAGTAAATCGAAATTCGTAGTTCGGCTGATTTTAGAGGAATATTTCTAAGTTCCAAAACTCCACACTTAGAAACTTCTCTGCTGAAAACCATACAATGGATTCCTATGGAAGGAAATACAAGTTATTGGTAAGTACGCTTAGAATTACTTTTCAGGGTCAGTGCTCGGCTACAAGATGCAGCACTGTGTTCTCTCTTGATAACAGGTTAGTAAATCAGAATTCGTAGTTTGGCTGATTTTAGAGGAATATTTGTAAGTTCCAAAACTCCACACTTAGAAACTTCTCTGCTGAAAACCATACAATGGATTCCTATGGAAGGAAATAAAAGTTATTGGTAAGTAAGCTTAGAATTACTTTTCAGGGTCAGTGCTGGGCTAAAAGATGCAGCACTGAGTTCTCTCCTGATAACAGGTGAGTAAATTGGAATTCGTAGTTCAGCTGATTTTAGAGGAATATTTTAAAGTTCCAAAACTCCACACTTAGAAGAATTTCCAAGTGAAACCAGTCAATGTTACCCTATGGAAGGAAATACAAGTTACTGGTAAGTACGGTTAGAATTACTTTTCAGGATCAGTACTGGCCTTAAAGATTCAGCACTGAGGTCTCTCCTGATAACAGGTGAGTGAATCGGAATTCATAGTTCGGCTGCTTTTAGAGGAATATTTGTAAGTTCCAACACTCCACACTTAGAAACTTCTCTGCTGAAAACCATACAATGGATTCCTATGGAAGGAAATACAAGTTATTGGTAAGTACGCTTAGAATTACTTTTCAGGGTCAGTGCTGGGCTAAAAGATGCAGCACTGAGTTCTCTCCTAAGTACCAAAACTCCACACTTCGAAACTTCTCTGCTGAAAACCATACAATGGATTCCTATGGAAGGAAATACAAGTTATTGGTAAGTACCCTTAGAATTACTTGTCAGGGTCAGTGCTTGGCTAAAAGATGTAGCACTGGGATCTCCCCTGATAACATTTGAGTAAATCGGAATTCGTAGGTCGGCTGATTTTAGAGGAATATTTGTAAGTTCCAAAACTCCACACTTTCATACTTTTCTGCTGAAAACCACACAATGGATTCCTATGGAAGGAAGTACAAGTTACTGGTAAGTACGCTTAGAATTAATTTTCAGGGTCAGTGCTGGGCTAAAAGATGCAGCACTGAGTTCTCTCCTGATCACAGGTGAGTAAATCGGAATTCGTAGTTCGGCTGATTTTAGAGGAATATTTGTAAGTTCCAACACTCCACACTTAGACATTTTTCTGCTGAAAACCACACAATGGATTCCTATGGAAAGAAATACAAGTTACTGGTAAGTACGCTTAGAATTACTTTTCAGGGTCAGTGCTGGGCTAAAAGATGCAGCACTGTGTTCTCTGTTGAAAACAGGTTAGTAAATCAGAATTCGTAGTTTGGCTGATTTTAGAGGAATATTGGTAAGTTCCAAAACTCCACACTTAGAAACTTCTCTGCTGAAACCCATACAATGGATTCCTATGGAAGGAAATACAAGTTATTGGCAAGTACGCTTAGAATGACTTTTCAGGGTCAGTGCTGGGCTAAAAGATGCAGCACTGAGTTCTCTCCTGATAACAGGTGAGTAAATTGGAATTCGTAGTTCAGTTGATTTTAGAGGAATATTTTAATCTTCCAAAACTCCACACTTAGAAGAATTTCTAAGTGAAACCAGTCAATGTTACCCTATGGAAGGAAATACAAGTTACTGGTAAGTACGGTTAGAATTACTTTTCAGGATCAGTACTGGCCTTAAAGATTCAGCACTGAGGTCTCTCCTGATAACATTTGAGTAAATCGGAATTCGTAGTTCGGCTGATTTTAGAGGAATATTTGTATGTTCCAACACTCCACACTTAGAAACTTTTCTGCTGAAAACCACACAATGGATTCCTATGGAAAGAAATACAAGTTACTGGTAAGTACGCTTAGAATTACTTTTCAGAGTCAGTGCTGGGGCTAAAAGATGCAGCACTGTGTTCTCTCTTGATAACAGGTAAGTAAATCAGAATTCGTAGTTTGGCTGATTTTAGAGGAATATTTGTATGTTCCAAAACTCCACACTTAGAAACTTCTCTGCTGAAAACCACACAATGGATTCCTATGGAAGGAAGTACAAGTTACTGGTAAGTACGCTTAGAATTAATTTTCAGGGTCAGTGCTGGGCTAAAAGATGCAGCACTGAGTTCTCTCCTGATAACAGGTGAGTAAATCGGAATTCGTAGTTCGGCTGATTTTAGAGGAATATTTGTAAGTTCCAACACTCCACACTTAGACATTTTTCTGCTGAAAACCACACAATGGATTCCTATGGAAAGAAATACAAGTTACTGGTAAGTACGCTTAGAATTACTTTTCAGGGTCAGTGCTGGGCTAAAAGATGCAGCACTGTGTTCTCTGTTGATAACAGGTTAGTAAATCAGAATTCATAGTTTGGCTGATTTTAGAGGAATATTGGTAAGTTCCAAAACTCCACACTTAGAAACTTCTCTGCTGAAACCCATACAATGGATTCCTATGGAAGGAAATACAAGTTATTGGTAAGTACGCTTAGAATTACTTTTCAGGGTCTGTGCTAGGCTAAAAGATGCAGCACTGAGGTCTCTCCTGATAACAGGTGAGTAAATCGGAATTCGTAGTTCGGCTGATTTTAGAGGAATATTTTAAAGTTCCAAACCTCCACACTGAGAAGAATTTCCAAGTGAAACCAGTCAATGTTGGCCTATGGAAGGAAATTCAACCCACTGGTAAGTATGGTTAGAATTACTTTTCAGGATCAGTACTGGCCTTAAAGATTCAGCACTGAGGTCTATCCTGATAACAGGTGAGTAAATCGGAATTCGTAGTTCGGCTGATTTTAGAGGATTATTTTAAAGTTCCAAACCTCCACACTGAGAAGAATTTCCAAGTGAAACCAGTCAATGTTAGCCTATGGAAGGAAATTCAACCTACTGGTAAGTACGGTTAGAATTACTTTTCAGGATCAGTACTGGCCTTAAAGATTCAGCACTGAGGTCTCTCCTGATAACAGGTGAGTAAATTGAAATTCGTAGTTCGTCTGATTTTAGAGGAATATTTGTAAGTTCCAAAACCCCACACTTAGAAACTTTTCTGCTGAAAACCACACAATGGATTCCTATGGAAGGAAATACAAGTTACTGGTAAGTATGCTTAGAATTACTTTTCAGGGTCAGTGCTGGGCTAAAAGATGTAGAACTGGGATCTCTCCTGATAACAGATGAGTAAATCAGAATTCGTAGTTTGGCTGATTTTAGAGGAATATTTGTAAGTTCCAAAACTCCACACTTTCATACTTTTCTGCTGAAAACCACACAATGGATTCCTATGGAAGGAAATACAAGCTACTGGTAAGTACTCCTAGAGCTACTTTTCAGGGTCAGTGCTGGGATAAAAGATGCAGCACTGTGTTCTCTCCTGATAACAGGAGAGTAAATCGGAATTCGGAATTCAGCTGATTTTAGAGGAATATATGTTAGTTCCAAAACTCCACACTTCGAAACTTTTTTGCTGAAAACCACACAATGGATTCCTAAGGAAGGAAATACAAGTTACTGGTAAGTACGCTTAGAATTTCTTTTCAGGGTCAGTGCTGGGCTAAAAGATGCAGCACTGAGTTGTCTCCTGATGACATGTGAGTAAATTGGAATTCGTAGTTTGGCTTATTTTAGAGGAATATTTGTAAGTACCAAAACTCCACACTTCGAAACTTCTCTGCTGAAAACCACACAATGGATTCCTATGGAAGGAAATACAAGTTACTGGTAAGTATGCTTAGAATTACTTTTCAGGGTCAGTGCTGGGCTAAAAGATGCAGCACTGAGGTCTCTCCTGATAACATTTGAGTAAATCAGAATTCGTAGTTTGGCTGATTTTAGAGGAATATTTTAAAGTTCCAAAACTCCACACTAAGAAGAATTTCCAAGTGAAACCAGTCAATGTAAGCCTGAGGAAGGAAATACAAGTTGCTGGTGAGTACGGTTAGAATTACTTTTCAGGATCAGTACTGGCCTTAAAGATTCAGCACTGAGGTCTCTCCTGATAACATTTGAGTAAATCGGAATTCGTAGTTCGGCTGATATTAGAGGAATATTTGTAAGCTCCAAAACTACACACTTAGATACTTTTCTGCTGAAAACCACACAATGGATTCCTATGGAAGGAAATACAAGTTACTTGTAAGTACGCTTCGAATTACTTTTCAGGGTCAGTGCTGGGCTAAAAGATGCAGCACTGAGGTCTCTCCTGATAACATGTGAGTAAATCGGAATTCGTAGTTTGCCTGATTTTAGAGGAATATTTTAAAGTTCCAAAACTCCATACTTAGAAGAATTTCCAAGTGAAACCAGTCAATGTAAGCCTATGGAAGGAAATACAAGTTACTGGTAAGTACGGTTAGAATTACTTTTCAGGATATGTACTGGCCTTAAAGATTCAGCACTGAGGTCTCTCCTGATAACATTTGAGTAAATCGGAATTCGTAGTTCGGCTGATTTTAGAGGAATATTTTAGAGTTCCAAACCTCCACACTGAGAAGAATTTCCAAGTGAAACCAGTCAATGTTAGCCTATGGAAGGAAACTCAAGTTACTGGTAAGTACGGTTACAATTACTTTTCAGGATCAGTACTGGCCTTAAAGATTCAGCACTGAGGTCTCTCCTGATAACAGGTGAGTAAATCGGAATTCGTAGTTCGGCTGGTTTTAGAGGAATATTTTAGAGTTCCAAACCTCCACACTGAGAAGAAATTCCAAGTGAAACCAGTCAATGTTAGCCTATGGAAGGAAATTCAAGTTACTGGTAAGCACGGTTACAATTACTTTTCAGGATCAGTACTGGCCTTAAAGATTTAGCACTGAGGTCTCTCCTGATAACAGGTGAGTAAATCGAAATTCGTAGTTCGGCTGATTTTAGAGGAATATTTGTAAGTTCCAAAACTCCACACTTAGAAACTTCTCTGCTGAAAACCATACAATGGATTCCTATGGAAGGAAATACAAGTTATTGGTAAGTACGCTTAGAATTACTTTTCAGGGTCAGTGCTCGGCTACAAGATGCAGCACTGTGTTCTCTCTTGATAACAGGTTAGTAAATCAGAATTCGTAGTTTGGCTGATTTTAGAGGAATATTTGTAAGTTCCAAAACTTCACACTTAGAAACTTCTCTGCTGAAAACCATACAATGGATTCCTATGGAAGGAAATAAAAGTTATTGGTAAGTACGCTTAGAATTACTTTTCAGGGTCAGTGCTGGGCTAAAAGATGCAGCACTGAGTTCTCTCCTGATAACAGGTGAGTAAATTGGAATTCGTAGTTCAGCTGATTTTAGAGGAATATTTTAAAGTTCCAAAACTCCACACTTAGAAGAATTTCCAAGTGAAACCAGTCAATGTTACCCTATGGAAGGAAATACAAGTTACTGGTAAGTACGGTTAGAATTACTTTTCAGGATCAGTACTGGCCTTAAAGATTCAGCACTGAGGTCTCTCCTGATAACAGGTGAGTGAATCGGAATTCATAGTTCGGCTGCTTTTAGAGGAATATTTGTAAGTTCCAACACTCCACACTTAGAAACTTCTCTGCTGAAAACCATACAATGGATTCCTATGGAAGGAAATACAAGTTATTGGTAAGTACGCTTAGAATTACTTTTCAGGGTCAGTGCTGGGCTAAAAGATGCAGCACTGAGTTCTCTCCTAAGTACCAAAACTCCACACTTCGAAACTTCTCTGCTGAAAACCATACAATGGATTCCTATGGAAGGAAATACAAGTTATTGGTAAGTACCCTTATAATTACTTGTCAGGGTCAGTGCTTGGCTAAAAGATGTAGCACTGGGATCTCCCCTGATAACATTTGAGTAAATCGGAATTCGTAGTTCGGCTGATTTTAGAGGAATATTTGTAAGTTCCAAAACTCCACACTTTCATACTTTTCTGCTGAAAACCACACAATGGATTCCTATGGAAGGAAGTACAAGTTACTGGTAAGTACGCTTAGAATTAATTTTCAGGGTCAGTGCTGGGCTAAAAGATGCAGCACTGAGTTCTCTCCTGATCACAGGTGAGTAAATCGGAATTCGTAGTTCGGCTGATTTTAGAGGAATATTTGTAAGTTCCAACACTCCACACTTAGACATTTTTCTGCTGAAAACCACACAATGGATTCCTATGGAAAGAAATACAAGTTACTGGTAAGTACGCTTAGAATTACTTTTCAGGGTCAGTGCTGGGCTAAAAGATGCAGCACTGTGTTCTCTGTTGATAACAGGTTAGTAAATCAGAATTCGTAGTTTGGCTGATTTTAGAGGAATATTGGTAAGTTCCAAAACTCCACACTTAGAAACTTCTCTGCTGAAACCCATACAATGGATTCCTATGGAAGGAAATACAAGTTATTGGCAAGTACGCTTAGAATGACTTTTCAGGGTCAGTGCTGGGCTAAAAGATGCAGCACTGAGTTCTCTCCTGATAACAGGTGAGTAAATTGGAATTCGTAGTTCAGTTGATTTTAGAGGAATATTTTAATCTTCCAAAACTCCACACTTAGAAGAATTTCTAAGTGAAACCAGTCAATGTTACCCTATGGAAGGAAATACAAGTTACTGGTAAGTACGGTTAGAATTACTTTTCAGGATCAGTACTGGCCTTAAAGATTCAGCACTGAGGTCTCTCCTGATAACATTTGAGTAAATCGGAATTCGTAGTTCGGCTGATTTTAGAGGAATATTTGTATGTTCCAACACTCCACACTTAGAAACTTTTCTGCTGAAAACCACACAATGGATTCCTATGGAAAGAAATACAAGTTACTGGTAAGTACGCTTAGAATTACTTTTCAGAGTCAGTGCTGGGGCTAAAAGATGCAGCACTGTGTTCTCTCTTGATAACAGGTAAGTAAATCAGAATTCGTAGTTTGGCTGATTTTAGAGGAATATTTGTATGTTCCAAAACTCCACACTTAGAAACTTCTCTGCTGAAAACCACACAATGGATTCCTATGGAAGGAAGTACAAGTTACTGGTAAGTACGCTTAGAATTAATTTTCAGGGTCAGTGCTGGGCTAAAAGATGCAGCACTCAGTTCTCTCCTGATAACAGGTGAGTAAATCGGAATTCGTAGTTCGGCTGATTTTAGAGGAATATTTGTAAGTTCCAACACTCCACACTTAGACATTTTTCTGCTGAAAACCACACAATGGATTCCTATGGAAAGAAATACAAGTTACTGGTAAGTACGCTTAGAATTACTTTTCAGGGTCAGTGCTGGGCTAAAAGATGCAGCACTGTGTTCTCTGTTGATAACAGGTTAGTAAATCAGAATTCATAGTTTGGCTGATTTTAGAGGAATATTGGTAAGTTCCAAAACTCCACACTTAGAAACGTCTCTGCTGAAACCCATACAATGGATTCCTATGGAAGGAAATACAAGTTATTGGTAAGTACGCTTAGAATTACTTTTCAGGGTCTGTGCTAGGCTAAAAGATGCAGCACTGAGGTCCCTCCTGATAACAGGTGAGTAAATCGGAATTCGTAGTTCGGCTGATTTTAGAGGAATATTTTAAAGTTCCAAACCTCCACACTGAGAAGAATTTCCAAGTGAAACCAGTCAATGTTAGCCTATGGAAGGAAATTCAACCCACTGGTAAGTATGGTTAGAATTACTTTTCAGGATCAGTACTGGCCTTAAAGATTCAGCACTGAGGTCTATCCTGATAACAGGTGAGTAAATCGGAATTCGTAGTTCGGCTGATTTTAGAGGATTATTTTAAAGTTCCAAACCTCCACACTGAGAAGAATTTCCAAGTGAAACCAGTCAATGTTAGCCTATGGAAGGAAATTCAACCTACTGGTAAGTACGGTTAGAATTACTTTTCAGGATCAGTACTGGCCTTAAAGATTCAGCACTGAGGTCTCTCCTGATAACAGGTGAGTAAATTGAAATTCGTAGTTCGTCTGATTTTAGAGGAATATTTGTAAGTTCCAAAACCCCACACTTAGAAACTTTTCTGCTGAAAACCACACAATGGATTCCTATGGAAGGAAATACAAGTTACTGGTAAGTATGCTTAGAATTACTTTTCAGGGTCAGTGCTGGGCTAAAAGATGTAGAACTGGGATCTCTCCTGATAACAGATGAGTAAATCAGAATTCGTAGTTTGGCTGATTTTAGAGGAATATTTGTAAGTTCCAAAACTCCACACTTTCATACTTTTCTGCTGAAAACCACACAATGGATTCCTATGGAAGGAAATACAAGCTACTGGTAAGTACTCCTAGAGCTACTTTTCAGGGTCAGTGCTGGGATAAAAGATGCAGCACTGTGTTCTCTCCTGATAACAGGAGAGTAAATCGGAATTCGGAATTCAGCTGATTTTAGAGGAATATATGTTAGTTCCAAAACTCCACACTTCGAAACTTTTTTGCTGAAAACCACACAATGGATTCCTAAGGAAGGAAATACAAGTTACTGGTAAGTACGCTTAGAATTTCTTTTCAGGGTCAGTGCTGGGCTAAAAGATGCAGCACTGAGTTGTCTCCTGATGACATGTGAGTAAATTGGAATTCGTAGTTTGGCTTATTTTAGAGGAATATTTGTAAGTACCAAAACTCCACACTTCGAAACTTCTCTGCTGAAAACCACACAATGGATTCCTATGGAAGGAAATACAAGTTACTGGTAAGTATGCTTAGAATTACTTTTCAGGGTCAGTGCTGGGCTAAAAGATGCAGCACTGAGGTCTCTCCTGATAACATTTGAGTAAATCAGAATTCGTAGTTTGGCTGATTTTAGAGGAATATTTTAAAGTTCCAAAACTCCACACTAAGAAGAATTTCCAAGTGAAACCAGTCAATGTAAGCCTGAGGAACGAAATACAAGTTGCTGGTGAGTACGGTTAGAATTACTTTTCAGGATCAGTACTGGCCTTAAAGATTCAGCACTGAGGTCTCTCCGGATAACATTTGAGTAAATCGGAATTCGTAGTTCGGCTGATATTAGAGGAATATTTGTAAGCTCCAAAACTACACACTTAGATACTTTTCTGCTGAAAACCACACAATGGATTCCTATGGAAGGAAATACAAGTTACTTGTAAGTACGCTTCGAATTACTTTTCAGGGTCAGTGCTGGGCTAAAAGATGCAGCACTGAGGTCTCTCCTGATAACATGTGAGTAAATCGGAATTCGTAGTTTGCCTGATTTTAGAGGAATATTTTAAAGTTCCAAAACTCCATACTTAGAAGAATTTCCAAGTGAAACCAGTCAATGTAAGCCTATGGAAGGAAATACAAGTTACTGGTAAGTACGGTTAGAATTACTTTTCAGGATGTGTACTGGCCTTAAAGATTCAGCACTGAGGTCTCTCCTGATAACATTTGAGTAAATCGGAATTCGTAGTTCGGCTGATTTTAGAGGAATATTTTAGAGTTCCAAACCTCCACACTGAGAAGAATTTCCAAGTGAAACCAGTCAATGTTAGCCTATGGAAGGAAACTCAAGTTACTGGTAAGTACGGTTACAATTACTTTTCAGGATCAGTACTGGCCTTAAAGATTCAGCACTGAGGTCTCTCCTGATAACAGGTGAGTAAATCGGAATTCGTAGTTCGGCTGATTTTAGAGGAATATTTGTAAGTTCCAGCACTCCACACTTAGAAATTTTTCTGCTGAAAACCACTCAATGGATTCCTATGGAAAGAAATACAAGTTACTGGTAAGTACGCTTAGAATTACTTTTCAGGGTCAGTGCTGGGCTACAAGATGCAGCACTGTGTTCTCTCTTGATAACAGGTTAGTAAATCAGAATTCGTAGTTTGGCTGATTTTAGAGGAATATTTGTAAGTTCCAAAACTCCACACTTAGAAACTTCTCTGCTGAAAACCATACAATGGATTCCTATGGAAGGAAATACAAGTTATTGGTAAGTACACTTAGAATTACTTTTCAGGGTCAGTGCTGGGCTAAAAGATGCAGCACTGAGTTCTCTCATGATAACAGGTGAGTAAATCGGAATTCGTAGTTCGTCTGATTTTAGAGGAATATTTGTAAGTTCCAAAACTCCACACTTCGAAACTTCTCTGCTGAAAACCATACAATGGATTCCTATGGAAGGAAATACAAGTTACTGGTAAGTATGCTTAGAATTACTTTTCAGGGTCAGTGCTGGGCTAAAAGATGTAGCACTGGGATCTCTCCTGATAACAGATGAGTAAATCAGAATTCGTAGTTCGGCTGATTTTAGAGGAATATTTGTAAGTTCCAAAACTCCAAACTTTCATACTTTTCTGCTGAAAACCACACAATGGATTCCTATTGAAGGAAATACAAGCTACTGGTAAGTACGCTTAGAATTACTTTTCAGGGTCAGTACTGGCCTTAAAGATTCAGCACTGAGGTCTCTCCTGATAACATTTGAGTAAATCGGAATTCGTAGTTCGGCTGGTTTTAGAGGAATATTTTAGAGTTCCAAACCTCCACACTGAGAAGAAATTCCAAGTGAAACCAGTCAATGTTAGCCTATGGAAGGAAATTCAAGTTACTGGTAAGCATGGTTACAATTACTTTTCAGGATCAGTACTGGCCTTAAAGATTTAGCACTGAGGTCTCTCCTGATAACAGGTGAGTAAATCGAAATTCGTAGTTCGGCTGATTTTAGAGGAATATTTGTAAGTTCCAAAACTCCACACTTAGAAACTTCTCTGCTGAAAACCATACAATGGATTCCTATGGAAGGAAATACAAGTTATTGGTAAGTACGCTTAGAATTACTTTTCAGGGTCAGTGCTCGGCTACAAGATGCTTTACTGTGTTCTCTCTTGATAACAGGTTAGTAAATCAGAATTCGTAGTTTGGCTGATTTTAGAGGAATATTTGTAAGTTCCAAAACTCCACACTTAGAAACTTCTCTGCTGAAAACCATACAATGGATTCCTATGGAAGGAAATAAAAGTTATTGGTAAGTACGCTTAGAATTACTTTTCAGGGTCAGTGCTGGGCTAAAAGATGCAGCACTGAGTTCTCTCCTGATAACATGTGAGTAAATTGGAATTCGTAGTTCAGCTGATTTTAGAGGAATATTTTAAAGTTCCAAAACTCCACACTTAGAAGAATTTCCAAGTGAAACCAGTCAATGTTACCCTATGGAAGGAAATACAAGTTACTGGTAAGTACGGTTAGAATTACTTTTCAGGATCAGTACTGGCCTTAAAGATTCAGCACTGAGGTCTCTCCTGATAACAGGTGAGTGAATCGGAATTCATAGTTCGGCATCTTTTAGAGGAATATTTGTAAGTTCCAACACTCCACACTTAGAAACTTCTCTGCTGAAAACCATACAATGGATTCCTATGGAAGGAAATACAAGTTATTGGTAAGTACGCTTAGAATTACTTTTCAGGGTCAGTGCTGGGCTAAAAGATGCAGCACTGAGTTATCTCCTAAGTACCAAAACTCCACACTTCGAAACTTCTCTGCTGAAAACCATACAATGGATTCCTATGGAAGGAAATACAAGTTATTGGTAAGTACCCTTAGAATTACTTGTCAGGGTCAGTGCTTGGCTAAAAGATGTAGCACTGGGATCTCCCCTGATAACATTTGAGTAAATCAGAATTCGTAGTTCGGCTGATTTTAGAGGAATATTTGTAAGTTCCAAAACTCCACACTTTCATACTTTTCTGCTGAAAACCACACAATGGATTCCTATGGAAGGAAGTACAAGTTACTGGTAAGTACGCTTAGAATTAATTTTCAGGATCAGTACTGGCCTTAAAGATTCAGCACTGAGGTCTCTCCTGATAACAGGTGAGTAAATCGGAATTCGTAGTTCGGCTGATTTTAGAGGAATATTTGTAAGTTCCAGCACTCCACACTTAGAAATTTTTCTGCTGAAAACCACTCAATGGATTCCTATGGAAAGAAATACAAGTTACTGGTAAGTACGCTTAGAATTACTTTTCAGGGTCAGTGCTGGGCTACAAGATGCAGCACTGTGTTCTCTCTTGATAACAGGTTAGTAAATCAGAATTCGTAGTTTGGCTGATTTTAGAGGAATATTTGTAAGTTCCAAAACTCCACACTTAGAAACTTCTCTGCTGAAAACCATACAATGGATTCCTATGGAAGGAAATACAAGTTATTGGTAAGTACACTTAGAATTACTTTTCAGGGTCAGTGCTGGGCTAAAAGATGCAGCACTGAGTTCTCTCATGATAACAGGTGAGTAAACCGGAATTCGTAGTTCGTCTGATTTTAGAGGAATATTTGTAAGTTCCAAAACTCCAAACTTTCATACTTTTCTGCTGAAAACCACACAATGGATTCCTATTGAAGGAAATACAAGCTACTGGTAAGTACGCTTAGAATTACTTTTCAGGGTCAGTACTGGCCTTAAAGATTCAGCACTGAGGTCTCTCCTGATAACATTTGAGTAAATCGGAATTCGTAGTTCGGCTGGTTTTAGAGGAATATTTTAGAGTTCCAAACCTCCACACTGAGAAGAAATTCCAAGTGAAACCAGTCAATGTTAGCCTATGGAAGGAAATTCAAGTTACTGGTAAGCATGGTTACAATTACTTTTCAGGATCAGTACTGGCCTTAAAGATTTAGCACTGAGGTCTCTCCTGATAACAGGTGAGTAAATCGAAATTCGTAGTTCGGCTGATTTTAGAGGAATATTTGTAAGTTCCAAAACTCCACACTTAGAAACTTCTCTGCTGAAAACCATACAATGGATTCCTATGGAAGGAAATACAAGTTATTGGTAAGTACGCTTAGAATTACTTTTCAGGGTCAGTGCTCGGCTACAAGATGCTTTACTGTGTTCTCTCTTGATAACAGGTTAGTAAATCAGAATTCGTAGTTTGGCTGATTTTAGAGGAATATTTGTAAGTTCCAAAACTCCACACTTAGAAACTTCTCTGCTGAAAACCATACAATGGATTCCTATGGAAGGAAATAAAAGTTATTGGTAAGTACGCTTAGAATTACTTTTCAGGGTCAGTGCTGGGCTAAAAGATGCAGCACTGAGTTCTCTCCTGATAACATGTGAGTAAATTGGAATTCGTAGTTCAGCTGATTTTAGAGGAATATTTTAAAGTTCCAAAACTCCACACTTAGAAGAATTTCCAAGTGAAACCAGTCAATGTTACCCTATGGAAGGAAATACAAGTTACTGGTAAGTACGGTTAGAATTACTTTTCAGGATCAGTACTGGCCTTAAAGATTCAGCACTGAGGTCTCTCCTGATAACAGGTGAGTGAATCGGAATTCATAGTTCGGCTGCTTTTAGAGGAATATTTGTAAGTTCCAACACTCCACACTTAGAAACTTCTCTGCTGAAAACCATACAATGGATTCCTATGGAAGGAAATACAAGTTATTGGTAAGTACGCTTAGAATTACTTTTCAGGGTCAGTGCTGGGCTAAAAGATGCAGCACTGAGTTATCTCCTAAGTACCAAAACTCCACACTTCGAAACTTCTCTGCTGAAAACCATACAATGGATTCCTAAGGAAGGAAATACAAGTTATTGGTAAGTACCCTTAGAATTACTTGTCAGGGTCAGTGCTTGGCTAAAAGATGTAGCACTGGGATCTCCCCTGATAACATTTGAGTAAATCAGAATTCGTAGTTCGGCTGATTTTAGAGGAATATTTGTAAGTTCCAAAACTCCACACTTTCATACTTTTCTGCTGAAAACCACACAATGGATTCCTATGGAAGGAAGTACAAGTTACTGGTAAGTACGCTTAGAATTAATTTTCAGGGTCAGTGCTGGGCTAAAAGATGCAGCACTGAGTTCTCTCCTGATCACAGGTGAGTAAATCGGAATTCGTAGTTCGGCTGATTTTAGAGGAATATTTGTAAGTTCCAACACTCCACACTTAGAAACTTCTCTGCTGAAACCCATACAATGGATTCCTATGGAAGGAAATACAAGTTATTGGCAAGTACGCTTAGAATGACTTTTCAGGGTCAGTGCTGGGCTAAAAGATGCAGCACTGAGTTCTCTCCTGATGACAGGTGAGTAAATTGGAATTCGTAGTTCAGTTGATTTTAGAGGAATATTTTAATCTTCCAAAACTCCACACTTAGAAGAATTTCTAAGTGAAACCAGTCAATGTTACCCTATGGAAGGAAATACAAGTTACTGGTAAGTACGGTTAGAATTACTTTTCAGGATCAGTACTGGCCTTAAAGATTCAGCACTGAGGTCTCTCCTGATAACATTTGAGTAAATCGGAATTCGTAGTTCGGCTGATTTTAGAGGAATATTTGTATGTTCCAACACTCCACACTTAGAAACTTTTCTGCTGAAAACCACACAATGGATTCCTATGGAAAGAAATACAAGTTACTGGTAAGTACGCTTAGAATTACTTTTCAGGGTCAGTGCTGGGCTAAAAGATGCAGCACTGTGTTCTCTCCTGATAACAGGTGAGTAAATCGGAATTCGTAGTTCGGCTGATTTTAGAGGAATATTGGTAAGTTCCAAAACTCCACACTTAGAAACTTCTCTGCTGAAACCCATACAATGGATTCCTATGGAAGGAAGTACAAGTTACTGGTAAGTACGCTTAGAATTAATTTTCAGGGTCAGTGCTGGGCTAAAAGATGCAGCACTGAGTTCTCTCCTGATAACAGGTGAGTAAATCGGAATTCGTAGTTCGGCTGATTTTAGAGGAATATTTGTAAGTTCCAACACTCCACACTTAGACATTTTTCTGCTGAAAACCACACAATGGATTCCTATGGAAAGAAATACAAGTTACTGGTAAGTACGCTTAGAATTACTTTTCAGGGTCAGTGCTGGGCTAAAAGATGCAGCACTGTGTTCTCTGTTGATAACAGGTTAGTAAATCAGAATTCATAGTTTGGCTGATTTTAGAGGAATATTGGTAAGTTCCAAAACTCCACACTTAGAAACTTCTCTGCTGAAACCCATACAATGGATTCCTATGGAAGGAAATACAAGTTATTGGTAAGTACGCTTAGAATTACTTTTCAGGGTCTGTGCTAGGCTAAAAGATGCAGCACTGAGGTCTCTCCTGATAACAGGTGAGTAAATCGGAATTCGTAGTTCGGCTGATTTTAGAGGAATATTTTAAAGTTCCAAACCTCCACACTGAGAAGAATTTCCAAGTGAAACCAGTCAATGTTAGCCTATGGAAGGAAATTCAACCCACTGGTAAGTATGGTTAGAATTACTTTTCAGGATCAGTACTGGCCTTAAAGATTCAGCACTGAGGTCTCTCCTGATAACAGGTGAGCAAATCGGAATTCGTAGTTCGGCTGATTTTAGAGGATTATTTTAAAGTTCCAAACCTCCACACTGAGAAGAATTTCCAAGTGAAACCAGTCAATGTTAGCCTATGGAAGGAAATTCAACCTACTGGTAAGTACGGTTAGAATTACTTTTCAGGATCAGTACTGGCCTTAAAGATTCAGCACTGCGGTCTCTCCTGATAACAGGTGAGTAAATTGAAATTCGTAGTTCGTCTGATTTTAGAGGAATATTTGTAAGTTCCAAAACCCCACACTTAGAAACTTTTCTGCTGAAAACCACACAATGGATTCCTATGGAAGGAAATACAAGTTACTGGTAAGTATGCTTAGAATTACTTTTCAGGGTCAGTGCTGGGCTAAAAGATGTAGCACTGGGATCTCTCCTGATAACAGATGAGTAAATCAGAATTCGTAGTTTGGCTGATTTTAGAGGAATATTTGTAAGTTCCAAAACTCCACACTTTCATACTTTTTTGCTGAAAACCACACAATGGATTCCTAAGGAAGGAAATACAAGTTACTGGTAAGTACGCTTAGAATTTCTTTTCAGGGTCAGTGCTGGGCTAAAAGATGCAGCACTGAGTTGTCTCCTGATGACATGTGAGTAAATTGGAATTCGTAGTTTGGCTTATTTTAGAGGAATATTTGTAAGTACCAAAACTCCACACTTCGAAACTTCTCTGCTGAAAACCACACAATGGATTCCTATGGAAGGAAATACAAGTTACTGGTAAGTATGCTTAGAATTACTTTTCAGGGTCAGTGCTGGGCTAAAAGATGCAGCACTGAGGTCTCTCCTGATAACATTTGAGTAAATCAGAATTCGTAGTTTGGCTGATTTTAGAGGAATATTTTAAAGTTCCAAAACTCCACACTAAGAAGAATTTCCAAGTGAAACCAGTCAATGTAAGCCTGAGGAAGGAAATACAAGTTGCTGGTGAGTACGGTTAGAATTACTTTTCAGGATCAGTACTGGCCTTAAAGATTCAGCACTGAGGTCTCTCCTGATAACATTTGAGTAAATCGGAATCGGATTTTAGAGGAATATTTGTAAGCTCCAAAACTCCACACTTAGATACTTTTCTGCTGAAAACCACACAATGGATTCCTATGGAAGGAAATACAAGTTACTTGTAAGTACGCTTCGAATTACTTTTCAGGGTCAGTGCTGGGCTAAAAGATGCAGCACTGTGTTCTCTCTTGATAACAGGGAAGTAAATCAGAATTCGTAGTTTGGCTGATTTTAGAGGAATATTTGTATGTTCCAAAACTCCACACTTAGAAACTTCTCTGCTGAAACCCATACAATGGATTCCGATGGAAGGAAATACAACTTATTGGTAAGTACGCTTAGAATTACTTTTCAGGGTCAGTGCTGGGCTAAAAGATGCAGCACTGAGTTCTCTCCTGATAACAGGTGAGTAAATTGGAATTCGTAGTTTGGCTTATTTTAGAGCAATATTTGTAAGTACCAAAACTCCACACTTCGAAACTTCTCTGCTGAAAACCACACAATGGATTCCTATGGAAGGAAATAAAAGTTACTGGTAAGTATGCTTAGAATTACTTTTCAGGGTCAGTGCTGGGCTAAAAGATGCAGTACTGAGGTCTCTCCTGATAACATTTGAGTAAATCAGAATTCGTAGTTTGGCTGATTTTAGAGGAATATTTTAAAGTTCCAAAACTCCACACTAAGAAGAATTTCCAAGTGAAACCAGTCAATGTAAGCCTAAGGAAGGAAATACAAGTTACTGGTAAGTACGGTTAGAATTACTTTTCAGGATCAGTACTGGCCTTAAAGATTCAGCACTGAGGTCTCTCCTGATAACATTTGAATAAATCGGAATTCGTAGTTCGGCTGATTTTAGAGGAATATTTGTTAGTTCCAAAACTCCACACTTCGAAACTTTTCTGCTGAAAACCACACAATGGATTCCTAAGGAAGGAAATACAAGTTACTGGTAAGTACGCTTAGAATTTCTTTTCAGGGTCAGTGCTGGGCTAAAAGATGCAGCACTGAGTTGTCTCCTGATGACATGTGAGTAAATCGGAATTCGTAGTTTGGCTTATTTTAGAGGAATATTTGTAAGTACCAAAACTACACACTTCGAAACTTCTCTGCTGAAAACCATACAATGGATTCCTATGGAAGGAAATACAAGTTATTGGTAAGTACGCTTAGAATCGAAATTCGTAGTTCGCCTGATTTTAGAGGAATATTTGTAAGTTCCAAAACTCCACACTTAGAAACTTTTCTGCTGAAAACCACACAATGGATTCCTATGGAAAGAAATACAAGTTACTGGTAAGTACGCTTAGAATTACTTTTCAGGGTCATCTCTCTGCTACAAGATGCAGCACTGTGTTCTCTCTTGATAACAGGTTAGTAAATCAGAATTCGTAGTTTGGCTGATTTTAGAGGAATATTTGTAAGTTTGAAAACTCCACACTTATAAACTTCTCTGCTGAAAACCACACAATGGATTCCTATGGAAGTAAAAACAAGTTACTGGTAAGTACGCTTAGAATTACTTTTCAGGGTCAGTGCTGGGCTAAAAGATGCAGCACTGAGTTCTCTCCTAAGTACCAAAACTCCACACTTCGAAACTTCTCTGCTGAAAACAACACAATGGATTCCTATGAAAAGGAAATACAAGTTACTGGTAAGTACCCTTAGAATTACTTTTCAGGGTCAGTGCTGGGCTAAAAGATGTAGCACTGGGATCTCTCCTGATAACAGATGAGTAAATCGGAATTCGTAGTTCGGCTGATTTTAGAGGAATATTTGTAAGTTCCAAAACTCCACACTTTCATACTTTTCTGCTGAAAACCACACAATGGATTCCTATGCAAAGAAGTACAAGTTACTGGTAAGTACGCTTAGAATTACTTTTCAGGGTCAGTGCTCGGCTACAAGATGCAGCACTGTGTTCTCTCTTGATAACAGGTTCGTAAATCAGAATTCGTAGTTTGGCTGATTTTAGAGGAATATTTGTAAGTTCCAAAACTCCACACTTAGAAACTTCTCTGCTGAAAACCACACAATGGATTCCTACGGAAGTAAATACAAGTTACTGGTAAGTACGCTTAGAATTACTTTTCAGGGTCAGTGCTGGGCTAAAAGATGCAGCACTGAGTTCTCTCCTAAGTACCAAAACTCCACACTTCGAAACTTCTCTGCTGAAAACAACACAATGGATTCCTATGAAAAGGAAATACAAGTTACTGGTAGGTACCCTTAGAATTACTTTTCAGGGTCAGTGCTGGGCTAAAAGATGTAGCACTGGGATCTCTCCTGATAACAGATGAGTAAATCGGAATTCGTAGTTCGGCTGATTTTAGAGGAATATTTGTAAGTTCCAAAACTCCACACTTTCATACTTTTCTGCTGAAAACCACACAATGGATTCCTATGGAAGGAAGTACAAGTTACTGGTAAGTACGCTTAGAATTAATTTTCAGGGTCAGTGCTGGGCTAAAAGATGCAGCACTGTGTTCTCTCCTGATAACAGGTGAGTAAATCGGAATTCGTAGTTCGGCTGATTTTAGAGGAATATTTGTAAGTTCCAACACTCCACACTTAGACATTTTTCTGCTGAAAACCACACAATGGATTCCTATGGAAAGAAATACAAGTTACTGGTAAGTACGCTTAGAATTACTTTTCAGGGTCAGTGCTCGGCTACAAGATGCAGCACTGTGTTCTCTCTTGATAACAGGTTAGTAAATCAGAATTCGTAGTTTGGCTGATTTTAGAGGAATATTTGTAAGTTCCAAAACTCCACACTTAGAAACTTCTCTGCTGAAAACCATACAATGGATTCCTATGGAAGGAAATACAAGTTATTGGTAAGTACGCTTAGAATTACTTTTCAGGGTCAGTGCTGGGCTTAAAGATGCAGCACTGAGTTCTCTCCTGATAACAGGTGAGTAAATTGGAATTCGTAGTTCAGCTGATTTTAGAGGAATATTTTAAAGTTCCAAAACTCCACACTTAGAAGAATTTCCAAGTGAAATCAGTCAATGTTACCCTATGGAAGAAAATACAAGTTACTGGTAAGTACGGTTAGAATTACTTTTCAGGATCAGTACTGGCCTTAAAGATTCAGCACTGAGGTCTCTCCTGATAACAGGTGAGTAATTCGGAATTCATAGTTCGGCTGCTTTTAGAGGAATATTTGTAAGTTCCAACACTGCACACTTAGAAATTTTTCTGCTGAAAACCACACAATGGATTCCTATGGAAAGAAATACAAGTTACTGGTAAGTACGCTTAGAATTAGTTTTCAGGGTCAGTGCTGGGCTAAAAGATGCAGCACTGTGTTCTCTCTTGATAACAGGTAAGTAAATCAGAATTCGTAGTTTGGCTGATTTTAGAGGAATATTTGTAAGTTCCAAAACTCCACACTTTCATACTTTTCTGCTGAAAACCACACAATGGATTCCTATGGAAGGAAGTACAAGTTACTTGTAAGTACGCTTAGAATTAATTTTCAGGGTCAGTGCTGGGCTAAAAGATGCAGCACTGAGTTCACTCCTGATAACAGGTGAGTAAATCGGAATTCGTAGTTCGGCGGATTTTAGAGGAATATTTGTAAGTTCCAACACTCCACACTTAGACATTTTTCTGCTGAAAACCACACAATGGATTCCTATGGAAGGAAATACAAGTTATTGGTAAGTACGCTTAGAATTACTTTTCAGGGTCAGTGCTGGGCTAAAAGATGTAGCACTGGGATCTCTCCTGATAACAGATGAGTAAATCGGAATTCGTAGTTCGGCTGATTTTAGAGGAATATTTGTAAGTTCCAAAACTCCACAATTTCATACTTTTCTGCTGAAAACCACACAATGGATTCCTATTGAAGGAAATACAAGCTACTGGTAAGTACGCTTAGAATTACTTTTCAGGGTCAGAACTGGCCTTAAAGATTCAGCACTGAGGTCTCTCCTGATAACATTTGAGTAAATCGGAATTCGAAGTTCGGCTGATTTTAGAGGAAAATTTTAGAGTTCCAAACCTCCACACTGAGAAGAAATTCCAAGTGAAACCAGTCAATGTTAGCCTATGGATGGAAATTCAAGTTACTGGTAAGCACGGTTACAATTACTTTTCAGGATCAGTACTGGCCTTAAAGATTTAGCACTGAGGTCTCTCCTGATAACAGGTGAGTAAATCGAAATTCGTAGTTCGGCTGATTTTAGAGGAATATTTGTAAGTTCCAAAACTCCACACTTAGAAACTTTTCTGCTGAAAACCACACAATGGATTCCTATGGAAAAAAATACAAGTTACTGGTAAGTACGCTTAGAATTACTTTTCAGGGTCATCTCTCTGCTACAAGATGCAGCACTGTGTTCTCTCTTGATAACAGGTTAGTAAATCAGAATTCGTAGTTTGGCTGATTTTAGAGGAATATTTGTAAGTTCGAAAACTCCACACTTAGAAACTTCTCTACTGAAAACCACACAATGGATTCCTATGGAAGTAAATACAAGTTACTGGTAAGTACGCTTAGAATTACTTTTCAGGGTCAGTGCTGGGCTAAAAGATGCAGCACTGAGTTCTCTCCTAAGTACCAAAACTCCACACTTCGAAACTTCTCTGCTGAAAACAACACAATGGATTCCTATGAAAAGGAAATACAAGTTACTGGTAAGTACCCTTAGAATTACTTTTCTGGGTCAGTGCTGGGCTAAAAGATGTAGCACTGGGATCTCTCCTAATAACAGATGAGTAAATCGGAATTCGTAGTTCGGCTGATTTTAGAGGAATATTTGTAAGTTCCAAAACTCCACACTTTCATACTTTTCTGCTGAAAACCACACAATGGATTCCTATGGAAGGAAGTACAAGTTACTTGTAAGTACGCTTAGAATTAATTTTCAGGGTCAGTGCTGGGCTAAAAGATGCAGCACTGAGTTCTCTCCTGATAACAGGTGAGTAAATCGGAATTCGTAGTTCGGCTGATTTTAGAGGAATATTTGTAAGTTCCAACACTCCACACTTAGACATTTTTCTGCTGAAAACCACACAATGGATTCCTATGCAAAGAAATACAAGTTACTGGTAAGTACGCTTAGAATTACTTTTCAGGGTCAGTGCTGGGCTACAAGATGCAGCACTGTGTTCTCTCTTGATAACAGGTTAGTAAATCAGAATTCGTAGTTTGGCTGATTTTAGAGGAATATTTGTAAGTTCGAAAACTCCACACTTAGAAACTTCACTGCTGAATACCACACAATGGATTCCTATGGAAGTAAATACAAGTTACTGGTAAGTACGCTTAGAATTACTTTTCAGGGTCAGTGCTGGGCTAAAAGATGCAGCACTGAGTTCTCTCCTAAGTA
Source organism: Triturus cristatus (assembly GCF_964204655.1). Classification (NCBI taxonomy): domain Eukaryota; kingdom Metazoa; phylum Chordata; class Amphibia; order Caudata; family Salamandridae; genus Triturus; species Triturus cristatus. Next base: position 348,513,714 of record NC_140579.1, read on the forward strand.
CCAAAACTCCACACTTCGAAACTTCTCTGCTGAAAACAACACAATGGATTCCTATGAAAAGGAAATACAAGTTACTGGTAAGTACCCTTAGAATTACTTTTAAGGGTCAGTGCTGGGCTAAAAGATGTAGCACTGGGATCTCTCCTGATAACAGATGAGTAAATCGGAATTCGTATTTCCGCTGATTTTAGAGGAATATTTGTAAGTTCCAACACTCCACACTTAGACATTTTTCTGCTGAAAACTACACAATGGATTCCTATGGAAAGAAATACAAGTTACTGGTAAGTACGCTTAGAATTACTTTTCAGGGTCAGTGCTCGGCTACAAGATGCAGCACTGTGTTCTCTCTTGATAACAGGTTAGTAAATCAGAATTAGTAGTTTGGCTGATTTTAGAGGAATATTTGTAAGTTCCAAAACTCCACACTTAGAAACTTCTCTGCTGAAAACCATACAATGGATTCCTATGGAAGGAAATACAAGTTATTGGTAAGTACGCTTAGAATTACTTTTCAGGGTCAGTGCTGGGCTTAAAGATGCAGCACTGAGTTCTCTCCTGATAACAGGTGAGTAAATTGGAATTCGTAGTTCAGCTGATTTTAGAGGAATATTTTAAAGTTCCAAAACTCCACACTTAGAAGAATTTCCAAGTGAAACCAGTCAATGTTACCCTATGGAAGGAAATACAAGTTACTGGTAAGTACGGTTAGAATTACTTTTCAGGATCAGTACTGGCCTTAAAGATTCAGCACTGAGGTCTCTCCTGATAACAGGTGAGAAATTTGGAATTCATAGTTCGGCTGCTTTTAGAGGAATATTTGTAAGTTCCAACACTGCACACTTAGAAACTTTTCTGCTGAAAACCACACAATGGATTCCTGTGGAAAGAAATACAAGTTACTGGTAAGTACGCTTAGAATTACTTTTCAGGGTCAGTGCTGGGCTAAAAGATGCAGCACTGTGTTCTCTCTTGATAACAGGTAAGTAAATCAGAATTCATAGTTTGGCTGATTTTAGAGGAATATTTGTAAGTTCCAAAACTCCACACTTCGAAACTTCTCTGCTGAAAACCACACAATGGATTCCTATGGAAGGAAATACAAGTTACTGGTAATTATGCTTAGAATTACTTTTCAGGGTCAGTGCTGGGCTAAAAGATGCAGCACTGAGGTCTCTCCTGATAACATTTGAGTAAATCAGAATTCGTAGTTTGGCTGATTTTAGAGGAATATTTTAAAGTTCCAAAACTCCACGCTAAGAAGAATTTCCAAGTGAAACCAGTCAATGGAAGCCTAAGGAAGGAAAAACAAGTTACTGGTAAGTACGGTTAGAATTACTTTTCAGGATCAGTACTGGCCTTAAAGATTCAGCACTGAGGTCTCTCCTGATAACATTTGAGTAAATCGGAATTCCTAGTTCGGCTGATTTTAGAGGAATATTTGTAAGCTCCAAAACTCCACACTTAGATACTTTTCTGCTGAAAACCACACAATGGATTCCTATGGAAGGAAATACAAGTTACTTGTAAGTACGCTTCGAATTACTTTTCAGGGTCAGTGCTGGGCTAAAAGATGCAGCTCTGGGATCTCTCCTGATAACAGGTGAGTAAATCGGAATTCGTAGTTTGGCTTATTTTAGAGCAATATTTGTAAGTACCAAAACTCCACACTTCGAAACTTCTCTGCTGAAAACCACACAATGGATTCCTATGGAAGGAAATACAAGTTACTGGTAGGTATGCTTAGAATAACTTTTCAGGGTCAGTGCTGGGCTAAAAGATGCAGCACTGAGTTCTCTCCTGATAACATGTTAGTAAATCGGAATTCGTAGTTTGGCTGATTTTAGAGGAATATTTTAAAGTTCCAAAACTCCACACTTAGAAGAATTTCCAAGTGAAACCAGTCAATGTAAGCCTATGGAAGGAAATACAAGTTACTGGTAAGTACGGTTAGAATTAGTTTTCAGGATCAGTACTGGCCTTAAAGATTCAGCACTGAGGTCTCTCCTGATAACAGGTGAGTAAATCGAAATTCGTAGTTCGGCTGATTTTAGAGGAATATTTGTAAGTTCCAAAACTCCACACTTAGAAACTTTTCTGCTGAAAACCACACAATGGATTCCTATGGAAGGAAATACAAGCTACTGGTAAGTACGCTTAGAATTACTTTTCAGGGTCAGTGCTGGGCAAAAAGATGCAGCACTGGGTTCTCTCCTGATAACAGGAGAGTAAATCGGAATTCGTAATTCGGCTGATTTTAGAGGAATATTTGTAAGTTCCAAAACTCCACACTTAGAAACTTTTCTGCTGAAAACCACTCAATGGATTCCTATGGAAGGAAATACAAGCTACTGGTAAGTACACTTAGAATTAATTTTCAGGGTCAGTACTGGCCGTAAAGATTCAGCACTGAGGTCTCTCCTAATAACAGGTGAGTAAATCAGAATTCGTAGTTCGGCTGATTTTAGAGGAATATTTGTAAGTTCCAAAACTCCACACTTTCATACTTTTCTGCTGAAAACCACACAACGGATTCCTATTGAAGGAAATACAAGCTACTGGTAAGTACGCCTAGAATTACTTTTCAGGGTCAGTGCTGGGCTAAAAGATGCAGCACTGGGTTCTCTCCTGATAACAGGAGAGTAAATCGGAATTCGGAATTCAGCTGATTTTAGAGGAATATTTGTTAGTTCCAAAACTCCACACTTCGAAACTTTTCTGCTGAAAACCACACAATGGATTCCTAAGGAAGGAAATACAAGTTACTGGTAAGTACGCTTAGAATTTCTTTTCAGGGTCAGTGCTGGGCTAAAAGATGCAGCACTGAATTGTCTCCTGATGACATGTGAGTAAATCGGAATTCGGAATTCAGCTGATTTTAGAGGAATATTTGTAAGTACCAAAACTACACACTTCGAAACTTCTCTGCTGAAAACAAAACAATGGATTCCTATGGAAGGAAATACAAGTTACTGGTAAGTATGCTTAGAATTACTTTTCAGAGTCAGTGCTGGGCCAAAAGATGCAGCACTGAGGTCTCGCCTGATAACATTTGAGTAAATCGGAATTCATAGTTTGGCTGATTTTAGAGGAATATTTTAAAGTTCCAAAACTCCACACTAAGAAGAATTTCCAAGTGAAACCAGTCAATGTAAGCCTATGGAAGGAAATACAAGTTACTGGTTAGTACGGTTAGAATTACTTTTCAGGATCAGTACAGGCCTTAAAGATTCAGCACTGAGGTCTCTCCTGATAACATTTGAGTAAATCGGAATTCGTAGTTCGGCTGATTTTAGAGGAATATTTGTAAGTTCCAAAACTCCACACTTAGATACTTTTCTGCAGAAAAACACAATGGATTCCTATGGAAGGAAATACAAGTTACTTGTAAGTACGCTTCGAATAACTTTTCAGGGTCAGTGCTGGGCTAAAAGATGCAGCTCTGGGATCTCTCCTGATAACAGGTGAGTAAATCGCAATTCGTAGTTTGGCTTATTTTAGAGGAATATTTGTAAGTACCAAAACTCCACACTTCGAAACTTCTCTGCTGAAAACCACACAATGGATTCCTATGGAAGGAAATACAAGTTACTGGTAAGTATGCTTAGAATTACTTTTCAGGGTCAGTGCTGGGCTAAAAGATGCAGCACTGAGTTCTCTCCCGATAACATGTGAGTAAATCGGAATTCGCAGTTTGGCTGATTTTAGAGGAATATTTTAAAGTTCCAAAACTCCATACTTAGAAGAATTTCCAAGTGAAACCAGTCAATGTAAGCCTATGGAAGGAAATACAAGTTACTGGTAAGTAAAGTTAGAATTACTTTTCAGGATCAGTACTGGCCTTAAAGATTCAGCACTGAGGTCTCTCCTGATAACATTTGAGTAAATCAGAATTCGTAGTTTGGCTGATTTTAGAGGAATATTTTAGAGTTCCAAACCTCCACACTGAGAAGAATTTCCAAGTGAAACCAGTCAATGTTAGCCTATGGAAGGAAACTCAAGTTACTGGTAAGTACGGTTACAATTACTTTTCAGGATCAGTACTGGCCTTAAAGATTCAGCACTGAGGTCTCTCCTGATAACAGGTGAGTAAATCGAAATTCGTAGTTCGGCTGATTTTAGAGGAATATTTGTAAGTTCCAACACTCCACACTTGGAAATTTTTCTGCTGAAAACCACACAATGGATTCCTATGGAAAGAAATACAAGTTACTGATAAGTACGCTTAGAATTACTTTTCAGGGTCAGTGCTGGGCTACAAGATGCAGCACTGTGTTCTCTCTTGATGCCAGGTTAGTAAATCAGAATTCGTAGTTTGGCTGATTTTAGAGGAATATTTGTAAGTTCCATAACTCCACACTTAGAAACTTCTCTGCTGAAAACCATACAATGGATTCCTATGGAAGGAAATACAAGTTATTGGTAAGTACGCTTAGAATTACTTTTCAGGGTCAGTGCTGGGCTAAAAGATGCAGCACTGAGTTCTCTCCTGATAAGAGGTGAGTAAATCGGAATTCGTAGTTCGTCTGATTTTATAGGAATATTTGTAAGTTCCAAAACTCCACACTTCGAAACTTCTCTGCTGAAAACCTTACAATGGATTCCTATGGAAGGAAATACAAGTTACTGGTAAGTATGCTTAGAATTACTTTTCAGGGTCAGTGCTGGGCTAAAAGATGTAGCACTGGGATCTCTCCTGATAACAGATGAGTAAATCGGAATTCGTAGTTCGGCTGATTTTAGAGGAATATTTGTAAGTTCCAAAACTCCACACTTTCATACTTTTCTGCTGAAAACCACACAATGGATTCCTATTGAAGGAAATACAAGCTACTGGTAAGTACGCTTAGAATTACTTTTCAGGGTCAGTACTGGCCTTAAAGATTCAGCACTGAGGTCTCTCCTGATAACATTTGAGTAAATCGGAATTCGAAGTTCGGCTGATTTTAGAGGAAAATTTTAGAGTTCCAAACCTCCACACTGAGAAGAAATTCCAAGTGAAACCAGTCAATGTTAGCCTATGGATGGAAATTCAAGTTACTGGTAAGCACGGTTACAATTACTTTTCAGGATCAGTACTGGCCTTAAAGATTTAGCACTGAGGTCTCTCCTGATAACAGGTGAGTAAATCGAAATTCGTAGTTCGGCTGATTTTAGAGGAATATTTGTAAGTTCCAAAACTCCACACTTAGAAACTTTTCTGCTGAAAACCACACAATGGATTCCTATGGAAAGAAATACAAGTTACTGGTAAGTACGCTTAGAATTACTTTTCAGGGTCATCTCTCTGCTACAAGATGCAGCACTGTGTTCTCTCTTGATAACAGGTTAGTAAATCAGAATTCGTAGTTTGGCTGATTTTAGAGGAATATTTGTAAGTTCGAAAACTCCACACTTAGAAACTTCTCTGCTGAAAACCACACAATGGATTCCTATGGAAGTAAATACAAGTTACTGGTAAGTACGCTTAGAATTACTTTTCAGGGTCAGTGCTGGGCTAAAAGATGCAGCACTGAGTTCTCTCCTAAGTACCAAAACTCCACACTTCGAAACTTCTCTGCTGAAAACAACACAATGGATTCCTATGAAAAGGAAATACAAGTTACTGGTAAGTACCCTTAGAATTACTTTTCTGGGTCAGTGCTGGGCTAAAAGATGTAGCACTGGGATCTCTCCTGATAACAGATGAGTAAATCGGAATTCGTAGTTCGGCTGATTTTAGAGGAATATTTGTAAGTTCCAAAACTCCACACTTTCATACTTTTCTGCTGAAAACCACACAATGGATTCCTATGGAAGGAAGTACAAGTTACTTGTAAGTACGCTTAGAATTAATTTTCAGGGTCAGTGCTGGGCTAAAAGATGCAGCACTGAGTTCTCTCCTGATAACAGGTGAGTAAATCGGAATTCGTAGTTCGGCTGATTTTAGAGGAATATTTGTAAGTTCCAACACTCCACACTTAGACATTTTTCTGCTGAAAACCACACAATGGATTCCTATGCAAAGAAATACAAGTTACTGGTAAGTACGCTTAGAATTACTTTTCAGGGTCAGTGCTGGGCTACAAGATGCAGCACTGTGTTCTCTCTTGATAACAGGTTAGTAAATCAGAATTCGTAGTTTGGCTGATTTTAGAGGAATATTTGTAAGTTCGAAAACTCCACACTTAGAAACTTCTCTGCTGAATACCACACAATGGATTCCTATGGAAGTAAATACAAGTTACTGGTAAGTACGCTTAGAATTACTTTTCAGGGTCAGTGCTGGGCTAAAAGATGCAGCACTGAGTTCTCTCCTAAGTACCAAAACTCCACACTTCGAAACTTCTCTGCTGAAAACAACACAATGGATTCCTATGAAAAGGAAATACAAGTTACTGGTAAGTACCCTTAGAATTACTTTTAAGGGTCAGTGCTGGGCTAAAAGATGTAGCACTGGGATCTCTCCTGATAACAGATGAGTAAATCGGAATTCATATTTCCGCTGATTTTAGAGGAATATTTGTAAGTTCCAACACTCCACACTTAGACATTTTTCTGCTGAAAACCACACAATGGATTCCTATGGAAAGAAATACAAGTTACTGGTAAGTACGCTTAGAATTACTTTTCAGGGTCAGTGCTCGGCTACAAGATGCAGCACTGTGTTCTCTCTTGATAACAGGTTAGTAAATCAGAATTAGTAGTTTGGCTGATTTTAGAGGAATATTTGTAAGTTCCAAAACTCCACACTTAGAAACGTCTCTGCTGAAAACCATACAATGGATTCCTATGGAAGGAAATACAAGTTATTGGTAAGTACACTTAGAATTACTTTTCAGGGTCAGTGCTGGGCTTAAAGATGCAGCACTGAGTTCTCTCCTGATAACAGGTGAGTAAATTGGAATTCGTAGTTCAGCTGATTTTAGAGGAATATTTTAAAGTTCCAAAACTCCACACTTAGAAGAATTTCCAAGTGAAACCAGTCAATGTTACCCTATGGAAGGAAATACAAGTTACTGGTAAGTACGGTTAGAATTACTTTTCAGGATCAGTACTGGCCTTAAAGATTCAGCACTGAGGTCTCTCCTGATAACAGGTGAGAAATTCGGAATTCATAGTTCGGCTGCTTTTAGAGGAATATTTGTAAGTTCCAACACTGCACACTTAGAAACTTTTCTGCTGAAAACCACACAATGGATTCCTATGGAAAGAAATACAAGTTACTGGTAAGTACGCTTAGAATTACTTTTCAGGGTCAGTGCTGGGCTAAAAGATGCAGCACTGTGTTCTCTCTTGATAACAGGTAAGTAAATCAGAATTCGTAGTTTGGCTGATTTTAGAGGAATATTTGTAAGTTCCAAAACTCCACACTTCGAAACTTCTCTGCTGAAAACCACACAATGGATTCCTATGGAAGGAAATACAAGTTACTGGTAATTATGCTTAGAATGACTTTTCAGGGTCAGTGCTGGGCTAAAAGATGCAGCACTGAGGTCTCTCCTGATAACATTTGAGTAAATCAGAATTCGTAGTTTGGCTGATTTAAGAGGAATATTTTAAAGTTCCAAAACTCCACGCTAAGAAGAATTTCCAAGTGAAACCAGTCAATGGAAGCCTAAGGAAGGAAATACAAGTTACTGGTAAGTACGGTTAGAATTACTTTTCAGGATCAGTACTGGCCTTAAAGATTCAGCACTGAGGTCTCTCCTGATAACATTTGAGTAAATCGGAATTCGTAGTTCGGCTGATTTTAGAGGAATATTTGTAAGCTCCAAAACTCCACACTTAGATACTTTTCTGCTGAAAACCACACAATGGATTCCTATGGAAGGAAATACAAGTTACTTGTAAGTACGCTTCGAATTACTTTTCAGGGTCAGTGCTGGGCTAAAAGATGCAGCTCTGGGATCTCTCCTGATAACAGGTGAGTAAATCGGAATTCGTAGTTTGGCTTATTTTAGAGCAATATTTGTAAGTACCAAAACTCCACACTTCGAAACTTCTCTGCTGAAAACCACACAATGGATTCCTATGGAAGGAAATACAAGTTACTGGTAGGTATGCTTAGAATAACTTTTCAGGGTCAGTGCTGGGCTAAAAGATGCAGCACTGAGTTCTCTCCTGATAACATGTTAGTAAATCGGAATTCGTAGTTTGGCTGATTTTAGAGGAATATTTTAAAGTTCCAAAACTCCACACTTAGAAGAATTTCCAAGTGAAACCAGTCAATGTAAGCCTATGGAAGGAAATACAAGTTACTGGTAAGTACGGTTAGAATTAGTTTTCAGGATCAGTACTGGCCTTAAAGATTCAGCACTGAGGTCTCTCCTGATAACAGGTGAGTAAATCGAAATTCGTAGTTCGGCTGATTTTAGAGGAATATTTGTAAGTTCCAAAACTCCACACTTAGAAACTTTTCTGCTGAAAACCACACAATGGATTCCTATGGAAGGAAATACAAGCTACTGGTAAGTACGCTTAGAATGACTTTTCAGGGTCAGTGCTGGGCAAAAAGATGCAGCACTGGGTTCTCTCCTGATAACAGGAGAGTAAATCGGAATTCGTAATTCGGCTGATTTTAGAGGAATATTTGTAAGTTCCAAAACTCCACACTTAGTAACTTTTCTGCTGAAAACCACACAATGGATTCCTATGGAAGGAAATACAAGCTACTGGTAAGTACACTTAGAATTAATTTTCAGGGTCAGTACTGGCCGTAAAGATTCAGCACTGAGGTCTCTCCTAATAACAGGTGAGTAAATCAGAATTCGTAGTTCGACTGATTTTAGAGGAATATTTGTAAGTTCCAAAACTCCACACTTTCATACTTTTCTGCTGAAAACCACACAACGGATTCCTATTGAAGGAAATACAAGCTACTGGTAAGTACGCCTAGAATTACTTTTCAGGGTCAGTGCTGGGCTAAAAGATGCAGCACTGGGTTCTCTCCTGATAACAGGAGAGTAAATCGGAATTCGGAATTCAGCTGATTTTAGAGGAATATTTGTTAGTTCCAAAACTCCACACTTCGAAACTTTTCTGCTGAAAACCACACAATGGATTCCTAAGGAAGGAAATACAAGTTACTGGTAAGTACGCTTAGAATTTCTTTTCAGGGTCAGTGCTGGGCTAAAAGATGCAGCACTGAATTGTCTCCTGATGACATGTGAGTAAATCGGAATTCGGAATTCAGCTGATTTTAGAGGAATATTTGTAAGTACCAAAACTACACACTTCGAAACTTCTCTGCTGAAAACAAAACAATGGATTCCTATGGAAGGAAATACAAGTTACTGGTAAGTATGCTTAGAATTACTTTTCAGAGTCAGTGCTGGGCCAAAAGATGCAGCACTGAGGTCTCGCCTGATAACATTTGAGTAAATCGGAATTCATAGTTTGGCTGATTTTAGAGGAATATTTTAAAGTTCCAAAACTCCACACTAAGAAGAATTTCCAAGTGAAACCAGTCAATGTAAGCCTATGGAAGGAAATACAAGTTACTGGTTAGTACGGTTAGAATTACTTTTCAGGATCAGTACAGGCCTTAAAGATTCAGCACTGAGGTCTCTCCTGATAACATTTGAGTAAATCGGAATTCGTAGTTCGGCTGATTTTAGAGGAATATTTGTAAGTTCCAAAACTCCACACTTAGATACTTTTCTGCAGAAAAACACAATGGATTCCTATGGAAGGAAATACAAGTTACTTGTAAGTACGCTTCGAATAACTTTTCAGGGTCAGTGCTGGGCTAAAAGATGCAGCTCTGGGATCTCTCCTGATAACAGGTGAGTAAATCGCAATTCGTAGTTTGGCTTATTTTAGAGGAATATTTGTAAGTACCAAAACTCCACACTTCGAAACTTCTCTGCTGAAAACCACACAATGGACTCCTATGGAAGGAAATACAAGCTACTGGTAAGTATGCTTAGATTTAATTTTCAGGGCCAGTGCGGGGCTAAAAAATGCAGCACTGGGTTTTCTACTGATAACAGGAGAGTAAATCGTAATTCGTAATTCGGCTGATTTTAGAGGAATATTTGTAAGTTCCAAAACTCCACACTTAGAAACTTTTCTGCTGAAAACCACACAATGGATTTCTATGGAAGGAAATACAAGCTACTGGTAAGTACGCTTAGAATTACTTTTCAGGGTTAGTGCGGGGCTAAAAGATGCAGCACTGGGTTCTCTACTGAGAACAGGAGAGTAAATCGGAATTCAGAATTCGGCTGATTTTAGAGGAATATTTGTAAGTTCCAAAACTCCACACTTAGAAACTTTTCTGCTGAAAACCACACAATGGATTCCTATGGAAGGAAATACAAGTTATTGGTAAGTACACTTAGAATTACTATTCAGGGTCAGTGCTGGGCTAAAAGATGCAGCACTGAGTTCTCTCCTGATGACATATGAGTAAATCGGAATTCGTAGTTTGGCTTATTTTAGAGGAATATTTGTAAGTACCAAAACTCCATATTTTCATACTTTTCTGCTGAAAACCACACAATGGATTCCTATGGAAGGAAATACAAGTTACTGGTAAGTATGCTTAGAATTACTTTTCAGGGTCAGTGCTGGGCTAAAAGATGCAGCACTGAGTTCTCTCCCGATAACATGTGAGTAAATCGGAATTCGCAGTTTGGCTGATTTTAGAGGAATATTTTAAAGTTCCAAAACTCCATACTTAGAAGAATTTCCAAGTGAAACCAGTCAATGTAAGCCTATGGAAGGAAATACAAGTTACTGGTAAGTAAAGTTAGAATTACTTTTCAGGATCAGTACTGGCCTTAAAGATTCAGCACTGAGGTCTCTCCTGATAACATTTGAGTAAATCAGAATTCGTAGTTCGGCTGATTTTAGAGGAATATTTTAGAGTTCCAAACCTCCACACTGAGAAGAATTTCCAAGTGAAACCAGTCAATGTTAGCCTATGGAAGGAAACTCAAGTTACTGGTAAGTACGGTTACAATTACTTTTCAGGATCAGTACTGGCCTTAAAGATTCAGCACTGAGGTCTCTCCTGATAACAGGTGAGTAAATCGAAATTCGTAGTTCGGCTGATTTTAGAGGAATATTTGTAAGTTCCAACACTCCACACTTGGAAATTTTTCTGCTGAAAACCACACAATGGATTCCTATGGAAAGAAATACAAGTTACTGATAAGTACGCTTAGAATTACTTTTCAGGGTCAGTGCTGGGCTACAAGATGCAGCACTGTGTTCTCTCTTGATGCCAGGTTAGTAAATCAGAATTCGTAGTTTGGCTGATTTTAGAGGAATATTTGTAAGTTCCATAACTCCACACTTAGAAACTTCTCTGCTGAAAACCATACAATGGATTCCTATGGAAGGAAATACAAGTTATTGGTAAGTACACTTAGAATTACTTTTCAGGGTCAGTGCTGGGCTAAAAGATGCAGCACTGAGTTCTCTCCTGATAAGAGGTGAGTAAATCGGAATTCGTAGTTCTTCTGATTTTATAGGAATATTTGTAAGTTCCAAAACTCCACACTTCGAAACTTCTCTGCTGAAAACCTTACAATGGATTCCTATGGAAGGAAATACAAGTTACTGGTAAGTATGCTTAGAATTACTTTTCAGGGTCAGTGCTGGGCTAAAAGATGTAGCACTGGGATCTCTCCTGATAACAGATGAGTAAATCGGAATTCGTAGTTCGGCTGATTTTAGAGGAATATTTGTAAGTTCCAAAACTCCACACTTTCATACTTTTCTGCTGAAAACCACACAATGGATTCCTATTGAAGGAAATACAAGCTACTGGTAAGTACGCTTAGAATTACTTTTCAGGGTCAGTACTGGCCTTAAAGATTCAGCACTGAGGTCTCTCCTGATAACATTTGAGTAAATCGGAATTCGAAGTTCGGCTGATTTTAGAGGAAAATTTTAGAGTTCCAAACCTCCACACTGAGAAGAAATTCCAAGTGAAACCAGTCAATGTTAGCCTATGGATGGAAATTCAAGTTACTGGTAAGCACGGTTACAATTACTTTTCAGGATCAGTACTGGCCTTAAAGATTTAGCACTGAGGTCTCTCCTGATAACAGGTGAGTAAATCGAAATTCGTAGTTCGGCTGATTTTAGAGGAATATTTGTAAGTTCCAAAACTCCACACTTAGAAACTTTTCTGCTGAAAACCACACAATGGATTCCTATGGAAAGAAATACAAGTTACTGGTAAGTACGCTTAGAATTACTTTTCAGGGTCATCTCTCTGCTACAAGATGCAGCACTGTGTTCTCTCTTGATAACAGGTTAGTAAATCAGAATTCGTAGTTTGGCTGATTTTAGAGGAATATTTGTAAGTTCGAAAACTCCACACTTAGAAACTTCTCTGCTGAAAACCACACAATGGATTCCTATGGAAGTAAATACAAGTTACTGGTAAGTACGCTTAGAATTACTTTTCAGGGTCAGTGCTGGGCTAAAAGATGCAGCACTGAGTTCTCTCCTAAGTACCAAAACTCCACACTTCGAAACTTCTCTGCTGAAAACAACACAATGGATTCCTATGAAAAGGAAATACAAGTTACTGGTAAGTACCCTTAGAATTACTTTTCTGGGTCAGTGCTGGGCTAAAAGATGTAGCACTGGGATCTCTCCTGATAACAGATGAGTAAATCGGAATTCGTAGTTCGGCTGATTTTAGAGGAATATTTGTAAGTTCCAAAACTCCACACTTTCATACTTTTCTGCTGAAAACCACACAATGGATTCCTATGGAAGGAAGTACAAGTTACTTGTAAGTACGCTTAGAATTAATTTTCAGGGTCAGTGCTGGGCTAAAAGATGCAGCACTGAGTTCTCTCCTGATAACAGGTGAGTAAATCGGAATTCGTAGTTCGGCTGATTTTAGAGGAATATTTGTAAGTTCCAACACTCCACACTTAGACATTTTTCTGCTGAAAGCCACACAATGGATTCCTATGCAAAGAAATACAAGTTACTGGTAAGTACGCTTAGAATTACTTTTCAGGGTCAGTGCTGGGCTACAAGATGCAGCACTGTGTTCTCTCTTGATAACAGGTTAGTAAATCAGAATTCGTAGTTTGGCTGATTTTAGAGGAATATTTGTAAGTTCGAAAACTCCACACTTAGAAACTTCTCTGCTGAATACCACACAATGGATTCCTATGGAAGTAAATACAAGTTACTGGTAAGTACGCTTAGAATTACTTTTCAGGGTCAGTGCTGGGCTAAAAGATGCAGCACTGAGTTCTCTCCTAAGTACCAAAACTCCACACTTCGAAACTTCTCTGCTGAAAACAACACAATGGATTCCTATGAAAAGGAAATACAAGTTACTGGTAAGTACCCTTAGAATTACTTTTAAGGGTCAGTGCTGGGCTAAAAGATGTAGCACTGGGATCTCTCCTGATAACAGATGAGTAAATCGGAATTCGTATTTCCGCTGATTTTAGAGGAATATTTGTAAGTTCCAACACTCCACACTTAGACATTTTTCTGCTGAAAACCACACAATGGATTCCTATGGAAAGAAATACAAGTTACTGGTAAGTACGCTTAGAATTACTTTTCAGGGTCAGTGCTCGGCTACAAGATGCAGCACTGTGTTCTCTCTTGATAACAGGTTAGTAAATCAGAATTAGTAGTTTGGCTGATTTTAGAGGAATATTTGTAAGTTCCAAAACTCCACACTTAGAAACTTCTCTGCTGAAAACCATACAATGGATTCCTATGGAAGGAAATACAAGTTATTGGTAAGTACGCTTAGAATTACTTTTCAGGGTCAGTGCTGGGCTTAAAGATGCAGCACTGAGTTCTCTCCTGATAACAGGTGAGTAAATTGGAATTCGTAGTTCAGCTGATTTTAGAGGAATATTTTAAAGTTCCAAAACTCCACACTTAGAAGAATTTCCAAGTGAAACCAGTCAATGTTACCCTATGGAAGGAAATACAAGTTACTGGTAAGTACGGTTAGAATTACTTTTCAGGATCAGTACTGGCCTTAAAGATTCAGCACTGAGGTCTCTCCTGATAACAGGTGAGAAATTCGGAATTCATAGTTCGGCTGCTTTTAGAGGAATATTTGTAAGTTCCAACACTGCACACTTAGAAACTTTTCTGCTGAAAACCACACAATGGATTCCTATGGAAAGAAATACAAGTTACTGGTAAGTACGCTTAGAATTACTTTTCAGGGTCAGTGCTGGGCTAAAAGATGCAGCACTGTGTTCTCTCTTGATAACAGGTAAGTAAATCAGAATTCGTAGTTTGGCTGATTTTAGAGGAATATTTGTAAGTTCCAAAACTCCACACTTCGAAACTTCTCTGCTGAAAACCACACAATGGATTCCTATGGAAGGAAATACAAGTTACTGGTAATTATGCTTAGAATGACTTTTCAGGGTCAGTGCTGGGCTAAAAGATGCAGCACTGAGGTCTCTCCTGATAACATTTGAGTAAATCAGAATTCGTAGTTTGGCTGATTTAAGAGGAATATTTTAAAGTTCCAAAACTCCACGCTAAGAAGAATTTCCAAGTGAAACCAGTCAATGGAAGCCTAAGGAAGGAAATACAAGTTACTGGTAAGTACAGTTAGAATTACTTTTCAGGATCAGTACTGGCCTTAAAGATTCAGCACTGAGGTCTCTCCTGATAACATTTGAGTAAATCGGAATTCGTAGTTCGGCTGATTTTAGAGGAATATTTGTAAGCTCCAAAACTCCACACTTAGATACTTTTCTGCTGAAAACCACACAATGGATTCCTATGGAAGGAAATACAAGTTACTTGTAAGTACGCTTCGAATTACTTTTCAGGGTCAGTGCTGGGCTAAAAGATGCAGCTCTGGGATCTCTCCTGATAACAGGTGAGTAAATCGGAATTCGTAGTTTGGCTTATTTTAGAGCAATATTTGTAAGTACCAAAACTCCACACTTCGAAACTTCTCTGCTGAAAACCACACAATGGATTCCTATGGAAGGAAATACAAGTTACTGGTAGGTATGCTTAGAATAACTTTTCAGGGTCAGTGCTGGGCTAAAAGATGCAGCACTGAGTTCTCTCCTGATAACATGTTAGTAAATCGGAATTCGTAGTTTGGCTGATTTTAGAGGAATATTTTAAAGTTCCAAAACTCCACACTTAGAAGAATTTCCAAGTGAAACCAGTCAATGTTAGCCTATAGAAGGAAATTCAAGTTACGGGTAAGTACGGTTACAATTACTTTTCAGGATCAGTACTGGCCTTAAAGATTCAGCACTGAGGTCT
This sequence comes from Triturus cristatus, assembly GCF_964204655.1. Taxonomy (NCBI): domain Eukaryota; kingdom Metazoa; phylum Chordata; class Amphibia; order Caudata; family Salamandridae; genus Triturus; species Triturus cristatus. The sequence goes on from NC_140579.1 coordinate 348,528,945, forward strand.
CTCCTGATAACAGCTGAGTAAATCGAAATTCGTAGTTCGGCTGATTTTAGAGGAATATTTGTAAGTTCCAAAACTCCACACTTAGAAACTTTTCTGCTGAAAACCACACAATGGATTCGTATGGAAGGAAATACAAGCTACTGGTAAGTACGCTTAGAATTACTTTTCAGGGTCAGTGCTGGGCAAAAAGATGCAGCACTGGGTTCCCTCCTGATAACAGGAAAGTAAATCGGAATTCGTAATTTGGCTGATTTTAGAGGAATATTTGTAAGTTCCAAAACTCCACACTTAGAAACTTTTCTGCTGAAAACCACACAATGGATTCCTATGGAAGGAAATACAAGCTACTGGTAAGTACACTTAGAATTAATTTTCATGGTCAGTACTGGCCTTAAAGATTCAGCACTGAGGTCTCTCCTGATAACAGGTGAGTAAATCAGAATTCGTAGTTCGGCTGATTTTAGAGGAATATTTGTAAGTTCCAAAACTCCACACTTTCATACTTTTCTGCTGAAAACCACACAACGGATTCCTATTGAAGGAAATACAAGCTACTGGTAAGTACGCCTAGAATTACTTTTAAGGGTCAGTGCTGGGCTAAAAGATGCAGCACTGGGTTCTCTCCTGATAACAGGAGAGTAAATCGGAATTCGGAATTCAGCTGATTTTAGAGGAATATTTGTTAGTTCCAAAACTCCACACTTCGAAACTTTTCTGCTGAAAACCACACAATGGATTCCTAAGGAAGGAAATACAAGTTACTGGTAAGTACGCTTAGAATTTCTTTTCAGGGTCAGTGCTGGGCTAAAAGATGCAGCACTGAATTGTCTCCTGATGACATGTGAGTAAATCGGAATTCGGAATTCAGCTGATTTTAGAGGAATATTTGTAAGTACCCAAACTACACACTTCGAAACTTCTCTGCTGAAAACAAAACAATGGATTCCTATGGAAGGAAATACAAGTTACTGGTAAGTATGCTTAGAATTACTTTTCAGGGTCAGTGCTGGGCCAAAAGATGCAGCACTGAGGTCTCGCCTGATAACATTTGAGTAAATCGGAATTCATAGTTTGGCTGATTTTAGAGGAATATTTTAAAGTTCCAAAACTCCACACTAAGAAGAATTTCCAAGTGAAACCAGTCAAAGTAAGCCTATGGAAGTAAATACAAGTTACTGGTTAGTACGGTTAGAATTACTTTTCAGGATCAGTACAGGCCTTAAAGATTCAGCACTGAGGTCTCTCCTGATAACATTTGAGTAAATCGGAATTCGTAGTTCGGCTGATTTTAGAGGAATATTTGTAAGTTCCAAAACTCCACACTTAGATACTTTTCTGCTGAAAAACACAATAGATTCCTATGGAAGGAAATACAAATTACTGGTAAGTACGCTTAGAATTACCTTTCATGGTCAGTGCTGGGCTAAAAGATGCAGCACTGAGTTCTCTCCTGATAACATGTGAGTAAAGCGGAATTCGTAGTTCGGCTGATTTTAGAGGAATATTTTAAAGTTCCAAAACGCCACACTTAGAAGAATTTCCAAGTGAAACCAGTCAATGTTAGCCTATGGAAGGAAATACAAGTTACTGGTAAGTACGGTAAGAATTACTTTTCAGGGTCGGTACTGGCCTTAAAGATTCAGCACTGAGGTCTCTCCTGATAACAGGTGAGTAAATCGGAATTCGTAGTTCGGCTGATTTTAGAGGAATATTTGTAAGTTCCAAAACATCACACTTAGAATCTTTTCTGCTGAAAACCACAGAAGGGATTCCTATGGAAGGAAATACAAGTTACTGGTAAGTACGCTTAGAATTACCTTTCAGGGTCAGTGCTGGGCTAAAAGATGCAGCACTGGGTTCTCTCCTGATAACAGGTGAGTAAAACGGAATTCGTAGTTCGGCTGATTTTAGAGGAATATTTGTAAGTTCCAAAACTCCACACTTAGAAACTTTTCTGCTGAAAACCACAGAATGGATTCCTATGGAAGGAAATACAAGTTACTGGTAAGTACGCTTAGAATTAATTTTCAGGGTCAGTGCTGGGCTAAAAGATGCAGCACTGGGGTCTCTCCTGATAACAGGTGAGTAAATCGGAATTCGTAGTTTGGCTGATTTTAGAGCAATATTTGTAACTTCCAAAACTCCACACTTAGATACTTTTCTGCTGAAAACCACACAATGGATTCCTATGGAAGGAAATACAAGTTACTGGTAAGTACGCTTCGAATTACTTTTCAGGGTCAGTGCTGGGCTAAAAGATGCAGCACTTGGTTGTTTCCTGATAACAGGTGAGTAAATCGGAATTCGTAGTTCGGCTGATTTTAGAGGAATATTTGTAAGTTCCAAAACTCCACACTTAGAAACTTATCTGCTGATAACCACACAATGGATTCCTATGGAAGGAAATACAAGTTACTGGCAAGTACGCTTAGAATTACTTTTCAGGGTCAGTGCTGTGCTAAAGGATGCAGCACTGAGTTCTCTCCTGATAACATGTGAGTAAATCGGAAATTCTTAGTTCGGTGATTTTAGAGGAATATTTTAAAGTTCCAAAACTCCACACTCAGAAGAATTTCCAAGGGAAACCAGTCAATGTTAGCCTATGGAAGGAAATACAAGTTACTGGTAAGTACGGTTAGAATTACATTTCAAGATCAGTACTGGCCTTAAAGATTCAGCACTGAGGTCTCTCCTGATAACAGGTGAGTAAATCGGAATTCGTAGTTCGGCTGATTTTAGAGGAATATTTTAAAGTTCCAAAACTCCACACTTAGAAGAATTTCCAAGTGAAACCAGTCAATGTTAGCCTATGGAAGGAAATTCAAGTTACTGGCAAGTACGGTTAGAATTACTTTTCAGGATCAGTACTGGCCTTAAAGATTCAGCACTGGGTTCTCCCCTGATAACAGGTGAGTAAATCGGAATTCGTAGTTCGGCTGATTTTAGAGGAATATTTGTAAGCTCCTAAACATCACACTTAGAAACTTTTCTGCTGAAAACCACATAATGGATTCCTATGGAAGGAAATACAAGTTACTGGTAAGTATGCTTAGAATTACTTTTAAGGGTCAATGCTGGGCTAAAAGATGCAGCACTGGGGTCTCTCCTGATAACAGGTGAGTAAATCGGAATTCGTAGTTCAGCTGATTTTAGAGGAATATTTGTAAGTTCCAAAACTCCACACTTAGATACTTTTCTGCTGAAAACCACACAATGGATTCCTATGGAAGGAAATACAAGTTACTGGTAAGTACGCTTCGAATTACTTTTCAGGGTCAGTGCTGGGCTAAAAGATGCAGCACTTGGTTGTCTCCTGATAACATGTGAGTAAATCGGAATTCGTAGTTCGGTGATTTTAGAGGAATATTTTAAAGTTCCAAAACTCCACACTTAGAAGAATTTCCAAGTGAAACCACTCAATGTTAGCCTATGGAAGGAAATTCAAGTTGCTGGTAAGAATGGTTAGAATTACTTTATAGAATCAGTACTGGCCTTAAAGATTCAGCAGTGGGTTCTCCCCTGATAACAGGTGAGTACATTGGAATTCGTAGTTCGTCTGATTTTAGAGGAATATTTGTAAATTCCAAAACTCCACACTTAGAAGAATTTCCAAGTGAAACCAGTCAATGTTAGCCTATGGAAGGAAATTCAAGTTACTGGTAAGTACGGTTAGAATTACTTTTCAGGATCAGTACTGGCCTTAAAGATTCAGCACTGCGGTCTCTCCTGATAACAGGTGAGTAAATCGAAATTCGTAGTTCGGCTGATTTTAGAGGAATATTTGTAACTTCCAAAACTCCACACTTAGATACTTTTCTGCTGAAAACCACACAATGGATTCCTATGGAAGGAAATACAAGTTACTGGTAAGTACGCTTCGAATTACTTTTCAGGGTCAGTGCTGGGCTAAAAGATGCAGCACTTGGTTGTTTCCTGATAACAGGTGAGTAAATCGGAATTCGTAGTTTGGCTGATTTTAGAGGAATATTTGTAAGTTCCAAAACATCACACTTAGAAACTTTTCTGCTGAAAACCACAGAATGGATTCCTATGGAAGGAAATACAAGTTACTGGTAAGTACGCTTAGAATTACGTTTCAGGGTCAGTACTGGGCTAAAAGATGTAGCACTGAGTTCTCTCCTGATAACAGGAGAGTAAATCGGAATTCCTAGTTCGGCTTATTTTAGAGGAATATTTGTAAGTTCAAAAAATCCACACTTAGAAACTTTTCTGCTGAAAACCACACAATGGATTCCTATGGAAGGAAATACAAGTTACTGGTAAGTACGCTTCGAATTACTTTTCAGGGTCAGTGCTGGGCTAAAAGATGCAGCACTTGGTTGTTTCCTGATAACAGATGAGTAAATCGGAATTCGTAGTTCGGCTGATTTTAGAGGAATATTTGTATGTTCCAAAACTACACACTTAGATACTTTTCTACTGAAAACCACACAGTGGATTCCTATGGAAGGAAATACAAGTTACTGGTAAGTATGCTTAGAATTACTTTACAGGGTCAGTGCTGGGCTAAAAGATGCAGCACTGGGTTGTCTCCTGATAACAGGTGTGTAAATCGGAATTCGTATTTCGGCTGATTTTAGAGGAATATTTGTAAGTTTCAAAACTCCACACGTAGAAGAATTTCCAAGTGAAACCAGTCAATGTTAGCCTATGGAAGGAAATTCAAGTTACTGGTAAGAACGGTTAGAATTACTTTTCAGGATCAGTACTGGTCTTAAAGATTCAGCAGTGGGTTCTCCCCTGATAACAGGTGAGTAAATTGGAATTTGGAGTTCGGCTAATTTTAGAGGAATATTTGTAAGTTCCAAAACTCCACACTTAGAAGAATTTCCAAGTGAAACCAGTCAATGTTAGCCTATGGAAGGAAATTCAAGTTACTGGTAAGTACGGTTAGAATTACTTTTCAGGATCAGTATTGGCCTTAAAGATTCAGCACTGAGTTCTCTCCTGATAACAGGTGAGTAAATCGGAATTCGTAGTTCGGCTGATTTTAGAGGAATATTAGTAAGTTCCAAAACTCCACACTTAGAAACTTTTCTGCTGAAAACCACAGAATGGATTCCTATGGAAGGAAATACAAGTTACTGGTAAGTACGCTTAGAATTACTTTTCAGGGTCAGTGCTGGGCTAAAAGATGCAGCACTGGGGTCTCTCCTGATAACAGGTGAGTAAATCAGAATTCGTAGTTCGGCTGATTTTAGAGGAATATTTGTAAGTTACAAAACTCCACACGTTGATACTTTTCTACTGTAAACCACACAGTGGATTTCTATGAAAGGAAATACAAGTTATTGGTAAGTATGCTTAGAATTACTTTTCTGGGTCAGTGCTGGGCTAAAAGATGCAGCACTGGGTTGTCTCCTGATAACAGGTGTGTAAATTGGAATTCGTATTTCGGCTGATTTTAGAGGAATATTTGTAAGTTTCAAAACTCCACACGTAGAAGAATTTCCAAGTGAAACCAGTCAATGTTAGCCTATGGAAGGAAATACAAGTTACTGGTAAGTAGGCTTAGAATTACCTTTCAGGGTCAGTGCTGGGCTAAAAGATGCAGCACTGGGTTCTCTCCTGATAACAGGTGAGTAAAATGGAATTCGTAGTTCGGCTGATTTTAGAGGAATATTTGTAAGTTCCAAAACTCCACACTTAGAAACTTTTCTGCTGAAAACCACAGAATGGATTCCTATGGAAGGAAATACAAGTTACTGGTAAGTACGCTTAGAATTACTTTTCAGGGTCAGTGCTGGGCTAAAAGATGCAGCACTGGGGTCTCTCCTGATAACAGGTGAGTCAATCGGAATTCGTAGTTCGGCTGATTTTAGAGGAATATTTGTAAGTTCCAAAACTCCACACTTAGATACTTTTCTACTGTAAACCACACAGTGGATTTCTATGAAAGGAAATACAAGTTATTGGTAAGTATGCTTAGAATTACTTTTCTGGGTCAGTGCTGGGCTAAAAGATGCAGCACTGGGTTGTCTCCTGATAACAGGTGTGTAAATTGGAATTCGTATTTCGGCTGATTTTAGAGGAATATTTGTAAGTTTCAAAACTCCACACGTAGAAGAATTTCCAAGTGAAACCAGTCAATGTTAGCCTATGGAAGGAAATTCAAGTTACTGTTAAGAACGGTTAGAATTACTTTATAGGATCAGTACTGGCCTTAAAGATTCAGCAGTGGGTTCTCCCCTGATAACAGGTGAGTACATTGGAATTCGTAGTTCGTCTGATTTTAGAGGAATATTTGTAAATTCCAAAACTCCACACTTAGAAGAATTTCCAAGTGAAACCAGTCAATGTTAGCCTATGGAAGGAAATTCAAGTTACTGGTAAGTACGGTTAGAATTACTTTTCAGGATCAGTACTGGCCTTAAAGATTCAGCACTGAGGTCTCTCCTGATAACAGGTGAGTAAATCGAAATTCGTAGTTCGGCTGATTTTAGAGGAATATTTGTAAGTTCCAAAACTCCACACTTTGATACTTTTCAGCTGAAAACCACAGAATGGATTCCTATGGAAGGAAATACAAGTTACTGGTAAGTACGCTTAGAATTACTTTTCAGGGTCAGTACTGGGCTAAAAGATGTAGCACTGGGATCTCTCCTGATAACAGGTGAGTAAATCGGAATTCGTAGTTTGGCTGATTTTAGAGGAATATTTGTAAGTTCCAAAACTCCACACTTTGATACTTTTCAGCTGAAAACCACACAATGGATTCCTATGGAAGGAAATACAAGTTACTGGTAAGTACGCTTAAAATTAATTTTCAGGGTCAGTGCTGGGCTAAAAGATGCAGCACTGAGTTCTCTCCTGATAACAGGTGAGTAAATCGGAATTCCTAGTTCGGCTTATTTTAGAGGAATATTTGTAAGTTCAAAAAATCCAGACTTAGAAACTTTTCTGCTGAAAACCACACAATGGATTCCTATGGAAGGAAATACAAGTTACTGGTAAGTACGCTTCGAATTACTTTTCAGGGTCGGTGCTGGGCTAAAAGATGCAGCACTGGGTTCTCTCCTGATAACAGGTGGGTAAATCGGAATTCGTAGTTCGGCTGATTTTAGAGGAATATTAGTAAGTTCCAAAACTCCACACTTAGAAACTTTTCTGCAGAAAACCACTCCATGGATTCCTATGGAAGGAAATACAAGTTACTGGTAAGTACGCTTAGAATTACCTTTCAGGGTCAGTGCTGGGCTAAAAGATGCAGCACTGGGTTCTCTCCTGATAACAGGTGAGTAAAACGGAATTCGTAGTTCGGCTGATTTTAGAGGAATATTTGTATGTTCCAAAACTCCACACTTAGAAACTTTTCTGCTGAAAACCACAGAATGGATTCCTATGGAAGGAAATACAAGTTACTGGTAAGTACGCTTAGAATTAATTTTCAGGGTCAGTGCTGGGCTAAAAGATGCAGCACTGGGGTCTCTCCTGATAACAGGTGAGTAAATCGGAATTCGTAGTTCAGCTGATTTTAGAGGAATATTTGTAAGTTCCAAAACTCCACACTTAGATACTTTTCTGCTGAAAACCACACAATGGATTCCTATGGAAGGAAATACAAGTTACTGGTAAGTACGCTTCGAATTACTTTTCAGGGTCAGTGCTGGGCTAAAAGATGCAGCACTTGGTTGTCTCCTGATAACATGTGAGTAAATCGGAATTCGTAGTTCGGTGATTTTAGAGGAATATTTTAAAGTTCCAAAACTCCACACTTAGAAGAATTTCCAAGTGAAACCACTCAATGTTAGCCTATGGAAGGAAATTCAAGTTGCTGGTAAGAATGGTTAGAATTACTTTATAGAATCAGTACTGGCCTTAAAGATTCAGCAGTGGGTTCTCCCCTGATAACAGGTGAGTACATTGGAATTCGTAGTTCGTCTGATTTTAGAGGAATATTTGTAAATTCCAAAACTCCACACTTAGAAGAATTTCCAAGTGAAACCAGTCAATGTTAGCCTATGGAAGGAAATTCAAGTTACTGGTAAGTACGGTTAGAATTACTTTTCAGGATCAGTACTGGCCTTAAAGATTCAGCACTGAGGTCTCTCCTGATAACAGGTGAGTAAATCGAAATTCGTAGTTCGGCTGATTTTAGAGGAATATTTGTAAGTTCCAAAACTCCACACTTTGATACTTTTCAGCTGAAAACCACAGAATGGATTCCTATGGAAGGAAATACAAGTTACTGGTAAGTATACTTAGAATTACTTTTCAGGGTCAGTACTGGGCTAAAAGATGTAGCACTGGGATCTCTCCTGATAACAGGTGAGTAAATCGGAATTCGTAGTTTGGCTGATTTTAGAGGAATATTTGTAAGTTCCAAAACTCCACACTTTGATACTTTTCAGCTGAAAACCACACAATGGATTCCTATGGAAGGAAATACAAGTTACTGGTAAGTACGCTTAAAATTAATTTTCAGGGTCAGTGCTGGGCTAAAAGATGCAGCACTGAGTTCTCTCCTGATAACAGGTGAGTAAATCGGAATTCCTAGTTCGGCTTATTTTAGAGGAATATTTGTAAGTTCAAAAAATCCAGACTTAGAAACTTTTCTGCTGAAAACCACACAATGGATTCCTATGGAAGGAAATACAAGTTACTGGTAAGTACGCTTCGAATTACTTTTCAGGGTCAGTGCTGGGCTAAAAGATGCAGCACTGGGTTCTCTCCTGATAACAGGTGGGTAAATCGGAATTCGTAGTTCGGCTGATTTTAGAGGAATATTAGTAAGTTCCAAAACTCCACACTTAGAAACTTTTCTGCAGAAAACCACTCCATGGATTCCTATGGAAGGAAATACAAGTTACTGGTAAGTACGCTTAGAATTACCTTTCAGGGTCAGTGCTGGGCTAAAAGATGCAGCACTGGGTTCTCTCCTGATAACAGGTGAGTAAAACGGAATTCGTAGTTCGGCTGATTTTAGAGGAATATTTGTATGTTCCAAAACTCCACACTTAGAAACTTTTCTGCTGAAAACCACAGAATGGATTCCTATGGAAGGAAATACAAGTTACTGGTAAGTACGCTTAGAATTAATTTTCAGGGTCAGTGCTGGGCTAAAAGATGCAGCACTGGGGTCTCTCCTGATAACAGGTGAGTAAATCGGAATTAGTAGTTTGGCTGATTTTAGAGGAATATTTGTAAGTTCCAAAACTCCACACTTAGATACTTGTCTGCTGAAAACCACACAATGGATTCCTATGGAAGGAAATACAAGTTACTGGTAAGTACGCTTCGAATTACTTTTCAGGGTCAGTGCTGGGCTAAAAGATGCAGCACTTGGTTGTTTCCTGATAACAGGTGAGTAAATCGGAATTCGTAGTTCTGCTGATTTTAGAGGAATATTTGTAAGTTCCAAAACTCCACACTTAGAAACTTTTCTGCTGATAACCACACAATGGATTCCTATGGAAGGAAATACAAGTTACTGGCAAGTACGCTTAGAAATACTTTTCAGGGTCAGTGCTGGGCTAAAAGATGCAGCACTGAGTTCTCTGCTGATAACATGTGAGTAAATCGGAAATTCGTAGTTCGGTGATTTTAGAGGAATATTTTAAAGTTCCAAAACTCCACACTTAGAAGAATTTCCAAGTGAAACCAGTCAATGTAAGCCTATGGCAGGAAATACAAGTTACTTGTAAGTACGCTTAGAATTACTTTTCAGGGTCAGTGCTGGGCTAAAAGATGCAGCACTGGGTTCTCTCCTGATAACAGGTGAGTAAATCAGAATTCGTAGTTCGGCTGATTTTAGAGGAATATTTGTAAGTTCCAAAACTCCACACTTAGATACTTTTCTGCTGAAAACCACACAATGGATTCCTATGGAAGGAAATACAAGTTACTGGTAAGTACGCTTCGAATTACTTTTCAGGGTCAGTGCTGGGCTAAAAGATGCAGCACTTGGTTGTCTCCTGATAACATGTGAGTAAATCGGAATTCGTAGTTCGGTGATTTTAGAGGAATATTTTAAAGTTCCAAAACTCCACACTTAGAAGAATTTCCAAGTGAAACCACTCAATGTTAGCCTATGGAAGGAAATTCAAGTTGCTGGTAAGAATGGTTAGAATTACTTTATAGAATCAGTACTGGCCTTAAAGATTCAGCAGTGGGTTCTCCCCTGATAACAGGTGAGTACATTGGAATTCGTAGTTCGTCTGATTTTAGAGGAATATTTGTAAATTCCAAAACTCCACACTTAGAAGAATTTCCAAGTGAAACCAGTCAATGTTAGCCTATGGAAGGAAATTCAAGTTACTGGTAAGTACGGTTAGAATTACTTTTCAGGATCAGTACTGGCCTTAAAGATTCAGCACTGAGGTCTCTCCTGATAACAGGTGAGTAAATCGAAATTCGTAGTTCGGCTGATTTTAGAGGAATATTTGTAACTTCCAAAACTCCACACTTAGATACTTTTCTGCTGAAAACCACACAATGGATTCCTATGGAAGGAAATACAAGTTACTGGTAAGTACGCTTCGAATTACTTTTCAGGGTCAGTGCTGGGCTAAAAGATGCAGCACTTGGTTGTTTCCTGATAACAGGTGAGTAAATCGGAATTCGAAGTTCGGCTGATTTTAGAGGAATATTTGTAAGTTCCAAAACTCCACACTTAGAAACTTATCTGCTGATAACCACAAAATGGATTCCTATGGAAGGAAATACAAGTTACTGGCAAGTACGCTTAGAATTACTTTTCAGGGTCAGTGCTGGGCTAAAGGATGCAGCACTGAGTTCTCTCCTGATAACATGTGAGTAAATCGGAAATTCTTAGTTCGGTGATTTTAGAGGAATATTTTAAAGTTCCAAAACTCCACACTCAGAAGAATTTCCAAGGGAAACCAGTCAATGTTAGCCTATGGAAGGAAATACAAGTTACTGGTAAGTACGGTTAGAATTACATTTCAAGATCAGTACTGGCCTTAAAGATTCAGCACTGAGGTCTCTCCTGATAACAGGTGAGTAAATCGGAATTCGTAGTTCGGCTGATTTTAGAGGAATATTTTAAAGTTCCAAAACTCCACACTTAGAAGAATTTCCAAGTGAAACCAGTCAATGTTAGCCTATGGAAGGAAATTCAAGTTACTGGCAAGTACGGTTAGAATTACTTTTCAGGATCAGTACTGGCCTTAAAGATTCAGCAATGGGTTCTCCCCTGATAACAGGTGAGTAAATCGGAATTCGTAGTTCGGCTGATTTTAGAGGAATATTTGTAAGCTCCTAAACATCACACTTAGAAACTTTACTGCTGAAAACCACAGAATGGATTCCTATGGAAGGAAACACAAGCTACTGGTAAGTACGCTTAGAATTACTTTTCAGGGTCAGTGCTGGGCTAAAAGATGCAGCACTGGGTTCTCTCCTGATAACAGGTGAGTAAATTGGAATTCGTCGTTCCCGCTGATTTTAGAGGAATATTTGTAAGTTCCAAAACACCACACTTAGAAACTTTTCTGCTGAAAACCACATAATGGATTCCTATGGAAGGAAATACAAGTTACTGGTAAGTATGCTTAGAATTACTTTTCAGGGTCAATGCTGGGCTAAAAGATGCAGCACTGGGGTCTCTCCTGATAACAGGTGAGTAAATCGGAATTCGTAGTTCAGCTGATTTTAGAGGAATATTTGTAAGTTCCAAAACTCCACACTTAGATACTTTTCTGCTAAAAACCACACAATGGATTCCTATGGAAGGAAATACAAGTTACTGGTAAGTACGCTTCGAATTACTTTTCAGGGTCAGTGCTGGGCTAAAAGATGCAGCACTTGGTTGTCTCCTGATAACATGTGAGTAAATCGGAATTCGTAGTTCGGTGATTTTAGAGGAATATTTTAAAGTTCCAAATCTCCACACTTAGAAGAATTTCCAAGTGAAACCACTCAATGTTAGCCTATGGAAGGAAATTCAAGTTGCTGGTAAGAATGGTTAGAATTACTTTATAGAATCAGTACAGGCCTTAAAGATTCAGCAGTGGGTTCTCCCCTGATAACAGGTGAGTACATTGGAATTCGTAGTTCGTCTGATTTTAGAGGAATATTTGTAAATTCCAAAACTCCACACTTAGAAGAATTTCCAAGTGAAACCAGTCAATGTTAGCCTATGGAAGGAAATTCAAGTTACTGGTAAGTACGGTTAGAATTACTTTTCAGGATCAGTACTGGCCTTAAAGATTCAGCACTGAGGTCTCTCCTGATAACAGGTGAGTAAATCGAAATTCGTAGTTCGGCTGATTTTAGAGGAATATTTGTAAGTTCCAAAACTCCACACTTTGATACTTTTCAGCTGAAAACCACAGAATGGATTCCTATGGAAGGAAATACAAGTTACTGGTAAGTACGCTTAGAATTACTTTTCAGGGTCAGTACTGGGCTAAAAGATGTAGCACTGGGATCTCTCCTGATAACAGGTGAGTAAATCGGAATTCGTAGTTTGGCTGATTTTAGAGGAATATTTGTAAGTTCCAAAACTCCACACTTTGATACTTTTCAGCTGAAAACCACACAATGGATTCCTATGGAAGGAAATACAAGTTACTGGTAAGTACGCTTAAAATTAATTTTCAGGGTCAGTGCTGGGCTAAAAGATGCAGCACTGAGTTCTCTCCTGATAACAGGTGAGTAAATCGGAATTCCTAGTTCGGCTTATTTTAGAGGAATATTTGTAAGTTCAAAAAATCCAGACTTAGAAACTTTTCTGCTGAAAACCACACAATGGATTCCTATGGAAGGAAATACAAGTTACTGGTAAGTACGCTTCGAATTACTTTTCAGGGTCAGTGCTGGGCTAAAAGATGCAGCACTGGGTTCTCTCCTGATAACAGGTGGGTAAATCGGAATTCGTAGTTCGGCTGATTTTAGAGGAATATTAGTAAGTTCCAAAACTCCACACTTAGAAACTTTTCTGCAGAAAACCACTCCATGGATTCCTATGGAAGGAAACACAAGTTACTGGTAAGTACGCTTAGAATTACCTTTCAGGGTCAGTGCTGGGCTAAAAGATGCAGCACTGGGTTCTCTCCTGATAACAGGTGAGTAAAACGGAATTCGTAGTTCGGCTGATTTTAGAGGAATATTTGTATGTTCCAAAACTCCACACTTAGAAACTTTTCTGCTGAAAACCACAGAATGGATTCCTATGGAAGGAAATACAAGTTACTGGTAAGTACGCTTAGAATTAATTTTTAGGGTCAGTGCTGGGCTAAAAGATGCAGCACTGGGGTCTCTCCTGATAACAGGTGAGTAAATCGGAATTCGTAGTTTGGCTGATTTTAGAGGAATATTTGTAAGTTCCAAAACTCCACACTTAGATACTTGTCTGCTGAAAACCACACAATGGATTCCTATGGAAGGAAATACAAGTTACTGGTAAGTACGCTTCGAATTACTTTTCAGGGTCAGTGCTGGGCTAAAAGATGCAGCACTTGGTTGTTTCCTGATAACAGGTGAGTAAATCGGAATTCGTAGTTCTGCTGATTTTAGAGGAATATTTGTAAGTTCCAAAACTCCACACTTAGAAACTTTTCTGCTAATAACCACACAATGGATTCCTGTGGAAGGAAATACAAGTTACTGGCAAGTACGCTTAGAAATACTTTTCAGGGTCAATGCTGGGCTAAAAGATGCAGCACTGAGTTCTCTGCTGATAACATGTGAGTAAATCGGAAATTCGTAGTTCGGTGATTTTAGAGGAATATTTTAAAGTTCCAAAACTCCACACTTAGAAGAATTTCCAAGTGAAACCAGTCAATGTAAGCCTATGGCAGGAAATACAAGTTAATTGTAAGTACGCTTAGAATTACTTTTCAGGGTCAGTGCTGGGCTAAAAGATGCAGCACTGGGTTCTCTCCTGATAACAGGTGAGTAAATCGGAATTCGTAGTTCGGCTGATTTTAGAGGAATATTTGTAAGTTCCAAAACTCCACACTTAGATACTTTTCTGCTGAAAACCACACAATGGATTCCTATGGAAGGAAATACAAGTTAGTGGTAAGTACGCTCCAAATTACTTTTCAGGGTCAGTGCTGGGCTAAAAAATGCAGCACTTGGTTGTCTCCTGAGAACATGTGAGTAAATCGGAATTCGTAGTTCGGTGATTTTAGAGGAATATTTTAAAGTTCCAAAACTCCACACTTAGAAGAATTTCCAAGTGAAACCAGTCAATGTTAGCCTATGGCAGGAAATACAAGTTACTGGTAAGTACGCTTAGAATGACTTTTCAGGGTCAGTGCTGGGCTAAAAGATGCAGCACTGGGTTCTCTCCTGATAACAGGTGAGTAAATCGGAATTCGTAGTTCGGCTGATTTTAGAGGAATATTTGTAAGTTCCAAAACTCCACACTTAGAAACTTTTCTGCTGAAAACCACACAATGGATTCCTATGGAAGGAAATACAAGTCACTGGTAAGTACCCTTAGAATTACTTTTCATGGTCAGTGCTGGGCTAAAAGATGCAGCACTGAGTTCTCTCCTGATAACAGGTGAGTAAAATGGAATTCGTAGTTCGGCTGATTTTAAAGGAATATTTGTAAGTTCCAAAACATCACACTTAGAAACTTTTCTGCTGAAAACCACAGAATGGATTCCTATGGAAGGAAATACAAGTTACTGGTAAGTACGCTTAGAATTAAGTTTCAGGGTCAGTACTGGGCTAAAAGATGTAGCACTGAGTTCTCTCCTGATAACAGGTGAGTAAATCGGAATTCCTAGTTCGGCTTATTTTAGAGGAATATTTGTAAGTTCAAAAAATCCACACTTAGAAACTTTTCTGCTGAAAACCACACAATGGATTCCTATGGAAGGAAATACAAGTTACTGGTAAGTACGCTTCGAATTACTTTTCAGGGTCAGTGCTGGGCTAAAAGATGCAGCACTTGGTTGTTTCCTAATAATAGATGAGTAAATCGGAATTCGTAGTTCGGCTGATTTTAGAGGAATATTTGTATGTTCCAAAACTACACACTTAGATACTTTTCTACTGAAAACCACACAGTGGATTCCTATGGAAGGAAATACAAGTTACTGGTAAGTATGCTTAGAATTACTTTACAGGGTCAGTGCTGGGCTAAAAGATGCAGCACTGGGTTGTCTCCTGATAACAGGTGTGTAAATCGGAATTCGTATTTCGGCTGATTTTAGAGGAATATTTGTAAGTTTCAAAACTCCACACGTAGAAGAATTTCCAAGTGAAACCAGTCAATGTTAGCCTATGGAAGGAAATTCAAGTTACTGGTAAGAACGGTTAGAATTACTTTTCAGGATCAGTACTGGTCTTAAAGATTCAGCAGTGGGTTCTCCCCTGATAACAGGTGAGTAAATTGGAATTTGGAGTTCGGCTAATTTTAGAGGAATATTTGTAAGTTCCAAAACTCCACACTTAGAAGAATTTCCAAGTGAAACCAGTCAATGTTAGCCTATGGAAGTAAATTCAAGTTACTTGTAAGTACGGTTAGAATTACTTTTCAGGATCAGTATTGGCCTTAAAGATTCAGCACTGAGTTCTCTCCTGATAACAGGTGAGTAAATCGGAATTCGTAGTTCGGCTGATTTTAGAGGAATATTAGTAAGTTCCAAAACTCCACACTTAGAAACTTTTCTGCTGAAAACCACAGAATGGATTCCTATGGAAGGAAATACAAGTTACTGGTAAGTATGCTTAGAATTACTTTTCAGGGTCAGTGCTGGGCTAAAAGATGCAGCACTGGGGTCTCTCCTGATAACAGGTGAGTAAATCAGAATTCGTAGTTCGGCTGATTTTAGAGGAATATTTGTAAGTTACAAAACTCCACACGTTGATACTTTTCTACTGTAAACCACACAGTGGATTTCTATGAAAGGAAATACAAGTTATTGGTAAGTATGCTTAGAATTACTTTTCTGGGTCAGTGCTGGGCTAAAAGATGCAGCACTGGGTTGTCTCCTGATAACAGGTGTGTAAATTGGAATTCGTATTTCGGCTGATTTTAGAGGAATATTTGTAAGTTTCAAAACTCCACACGTAGAAGAATTTCCAAGTGAAACCAGTCAATGTTAGCCTATGGAAGGAAATACAAGTTACTGGTAAGTAGGCTTAGAATTACCTTTCAGGGTCAGTGCTGGGCTAAAAGATGCAGCACTGGGTTCTCTCCTGATAACAGGTGAGTAAAATGGAATTCGTAGTTCGGCTGATTTTAGAGGAATATTTGTAAGTTCCAAAACTCCACACTTAGAAACTTTTCTGCTGAAAACCACAGAATGGATTCCTATGGAAGGAAATACAAGTTACTGGTAAGTACGCTTAGAATTACTTTTCAGGGTCAGTGCTGGGCTAAAAGATACAGCACTGGGGTCTCTCCTGATAACAGGTGAGTCAATCGGAATTCGTAGTTCGGCTGATTTTAGAGGAATATTTGTAAGTTCCAAAACTCCACACTTAGATACTTTTCTACTGTAAACCACACAGTGGATTTCTATGAAAGGAAATACAAGTTATTGGTAAGTATGCTTAGAATTACTTTTCTGGGTCAGTGCTGGGCTAAAAGATGCAGCACTGGGTTGTCTCCTGATAACAGGTGTGTAAATTGGAATTCGTATTTCGGCTGATTTTAGAGGAATATTTGTAAGTTTCAAAACTCCACACGTAGAAGAATTTCCAAGTGAAACCAGTCAATGTTAGCCTATGGAAGGAAATTCAAGTTACTGTTAAGAACGGTTAGAATTACTTTATAGGATCAGTACTGGCCTTAAAGATTCAGCAGTGGGTTCTCCCCTGATAACAGGTGAGTACATTGGAATTCGTAGTTCGTCTGATTTTAGAGGAATATTTGTAAATTCCAAAACTCCACACTTAGAAGAATTTCCAAGTGAAACCAGTCAATGTTAGCCTATGGAAGGAAATTCAAGTTACTGGTAAGTACGGTTAGAATTACTTTTCAGGATCAGTACTGGCCTTAAAGATTCAGCACTGAGGTCTCTCCTGATAACAGGTGAGTAAATCGAAATTCGTAGTTCGGCTGATTTTAGAGGAATATTTGTAAGTTCCAAAACTCCACACTTTGATACTTTTCAGCTGAAAACCACAGAATGGATTCCTATGGAAGGAAATACAAGTTACTGGTAAGTACGCTTAGAATTACTTTTCAGGGTCAGTACTGGGCTAAAAGATGTAGCACTGGGATCTCTCCTGATAACAGGTGAGTAAATCGGAATTCGTAGTTTGGCTGATTTTAGAGGAATATTTGTAAGTTCCAAAACTCCACACTTTGATACTTTTCAGCTGAAAACCACACAATGGATTCCTATGGAAGGAAATACAAGTTACTGGTAAGTACGCTTAGAATTAATTTTCAGGGTCAGTGCTGGGCTAAAAGATGCAGCACTGGGGTCTCTCCTGATAACAGGTGAGTAAATCGGAATTCGTAGTTTGGCTGATTTTAGAGGAATATTTGTAAGTTCCAAAACTCCACACTTAGATACTTGTCTGCTGAAAACCACACAATGGATTCCTATGGAAGGAAATACAAGTTACTGGTAAGTACGCTTCGAATTACTTTTCAGGGTCAGTGCTGGGCTAAAAGATGCAGCACTTGGTTGTTTCCTGATAACAGGTGAGTAAATCGGAATTCGTAGTTCTGCTGATTTTAGAGGAATATTTGTAAGTTCCAAAACTCCACACTTAGAAACTTTTCTGCTGATAACCACACAATGGATTCCTATGGAAGGAAATACAAGTTACTGGCAAGTACGCTTAGAAATACTTTTCAGGGTCAGTGCTGGGCTAAACGATGCAGCACTGAGTTCTCTGCTGATAACATGTGAGTAAATCGGAAATTCGTAGTTCGGTGATTTTAGAGGAATATTTTAAAGTTCCAAAACTCCACACTTAGAAGAATTTCCAAGTGAAACCAGTCAATGTAAGCCTATGGCAGGAAATACAAGTTACTTGTAAGTACGCTTAGAATTACTTTTCAGGGTCAGTGCTGGGCTAAAAGATGCAGCACTGGGTTCTCTCCTGATAACAGGTGAGTAAATCGGAATTCGTAGTTCGGCTGATTTTAGAGGAATATTTGTAAGTTCCAAAACTCCACACTTAGATACTTTTCTGCTGAAAACCACACAATGGATTCCTATGGAAGGAAATACAAGTTACTGGTAAGTACGCTTCGAATTACTTTTCAGGGTCAGTGCTGGGCTAAAAGATGCAGCACTTGGTTGTCTCCTGATAACATGTGAGTAAATCGGAATTCGTAGTTCGGTGATTTTAGAGGAATATTTTAAAGTTCCAAAACTCCACACTTAGAAGAATTTCCAAGTGAAACCACTCAATGTTAGCCTATGGAAGGAAATTCAAGTTGCTGGTAAGAATGGTTAGAATTACTTTATAGAATCAGTACTGGCCTTAAAGATTCAGCAGTGGGTTCTCCACTGATAACAGGTGAGTACATTGGAATTCGTAGTTCGTCTGATTTTAGAGGAATATTTGTAAATTCCAAAACTCCACACTTAGAAGAATTTCCAAGTGAAACCAGTCAATGTTAGCCTATGGAAGGAAATTCAAGTTACTGGTAAGTACGGTTAGAATTACTTTTCAGGATCAGTACTGGCCTTAAAGATTCAGCACTGAGGTCTCTCCTGATAACAGGTGAGTAAATCGAAATTCGTAGTTCGGCTGATTTTAGAGGAATATTTGTAACTTCCAAAACTCCACACTTAGATACTTTTCTGCTGAAAACCACACAATGGATTCCTATGGAAGGAAATACAAGTTACTGGTAAGTACGCTTCGAATTACTTTTCAGGGTCAGTGCTGGGCTAAAAGATGCAGCACTTGGTTGTTTCCTGATAACAGGTGAGTAAATCGGAATTCGAAGTTCGGCTGATTTTAGAGGAATATTTGTAAGTTCCAAAACTCCACACTTAGAAACTTATCTGCTGATAACCACACAATGGATTCCTATGGAAGGAAATACAAGTTACTGGCAAGTACGCTTAGAATTACTTTTCAGGGTCAGTGCTGGGCTAAAGGATGCAGCACTGAGTTCTCTCCTGATAACATGTGAGTAAATCGGAAATTCTTAGTTCGGTGATTTTAGAGGAATATTTTAAAGTTCCAAAACTCCACACTCAGAAGAATTTCCAAGGGAAACCAGTCAATGTTAGCCTATGGAAGGAAATACAAGTTACTGGTAAGTATGGTTAGAATTACATTTCAAGATCAGTACTGGCCTTAAAGATTCAGCACTGAGGTCTCTCCTGATAACAGGTGAGTAAATCGGAATTCGTAGTTCGGCTGATTTTAGAGGAATATTTTAAAGTTCCAAAACTCCACACTTAGAAGAATTTCCAAGTGAAACCAGTCAATGTTAGCCTATGGAAGGAAATTCAAGTTACTGGCAAGTACGGTTAGAATTACTTTTCAGGATCAGTACTGGCCTTAAAGATTCAGCAATGGGTTCTCCCCTGATAACAGGTGAGTAAATCGGAATTCGTAGTTCGGCTGATTTTAGAGGAATATTTGTAAGCTCCTAAACATCACACTTAGAAACTTTACTGCTGAAAACCACAGAATGGATTCCTATGGAAGGAAACACAAGCTACTGGTAAGTACGCTTAGAATTACTTTTCAGGGTCAGTGCTGGGCTAAAAGATGCAGCACTGGGTTCTCTCCTGATAACAGGTGAGTAAATTGGAATTCGTCGTTCCCGCTGATTTTAGAGGAATATTTGTAAGTTCCAAAACACCACACTTAGAAACTTTTCTGCTGAAAACCACATAATGGATTCCTATGGAAGGAAATACAAGTTACTGGTAAGTATGCTTAGAATTACTTTTCAGGGTCAATGCTGGGCTAAAAGATGCAGCACTGGGGTCTCTCCTGATAACAGGTGAGTAAATCGGAATTCGTAGTTCAGCTGATTTTAGAGGAATATTTGTAAGTTCCAAAACTCCACACTTAGATACTTTTCTGCTAAAAACCACACAATGGATTCCTATGGAAGGAAATACAAGTTACTGGTAAGTACGCTTCGAATTACTTTTCAGGGTCAGTGCTGGGCTAAAAGATGCAGCACTTGGTTGTCTCCTGATAACATGTGAGTAAATCGGAATTCGTAGTTCGGTGATTTTAGAGGAATATTTTAAAGTTCCAAAACTCCACACTTAGAAGAATTTCCAAGTGAAACCACTCAATGTTAGCCTATGGAAGGAAATTCAAGTTGCTGGTAAGAATGGTTAGAATTACTTTATAGAATCAGTACTGGCCTTAAAGATTCAGCAGTGGGTTCTCCCCTGATAACAGGTGAGTACATTGGAATTCGTAGTTCGTCTGATTTTAGAGGAATATTTGTAAATTCCAAAACTCCACACTTAGAAGAATTTCCAAGTGAAACCAGTCAATGTTAGCCTATGGAAGGAAATTCAAGTTACTGGTAAGTACGGTTAGAATTACTTTTCAGGATCAGTACTGGCCTTAAAGATTCAGCACTGAGGTCTCTCCTGATAACAGGTGAGTAAATCGAAATTCGTAGTTTGGCTGATTTTAGAGGAATATTTGTAAGTTCCAAAACTCCACACTTTGATACTTTTCAGCTGAAAACCACAGAATGGATTCCTATGGAAGGAAATACAAGTTACTGGTAAGTACGCTTAGAATTACTTTTCAGGGTCAGTACTGGGCTAAAAGATGTAGCACTGGGATCTCTCCTGATAACAGGTGAGTAAATCGGAATTCGTAGTTTGGCTGATTTTAGAGGAATATTTGTAAGTTCCAAAACTCCACACTGATACTTTTCAGCTGAAAACCACACAATGGATTCCTATGGAAGGAAATACAAGTTACTGGTAAGTACGCTTAAAATTAATTTTCAGGGTCAGTGCTGGGCTAAAAGATGCAGCACTGAGTTCTCTCCTGATAACAGGTGAGTAAATCGGAATTCCTAGTTCGGCTTATTTTAGAGGAATATTTGTAAGTTCAAAAAATCCAGACTTAGAAACTTTTCTGCTGAAAACCACACAATGGATTCCTATGGAAGGAAATACAAGTTACTGGTAAGTACGCTTCGAATTACTTTTCAGGGTCAGTGCTGGGCTAAAAGATGCAGCACTGGGTTCTCTCCTGATAACAGGTGGGTAAATCGGAATTCGTAGTTCGGCTGATTTTAGAGGAATATTAGTAAGTTCCAAAACTCCACACTTAGAAACTTTTCTGCAGAAAACCACTCCATGGATTCCTATGGAAGGAAACACAAGTTACTGGTAAGTACGCTTAGAATTACCTTTCAGGGTCAGTGCTGGGCTAAAAGATGCAGCACTGGGTTCTCTCCTGATAACAGGTGAGTAAAACGGAATTCGTAGTTCGGCTGATTTTAGAGGAATATTTGTATGTTCCAAAACTCCACACTTAGAAACTTTTCTGCTGAAAACCACAGAATGGATTCCTATGGAAGGAAATACAAGTTACTGGTAAGTACGCTTAGAATTAATTTTTAGGGTCAGTGCTGGGCTAAAAGATGCAGCACTGGGGTCTCTCCTGATAACAGGTGAGTAAATCGGAATTCGTAGTTTGGCTGATTTTAGAGGAATATTTGTAAGTTCCAAAACTCCACACTTAGATACTTGTCTGCTGAAAACCACACAATGGATTCCTATGGAAGGAAATACAAGTTACTGGTAAGTACGCTTCGAATTACTTTTCAGGGTCAGTGCTGGGCTAAAAGATGCAGCACTTGGTTGTTTCCTGATAACAGGTGAGTAAATCGGAATTCGTAGTTCTGCTGATTTTAGAGGAATATTTGTAAGTTCCAAAACTCCACACTTAGAAACTTTTCTGCTAATAACCACACAATGGATTCCTGTGGAAGGAAATACAAGTTACTGGCAAGTACGCTTAGAAATACTTTTCAGGGTCAGTGCTGGGCTAAAAGATGCAGCACTGAGTTCTCTGCTGATAACATGTGAGTAAATCGGAAATTCGTAGTTCGGTGATTTTAGAGGAATATTTTAAAGTTCCAAAACTCCACACTTAGAAGAATTTCCAAGTGAAACCAGTCAATGTAAGCCAATGGCAGGAAATACAAGTTAATTGTAAGTACGCTTAGAATTACTTTTCAGGGTCAGTGCTGGGCTAAAAGATGCAGCACTGGGTTCTCTCCTGATAACAGGTGAGTAAATCGGAATTCGTAGTTCGGCTGATTTTAGAGGAATATTTGTAAGTTCCAAAACTCCACACTTAGATACTTTTCTGCTGAAAACCACAGAATGGATTCCTATGGAAGGAAATACAAGTTACTGGTAAGTACGCTTAGAATTACTTTTCAGGGTCAGTGCTGGGCTAAAAGATGCAGCACTTGGTTGTCTCCTGATAACATGTGAGTAAATCGGAATTCGTAGTTCGGTGATTTTAGAGGAATATTTTAAAGTTCCAAAACTCCACACTTAGAAGAATTTCCAAGTGAAACCACTCAATGTTAGCCTATGGAAGGAAATTCAAGTTGCTGGTAAGAATGGTTAGAATTACTTTATAGAATCAGTACTGGCCTTAAAGATTCAGCAGTGGGTTCTCCACTGATAACAGGTGAGTACATTGGAATTCGTAGTTCGTCTGATTTTAGAGGAATATTTGTAAATTCCAAAACTCCACACTTAGAAGAATTTCCAAGTGAAACCAGTCAATGTTAGCCTATGGAAGGAAATTCAAGTTACTGGTAAGTATGGTTAGAATTACTTTTCAGGATCAGTACTGGCCTTAAAGATTCAGCACTGAGGTCTCTCCTGATAACAGGTGAGTAAATCGAAATTCGTAGTTCGGCTGATTTTAGAGGAATATTTGTAACTTCCAAAACTCCACACTTAGATACTTTTCTGCTGAAAACCACACAATGGATTCCTGTGGAAGGAAATACAAGTTACTGGTAAGTACGCTTCGAATTACTTTTCAGGGTCAGTGCTGGGCTAAAAGATGCAGCACTTGGTTGTTTCCTGATAACAGGTGAGTAAATCGGAATTCG
The DNA here is from genome assembly GCF_964204655.1 of Triturus cristatus. NCBI lineage: Eukaryota > Metazoa > Chordata > Amphibia > Caudata > Salamandridae > Triturus > Triturus cristatus. The sequence goes on from NC_140579.1 coordinate 348,551,944, forward strand.
AAGTTCGGCTGATTTTAGAGGAATATTTGTAAGTTCCAAAACTCCACACTTAGAAACTTATCTGCTGATAACCACACAATGGATTCCTATGGAAGGAAATACAAGTTACTGGCAAGTACGCTTAGAATTACTTTTCAGGGTCAGTGCTGGGCTAAAGGATGCAGCACTGAGTTCTCTCCTTATAACATGTGAGTAAATCGGAAATTCTTAGTTCGGTGATTTTAGAGGAATATTTTAAAGTTCCAAAACTCCACACTCAGAAGAATTTCCAAGGGAAACCAGTCAATGTTAGCCTATGGAAGGAAATACAAGTTACTGGTAAGTACGGTTAGAATTACATTTCAAGATCAGTACTGGCCTTAAAGATTCAGCACTGAGGTCTCTCCTGATAACAGGTGAGTAAATCGGAATTCGTAGTTCGGCTGATTTTAGAGGAATATTTTAAAGTTCCAAAACTCCACACTTAGAAGAATTTCCAAGTGAAACCAGTCAATGTTAGCCTATGGAAGGAAATTCAAGTTACTGGCAAGTACGGTTAGAATTACTTTTCAGGATCAGTACTGGCCTTAAAGATTCAGCAATGGGTTCTCCCCTGATAACAGGTGAGTAAATCGGAATTCGTAGTTCGGCTGATTTTAGAGGAATATTTGTAAGCTCCTAAACATCACACTTAGAAACTTTACTGCTGAAAACCACAGAATGGATTCCTATGGAAGGAAACACAAGCTACTGGTAAGTACGCTTAGAATTACTTTTCAGGGTCAGTGCTGGGCTAAAAGATGCAGCACTGGGTTCTCTCCTGATAACAGGTGAGTAAATTGGAATTCGTCGTTCCCGCTGATTTTAGAGGAATATTTGTAAGTTCCAAAACACCACACTTAGAAACTTTTCTGCTGAAAACCACATAATGGATTCCTATGGAAGGAAATACAAGTTACTGGTAAGTATGCTTAGAATTACTTTTCAGGGTCAATGCTGGGCTAAAAGATGCAGCACTGGGGTCTCTCCTGATAACAGGTGAGTAAATCGGAATTCGTAGTTCAGCTGATTTTAGAGGAATATTTGTAAGTTCCAAAACTCCACACTTAGATACTTTTCTGCTGAAAACCACACAATGGATTCCTATGGAAGGAAATACAAGTTACTGGTAAGTACGCTTCGAATTACTTTTCAGGGTCAGTGCTGGGCTAAAAGATGCAGCACTTGGTTGTCTCCTGATAACATGTGAGTAAATCGGAATTCGTAGTTCGGTGATTTTAGAGGAATATTTTAAAGTTCCAAAACTCCACACTTAGAAGAATTTCCAAGTGAAACCACTCAATGTTAGCCTATGGAAGGAAATTCAAGTTGCTGGTAAGAATGGTTAGAATTACTTTATAGAATCAGTACTGGCCTTAAAGATTCAGCAGTGGGTTCTCCCCTGATAACAGGTGAGTACATTGGAATTCGTAGTTCGTCTGATTTTAGAGGAATATTTGTAAATACCAAAACTCCACACTTAGAAGAATTTCCAAGTCAAACCAGTCAATGTTAGCCTATGGAAGGAAATTCAAGTTACTGGTAAGTACGGTTAGAATTACTTTTCAGGATCAGTACTGGCCTTAAAGATTCAGCACTGAGGTCTCTCCTGATAACAGGTGAGTAAATCGAAATTCGTAGTTCGGCTGATTTTAGAGGAATATTTGTAAGTTCCAAAACTCCACACTTTGATACTTTTCAGCTGAAAACCACAGAATGGATTCCTATGGAAGGAAATACAAGTTACTGGTAAGTACGCTTAGAATTACTTTTCAGGGTCAGTACTGGGCTAAAAGATGCAGCACTGGGTTCTCTCCTGATAACAGGTGAGTAAATCGGAATTCGTAGTTCGGCTGATTTTAGAGGAATATTTGTAAGTTCCAAAACTCCACACTTAGATACTTTTCTGCTGAAAACCACACAATGGATTCCTATGGAAGGAAATACAAGTTACTGGTAAGTACGCTTCGAATTACTTTTCAGGGTCAGTGCTGGGCTAAAAGATGCAGCACTTGGTTGTCTCCTGATAACATGTGAGTAAATCGGAATTCGTAGTTCGGTGATTTTAGAGGAATATTTTAAAGTTCCAAAACTCCACACTTAGAAGAATTTCCAAGTGAAACCACTCAATGTTAGCCTATGGAAGGAAATTCAAGTTGCTGGTAAGAATGGTTAGAATTACTTTATAGAATCAGTACTGGCCTTAAAGATTCAGCAGTGGGTTCTCCACTGATAACAGGTGAGTACATTGGAATTCGTAGTTCGTCTGATTTTAGAGGAATATTTGTAAATTCCAAAACTCCACACTTAGAAGAATTTCCAAGTGAAACCAGTCAATGTTAGCCTATGGAAGGAAATTCAAGTTACTGGTAAGTACGGTTAGAATTACTTTTCAGGATCAGTACTGGCCTTAAAGATTCAGCACTGAGGTCTCTCCTGATAACAGGTGAGTAAATCGAAATTCGTAGTTCGGCTGATTTTAGAGGAATATTTGTAACTTCCAAAACTCCACACTTAGATACTTTTCTGCTGAAAACCACACAATGGATTCCTATGGAAGGAAATACAAGTTACTGGTAAGTACGCTTCGAATTACTTTTCAGGGTCAGTGCTGGGCTAAAAGATGCAGCACTTGGTTGTTTCCTGATAACAGGTGAGTAAATCGGAATTCGAAGTTCGGCTGATTTTAGAGGAATATTTGTAAGTTCCAAAACTCCACACTTAGAAACTTATCTGCTGATAACCACACAATGGATTCCTATGGAAGGAAATACAAGTTACTGGCAAGTACGCTTAGAATTACTTTTCAGGGTCAGTGCTGGGCTAAAGGATGCAGCACTGAGTTCTCTCCTGATAACATGTGAGTAAATCGGAAATTCTTAGTTCGGTGATTTTAGAGGAATATTTTAAAGTTCCAAAACTCCACACTCAGAAGAATTTCCAAGGGAAACCAGTCAATGTTAGCCTATGGAAGGAAATACAAGTTACTGGTAAGTATGGTTAGAATTACATTTCAAGATCAGTACTGGCCTTAAAGATTCAGCACTGAGGTCTCTCCTGATAACAGGTGAGTAAATCGGAATTCGTAGTTCGGCTGATTTTAGAGGAATATTTTAAAGTTCCAAAACTCCACACTTAGAAGAATTTCCAAGTGAAACCAGTCAATGTTAGCCTATGGAAGGAAATTCAAGTTACTGGCAAGTACGGTTAGAATTACTTTTCAGGATCAGTACTGGCCTTAAAGATTCAGCAATGGGTTCTCCCCTGATAACAGGTGAGTAAATCGGAATTCGTAGTTCGGCTGATTTTAGAGGAATATTTGTAAGCTCCTAAACATCACACTTAGAAACTTTACTGCTGAAAACCACAGAATGGATTCCTATGGAAGGAAACACAAGCTACTGGTAAGTACGCTTAGAATTACTTTTCAGGGTCAGTGCTGGGCTAAAAGATGCAGCACTGGGTTCTCTCCTGATAACAGGTGAGTAAATTGGAATTCGTCGTTCCCGCTGATTTTAGAGGAATATTTGTAAGTTCCAAAACACCACACTTAGAAACTTTTCTGCTGAAAACCACATAATGGATTCCTATGGAAGGAAATACAAGTTACTGGTAAGTATGCTTAGAATTACTTTTCAGGGTCAATGCTGGGCTAAAAGATGCAGCACTGGGGTCTCTCCTGATAACAGGTGAGTAAATCGGAATTCGTAGTTCAGCTGATTTTAGAGGAATATTTGTAAGTTCCAAAACTCCACACTTAGATACTTTTCTGCTAAAAACCACACAATGGATTCCTATGGAAGGAAATACAAGTTACTGGTAAGTACGCTTCGAATTACTTTTCAGGGTCAGTGCTGGGCTAAAAGATGCAGCACTTGGTTGTCTCCTGATAACATGTGAGTAAATCGGAATTCGTAGTTCGGTGATTTTAGAGGAATATTTTAAAGTTCCAAAACTCCACACTTAGAAGAATTTCCAAGTGAAACCACTCAATGTTAGCCTATGGAAGGAAATTCAAGTTGCTGGTAAGAATGGTTAGAATTACTTTATAGAATCAGTACTGGCCTTAAAGATTCAGCAGTGGGTTCTCCCCTGATAACAGGTGAGTACATTGGAATTCGTAGTTCGTCTGATTTTAGAGGAATATTTGTAAATTCCAAAACTCCACACTTAGAAGAATTTCCAAGTGAAACCAGTCAATGTTAGCCTATGGAAGGAAATTCAAGTTACTGGTAAGTACGGTTAGAATTACTTTTCAGGATCAGTACTGGCCTTAAAGATTCAGCACTGAGGTCTCTCCTGATAACAGGTGAGTAAATCGAAATTCGTAGTTTGGCTGATTTTAGAGGAATATTTGTAAGTTCCAAAACTCCACACTTTGATACTTTTCAGCTGAAAACCACAGAATGGATTCCTATGGAAGGAAATACAAGTTACTGGTAAGTACGCTTAGAATTACTTTTCAGGGTCAGTACTGGGCTAAAAGATGTAGCACTGGGATCTCTCCTGATAACAGGTGAGTAAATCGGAATTCGTAGTTTGGCTGATTTTAGAGGAATATTTGTAAGTTCCAAAACTCCACACTGATACTTTTCAGCTGAAAACCACACAATGGATTCCTATGGAAGGAAATACAAGTTACTGGTAAGTACGCTTAAAATTAATTTTCAGGGTCAGTGCTGGGCTAAAAGATGCAGCACTGAGTTCTCTCCTGATAACAGGTGAGTAAATCGGAATTCCTAGTTCGGCTTATTTTAGAGGAATATTTGTAAGTTCAAAAAATCCAGACTTAGAAACTTTTCTGCTGAAAACCACACAATGGATTCCTATGGAAGGAAATACAAGTTACTGGTAAGTACGCTTCGAATTACTTTTCAGGGTCAGTGCTGGGCTAAAAGATGCAGCACTGGGTTCTCTCCTGATAACAGGTGGGTAAATCGGAATTCGTAGTTCGGCTGATTTTAGAGGAATATTAGTAAGTTCCAAAACTCCACACTTAGAAACTTTTCTGCAGAAAACCACTCCATGGATTCCTATGGAAGGAAACACAAGTTACTGGTAAGTACGCTTAGAATTACCTTTCAGGGTCAGTGCTGGGCTAAAAGATGCAGCACTGGGTTCTCTCCTGATAACAGGTGAGTAAAACGGAATTCGTAGTTCGGCTGATTTTAGAGGAATATTTGTATGTTCCAAAACTCCACACTTAGAAACTTTTCTGCTGAAAACCACAGAATGGATTCCTATGGAAGGAAATACAAGTTACTGGTAAGTACGCTTAGAATTAATTTTTAGGGTCAGTGCTGGGCTAAAAGATGCAGCACTGGGGTCTCTCCTGATAACAGGTGAGTAAATCGGAATTCGTAGTTTGGCTGATTTTAGAGGAATATTTGTAAGTTCCAAAACTCCACACTTAGATACTTGTCTGCTGAAAACCACACAATGGATTCCTATGGAAGGAAATACAAGTTACTGGTAAGTACGCTTCGAATTACTTTTCAGGGTCAGTGCTGGGCTAAAAGATGCAGCACTTGGTTGTTTCCTGATAACAGGTGAGTAAATCGGAATTCGTAGTTCTGCTGATTTTAGAGGAATATTTGTAAGTTCCAAAACTCCACACTTAGAAACTTTTCTGCTAATAACCACACAATGGATTCCTGTGGAAGGAAATACAAGTTACTGGCAAGTACGCTTAGAAATACTTTTCAGGGTCAGTGCTGGGCTAAAAGATGCAGCACTGAGTTCTCTGCTGATAACATGTGAGTAAATCGGAAATTCGTAGTTCGGTGATTTTAGAGGAATATTTTAAAGTTCCAAAACTCCACACTTAGAAGAATTTCCAAGTGAAACCAGTCAATGTAAGCCAATGGCAGGAAATACAAGTTAATTGTAAGTACGCTTAGAATTACTTTTCAGGGTCAGTGCTGGGCTAAAAGATGCAGCACTGGGTTCTCTCCTGATAACAGGTGAGTAAATCGGAATTCGTAGTTCGGCTGATTTTAGAGGAATATTTGTAAGTTCCAAAACTCCACACTTAGATACTTTTCTGCTGAAAACCACAGAATGGATTCCTATGGAAGGAAATACAAGTTACTGGTAAGTACGCTTAGAATTACTTTTCAGGGTCAGTGCTGGGCTAAAAGATGCAGCACTTGGTTGTCTCCTGATAACATGTGAGTAAATCGGAATTCGTAGTTCGGTGATTTTAGAGGAATATTTTAAAGTTCCAAAACTCCACACTTAGAAGAATTTCCAAGTGAAACCACTCAATGTTAGCCTATGGAAGGAAATTCAAGTTGCTGGTAAGAATGGTTAGAATTACTTTATAGAATCAGTACTGGCCTTAAAGATTCAGCAGTGGGTTCTCCACTGATAACAGGTGAGTACATTGGAATTCGTAGTTCGTCTGATTTTAGAGGAATATTTGTAAATTCCAAAACTCCACACTTAGAAGAATTTCCAAGTGAAACCAGTCAATGTTAGCCTATGGAAGGAAATTCAAGTTACTGGTAAGTATGGTTAGAATTACTTTTCAGGATCAGTACTGGCCTTAAAGATTCAGCACTGAGGTCTCTCCTGATAACAGGTGAGTAAATCGAAATTCGTAGTTCGGCTGATTTTAGAGGAATATTTGTAACTTCCAAAACTCCACACTTAGATACTTTTCTGCTGAAAACCACACAATGGATTCCTGTGGAAGGAAATACAAGTTACTGGTAAGTACGCTTCGAATTACTTTTCAGGGTCAGTGCTGGGCTAAAAGATGCAGCACTTGGTTGTTTCCTGATAACAGGTGAGTAAATCGGAATTCGAAGTTCGGCTGATTTTAGAGGAATATTTGTAAGTTCCAAAACTCCACACTTAGAAACTTATCTGCTGATAACCACACAATGGATTCCTATGGAAGGAAATACAAGTTACTGGCAAGTACGCTTAGAATTACTTTTCAGGGTCAGTGCTGGGCTAAAGGATGCAGCACTGAGTTCTCTCCTTATAACATGTGAGTAAATCGGAAATTCTTAGTTCGGTGATTTTAGAGGAATATTTTAAAGTTCCAAAACTCCACACTCAGAAGAATTTCCAAGGGAAACCAGTCAATGTTAGCCTATGGAAGGAAATACAAGTTACTGGTAAGTACGGTTAGAATTACATTTCAAGATCAGTACTGGCCTTAAAGATTCAGCACTGAGGTCTCTCCTGATAACAGGTGAGTAAATCGGAATTCGTAGTTCGGCTGATTTTAGAGGAATATTTTAAAGTTCCAAAACTCCACACTTAGAAGAATTTCCAAGTGAAACCAGTCAATGTTAGCCTATGGAAGGAAATTCAAGTTACTGGCAAGTACGGTTAGAATTACTTTTCAGGATCAGTACTGGCCTTAAAGATTCAGCAATGGGTTCTCCCCTGATAACAGGTGAGTAAATCGGAATTCGTAGTTCGGCTGATTTTAGAGGAATATTTGTAAGCTCCTAAACATCACACTTAGAAACTTTACTGCTGAAAACCACAGAATGGATTCCTATGGAAGGAAACACAAGCTACTGGTAAGTACGCTTAGAATTACTTTTCAGGGTCAGTGCTGGGCTAAAAGATGCAGCACTGGGTTCTCTCCTGATAACAGGTGAGTAAATTGGAATTCGTCGTTCCCGCTGATTTTAGAGGAATATTTGTAAGTTCCAAAACACCACACTTAGAAACTTTTCTGCTGAAAACCACATAATGGATTCCTATGGAAGGAAATACAAGTTACTGGTAAGTATGCTTAGAATTACTTTTCAGGGTCAATGCTGGGCTAAAAGATGCAGCACTGGGGTCTCTCCTGATAACAGGTGAGTAAATCGGAATTCGTAGTTCAGCTGATTTTAGAGGAATATTTGTAAGTTCCAAAACTCCACACTTAGATACTTTTCTGCTGAAAACCACACAATGGATTCCTATGGAAGGAAATACAAGTTACTGGTAAGTACGCTTCGAATTACTTTTCAGGGTCAGTGCTGGGCTAAAAGATGCAGCACTTGGTTGTCTCCTGATAACATGTGAGTAAATCGGAATTCGTAGTTCGGTGATTTTAGAGGAATATTTTAAAGTTCCAAAACTCCACACTTAGAAGAATTTCCAAGTGAAACCACTCAATGTTAGCCTATGGAAGGAAATTCAAGTTGCTGGTAAGAATGGTTAGAATTACTTTATAGAATCAGTACTGGCCTTAAAGATTCAGCAGTGGGTTCTCCCCTGATAACAGGTGAGTACATTGGAATTCGTAGTTCGTCTGATTTTAGAGGAATATTTGTAAATACCAAAACTCCACACTTAGAAGAATTTCCAAGTGAAACCAGTCAATGTTAGCCTATGGAAGGAAATTCAAGTTACTGGTAAGTACGGTTAGAATTACTTTTCAGGATCAGTACTGGCCTTAAAGATTCAGCACTGAGGTCTCTCCTGATAACAGGTGAGTAAATCGAAATTCGTAGTTCGGCTGATTTTAGAGGAATATTTGTAAGTTCCAAAACTCCACACTTTGATACTTTTCAGCTGAAAACCACAGAATGGATTCCTATGGAAGGAAATACAAGTTACTGGTAAGTACGCTTAGAATTACTTTTCAGGGTCAGTACTGGGCTAAAAGATGCAGCACTGGGTTCTCTCCTGATAACAGGTGAGTAAATCGGAATTCGTAGTTCGGCTGATTTTAGAGGAATATTTGTAAGTTCCAAAACTCCACACTTAGATACTTTTCTGCTGAAAACCACACAATGGATTCCTATGGAAGGAAATACAAGTTACTGGTAAGTACGCTTCGAATTACTTTTCAGGGTCAGTGCTGGGCTAAAAGATGCAGCACTTGGTTGTCTCCTGATAACATGTGAGTAAATCGGAATTCGTAGTTCGGTGATTTTAGAGGAATATTTTAAAGTTCCAAAACTCCACACTTAGAAGAATTTCCAAGTGAAACCACTCAATGTTAGCCTATGGAAGGAAATTCAAGTTGCTGGTAAGAATGGTTAGAATTACTTTATAGAATCAGTACTGGCCTTAAAGATTCAGCAGTGGGTTCTCCACTGATAACAGGTGAGTACATTGGAATTCGTAGTTCGTCTGATTTTAGAGGAATATTTGTAAATTCCAAAACTCCACACTTAGAAGAATTTCCAAGTGAAACCAGTCAATGTTAGCCTATGGAAGGAAATTCAAGTTACTGGTAAGTACGGTTAGAATTACTTTTCAGGATCAGTACTGGCCTTAAAGATTCAGCACTGAGGTCTCTCCTGATAACAGGTGAGTAAATCGAAATTCGTAGTTCGGCTGATTTTAGAGGAATATTTGTAACTTCCAAAACTCCACACTTAGATACTTTTCTGCTGAAAACCACACAATGGATTCCTATGGAAGGAAATACAAGTTACTGGTAAGTACGCTTCGAATTACTTTTCAGGGTCAGTGCTGGGCTAAAAGATGCAGCACTTGGTTGTTTCCTGATAACAGGTGAGTAAATCGGAATTCGAAGTTCGGCTGATTTTAGAGGAATATTTGTAAGTTCCAAAACTCCACACTTAGAAACTTATCTGCTGATAACCACACAATGGATTCCTATGGAAGGAAATACAAGTTACTGGCAAGTACGCTTAGAATTACTTTTCAGGGTCAGTGCTGGGCTAAAGGATGCAGCACTGAGTTCTCTCCTGATAACATGTGAGTAAATCGGAAATTCTTAGTTCGGTGATTTTAGAGGAATATTTTAAAGTTCCAAAACTCCACACTCAGAAGAATTTCCAAGGGAAACCAGTCAATGTTAGCCTATGGAAGGAAATACAAGTTACTGGTAAGTATGGTTAGAATTACATTTCAAGATCAGTACTGGCCTTAAAGATTCAGCACTGAGGTCTCTCCTGATAACAGGTGAGTAAATCGGAATTCGTAGTTCGGCTGATTTTAGAGGAATATTTTAAAGTTCCAAAACTCCACACTTAGAAGAATTTCCAAGTGAAACCAGTCAATGTTAGCCTATGGAAGGAAATTCAAGTTACTGGCAAGTACGGTTAGAATTACTTTTCAGGATCAGTACTGGCCTTAAAGATTCAGCAATGGGTTCTCCCCTGATAACAGGTGAGTAAATCGGAATTCGTAGTTCGGCTGATTTTAGAGGAATATTTGTAAGCTCCTAAACATCACACTTAGAAACTTTACTGCTGAAAACCACAGAATGGATTCCTATGGAAGGAAACACAAGCTACTGGTAAGTACGCTTAGAATTACTTTTCAGGGTCAGTGCTGGGCTAAAAGATGCAGCACTGGGTTCTCTCCTGATAACAGGTGAGTAAATTGGAATTCGTCGTTCCCGCTGATTTTAGAGGAATATTTGTAAGTTCCAAAACACCACACTTAGAAACTTTTCTGCTGAAAACCACATAATGGATTCCTATGGAAGGAAATACAAGTTACTGGTAAGTATGCTTAGAATTACTTTTCAGGGTCAATGCTGGGCTAAAAGATGCAGCACTGGGGTCTCTCCTGATAACAGGTGAGTAAATCGGAATTCGTAGTTCAGCTGATTTTAGAGGAATATTTGTAAGTTCCAAAACTCCACACTTAGATACTTTTCTGCTAAAAACCACACAATGGATTCCTATGGAAGGAAATACAAGTTACTGGTAAGTACGCTTCGAATTACTTTTCAGGGTCAGTGCTGGGCTAAAAGATGCAGCACTTGGTTGTCTCCTGATAACATGTGAGTAAATCGGAATTCGTAGTTCGGTGATTTTAGAGGAATATTTTAAAGTTCCAAAACTCCACACTTAGAAGAATTTCCAAGTGAAACCACTCAATGTTAGCCTATGGAAGGAAATTCAAGTTGCTGGTAAGAATGGTTAGAATTACTTTATAGAATCAGTACTGGCCTTAAAGATTCAGCAGTGGGTTCTCCCCTGATAACAGGTGAGTACATTGGAATTCGTAGTTCGTCTGATTTTAGAGGAATATTTGTAAATTCCAAAACTCCACACTTAGAAGAATTTCCAAGTGAAACCAGTCAATGTTAGCCTATGGAAGGAAATTCAAGTTACTGGTAAGTACGGTTAGAATTACTTTTCAGGATCAGTACTGGCCTTAAAGATTCAGCACTGAGGTCTCTCCTGATAACAGGTGAGTAAATCGAAATTCGTAGTTTGGCTGATTTTAGAGGAATATTTGTAAGTTCCAAAACTCCACACTTTGATACTTTTCAGCTGAAAACCACAGAATGGATTCCTATGGAAGGAAATACAAGTTACTGGTAAGTACGCTTAGAATTACTTTTCAGGGTCAGTACTGGGCTAAAAGATGTAGCACTGGGATCTCTCCTGATAACAGGTGAGTAAATCGGAATTCGTAGTTTGGCTGATTTTAGAGGAATATTTGTAAGTTCCAAAACTCCACACTGATACTTTTCAGCTGAAAACCACACAATGGATTCCTATGGAAGGAAATACAAGTTACTGGTAAGTACGCTTAAAATTAATTTTCAGGGTCAGTGCTGGGCTAAAAGATGCAGCACTGAGTTCTCTCCTGATAACAGGTGAGTAAATCGGAATTCCTAGTTCGGCTTATTTTAGAGGAATATTTGTAAGTTCAAAAAATCCAGACTTAGAAACTTTTCTGCTGAAAACCACACAATGGATTCCTATGGAAGGAAATACAAGTTACTGGTAAGTACGCTTCGAATTACTTTTCAGGGTCAGTGCTGGGCTAAAAGATGCAGCACTGGGTTCTCTCCTGATAACAGGTGGGTAAATCGGAATTCGTAGTTCGGCTGATTTTAGAGGAATATTAGTAAGTTCCAAAACTCCACACTTAGAAACTTTTCTGCAGAAAACCACTCCATGGATTCCTATGGAAGGAAACACAAGTTACTGGTAAGTACGCTTAGAATTACCTTTCAGGGTCAGTGCTGGGCTAAAAGATGCAGCACTGGGTTCTCTCCTGATAACAGGTGAGTAAAACGGAATTCGTAGTTCGGCTGATTTTAGAGGAATATTTGTATGTTCCAAAACTCCACACTTAGAAACTTTTCTGCTGAAAACCACAGAATGGATTCCTATGGAAGGAAATACAAGTTACTGGTAAGTACGCTTAGAATTAATTTTTAGGGTCAGTGCTGGGCTAAAAGATGCAGCACTGGGGTCTCTCCTGATAACAGGTGAGTAAATCGGAATTCGTAGTTTGGCTGATTTTAGAGGAATATTTGTAAGTTCCAAAACTCCACACTTAGATACTTGTCTGCTGAAAACCACACAATGGATTCCTATGGAAGGAAATACAAGTTACTGGTAAGTACGCTTCGAATTACTTTTCAGGGTCAGTGCTGGGCTAAAAGATGCAGCACTTGGTTGTTTCCTGATAACAGGTGAGTAAATCGGAATTCGTAGTTCTGCTGATTTTAGAGGAATATTTGTAAGTTCCAAAACTCCACACTTAGAAACTTTTCTGCTAATAACCACACAATGGATTCCTGTGGAAGGAAATACAAGTTACTGGCAAGTACGCTTAGAAATACTTTTCAGGGTCAGTGCTGGGCTAAAAGATGCAGCACTGAGTTCTCTGCTGATAACATGTGAGTAAATCGGAAATTCGTAGTTCGGTGATTTTAGAGGAATATTTTAAAGTTCCAAAACTCCACACTTAGAAGAATTTCCAAGTGAAACCAGTCAATGTAAGCCTATGGCAGGAAATACAAGTTAATTGTAAGTACGCTTAGAATTACTTTTCAGGGTCAGTGCTGGGCTAAAAGATGCAGCACTGGGTTCTCTCCTGATAACAGGTGAGTAAATCGGAATTCGTAGTTCGGCTGATTTTAGAGGAATATTTGTAAGTTCCAAAACTCCACACTTAGATACTTTTCTGCTGAAAACCACACAATGGATTCCTATGGAAGGAAATACAAGTTAGTGGTAAGTACGCTCCAAATTACTTTTCAGGGTCAGTGCTGGGCTAAAAAATGCAGCACTTGGTTGTCTCCTGAGAACATGTGAGTAAATCGGAATTCGTAGTTCGGTGATTTTAGAGGAATATTTTAAAGTTCCAAAACTCCACACTTAGAAGAATTTCCAAGTGAAACCAGTCAATGTTAGCCTATGGCAGGAAATACAAGTTACTGGTAAGTACGCTTAGAATGACTTTTCAGGGTCAGTGCTGGGCTAAAAGATGCAGCACTGGGTTCTCTCCTGATAACAGGTGAGTAAATCGGAATTCGTAGTTCGGCTGATTTTAGAGGAATATTTGTAAGTTCCAAAACTCCACACTTAGAAACTTTTCTGCTGAAAACCACAGAATGGATTCCTATGGAAGGAAATACAAGTTACTGGTAAGTACGCTTAGAATTACCTTTCAGGGTCAGTGCTGGGCTAAAAGATTCAGCACTGGGTTCTCTCCTGATAACAGGTGAGTAAAATGGAATTCGTAGTTCGGCTGATTTTAAAGGAATATTTGTAAGTTCCAAAACATCACACTTAGAAACTTTTCTGCTGAAAACCACAGAATGGATTCCTATGGAAGGAAATACAAGTTACTGGTAAGTACGCTTAGAATTACGTTTCAGGGTCAGTACTGGGCTAAAAGATGTAGCACTGAGTTCTCTCCTGATAACAGGTGAGTAAATCGGAATTCGTAGTTCGGCTGATTTTAAAGGAATATTTGTAAGTTCCAAAACATCACACTTAGAAACTTTTCTGCTGAAAACCACACAATGGATTCCTATGGAAGGAAATACAAGTTACTGGTAAGTACGCTTCGAATTACTTTTCAGGGTCAGTGCTGGGCTAAAAGATGCAGCACTTGGTTGTTTCCTGATAACAGATGAGTAAATCGGAATTCGTAGTTCGGCTGATTTTAGAGGAATATTTGTATGTTCCAAAACTACACACTTAGATACTTTTCTACTGAAAACCACACAGTGGATTCCTATGGAAGGAAATACAAGTTACTGGTAAGTATGCTTAGAATTACTTTACAGGGTCAGTGCTGGGCTAAAAGATGCAGCACTGGGTTGTCTCCTGATAACAGGTGTGTAAATCGGAATTCGTATTTCGGCTGATTTTAGAGGAATATTTGTAAGTTTCAAAACTCCACACATAGAAGAATTTCCAAGTGAAACCAGTCAATGTTAGCCTATGGAAGGAAATTCAAGTTACTGGTAAGAACGGTTAGAATTACTTTTCAGGATCAGTACTGGTCTTAAAGATTCAGCAGTGGGTTCTCCCCTGATAACAGGTGAGTAAATTGGAATTTGGAGTTCGGCTAATTTTAGAGGAATATTTCTAAGTTCCAAAACTCCACACTTAGAAGAATTTCCAAGTGAAACCAGTCAATGTTAGCCTATGGAAGGAAATTCAAGTTACTGGTAAGTACGGTTAGAATTACTTTTCAGGATCAGTATTGGCCTTAAAGATTCAGCACTGAGTTCTCTCCTGATAACAGGTGAGTAAATCGGAATTCGTAGTTCGGCTGATTTTAGAGGAATATTAGTAAGTTCCAAAACTCCACACTTAGAAACTTTTCTGCTGAAAACCACAGAATGGATTCCTATGGAAGGAAATACAAGTTACTGGTAAGTACGCTTAGAATTACTTTTCAGGGTCAGTGCTGGGCTAAAAGATGCAGCACTGGGGTCTCTCCTGATAACAGGTGAGTAAATCAGAATTCGTAGTTCGGCTGATTTTAGAGGAATATTTGTAAGTTACAAAACTCCACACGTTGATACTTTTCTACTGTAAACCACACAGTGGATTTCTATGAAAGGAAATACAAGTTATTGGTAAGTATGCTTAGAATTACTTTTCTGGGTCAGTGCTGGGCTAAAAGATGCAGCACTGGGTTGTCTCCTGATAACAGGTGTGTAAATTGGAATTCGTATTTCGGCTGATTTTAGAGGAATATTTGTAAGTTTCAAAACTCCACACGTAGAAGAATTTCCAAGTGAAACCAGTCAATGTTAGCCTATGGAAGGAAATACAAGTTACTGGTAAGTAGGCTTAGAATTACCTTTCAGGGTCAGTGCTGGGCTAAAAGATGCAGCACTGGGTTCTCTCCTGATAACAGGTGAGTAAAATGGAATTCGTAGTTCGGCTGATTTTAGAGGAATATTTGTAAGTTCCAAAACTCCACACTTAGAAACTTTTCTGCTGAAAACCACAGAATGGATTCCTATGGAAGGAAATACAAGTTACTGGTAAGTACGCTTAGAATTACTTTTCAGGGTCAGTGCTGGGCTAAAAGATGCAGCACTTGGTTGTCTCCTGATAACATGTGAGTAAATCGGAATTCGTAGTTCGGTGATTTTAGAGGAATATTTTAAAGTTCCAAAACTCCACACTTAGAAGAATTTCCAAGTGAAACCACTCAATGTTAGCCTATGGAAGGAAATTCAAGTTGCTGGTAAGAATGGTTAGAATTACTTTATAGAATCAGTACTGGCCTTAAAGATTCAGCAGTGGGTTCTCCACTGATAACAGGTGAGTACATTGGAATTCGTAGTTCGTCTGATTTTAGAGGAATATTTGTAAATTCCAAAACTCCACACTTAGAAGAATTTCCAAGTGAAACCAGTCAATGTTAGCCTATGGAAGGAAATTCAAGTTACTGGTAAGTACGGTTAGAATTACTTTTCAGGATCAGTACTGGCCTTAAAGATTCAGCACTGAGGTCTCTCCTGATAACTGGTGAGTAAATCGAAATTCGTAGTTCGGCTGATTTTAGAGGAATATTTGTAACTTCCAAAACTCCACACTTAGATACTTTTCTGCTGAAAACCACACAATGGATTCCTGTGGAAGGAAATACAAGTTACTGGTAAGTACGCTTCGAATTACTTTTCAGGGTCAGTGCTGGGCTAAAAGATGCAGCACTTGGTTGTTTCCTGATAACAGGTGAGTAAATCGGAATTCGAAGTTCGGCTGATTTTAGAGGAATATTTGTAAGTTCCAAAACTCCACACTTAGAAACTTATCTGCTGATAACCACACAATGGATTCCTATGGAAGGAAATACAAGTTACTGGCAAGTACGCTTAGAATTACTTTTCAGGGTCAGTGCTGGGCTAAAGGATGCAGCACTGAGTTCTCTCCTTATAACATGTGAGTAAATCGGAAATTCTTAGTTCGGTGATTTTAGAGGAATATTTTAAAGTTCCAAAACTCCACACTCAGAAGAATTTCCAAGGGAAACCAGTCAATGTTAGCCTATGGAAGGAAATACAAGTTACTGGTAAGTACGGTTAGAATTACATTTCAAGATCAGTACTGGCCTTAAAGATTCAGCACTGAGGTCTCTCCTGATAACAGGTGAGTAAATCGGAATTCGTAGTTCGGCTGATTTTAGAGGAATATTTTAAAGTTCCAAAACTCCACACTTAGAAGAATTTCCAAGTGAAACCAGTCAATGTTAGCCTATGGAAGGAAATTCAAGTTACTGGCAAGTATGGTTAGAATTACTTTTCAGGATCAGTACTGGCCTTAAAGATTCAGCAATGGGTTCTCCCCTGATAACAGGTGAGTAAATCGGAATTCGTAGTTCGGCTGATTTTAGAGGAATATTTGTAAGCTCCTAAACATCACACTTAGAAACTTTACTGCTGAAAACCACAGAATGGATTCCTATGGAAGGAAACACAAGCTACTGGTAAGTACGCTTAGAATTACTTTTCAGGGTCAGTGCTGGGCTAAAAGATGCAGCACTGGGTTCTCTCCTGATAACAGGTGAGTAAATTGGAATTCGTCGTTCCCGCTGATTTTAGAGGAATATTTGTAAGTTCCAAAACACCACACTTAGAAACTTTTCTGCTGAAAACCACATAATGGATTCCTATGGAAGGAAATACAAGTTACTGGTAAGTATGCTTAGAATTACTTTTCAGGGTCAATGCTGGGCTAAAAGATGCAGCACTGGGGTCTCTCCTGATAACAGGTGAGTAAATCGGAATTCGTAGTTCAGCTGATTTTAGAGGAATATTTGTAAGTTCCAAAACTCCACACTTAGATACTTTTCTGCTGAAAACCACACAATGGATTCCTATGGAAGGAAATACAAGTTACTGGTAAGTACGCTTCGAATTACTTTTCAGGGTCAGTGCTGGGCTAAAAGATGCAGCACTTGGTTGTCTCCTGATAACATGTGAGTAAATCGGAATTCGTAGTTCGGTGATTTTAGAGGAATATTTTAAAGTTCCAAAACTCCACACTTAGAAGAATTTCCAAGTGAAACCACTCAATGTTAGCCTATGGAAGGAAATTCAAGTTGCTGGTAAGAATGGTTAGAATTACTTTATAGAATCAGTACTGGCCTTAAAGATTCAGCAGTGGGTTCTCCCCTGATAACAGGTGAGTACATTGGAATTCGTAGTTCGTCTGATTTTAGAGGAATATTTGTAAATACCAAAACTCCACACTTAGAAGAATTTCCAAGTGAAACCAGTCAATGTTAGCCTATGGAAGGAAATTCAAGTTACTGGTAAGTACGGTTAGAATTACTTTTCAGGATCAGTACTGGCCTTAAAGATTCAGCACTGAGGTCTCTCCTGATAACAGGTGAGTAAATCGAAATTCGTAGTTCGGCTGATTTTAGAGGAATATTTGTAAGTTCCAAAACTCCACACTTTGATACTTTTCAGCTGAAAACCACAGAATGGATTCCTATGGAAGGAAATACAAGTTACTGGTAAGTACGCTTAGAATTACTTTTCAGGGTCAGTACTGGGCTAAAAGATGTAGCACTGGGATCTCTCCTGATAACAGGTGAGTAAATCGGAATTCGTAGTTTGGCTGATTTTAGAGGAATATTTGTAAGTTCCAAAACTCCACACTTTGATACTTTTCAGCTGAAAACCACACAATGGATTCCTATGGAAGGAAATACAAGTTACTGGTAAGTACGCTTAAAATTAATTTTCAGGGTCAGTGCTGGGCTAAAAGATGCAGCACTGAGTTCTCTCCTGATAACAGGTGAGTAAATCGGAATTCCTAGTTCGGCTTATTTTAGAGGAATATTTGTAAGTTCAAAAAATCCAGACTTAGAAACTTTTCTGCTGAAAACCACACAATGGATTCCTATGGAAGGAAATACAAGTTACTGGTAAGTACGCTTCGAATTACTTTTCAGGGTCAGTGCTGGGCTAAAAGATGCAGCACTGGGTTCTCTCCTGATAACAGGTGGGTAAATCGGAATTCGTAGTTCGGCTGATTTTAGAGGAATATTAGTAAGTTCCAAAACTCCACACTTAGAAACTTTTCTGCAGAAAACCACTCCATGGATTCCTATGGAAGGAAATACAAGTTACTGGTAAGTATGCTTAGAATTACCTTTCAGGGTCAGTGCTGGGCTAAAAGATGCAGCACTGGGTTCTCTCCTGATAACAGGTGAGTAAAACGGAATTCGTAGTTCGGCTGATTTTAGAGGAATATTTGTATGTTCCAAAACTCCACACTTAGAAACTTTTCTGCTGAAAACCACAGAATGGATTCCTATGGAAGGAAATACAAGTTACTGGTAAGTACGCTTAGAATTAATTTTCAGGGTCAGTGCTGGGCTAAAAGATGCAGCACTGGGGTCTCTCCTGATAACAGGTGAGTAAATCGGAATTCGTAGTTTGGCTGATTTTAGAGGAATATTTGTAAGTTCCAAAACTCCACACTTAGATACTTGTCTGCTGAAAACCACACAATGGATTCCTATGGAAGGAAATACAAGTTACTGGTAAGTACGCTTCGAATTACTTTTCAGGGTCAGTGCTGGGCTAAAAGATGCAGCACTTGGTTGTTTCCTGATAACAGGTGAGTAAATCGGAATTCGTAGTTCTGCTGATTTTAGAGGAATATTTGTAAGTTCCAAAACTCCACACTTAGAAACTTTTCTGCTGATAACCACACAATGGATTCCTGTGGAAGGAAATACAAGTTACTGGCAAGTACGCTTAGAAATACTTTTCAGGGTCAGTGCTGGGCTAAAAGATGCAGCACTGAGTTCTCTGCTGATAACATGTGAGTAAATCGGAAATTCGTAGTTCGGTGATTTTAGAGGAATATTTTAAAGTTCCAAAACTCCACACTTAGAAGAATTTCCAAGTGAAACCAGTCAATGTAAGCCTATGGCAGGAAATACAAGTTAATTGTAAGTACGCTTAGAATTACTTTTCAGGGTCAGTGCTGGGCTAAAAGATGCAGCACTGGGTTCTCTCCTGATAACAGGTGAGTAAATCGGAATTCGTAGTTCGGCTGATTTAGAGGAATATTTGTAAGTTCCAAAACTCCACACTTAGAAACTTTTCTGCTGAAAACCACACAATGGATTCCTATGGAAGGAAATACAAGTTAGTGGTAAGTACGCTCCGAATTACTTTTCAGGGTCAGTGCTGGGCTAAAAAATGCAGCACTTGGTTGTCTCCTGAGAACATGTGAGTAAATCGGAATTCGTAGTTCGGTGATTTTAGAGGAATATTTTAAAGTTCCAAAACTCCACACTTAGAAGAATTTCCAAGTGAAACCAGTCAATGTTAGCCTATGGCAGGAAATACAAGTTACTGGTAAGTACGCTTAGAATGACTTTTCAGGGTCAGTGCTGGGCTAAAAGATGCAGCACTGGGTTCTCTCCTGATAACAGGTGAGTAAATCGGAATTCGTAGTTCGGCTGATTTAGAGGAATATTTGTAAGTTCCAAAACTCCACACTTAGAAACTTTTCTGCTGAAAACCACACAATGGATTCCTATGGAAGGAAATACAAGTCACTGGTAAGTACCCTTAGAATTACTTTTCATGGTCAGTGCTGGGCTAAAAGATGCAGCACTGAGTTCTCTCCTGATAACAGGTGAGTAAATCGGAATTCGTAGTTCGGCTGATTTTAGAGGAATATTAGTAAGTTCCAAAACTCCACACTTAGAAACTTTTCTGCTGAAAACCACAGAATGGATTCCTATGGAAGGAAATACAAGTTACTGGTAAGTACGCTTAGAATTACCTTTCAGGGTCAGTGCTGGGCTAAAAGATGCAGCACTGGGTTCTCTCCTGATAACAGGTGAGTAAAATGGAATTCGTAGTTCGGCTGATTTTAAAGGAATATTTGTAAGTTCCAAAACATCACACTTAGAAACTTTTCTGCTGAAAACCACAGAATGGATTCCTATGGAAGGAAATACAAGTTACTGGTAAGTACGCTTAGAATTACGTTTCAGGGTCAGTACTGGGCTAAAAGATGTAGCACTGAGTTCTCTCCTGATAACAGGTGAGTAAATCGGAATTCCTAGTTCGGCTTATTTTAGAGGAATATTTGTAAGTTCAAAAAATCCACACTTAGAAACTTTTCTGCTGAAAACCACACAATGGATTCCTATGGAAGGAAATACAAGTTACTGGTAAGTACGCTTCAAATTACTTTTCAGGGTCAGTGCTGGGCTAAAAGATGCAGCACTTGGTTGTTTCCTGATAACAGATGAGTAAATCGGAATTCGTAGTTCGGCTGATTTTAGAGGAATATTTGTATGTTCCAAAACTACACACTTAGATACTTTTCTACTGAAAACCACACAGTGGATTCCTATGGAAGGAAATACAAGTTACTGGTAAGTATGCTTAGAATTACTTTACAGGGTCAGTGCTGGGCTAAAAGATGCAGCACTGGGTTGTCTCCTGATAACAGGTGTGTAAATCGGAATTCGTATTTCGGCTGATTTTAGAGGAATATTTGTAAGTTTCAAAACTCCACACGTAGAAGAATTTCCAAGTGAAACCAGTCAATGTTAGCCTATGGAAGGAAATTCAAGTTACTGGTAAGAACGGTTAGAATTACTTTTCAGGATCAGTACTGGTCTTAAAGATTCAGCAGTGGGTTCTCCCCTGATAACAGGTGAGTAAATTGGAATTTGGAGTTCGGCTAATTTTAGAGGAATATTTGTAAGTTCCAAAACTCCACACTTAGAAGAATTTCCAAGTGAAACCAGTCAATGTTAGCCTATGGAAGGAAATTCAAGTTACTGGTAAGTACGGTTAGAATTACTTTTCAGGATCAGTATTGGCCTTAAAGATTCAGCACTGAGTTCTCTCCTGATAACAGGTGAGTAAATCGGAATTCGTAGTTCGGCTGATTTTAGAGGAATATTAGTAAGTTCCAAAACTCCACACTTAGAAACTTTTCTGCTGAAAACCACAGAATGGATTCCTATGGAAGGAAATACAAGTTACTGGTAAGTACGCTTAGAATTACTTTTCAGGGTCAGTGCTGGGCTAAAAGATGCAGCACTGGGGTCTCTCCTGATAACAGGTGAGTAAATCAGAATTCGTAGTTCGGCTGATTTTAGAGGAATATTTGTAAGTTACAAAACTCCACACGTTGATACTTTTCTACTGTAAACCACACAGTGGATTTCTATGAAAGGAAATACAAGTTATTGGTAAGTATGCTTAGAATTACTTTTCTGGGTCAGTGCTGGGCTAAAAGATGCAGCACTGGGTTGTCTCCTGATAACAGGTGTGTAAATTGGAATTCGTATTTCGGCTGATTTTAGAGGAATATTTGTAAGTTTCAAAACTCCACACGTAGAAGAATTTCCAAGTGAAACCAGTCAATGTTAGCCTATGGAAGGAAATACAAGTTACTGGTAAGTAGGCTTAGAATTACCTTTCAGGGTCAGTGCTGGGCTAAAAGATGCAGCACTGGGTTCTCTCCTGATAACAGGTGAGTAAAATGGAATTCGTAGTTCGGCTGATTTTAGAGGAATATTTGTAAGTTCCAAAACTCCACACTTAGAAACTTTTCTGCTGAAAACCACAGAATGGATTCCTATGGAAGGAAATACAAGTTACTGGTAAGTACGCTTAGAATTACTTTTCAGGGTCAGTGCTGGGCTAAAAGATGCAGCACTGGGGTCTCTCCTGATAACAGGTGAGTCAATCGGAATTCGTAGTTCGGCTGATTTTAGAGGAATATTTGTAAGTTCCAAAACTCCACACTTAGATACTTTTCTACTGTAAACCACACAGTGGATTTCTATGAAAGGAAATACAAGTTATTGGTAAGTATGCTTAGAATTACTTTTCTGGGTCAGTGCTGGGCTAAAAGATGCAGCACTGGGTTGTCTCCTGATAACAGGTGTGTAAATTGGAATTCGTATTTCGGCTGATTTTAGAGGAATATTTGTAAGTTTCAAAACTCCACACGTAGAAGAATTTCCAAGTGAAACCAGTCAATGTTAGCCTATGGAAGGAAATTCAAGTTACTGTTAAGAACGGTTAGAATTACTTTTCAGGATCAGTACTGGCCTTAAAGATTCAGCACTGAGGTCTCTCCTGATAACAGGTGAGTAAATCGAAATTCGTAGTTCGGCTGATTTTAGAGGAATATTTGTAAGTTCCAAAACTCCACACTTTGATACTTTTCAGCTGAAAACCACAGAATGGATTCCTATGGAAGGAAATACAAGTTACTGGTAAGTACGCTTAGAATTACTTTTCAGGGTCAGTACTGGGCTAAAAGATGTAGCACTGGGATCTCTCCTGATAACAGGTGAGTAAATCGGAATTTGTAGTTTGGCTGATTTTAGAGGAATATTTGTAAGTTCCAAAACTCCACACTTCGAAACTTCTCTGCTGAAAACCACACAATGGATTCCTATGGAAGTAAATACAAGTTACTGGAAAGTACGCTTAGAATTACTTTTCAGGGTCTGTGCTAGGCTAAAAGATGCAGCACTGAGGTCTCTCCTGATAACAGGTGAGTAAATCGGAATTCGTAGTTCGGCTGATTTTAGAGGAATATTTTAAAGTTCCAAACCTCCACACTTAGATACTTTTCTACTGTAAACCACACAGTGGATTTCTATGAAAGGAAATACAAGTTATTGGTAAGTATGCTTAGAATTACTTTTCTGGGTCAGTGCTGGGCTAAAAGATGCAGCACTGGGTTGTCTCCTGATAACAGGTGTGTAAATTGGAATTCGTATTTCGGCTGATTTTAGAGGAATATTTGTAAGTTTCAAAACTCCACACGTAGAAGAATTTCCAAGTGAAACCAGTCAATGTTAGCCTATGGAAGGAAATTCAAGTTACTGTTAAGAACGGTTAGAATTACTTTTCAGGATCAGTACTGGCCTTAAAGATTCAGCACTGAGGTCTCTCCTGATAACAGGTGAGTAAATCGAAATTCGTAGTTCGGCTGATTTTAGAGGAATATTTGTAAGTTCCAAAACTCCACACTTTGATACTTTTCAGCTGAAAACCACAGAATGGATTCCTATGGAAGGAAATACAAGTTACTGGTAAGTACGCTTAGAATTACTTTTCAGGGTCAGTACTGGGCTAAAAGATGTAGCACTGGGATCTCTCCTGATAACAGGTGAGTAAATCGGAATTTGTAGTTTGGCTGATTTTAGAGGAATATTTGTAAGTTCCAAAACTCCACACTTTGATACTTTTCAGCTGAAAACCACACAATGGATTCCTATGGAAGGAAATACAAGTTACTGGTAAGTACGCTTAAAATTAATTTTCAGGGTCAGTGCTGGGCTAAAAGATGCAGCACTGAGTTCTCTCCTGATAACAGGTGAGTAAATCGGAATTCCTAGTTCGGCTTATTTTAGAGGAATATTTGTAAGTTCAAAAAATCCAGACTTAGAAACTTTTCTGCTGAAAACCACACAATGGATTCCTATGGAAGGAAATACAAGTTACTGGTAAGTACGCTTCGAATTACTTTTCAGGGTCAGTGCTGGGCTAAAAGATGCAGCACTGGGTTCTCTCCTGATAACAGGTGGGTAAATCGGAATTCGTAGTTCGGCTGATTTTAGAGGAATATTAGTAAGTTCCAAAACTCCACACTTAGAAACTTTTCTGCAGAAAACCACTCCATGGATTCCTATGGAAGGAAATACAAGTTACTGGTAAGTACGCTTAGAATTACCTTTCAGGGTCAGTGCTGGGCTAAAAGATGCAGCACTGGGTTCTCTCCTGATAACAGGTGAGTAAAACGGAATTCGTAGTTCGGCTGATTTTAGAGGAATATTTGTATGTTCCAAAACTCCACACTTAGAAACTTTTCTGCTGAAAACCACAGAATGGATTCCTATGGAAGGAAATACAAGTTACTGGTAAGTACGCTTAGAATTAATTTTCAGGGTCAGTGCTGGGCTAAAAGATGCAGCACTGGGGTCTCTCCTGATAACAGGTGAGTAAATCGGAATTCGTAGTTTGGCTGATTTTAGAGGAATATTTGTAAGTTCCAAAACTCCACACTTAGATACTTGTCTGCTGAAAACCACACAATGGATTCCTATGGAAGGAAATACAAGTTACTGGTAAGTACGCTTCGAATTACTTTTCAGGGTCAGTGCTGGGCTAAAAGATGCAGCACTTGGTTGTTTCCTGATAACAGGTGAGTAAATCGGAATTCGTAGTTCTGCTGATTTTAGAGGAATATTTGTAAGTTCCAAAACTTCACACTTAGAAACTTTTCTGCTGATAACCACACAATGGATTCCTATGGAAGGAAATACAAGTTACTGGCAAGTACGCTTAGAAATACTTTTCAGGGTCAGTGCTGGGCTAAAAGATGCAGCACCGAGTTCTCTGCTGATAACATGTGAGTAAATCGGAAATTCGTAGTTCGGTGATTTTAGAGGAATATTTTAAAGTTCCAAAACTCCACACTTAGAAGAATTTCCAAGTGAAACCAGTCAATGTAAGCCTATGGCAGGAAATACAAGTTACTTGTAAGTACGCTTAGAATTACTTTTCAGGGTCAGTGCTGGGCTAAAAGATGCAGCACTGGGTTCTCCCCTGATAACAGGTGAGGAAATCGGAATTCGTAGTTCGGCTGATTTTAGAGGAATATTTGTAAGTTCCAAAACTCCACACTTAGATACTTTTCTGCTGAAAACCACACAATGGATTCCTATGGAAGGAAATACAAGTTAGTGGTAAGTACGCTTCGAATTACTTTTCAGGGTCAGTGCTGGGCTAAAAAATGCAGCACTTGGTTGTCTCCTGAGAACATGTGAGTAAATCGGAATTCGTAGTTCGGTGATTTTAGAGGAATATTTTAAAGTTCCAAAACTCCACACTTAGAAGAATTTCCAAGTGAAACCAGTCAATGTTAGCCTATGGAAGGAAATACAAGTTACTGGTAAGTACGCTTAGAATGACTTTTCAGGGTCAGTGCTGGGCTAAAAGATGCAGCACTGGGTTCTCTCCTGATAACAGGTGAGTAAATCGGAATTCGTAGTTCGGCTGATTTTAGAGGAATATTTGTAAGTTCCAAAACTCCACACTTAGAAACTTTTCTGCTGAAAACAACACAATGGATTCCTATGGAAGGAAATACAAGTTACTGGCAAGTACGCTTAGAATTACTTTTCAGGGTCAGTGCTGGGCTAAAAGATGCAGCACTGAGTTCTCTCCTGATAACATGTGAGTAAATCGGAATTCGTAGTTCGGTGATTTTAGAGGAATATTTTAAAGTTCCAAAACTCCACACTTAGAAGAATTTCCAAGTGAAACCAGTCAATGTTAGCCTATGGCAGGAAATACAAGTTACTGGTAAGTACGCTTACAATTACTTTTCAGGGTCAGTGCTGGGCTAAAAGATGCAGCACTGGGTTCTCTCCTGATAACAGGAGAGTAAATCGGAATTCGTAATTCGGCTGATTTTAGAGGAATATATATAAGTTCCAAAACTCCACACTTAGAAACTTTTCTGCTGAAAACCACACAATGGATTGCTATGGAAGGAAATACAAGTTACTGGTAAATACGCTTAGAATTACTTTTCAGGGTCAGTGCTGGGCTAAAAGATGCAGCACTGGGGTCTCTCCTGATAACAGGTGAGTAAATCGGAATTCGTAGTTTGGCTGATTTTAGAGCAATATTTGTAACTTCCAAAACTCCACACTTAGATACTTTTCTGCTGAAAACCACACAATGGATTCCTATGGAAGGAAATACAAGTTACTGGTAAGTACGCTTCGAATTACTTTTCAGGGTCAGTGCTGGGCTAAAAGATGCAGCACTTGGTTGTTTCCTGATAACAGGTGAGTAAATCGGAATTCGTAGTTCGGCTGATTTTAGAGGAATATTTGTAAGTTCCAAAACTCCACACTTAGAAACTTATCTGCTGATAACCACACAATGGATTCCTATGGAAGGAAATACAAGTTACTGGCAAGTACGCTTAGAATTACTTTTCAGGGTCAGTGCTGGGCTAAAGGATGCAGCACTGAGTTCTCTCCTGATAACATGTGAGTAAATCGGAAATTCTTATTTCGGTGATTTTAGAGGAATATTTTAAAGTTCCAAAACTCCACACTCAGAAGAATTTCCAAGGGAAACCAGTCAATGTTAGCCTATGGAAGGAAATACAAGTTACTGGTAAGTACGGTTAGAATTACATTTCAAGATCAGTACTGGCCTTAAAGATTCAGCACTGAGGTCTCTCCTGATAACAGGTGAGTAAATCGGAATTCGTAGTTCGGCTGATTTTAGAGGAATATTTTAAAGTTCCAAAACTCCACACTTAGAAGAATTTCCAAGTGAAACCAGTCAATGTTAGCCTATGGAAGGAAATTCAAGTTACTGGCAAGTACGGTTAGAATTACTTTTCAGGATCAGTACTGGCCTTAAAGATTCAGCACTGGGTTCTCCCCTGATAACAGGTGAGTAAATCGGAATTCGTAGTTCGGCTGATTTTAGAGGAATATTTGTAAGCTCCTAAACATCACACTTAAAAACTTTACTGCTGAAAACCACAGAATGGATTCCTATGGAAGGAAACACAAGCTACTGGTAAGTACGCTTAGAATTACTTTTCAGGGTCAGTGCTGGGCTAAAAGATGCAGCACTGGGTTCTCTCCTGATAACAGGTGAGTAAATTGGAATTCGTCGTTCCCGCTGATTTTAGAGGAATATTTGTAAGTTCCAAAACTCCACACTTAGATACTTTTCTGCTGAAAACCACACAATGGATTCCTATGGAAGGAAATACAAGTTACTTGTAAGTACGCTTAGAATTACTTTTCAGGGTCAGTGCTGGGCTAAAAGATGCAGCACTGGGTTCTCTCCTGATAACAGGTGAGTAAATCGGAATTCGTAGTTCGGCTGATTTTAGAGGAATTTTTGTAAGTTCCAAAACTCCACACTTAGATACTTTTCTGCTGAAAACCACACAATGGATTCCTATGGAAGGAAATACAAGTTAGTGGTAAGTACGCTTCGAATTACTTTTCAGGGTCAGTGCTGGGCTAAAAAATGCAACACTTGGTTGTCTCCTGAGAACATGTGAGTAAATCGGAATTCGTAGTTCGGTGATTTTGGAGGAATATTTTAAAGTTCCAAAACTCCACACTTAGAAGAATTTCCAAGTGAAACCACTCAATGTTAGCCTATGGAAGGAAATTCAAGTTGCTGGTAAGAATGGTTAGAATTACTTTATAGAATCAGTACTGGCCTTAAAGATTCAGCAGTGGGTTCTCCCCTGATAACAGGTAAGTACATTGGAATTCGTAGTTCGTCTGATTTTAGAGGAATATTTGTAAATTCCAAAACTCCACACTTAGAAGAATTTCCAAGTGAAACCAGTCAATGTTAGCCTATGGAAGGAAATTCAAGTTACTGGTAAGTACGGTTAGAATTACTTTTCAGGATCAGTACTGGCCTTAAAGATTCAGCAGTGAGGTCTCTCCTGATAACAGGTGAGTAAATCGAAATTCGTAGTTCGGCTGATTTTAGAGGAATATTTGTAAGTTCCAAAACTCCACACTTTGATACTTTTCAGCTGAAAACCACAGAATGGATTCCTATGGAAGGAAATACAAGTTACTGGTAAGTACGCTTAGAATTACTTTTCAGGGTCAGTACTGGGCTAAAAGATGTAGCACTGGGATCTCTCCTGATAACAGGTGAGTAAATCGGAATTCGTAGTTTGGCTGATTTTAGAGGAATATTTGTAAGTTCCAAAACTCCACACTTTGATACTTTTCAGCTGAAAACCACACAATGGATTCCTATGGAAGGAAATACAAGTTACTGGTAAGTACGCTTAAAATTAATTTTCAGGGTCAGTGCTGGGCTAAAAGATGCAGCACTGAGTTCTCTCCTGATAACAGGTCAGTAAATCGGAATTCCTAGTTCGGCTTATTTTAGAGGAATATTTGTAAGTTCAAAAAATCCACACTTAGAAACTTTTCTGCTGAAAACCACACAATGGATTCCTATGGAAGGAAATACAAGTTACTGGTAAGTACGCTTCGAATTACTTTTCAGGGTCAATGCTGGGCTAAAAGATGCAGCACTGGGTTCTCTCCTGATAACAGGTGGGTAAATCGGAATTCGTAGTTCGGCTGATTTTAGAGGAATATTAGTAAGTTCCAAAACTCCACACTTAGAAACTTTTCTGCAGAAAACCACTCCATGGATTCCTATGGAAGGAAATACAAGTTACTGGTAAGTACGCTTAGAATTACCTTTCAGGGTCAGTGCTGGGCTAAAAGATGCAGCACTGGGTTCTCTCCTGATAACAGGTGAGTAAAACGGAATTCGTAGTTCGGCTGATTTTAGAGGAATATTTGTATGTTCCAAAACTCCACACTTAGAAACTTTTCTGCTGAAAACCACAGAATGGATTCCTATGGAAGGAAATACAAGTTACTGGTAAGTACGCTTAGAATTAATTTTCAGGGTCAGTGCTGGGCTAAAAGATGCAGCACTGGGGTCTCTCCTGATAACAGGTGAGTAAATCGGAATTCGTAGTTTGGCTGATTTTAGAGGAATATTTGTAAGTTCCAAAACTTCACACTTAGATACTTGTCTGCTGAAAACCACACAATGGATTCCTATGGAAGGAAATACAAGTTACTGGTAAGTACGCTTCGAATTACTTTTCAGGGTCAGTGCTGGGCTAAAAGATGCAGCACTTGGTTGTTTCCTGATAACAGGTGAGTAAATCGGAATTCGTAGTTTTGCTGATTTTAGAGGAATATTTGTAAGTTCCAAAACTCCACACTTAGAAACTTTTCTGCTGATAACCACACAATGGATTCCTATGGAAGGAAATACAAGTTACTGGCAAGTACGCTTAGAAATACTTTTCAGGTCAGTGCTGGGCTAAAAGATGCAGCACTGAGTTCTCTGCTGATAACATGTGAGTAAATCGGAAATTCGTAGTTCGGTGATTTTAGAGGAATATTTTAAAGTTCCAAAACTCCACACTTAGAAGAATTTCCAAGTGAAACCAGTCAATGTAAGCCTATGGCAGGAAATACAAGTTACTTGTAAGTACGCTTAGAATTACTTTTCAGGGTCAGTGCTGGGCTAAAAGATGCAGCACTGGGTTCTCTCCTGATAACAGGTGAGTAAATCGGAATTCGTAGTTCGGCTGATTTTAGAGGAATATTAGTAAGTTCCAAAACTCCACACTTAGAAACTTTTCTGCTGAAAACCACAGAATGGATTCCTATGGAAGGAAATACAAGTTACTGGTAAGTACGCTTAGAATTACCTTTCAGGGTCAGTGCTGGGCTAAAAGGTGCAGCACTGGGTTCTCTCCTGATAACAGGTGAGTAAAATGGAATTCGTAGTTCGGCTGATTTTAAAGGAATATTTGTAAGTTCCAAAACATCACACTTAGAAACTTTTCTGCTGAAAACCACAGAATGGATTCCTATGGAAGGAAATACAAGTTACTGGTAAGTACGCTTAGAATTACGTTTCAGGGTCAGTACTGGGCTAAAAGATGTAGCACTGAGTTCTCTCCTGATAACAGGTGAGTAAATCGGAATTCCTAGTTCGGCTTATTTTAGAGGAATATTTGTAAGTTCAAAAAATCCACACTTAGAAACTTTTCTGCTGAAAACCACACAATGGATTCCTATGGAAGGAAATACAAGTTACTGGTAAGTACGCTTCAAATTACTTTTCAGGGTCAGTGCTGGGCTAAAAGATGCAGCACTTGGTTGTTTCCTGATAACAGATGAGTAAATCGGAATTCGTAGTTCGGCTGATTTTAGAGGAATATTTGTATGTTCCAAAACTACACACTTAGATACTTTTCTACTGAAAACCACACAGTGGATTCCTATGGAAGGAAATACAAGTTACTGGTAAGTATGCTTAGAATTACTTTACAGGGTCAGTGCTGGGCTAAAAGATGCAGCACTGGGTTGTCTCCTGATAACAGGTGTGTAAATCGGAATTCGTATTTCGGCTGATTTTAGAGGAATATTTGTAAGTTTCAAAACTCCACACGTAGAAGAATTTCCAAGTGAAACCAGTCAATGTTAGCCTATGGAAGGAAATTCAAGTTACTGGTAAGAACGGTTAGAATTACTTTTCAGGATCAGTACTGGTCTTAAAGATTCAGCAGTGGGTTCTCCCCTGATAACAGGTGAGTAAATTGGAATTTGGAGTTCGGCTAATTTTAGAGGAATATTTGTAAGTTCCAAAACTCCACACTTAGAAGAATTTCCAAGTGAAACCAGTCAATGTTAGCCTATGGAAGGAAATTCAAGTTACTGGTAAGTACGGTTAGAATTACTTTTCAGGATCAGTATTGGCCTTAAAGATTCAGCACTGAGTTCTCTCCTGATAACAGGTGAGTAAATCGGAATTCGTAGTTCGGCTGATTTTAGAGGAATATTAGTAAGTTCCAAAACTCCACACTTAGAAACTTTTCTACTGTAAACCACACAGTGGATTTCTATGAAAGGAAATACAAGTTATTGGTAAGTATGCTTAGAATTACTTTTCTGGGTCAGTGCTGGGCTAAAAGATGCAGCACTGGGTTGTCTCCTGATAACAGGTGTGTAAATTGGAATTCGTATTTCGGCTGATTTTAGAGGAATATTTGTAAGTTTCAAAACTCCACACGTAGAAGAATTTCCAAGTGAAACCAGTCAATGTTAGCCTATGGAAGGAAATACAAGTTACTGGTAAGTAGGCTTAGAATTACCTTTCAGGGTCAGTGCTGGGCTAAAAGATGCAGCACTGGGTTCTCTCCTGATAACAGGTGAGTAAAATGGAATTCGTAGTTCGGCTGATTTTAGAGGAATATTTGTAAGTTCCAAAACTCCACACTTAGAAACTTTTCTGCTGAAAACCACAGAATGGATTCCTATGGAAGGAAATACAAGTTACTGGTAAGTACGCTTAGAATTACTTTTCAGGGTCAGTGCTGGGCTAAAAGATGCAGCACTGGGGTCTCTCCTGATAACAGGTGAGTCAATCGGAATTCGTAGTTCGGCTGATTTTAGAGGAATATTTGTAAGTTCCAAAACTCCACACTTAGATACTTTTCTACTGTAAACCACACAGTGGATTTCTATGAAAGGAAATACAAGTTATTGGTAAGTATGCTTAGAATTACTTTTCTGGGTCAGTGCTGGGCTAAAAGATGCAGCACTGGGTTGTCTCCTGATAACAGGTGTGTAAATTGGAATTCGTATTTCGGCTGATTTTAGAGGAATATTTGTAAGTTTCAAAACTCCACACGTAGAAGAATTTCCAAGTGAAACCAGTCAATGTTAGCCTATGGAAGGAAATTCAAGTTACTGTTAAGAACGGTTAGAATTACTTTATAGGATCAGTACTGGCCTTAAAGATTCAGCAGTGGGTTCTCCCCTGATAACAGGTGAGTACATTGGAATTCGTAGTTCGTCTGATTTTAGAGGAATATTTGTAAATTCCAAAACTCCACACTTAGAAGAATTTCCAAGTGAAACCAGTCAATGTTAGCCTATGGAAGGAAATTCAAGTTACTGGTAAGTACGGTTAGAATTACTTTTCAGGATCAGTACTGGCCTTAAAGATTCAGCACTGAGGTCTCTCCTGATAACAGGTGAGTAAATCGAAATTCGTAGTTCGGCTGATTTTAGAGGAATATTTGTAAGTTCCAAAACTCCACACTTTGATACTTTTCAGCTGAAAACCACAGAATGGATTCCTATGGAAGGAAATACAAGTTACTGGTAAGTACGCTTAGAATTACTTTTCAGGGTCAGTACTGGGCTAAAAGATGTAGCACTGGGATCTCTCCTGATAACAGGTGAGTAAATCGGAATTCGTAGTTTGGCTGATTTTAGAGGAATATTTGTAAGTTCCAAAACTCCACACTTTGATACTTTTCAGCTGAAAACCACACAATGGATTCCTATGGAAGGAAATACAAGTTACTGGTAAGTACGCTTCGAATTACTTTTCAGGGTCAGTGCTGGGCTAAAAGATGCAGCACTGGGTTCTCTCCTGATAACAGGTGGGTAAATCGGAATTCGTAGTTCGGCTGATTTTAGAGGAATATTAGTAAGTTCCAAAACTCCACACTTAGAAACTTTTCTGCAGAAAACCACTCCATGGATTCCTATGGAAGGAAATACAAGTTACTGGTAAGTACGCTTAGAATTACCTTTCAGGGTCAGTGCTGGGCTAAAAGATGCAGCACTGGGTTCTCTCCTGATAACAGGTGAGTAAAACAGAATTCGTAGTTCGGCTGATTTTAGAGGAATATTTGTATGTTCCAAAACTCCACACTTAGAAACTTTTCTGCTGAAAACCACAGAATGGATTCCTATGGAAGGAAATACAAGTTACTGGTAAGTACGCTTAGAATTAATTTTCAGGGTCAGTGCTGGGCTAAAAGATGCAGCACTGGGGTCTCTCCTGATAACAGGTGAGTAAATCGGAATTCGTAGTTTGGCTGATTTTAGAGGAATATTTGTAAGTTCCAAAACTCCACACTTAGATACTTGTCTGCTGAAAACCACACAATGGATTCCTATGGAAGGAAATACAAGTTACTGGTAAGTACGCTTCGAATTACTTTTCAGGGTCAGTGCTGGGCTAAAAGATGCAGCACTTGGTTGTTTCCTGATAACAGGTGAGTAAATCGGAATTCGTAGTTCTGCTGATTTTAGAGGAATATTTGTAAGTTCCAAAACTCCACACTTAGAAACTTTTCTGCTGATAACCACACAATGGATTCCTATGGAAGGAAATACAAGTTACTGGCAAGTACGCTTAGAAATACTTTTCAGGGTCAGTGCTGGGCTAAAAGATGCAGCACTGAGTTCTCTGCTGATAACATGTGAGTAAATCGGAAATTCGTAGTTCGGTGATTTTAGAGGAATATTTTAAAGTTCCAAAACTCCACACTTAGAAGAATTTCCAAGTGAAACCAGTCAATGTAAGCCTATGGCAGGAAATACAAGTTACTTGTAAGTACGCTTAGAATTACTTTTCAGGGTCAGTGCTGGGCTAAAAGATGCAGCACTGGGTTCTCTCCTGATAACAGGTGAGTAAATCGGAATTCGTAGTTCGGCTGATTTTAGAGGAATATTTGTAAGTTCCAAAACTCCACACTTAGATACTTTTCTGCTGAAAACCACACAATGGATTCCTATGGAAGGAAATACAAGTTAGTGGTAAGTACGCTTCGAATTACTTTTCAGGGTCAGTGCTGGGCTAAAAAATGCAGCACTTGGTTGTCTCCTGAGAACATGTGAGTAAATCGGAATTCGTAGTTCGGTGATTTTAGAGGAATATTTTAAAGTTCCAAAACTCCACACTTAGAAGAATTTCCAAGTGAAACCAGTCAATGTTAGCCTATGGAAGGAAATACAAGTTACTGGTAGGTACGCTTAGAATGACTTTTCAGGTTCAGTGCTGGGCTAAAAGATGCAGCACTGGGTTCTCTCCTGATAACAGGTGAGTAAATCGGAATTCGTAGTTCGGCTGATTTTAGAGGAATATTTGTAAGTTCCAAAACTCCACACTTAGAAACTTTTCTGCTGAAAACCACACAATGGATTCCTATGGAAGGAAATACAAGTTACTGGCAAGTACGCTTAGAATTACTTTTCAGGGTCAGTGCTGGGCTAAAAGATGCAGCACTGAGTTCTCTCCTGATAACATGTGAGTAAATCGGAATTCGTAGTTCGGTGATTTTAGAGGAATATTTTAAAGTTCCAAAACTCCACACTTAGAAGAATTTCCAAGTGAAACCAGTCAATGTTAGCCTATGGCAGGAAATACAAGTTACTGGTAAGTACGCTTAGAATTACTTTTCAGGGTCAGTGCTGGGCTAAAAGATGCAGCACTGGGTTCTCTCCTGATAACAGGAGAGTAAATCGGAATTCGTAATTCGGCTGATTTTAGAGGAATATATATAAGTTCCAAAACTCCACACTTAGAAACTTTTCTGCTGAAAACCACACAATGGATTGCTATGGAAGGAAATACAAGTTACTGGTAAATACGCTTAGAATTACTTTTCAGGGTCAGTGCTGGGCTAAAAGATGCAGCACTGAGTTCTCTCCTGATAACAGGTCAGTAAATCGGAATTCCTAGTTCGGCTTATTTTAGAGGAATATTTGTAAGTTCAAAAAATCCACACTTAGAAACTTTTCTGCTGAAAACCACAGAATGGATTCCTATGGAAGGAAATACAAGTTACTGGTAAGTACGCTTAGAATTAATTTTCAGGGTCAGTGCTGGGCTAAAAGATGCAGCACTGGGGTCTCTCCTGATAACAGGTGAGTAAATCGGAATTCGTAGTTTGGCTGATTTTAGAGGAATATTTGTAAGTTCCAAAACTCCACACTTAGATACTTGTCTGCTGAAAACCACACAATGGATTCCTATGGAAGGAAATACAAGTTACTGGTAAGTACGCTTCGAATTACTTTTCAGGGTCAGTGCTGGGCTAAAAGATGCAGCACTTGGTTGTTTCCTGATAACAGGTGAGTAAATCGGAATTCGTAGTTCTGCTGATTTTAGAGGAATATTTGTAAGTTCCAAAACTCCACACTTAGAAACTTTTCTGCTGATAACCACACAATGGATTCCTATGGAAGGAAATACAAGTTACTGGCAAGTACGCTTAGAAATACTTTTCAGGGTCAGTGCTGGGCTAAAAGATGCAGCACTGAGTTCTCTGCTGATAACATGTGAGTAAATCGGAAATTCGTAGTTCGGTGATTTTAGAGGAATATTTTAAAGTTCCAAAACTCCACACTTAGAAGAATTTCCAAGTGAAACCAGTCAATGTAAGCCTATGGCAGGAAATACAAGTTACTTGTAAGTACGCTTAGAATTACTTTTCAGGGTCAGTGCTGGGCTAAAAGATGCAGCACTGGGTTCTCTCCTGATAACAGGTGAGTAAATCGGAATTCGTAGTTCGGCTGATTTTAGAGGAATATTTGTAAGTTCCAAAACTCCACACTTAGATACTTTTCTGCTGAAAACCACACAATGGATTCCTATGGAAGGAAATACAAGTTAGTGGTAAGTACGCTTCGAATTACTTTTCAGGGTCAGTGCTGGGCTAAAAAATGCAGCACTTGGTTGTCTCCTGAGAACATGTGAGTAAATCGGAATTCGTAGTTCGGTGATTTTAGAGGAATATTTTAAAGTTCCAAAACTCCACACTTAGAAGAATTTCCAAGTGAAACCAGTCAATGTTAGCCTATGGAAGGAAATACAAGTTACTGGTAGGTATGCTTAGAATGACTTTTCAGGGTCAGTGCTGGGCTAAAAGATGCAGCACTGGGTTCTCTCCTGATAACAGGTGAGTAAATCGGAATTCGTAGTTCGGCTGATTTTAGAGGAATATTTGTAAGTTCCAAAACTCCACACTTAGAAACTTTTCTGCTGAAAACCACACAATGGATTCCTATGGAAGGAAATACAAGTTACTGGCAAGTACGCTTAGAATTACTTTTCAGGGTCAGTGCTGGGCTAAAAGATGCAGCACTGAGTTCTCTCCTGATAACATGTGAGTAAATCGGAATTCGTAGTTCGGTGATTTTAGAGGAATATTTTAAAGTTCCAAAACTCCACACTTAGAAGAATTTCCAAGTGAAACCAGTCAATGTTAGCCTATGGCAGGAAATACAAGTTACTGGTAAGTACGCTTAGAATTAGTTTTCAGGGTCAGTGCTGGGCTAAAAGATGCAGCACTGGGTTCTCTCCTGATAACAGGAGAGTAAATCGGAATTCGTAATTCGGCTGATTTTAGAGGAATATATATAAGTTCCAAAACTCCACACTTAGAAACTTTTCTGCTGAAAACCACACAATGGATTGCTATGGAAGGAAATACAAGTTACTGGTAAATACGCTTAGAATTACTTTTCAGGGTCAGTGCTGGGCTAAAAGATGCAGCACTGGGGTCTCTCCTGATAACAGGTGAGTAAATCGGAATTCGTAGTTTGGCTGATTTTAGAGCAATATTTGTAACTTCCAAAACTCCACACTTAGATACTTTTCTGCTGAAAACCACACAATGGATTCCTATGGAAGGAAATACAAGTTACTGGTAAGTACGCTTCGAATTACTTTTCAGGGTCAGTGCTGGGCTAAAAGATGCAGCACTTGGTTGTTTCCTGATAACAGGTGAGTAAATCGGAATTCGTAGTTCGGCTGATTTTAGAGGAATATTTGTAAGTTCCAAAACTCCACACTTAGAAACTTATCTGCTGATAACCACACAATGGATTCCTATGGAAGGAAATACAAGTTACTGGCAAGTACGCTTAGAATTACTTTTCAGGGTCAGTGCTGGGCTAAAGGATGCAGCACTGAGTTCTCTCCTGATAACATGTGAGTAAATCGGAAATTCTTATTTCGGTGATTTTAGAGGAATATTTTAAAGTTCCAAAACTCCACACTCAGAAGAATTTCCAAGGGAAACCAGTCAATGTTAGCCTATGGAAGGAAATACAAGTTACTGGTAAGT
Organism: Triturus cristatus; assembly: GCF_964204655.1. Lineage (NCBI taxonomy): Eukaryota > Metazoa > Chordata > Amphibia > Caudata > Salamandridae > Triturus > Triturus cristatus. The sequence continues at coordinate 348,588,681 of NC_140579.1, forward strand.
ACGGTTAGAATTACATTTCAAGATCAGTACTGGCCTTAAAGATTCAGCACTGAGGTCTCTCCTGATAACAGGTGAGTAAATCGGAATTCGTAGTTCGGCTGATTTTAGAGGAATATTTTAAAGTTCCAAAACTCCACACTTAGAAGAATTTCCAAGTGAAACCAGTCAATGTTAGCCTATGGAAGGAAATTCAAGTTACTGGCAAGTACGGTTAGAATTACTTTTCAGGATCAGTACTGGCCTTAAAGATTCAGCACTGGGTTCTCCCCTGATAACAGGTGAGTAAATCGGAATTCGTAGTTCGGCTGATTTTAGAGGAATATTTGTAAGCTCCTAAACATCACACTTAAAAACTTTACTGCTGAAAACCACAGAATGGATTCCTATGGAAGGAAACACAAGCTACTGGTAAGTACGCTTAGAATTACTTTTCAGGTTCAGTGCTGGGCTAAAAGATGCAGCACTGGGTTCTCTCCTGATAACAGGTGAGTAAATTGGAATTCGTCGTTCCCGCTGATTTTAGAGGAATATTTGTAAGTTCCAAAACTCCACACTTAGATACTTTTCTGCTGAAAACCACACAATGGATTCCTATGGAAGGAAATACAAGTTACTTGTAAGTACGCTTAGAATTACTTTTCAGGGTCAGTGCTGGGCTAAAAGATGCAGCACTGGGTTCTCTCCTGATAACAGGTGAGTAAATCGGAATTCGTAGTTCGGCTGATTTTAGAGGAATTTTTGTAAGTTCCAAAACTCCACACTTAGATACTTTTCTGCTGAAAACCACACAATGGATTCCTATGGAAGGAAATACAAGTTAGTGGTAAGTACGCTTCAAATTACTTTTCAGGGTCAGTGCTGGGCTAAAAAATGCAGCACTTGGTTGTCTCCTGAGAACATGTGAGTAAATCGGAATTCGTAGTTCGGTGATTTTAGAGGAATATTTTAAAGTTCCAAAACTCCACACTTAGAAGAATTTCCAAGTGAAACCACTCAATGTTAGCCTATGGAAGGAAATTCAAGTTGCTGGTAAGAATGGTTAGAATTACTTTATAGAATCAGTACTGGCCTTAAAGATTCAGCAGTGGGTTCTCCCCTGATAACAGGTGAGTACATTGGAATTCGTAGTTCGTCTGATTTTAGAGGAATATTTGTAAATTCCAAAACTCCACACTTAGAAGAATTTCCAAGTGAAACCAGTCAATGTTAGCCTATGGAAGGAAATTCAAGTTACTGGTAAGTACGGTTAGAATTACTTTTCAGGATCAGTACTGGCCTTAAAGATTCAGCAGTGAGGTCTCTCCTGATAACAGGTGAGTAAATCGAAATTCGTAGTTCGGCTGATTTTAGAGGAATATTTGTAAGTTCCAAAACTCCACACTTTGATACTTTTCAGCTGAAAACCACAGAATGGATTCCTATGGAAGGAAATACAAGTTACTGGTAAGTACGCTTAGAATTACTTTTCAGGGTCAGTACTGGGCTAAAAGATGTAGCACTGGGATCTCTCCTGATAACAGGTGAGTAAATCGGCATTCGTAGTTTGGCTGATTTTAGAGGAATATTTGTAAGTTCCAAAACTCCACACTTTGATACTTTTCAGCTGAAAACCACACAATGGATTCCTATGGAAGGAAATACAAGTTACTGGTAAGTACGCTTAAAATTAATTTTCAGGGTCAGTGCTGGGCTAAAAGATGCAGCACTGAGTTCTCTCCTGATAACAGGTCAGTAAATCGGAATTCCTAGTTCGGCTTATTTTAGAGGAATATTTGTAAGTTCAAAAAATCCACACTTAGAAACTTTTCTGCTGAAAACCACACAATGGATTCCTATGGAAGGAAATACAAGTTACTGGTAAGTACGCTTCGAATTACTTTTCAGGGTCAGTGCTGGGCTAAAAGATGCAGCACTGGGTTCTCTCCTGATAACAGGTGGGTAAATCGGAATTCGTAGTTCGGCTGATTTTAGAGGAATATTAGTAAGTTCCAAAACTCCACACTTAGAAACTTTTCTGCAGAAAACCACTCCATGGATTCCTATGGAAGGAAATACAAGTTACTGGTAAGTACGCTTAGAATTACCTTTCAGGGTCAGTGCTGGGCTAAAAGATGCAGCACTGGGTTCTCTCCTGATAACAGGTGAGTAAAACGGAATTCGTAGTTCGGCTGATTTTAGAGGAATATTTGTATGTTCCAAAACTCCACACTTAGAAACTTTTCTGCTGAAAACCACAGAATGGATTCCTATGGAAGGAAATACAAGTTACTGGTAAGTATGCTTAGAATTACTTTTCAGGGTCAGTGCTGGGCTAAAAGATGCAGCACTGGGGTCTCTCCTGATAACAGGTGAGTAAATCGGAATTCGTAGTTTGGCTGATTTTAGAGGAATATTTGTAAGTTCCAAAACTCCACACTTAGATACTTGTCTGCTGAAAACCACACAATGGATTCCTATGGAAGGAAATACAAGTTACTGGTAAGTACGCTTCGAATTACTTTTCAGGGTCAGTGCTGGGCTAAAAGATGCAGCACTTGGTTGTTTCCTGATAACAGGTGAGTAAATCGGAATTCGTAGTTTTGCTGATTTTAGAGGAATATTTGTAAGTTCCAAAACTCCACACTTAGAAACTTTTCTGCTGATAACCACACAATGGATTCCTATGGAAGGAAATACAAGTTACTGGCAAGTACGCTTAGAAATACTTTTCAGGTCAGTGCTGGGCTAAAAGATGCAGCACTGAGTTCTCTGCTGATAACATGTGAGGAAATCGGAAATTCGTAGTTCGGTGATTTTAGAGGAATATTTTAAAGTTCCAAAACTCCACACTTAGAAGAATTTCCAAGTGAAACCAGTCAATTTAAGCCTATGGCAGGAAATACAAGTTACTTGTAAGTACGCTTAGAATTACTTTTCAGGGTCAGTGCTGGGCTAAAAGATGCAGCACTGGGTTCTCTCCTGATAACAGGTGAGTAAATCGGAATTCGTAGTTCGGCTGATTTTAGAGGAATATTTGTAAGTTCCAAAACTCCACACTTAGATACTTTTCTGCTGAAAACCACACAATGGATTCCTATGGAAGGAAATACAAGTTAGTGGTAAGTACGCTTCGAATTACTTTTCAGGGTCAGTGCTGGGCTAAAAAATGCAGCACTTGGTTGTCTCCTGAGAACATGTGAGTAAATCGGAATTCGTAGTTCGGTGATTTTAGAGGAATATTTTAAAGTTCCAAAACTCCACACTTAGAAGAATTTCCAAGTGAAACCAGTCAATGTTAGCCTATGGAAGGAAATACAAGTTACTGGTAAGTACGCTTAGAATGACTTTTCAGGGTCAGTGCTGGGCTAAAAGATGCAGCACTGGGTTCTCTCCTGATAACAGGTGAGTAAATCAGAATTCGTAGTTCGGCTGATTTTAGAGGAATATTTGTAAGTTCCAAAACTCCACACTTAGAAACTTTTCTGCTGAAAACCACACAATGGATTCCTATGGAAGGAAATACAAGTTACTGGCAAGTACGCTTAGAATTACTTTTCAGGGTCAGTGCTGGGCTAAAAGATGCAGCACTGGGTTCTCTCCTGATAACAGGTGAGTAAATTGGAATTCGTCGTTCCCGCTGATTTTAGAGGAATATTTGTAAGTTCCAAAACTCCACACTTAGATACTTTTCTGCTGAAAACCACACAATGGATTCCTATGGAAGGAAATACAAGTTACTTGTAAGTACGCTTAGAATTACTTTTCAGGGTCAGTGCTGGGCTAAAAGATGCAGCACTGGGTTCTCTCCTGATAACAGGTGAGTAAATCGGAATTCGTAGTTCGGCTGATTTTAGAGGAATTTTTGTAAGTTCCAAAACTCCACACTTAGATACTTTTCTGCTGAAAACCACACAATGGATTCCTATGGAAGGAAATACAAGTTAGTGGTAAGTACGCTTCGAATTACTTTTCAGGGTCAGTGCTGGGCTAAAAAATGCAGCACTTGGTTGTCTCCTGAGAACATGTGAGTAAATCGGAATTCGTAGTTCGGTGATTTTAGAGGAATATTTTAAAGTTCCAAAACTCCACACTTAGAAGAATTTCCAAGTGAAACCACTCAATGTTAGCCTATGGAAGGAAATTCAAGTTGCTGGTAAGAATGGTTAGAATTACTTTATAGAATCAGTACTGGCCTTAAAGATTCAGCAGTGGGTTCTCCCCTGATAACAGGTGAGTACATTGGAATTCGTAGTTCGTCTGATTTTAGAGGAATATTTGTAAATTCCAAAACTCCACACTTAGAAGAATTTCCAAGTGAAACCAGTCAATGTTAGCCTATGGAAGGAAATTCAAGTTACTGGTAAGTACGGTTAGAATTACTTTTCAGGATCAGTACTGGCCTTAAAGATTCAGCAGTGAGGTCTCTCCTGATAACAGGTGAGTAAATCGAAATTCGTAGTTCGGCTGATTTTAGAGGAATATTTGTAAGTTCCAAAACTCCACACTTTGATACTTTTCAGCTGAAAACCACAGAATGGATTCCTATGGAAGGAAATACAAGTTACTGGTAAGTACGCTTAGAATTACTTTTCAGGGTCAGTACTGGGCTAAAAGATGTAGCGCTGGGATCTCTCCTGATAACAGGTGAGTAAATCGGAATTCGTAGTTTGGCTGATTTTAGAGGAATATTTGTAAGTTCCAAAACTCCACACTTTGATACTTTTCAGCTGAAAACCACACAATGGATTCCTATGGAAGGAAATACAAGTTACTGGTAAGTACGCTTAAAATTAATTTTCAGGGTCAGTGCTGGGCTAAAAGATGCAGCACTGAGTTCTCTCCTGATAACAGGTCAGTAAATCGGAATTCCTAGTTCGGCTTATTTTAGAGGAATATTTGTAAGTTCAAAAAATCCACACTTAGAAACTTTTCTGCTGAAAACCACACAATGGATTCCTATGGAAGGAAATACAAGTTACTGGTAAGTACGCTTCGAATTACTTTTCAGGGTCAGTGCTGGGCTAAAAGATGCAGCACTGGGTTCTCTCCTGATAACAGGTGGGTAAATCGGAATTCGTAGTTCGGCTGATTTTAGAGGAATATTAGTAAGTTCCAAAACTCCACACTTAGAAACTTTTCTGCAGAAAACCACTCCATGGATTCCTATGGAAGGAAATACAAGTTACTGGTAAGTACGCTTAGAATTACCTTTCAGGGTCAGTGCTGGGCTAAAAGATGCAGCACTGGGTTCTCTCCTGATAACAGGTGAGTAAAACGGAATTCGTAGTTCGGCTGATTTTAGAGGAATATTTGTATGTTCCAAAACTCCACACTTAGAAACTTTTCTGCTGAAAACCACAGAATGGATTCCAATGGAAGGAAATACAAGTTACTGGTAAGTACGCTTAGAATTAATTTTCAGGGTCAGTGCTGGGCTAAAAGATGCAGCACTGGGGTCTCTCCTGATAACAGGTGAGTAAATCGGAATTCGTAGTTTGGCTGATTTTAGAGGAATATTTGTAAGTTCCAAAACTCCACACTTAGATACTTGTCTGCTGAAAACCACACAATGGATTCCTATGGAAGGAAATACAAGTTACTGGTAAGTACGCTTCGAATTACTTTTCAGGGTCAGTGCTGGGCTAAAAGATGCAGCACTTGGTTGTTTCCTGATAACAGGTGAGTAAATCGGAATTCGTAGTTTTGCTGATTTTAGAGGAATATTTGTAAGTTCCAAAACTCCACACTTAGAAACTTTTCTGCTGATAACCACACAATGGATTCCTATGGAAGGAAATACAAGTTACTGGCAAGTACGCTTAGAAATACTTTTCAGGTCAGTGCTGGGCTAAAAGATGCAGCACTGAGTTCTCTGCTGATAACATGTGAGTAAATCGGAAATTCGTAGTTCGGTGATTTTAGAGGAATATTTTAAAGTTCCAAAACTCCACACTTAGAAGAATTTCCAAGTGAAACCAGTCAATGTAAGCCTATGGCAGGAAATACAAGTTACTTGTAAGTACGCTTAGAATTACTTTTCAGGGTCAGTGCTGGGCTAAAAGATGCAGCACTGGGTTCTCTCCTGATAACAGGTGAGTAAATCGGAATTCGTAGTTCGGCTGATTTTAGAGGAATATTTGTAAGTTCCAAAACTCCACACTTAGATACTTTTCTGCTGAAAACCACACAATGGATTCCTATGGAAGGAAATACAAGTTAGTGGTAAGTACGCTTCGAATTACTTTTCAGGGTCAGTGCTGGGCTAAAAAATGCAGCACTTGGTTGTCTCCTGAGAACATGTGAGTAAATAGGAATTCGTAGTTCGGTGATTTTAGAGGAATATTTTAAAGTTCCAAAACTCCACACTTAGAAGAATTTCCAAGTGAAACCAGTCAATGTTAGCCTATGGAAGGAAATACAAGTTACTGGTAAGTACGCTTAGAATGACTTTTCAGGGTCAGTGCTGGGCTAAAAGATGCAGCACTGGGTTCTCTCCTGATAACAGGTGAGTAAATCGGAATTCGTAGTTCGGCTGATTTTAGAGGAATATTTGTAAGTTCCAAAACTCCACACTTAGAAACTTTTCTGCTGAAAACCACACAATGGATTCCTATGGAAGGAAATACAAGTTACTGGCAAGTACGCTTAGAATTACTTTTCAGGGTCAGTGCTGGGCTAAAAGATGCAGCACTGAGTTCTCTCCTGATAACATGTGAGTAAATCGGAATTCGTAGTTCGGTGATTTTAGAGGAATATTTTAAAGTTCCAAAACTCCACACTTAGAAGAATTTCCAAGTGAAACCAGTCAATGTTAGCCTATGGCAGGAAATACAAGTTACTGGTAAGTACAATTAGAATTACTTTTCAGGGTCAGTGCTGGGCTAAAAGATGCAGCACTGGGTTCTCTCCTGATAACAGGTGAGTAAATCGGAATTCGTAATTCGGCTGATTTTAGAGGAATATATATAAGTTCCAAAACTCCACACTTAGAAACTTTTCTGCTGAAAACCACACAATGGATTGCTATGGAAGGAAATACAAGTTACTGGTAAATACGCTTAGAATTACTTTTCAGGGTCAGTGCTGGGCTAAAAGATGCAGCACTGGGGTCTCTCCTGATAACAGGTGAGTAAATCGGAATTCGTAGTTTGGCTGATTTTAGAGCAATATTTGTAACTTCCAAAACTCCACACTTAGATACTTTTCTGCTGAAAACCACACAATGGATTCCTATGGAAGGAAATACAAGTTACTGGTAAGTACGCTTCGAATTACTTTTCAGGGTCAGTGCTGGGCTAAAAGATGCAGCACTTGGTTGTTTCCTGATAACAGGTGAGTAAATCGGAATTCGTAGTTCGGCTGATTTTAGAGGAATATTTGTAAGTTCCAAAACTCCACACTTAGAAACTTATCTGCTGATAACCACACAATGGATTCCTATGGAAGGAAATACAAGTTACTGGCAAGTACGCTTAGAATTACTTTTCAGGGTCAGTGCTGGGCTAAAGGATGCAGCACTGAGTTCTCTCCTGATAACATGTGAGTAAATCGGAAATTCTTATTTCGGTGATTTTAGAGGAATATTTTAAAGTTCCAAAACTCCACACTCAGAAGAATTTCCAAGGGAAACCAGTCAATGTTAGCCTATGGAAGGAAATACAAGTTTCTGGTAAGTACGGTTAGAATTACATTTCAAGATCAGTACTGGCCTTAAAGATTCAGCACTGAGGTCTCTCCTGATAACAGGTGAGTAAATCGGAATTCGTAGTTCGGCTGATTTTAGAGGAATATTTTAAAGTTCCAAAACTCCACACTTAGAAGAATTTCCAAGTGAAACCAGTCAATGTTAGCCTATGGAAGGAAATTCAAGTTACTGGCAAGTACGGTTAGAATTACTTTTCAGGATCAGTACTGGCCTTAAAGATTCAGCACTGGGTTCTCCCCTGATAACAGGTGAGTAAATCGGAATTCGTAGTTCGGCTGATTTTAGAGGAATATTTGTAAGCTCCTAAACATCACACTTAAAAACTTTACTGCTGAAAACCACAGAATGGATTCCTATGGAAGGAAACACAAGCTACTGGTAAGTACGCTTAGAATTACTTTTCAGGGTCAGTGTTGGGCTAAAAGATGCAGCACTGGGTTCTCTCCTGATAACAGGTGAGTAAATTGGAATTCGTCGTTCCCGCTGATTTTAGAGGAATATTTGTAAGTTCCAAAACTCCACACTTAGATACTTTTCTGCTGAAAACCACACAATGGATTCCTATGGAAGGAAATACAAGTTACTTGTAAGTACGCTTAGAATTACTTTTCAGGGTCAGTGCTGGGCTAAAAGATGCAGCACTGGGTTCTCTCCTGATAACAGGTGAGTAAATCGGAATTCGTAGTTCGGCTGATTTTAGAGGAATTTTTGTAAGTTCCAAAACTCCACACTTAGATACTTTTCTGCTGAAAACCACACAATGGATTCCTATGGAAGGAAATACAAGTTAGTGGTAAGTACGCTTCGAATTACTTTTCAGGGTCAGTGCTGGGCTAAAAAATGCAGCACTTGGTTGTCTCCTGAGAACATGTGAGTAAATCGGAATTCGTAGTTCGGTGATTTTAGTGGAATATTTTAAAGTTCCAAAACTCCACACTTAGAAGAATTTCCAAGTGAAACCACTCAATGTTAGCCTATGGAAGGAAATTCAAGTTGCTGGTAAGAATGGTTAGAATTACTTTATAGAATCAGTACTGGCCTTAAAGATTCAGCAGTGGGTTCTCCCCTGATAACAGGTGAGTACATTGGAATTCGTAGTTCGTCTGATTTTAGAGGAATATTTGTAAATTCCAAAACTCCACACTTAGAAGAATTTCCAAGTGAAACCAGTCAATGTTAGCCTATGGAAGGAAATTCAAGTTACTGGTAAGTACGGTTAGAATTACTTTTCAGGATCAGTACTGGCCTTAAAGATTCAGCACTGAGGTCTCTACTGATAACAGGTGAGTAAATTGAAATTCGTAGTTCGGCTGATTTTAGAGGAATATTTGTAAGTTCCAAAACTCCACACTTTGATACTTTTCAGCTGAAAACCACAGAATGGATTCCTATGGAAGGAAATACAAGTTACTGGTAAGTACGCTTAGAATTACTTTTCAGGGTCAGTACTGGGCTAAAAGATGTAGCACTGGGATCTCTCCTGATAACAGGTGAGTAAATCGGAATTCGTAGTTTGGCTGATTTTAGAGGAATATTTGTAAGTTCCAAAACTCCACACTTTGATACTTTTCAGCTGAAAACCACACAATGGATTCCTATGGAAGGAAATACAAGTTACTGGTAAGTACGCTTAAAATTAATTTTCAGGGTCAGTGCTGGGCTAAAAGATGCAGCACTGAGTTCTCTCCTGATAACAGGTGAGTAAATCGGAATTCCTAGTTCGGCTTATTTTAGAGGAATATTTGTAAGTTCAAAAAATCCACACTTAGAAACTTTTCTGCTGAAAACCACACAATGGATTCCTATGGAAGGAAATACAAGTTACTGGTAAGTACGCTTCGAATTACTTTTCAGGGTCAGTGCTGGGCTAAAAGATGCAGCACTGGGTTCTCTCCTGATAACAGGTGGGTAAATCGGAATTCGTAGTTCGGCTGATTTTAGAGGAATATTAGTAAGTTCCAAAACTCCACACTTAGAAACTTTTCTGCAGAAAACCACTCCATGGATTCCTATGGAAGGAAATACAAGTTACTGGTAAGTACGCTTAGAATTACCTTTCAGGGTCAGTGCTGGGCTAAAAGATGCAGCACTGGGTTCTCTCCTGATAACAGGTGAGTAAAACGGAATTCGTAGTTCGGCTGATTTTAGAGGAATATTTGTATGTTCCAAAACTCCACACTTAGAAACTTTTCTGCTGAAAACCACAGAATGGATTCCTATGGAAGGAAATACAAGTTACTGGTAAGTACGCTTAGAATTAATTTTCAGGGTCAGTGCTGGGCTAAAAGATGCAGCACTGGGGTCCCTCCTGATAACAGGTGAGTAAATCGGAATTCGTAGTTTGGCTGATTTTAGAGGAATATTTGTAAGTTCCAAAACTCCACACTTAGATACTTGTCTGCTGAAAACCACACAATGGATTCCTATGGAAGGAAATACAAGTTACTGGTAAGTACGCTTAGAATTACGTTTCAGGGTCAGTACTGGGCTAAAAGATGTAGCACTGAGTTCTCTCCTGATAACAGGTGAGTAAATCGGAATTCCTAGTTCGGCTTATTTTAGAGGAATATTTGTAAGTTCAAAAAATCCACACTTAGAAACTTTTCTGCTGAAAACCACACAATGGATTCCTATGGAAGGAAATACAAGTTACTGGTAAGTACGCTTCGAATAACTTTTCAGGGTCAGTGCTGGGCTAAAAGATGCAGCACTTGGTTGTTTCCTGATAACAGATGAGTAAATCGGAATTCGTAGTTCGGCTGATTTTAGAGGAATATTTGTAAGTTCCAAAACTCCACACTTAGATACTTTTCTACTGAAAACCACACAGTGGATTCCTATGGAAGGAAATACAAGTTACTGGTAAGTATGCTTAGAATTACTTTACAGGGTCAGTGCTGGGCTAAAAGATGCAGCACTGGGTTGTCTCCTGATAACAGGTGTGTAAATTGGAATTCGTATTTCGGCTGATTTTAGAGGAATATTTGTAAGTTTCAAAACTCCACACGTAGAAGAATTTCCAAGTGAAACCAGTCAATGTTAGCCTATGGAAGGAAATTCAAGTTACTGTTAAGAACGGTTAGAATTACTTTATAGGATCAGTACTGGCCTTAAAGATTCAGCAGTGGGTTCTCCCCTGATAACAGGTGAGTACATTGTAATTCGTAGTTCGTCTGATTTTAGAGGAATATTTGTAAATTCCAAAACTCCACACTTAGAAGAATTTCCAAGTGAAACCAGTCAATGTTAGCCTATGGAAGGAAATTCAAGTTACTGGTAAGTACGGTTAGAATTACTTTTCAGGATCAGTACTGGCCTTAAAGATGCAGCACTGGGGTCTCTCCTGATAACAGGTGAGTAAATCGGAATTCGTAGTTTGGCTGATTTTAGAGCAATATTTGTAACTTCCAAAACTCCACACTTAGATACTTTTCTGCTGAAAACCACACAATGGATTCCTATGGAAGGAAATACAAGTTACTGGTAAGTACGCTTCGAATTACTTTTCAGGGTCAGTGCTGGGCTAAAAGATGCAGCACTTGGTTGTTTCCTGATAACAGGTGAGTAAATCGGAATTCGTAGTTCGGCTGATTTTAGAGGAATATTTGTAAGTTCCAAAACTCCACACTTAGAAACTTATCTGCTGATAACCACACAATGGATTCCTATGGAAGGAAATACAAGTTACTGGCAAGTACGCTTAGAATTACTTTTCAGGGTCAGTGCTGGGCTAAAGGATGCAGCACTGAGTTCTCTCCTGATAACATGTGAGTAAATCGGAAATTCTTATTTCGGTGATTTTAGAGGAATATTTTAAAGTTCCAAAACTCCACACTCAGAAGAATTTCCAAGGGAAACCAGTCAATGTTAGCCTATGGAAGGAAATACAAGTTTCTGGTAAGTACGGTTAGAATTACATTTCAAGATCAGTACTGGCCTTAAAGATTCAGCACTGAGGTCTCTCCTGATAACAGGTGAGTAAATCGGAATTCGTAGTTCGGCTGATTTTAGAGGAATATTTTAAAGTTCCAAAACTCCACACTTAGAAGAATTTCCAAGTGAAACCAGTCAATGTTAGCCTATGGAAGGAAATTCAAGTTACTGGCAAGTACGGTTAGAATTACTTTTCAGGATCAGTACTGGCCTTAAAGATTCAGCACTGGGTTCTCCCCTGATAACAGGTGAGTAAATCGGAATTCGTAGTTCGGCTGATTTTAGAGGAATATTTGTAAGCTCCTAAACATCACACTTAAAAACTTTACTGCTGAAAACCACAGAATGGATTCCTATGGAAGGAAACACAAGCTACTGGTAAGTACGCTTAGAATTACTTTTCAGGGTCAGTGTTGGGCTAAAAGATGCAGCACTGGGTTCTCTCCTGATAACAGGTGAGTAAATTGGAATTCGTCGTTCCCGCTGATTTTAGAGGAATATTTGTAAGTTCCAAAACTCCACACTTAGATACTTTTCTGCTGAAAACCACACAATGGATTCCTATGGAAGGAAATACAAGTTACTTGTAAGTACGCTTAGAATTACTTTTCAGGGTCAGTGCTGGGCTAAAAGATGCAGCACTGGGTTCTCTCCTGATAACAGGTGAGTAAATCGGAATTCGTAGTTCGGCTGATTTTAGAGGAATTTTTGTAAGTTCCAAAACTCCACACTTAGATACGTTTCTGCTGAAAACCACACAATGGATTCCTATGGAAGGAAATACAAGTTAGTGGTAAGTACGCTTCGAATTACTTTTCAGGGTCAGTGCTGGGCTAAAAAATGCAGCACTTGGTTGTCTCCTGAGAACATGTGAGTAAATCGGAATTCGTAGTTCGGTGATTTTAGTGGAATATTTTAAAGTTCCAAAACTCCACACTTAGAAGAATTTCCAAGTGAAACCACTCAATGTTAGCCTATGGAAGGAAATTCAAGTTGCTGGTAAGAATGGTTAGAATTACTTTATAGAATCAGTACTGGCCTTAAAGATTCAGCAGTGGGTTCTCCCCTGATAACAGGTGAGTACATTGGAATTCGTAGTTCGTCTGATTTTAGAGGAATATTTGTAAATTCCAAAACTCCACACTTAGAAGAATTTCCAAGTGAAACCAGTCAATGTTAGCCTATGGAAGGAAATTCAAGTTACTGGTAAGTACGGTTAGAATTACTTTTCAGGATCAGTACTGGCCTTAAAGATTCAGCACTGAGGTCTCTACTGATAACAGGTGAGTAAATCGAAATTCGTAGTTCGGCTGATTTTAGAGGAATATTTGTAAGTTCCAAAACTCCACACTTTGATACTTTTCAGCTGAAAACCACAGAATGGATTCCTATGGAAGGAAATACAAGTTACTGGTAAGTACGCTTAGAATTACTTTTCAGGGTCAGTACTGGGCTAAAAGATGTAGCACTGGGATCTCTCCTGATAACAGGTGAGTAAATCGGAATTCGTAGTTTGGCTGATTTTAGAGGAATATTTGTAAGTTCCAAAACTCCACACTTTGATACTTTTCAGCTGAAAACCACACAATGGATTCCTATGGAAGGAAATACAAGTTACTGGTAAGTACGCTTAAAATTAATTTTCAGGGTCAGTGCTGGGCTAAAAGATGCAGCACTGAGTTCTCTCCTGATAACAGGTGAGTAAATCGGAATTCCTAGTTCGGCTTATTTTAGAGGAATATTTGTAAGTTCAAAAAATCCACACTTAGAAACTTTTCTGCTGAAAACCACACAATGGATTCCTATGGAAGGAAATACAAGTTACTGGTAAGTACGCTTCGAATTACTTTTCAGGGTCAGTGCTGGGCTAAAAGATGCAGCACTGGGTTCTCTCCTGATAACAGGTGGGTAAATCGGAATTCGTAGTTCGGCTGATTTTAGAGGAATATTAGTAAGTTCCAAAACTCCACACTTAGAAACTTTTCTGCAGAAAACCACTCCATGGATTCCTATGGAAGGAAATACAAGTTACTGGTAAGTACGCTTAGAATTACCTTTCAGGGTCAGTGCTGGGCTAAAAGATGCAGCACTGGGTTCTCTCCTGATAACAGGTGAGTAAAACGGAATTCGTAGTTCGGCTGATTTTAGAGGAATATTTGTATGTTCCAAAACTCCACACTTAGAAACTTTTCTGCTGAAAACCACAGAATGGATTCCTATGGAAGGAAATACAAGTTACTGGTAAGTACGCTTAGAATTAATTTTCAGGGTCAGTGCTGGGCTAAAAGATGCAGCACTGGGGTCCCTCCTGATAACAGGTGAGTAAATCGGAATTCGTAGTTTGGCTGATTTTAGAGGAATATTTGTAAGTTCCAAAACTCCACACTTAGATACTTGTCTGCTGAAAACCACACAATGGATTCCTATGGAAGGAAATACAAGTTACTGGTAAGTACGCTTAGAATTACGTTTCAGGGTCAGTACTGGGCTAAAAGATGTAGCACTGAGTTCTCTCCTGATAACAGGTGAGTAAATCGGAATTCCTAGTTCGGCTTATTTTAGAGGAATATTTGTAAGTTCAAAAAATCCACACTTAGAAACTTTTCTGCTGAAAACCACACAATGGATTCCTATGGAAGGAAATACAAGTTACTGGTAAGTACGCTTCGAATAACTTTTCAGGGTCAGTGCTGGGCTAAAAGATGCAGCACTTGGTTGTTTCCTGATAACAGATGAGTAAATCGGAATTCGTAGTTCGGCTGATTTTAGAGGAATATTTGTAAGTTCCAAAACTCCACACTTAGATACTTTTCTACTGAAAACCACACAGTGGATTCCTATGGAAGGAAATACAAGTTACTGGTAAGTATGCTTAGAATTACTTTACAGGGTCAGTGCTGGGCTAAAAGATGCAGCACTGGGTTGTCTCCTGATAACAGGTGTGTAAATTGGAATTCGTATTTCGGCTGATTTTAGAGGAATATTTGTAAGTTTCAAAACTCCACACGTAGAAGAATTTCCAAGTGAAACCAGTCAATGTTAGCCTATGGAAGGAAATTCAAGTTACTGTTAAGAACGGTTAGAATTACTTTATAGGATCAGTACTGGCCTTAAAGATTCAGCAGTGGGTTCTCCCCTGATAACAGGTGAGTACATTGTAATTCGTAGTTCGTCTGATTTTAGAGGAATATTTGTAAATTCCAAAACTCCACACTTAGAAGAATTTCCAAGTGAAACCAGTCAATGTTAGCCTATGGAAGGAAATTCAAGTTACTGGTAAGTACGGTTAGAATTACTTTTCAGGATCAGTACTGGCCTTAAAGATTCAGCACTGAGGTCTCTCCTGATAACAGGTGAGTAAATCGAAATTCGTAGTTCGGCTGATTTTAGAGGAATATTTGTAAGTTCCAAAACTCCACACTTTGATACTTTTCTGCTGAAAACCACAGAATGGATTCCTATGGAAGGAAATACAAGTTACTGGTAAGTACGCTTAGAATTACTTTTCAGGGTCAGTGCTGGGCTAAAAGATGCAGCACTGGGGTCTCTCCTGATAACAGGTGTGTAAATCGGAATTCGTAGTTTGGCTGATTTTAGAGGAATATTTGTAAGTTCCAAAACTCCACACTTAGATCCTTTTCTGCTGAAAACCACACAATGGATTCCTATGGAAGGAAATACAAGTTACTGGTAAGTACGCTTAGAATTACCTTTCAGGGTCTGTGCTGGGCTAAAAGATGCAGCACTGGGTTCTCTCCTGATAACAGGTGAGTAAAACGGAATTCGTAGTTCGGCTGATTTTAGAGGAATATTTGTAATTTCCAAAACTCCACACTTTGAAACTTTTCTGCTGAAAACCACAGAATGGATTCCTATGGAAGGAAATACAAGTTACTGGTAAGTACGCTTAGAATTACTTTTCAGGGTCAGTGCTGGGCTAAAAGATGCAGCACTGGGGTCTCTCCTGATAACAGGTGATTACATTTGGAATTCGTAGTTTGGCTGATTTTAGAGGAATATTTGTAAGTTCCAAAACTCCACACTTAGATACTTTTCTGCTGAAAACCACACAATGGATTCCTATGGAAGGAAATACAAGTTACTGGTAAGTATGCTTCGAATTACTTTTCAGGGTCAGTGCTGGGCTAAAAGATGCAGCACTGGGTTCTCTCCTGATAACAGGTGAGTAAATCGGAATTCGTAGTTCGGCTGATTTTAGAGGAATATTTGTAAGTTCCAAAACTCCACACTTAGAAACTTTTCTGCTGAAAACCACACAATGGATTCCTATGGAAGGAAATACAAGTTACTGGCAAGTACGCTTAGAATTACTTTTCAGGGTCAGTGCTGGGCTAAAAGATGCAGCACTGAGTTCTCTCCTGATAACATGTGAGTAAATCGGAATTCGTAGTTCGGTGATTTTAGAGGAATATTTTAAAGTTCCAAAACTCCACACTTAGAAGAATTTCCAAGTGAAACCAGTCAATGTTAGCCTATGGCAGGAAATACAAGTTACTGGTAAGTACGCTTAGAATTACTTTTCAGGGTCAGTGCTGGGCTAAAAGATGCAGCACTGGGTTCTCTCCTGATAACAGGAGAGTAAATCGGAATTCGTAATTCGGCTGATTTTAGAGGAATATATATAAGTTCCAAAACTCCACACTTAGAAACTTTTCTGCTGAAAACCACACAATGGATTGCTATGGAAGGAAATACAAGTTACTGGTAAATACGCTTAGAATTACTTTTCAGGGTCAGTGCTGGGCTAAAAGATGCAGCACTGGGGTCTCTCCTGATAACAGGTGAGTAAATCGGAATTCGTAGTTTGGCTGATTTTAGAGCAATATTTGTAACTTCCAAAACTCCACACTTAGATACTTTTCTGATGAAAACCACACAATGGATTCCTATGGAAGGAAATACAAGTTACTGGTAAGTACGCTTCGAATTACTTTTCAGGGTCAGTGCTGGGCTAAAAGATGCAGCACTTGGTTGTTTCCTGATAACAGGTGAGTAAATCGGAATTCGTAGTTCGGCTGATTTTAGAGGAATATTTGTAAGTTCCAAAACTCCACACTTAGAAACTTATCTGCTGATAACCACACAATGGATTCCTATGGAAGGAAATACAAGTTACTGGCAAGTACGCTTAGAATTACTTTTCAGGGTCAGTGCTGGGCTAAAGGATGCAGCACTGAGTTCTCTCCTGATAACATGTGAGTAAATCGGAAATTCTTATTTCGGTGATTTTAGAGGAATATTTTAAAGTTCCAAAACTCCACACTCAGAAGAATTTCCAAGGGAAACCAGTCAATGTTAGCCTATGGAAGGAAATACAAGTTACTGGTAAGTACGGTTAGAATTACATTTCAAGATCAGTACTGGCCTTAAAGATTCAGCACTGAGGTCTCTCCTGATAACAGGTGAGTAAATCGGAATTCGTAGTTCGGCTGGTTTTAGAGGAATATTTTAAAGTTCCAAAACTCCACACTTAGAAGAATTTCCAAGTGAAACCAGTCAATGTTAGCCTATGGAAGGAAATTCAAGTTACTGGCAAGTACGGTTAGAATTACTTTTCAGGATCAGTACTGGCCTTAAAGATTCAGCACTGGGTTCTCCCCTGATAACAGGTGAGTAAATCGGAATTCGTAGTTCGGCTGATTTTAGAGGAATATTTGTAAGCTCCTAAACATCACACTTAAAAACTTTACTGCTGAAAACCACAGAATGGATTCCTATGGAAGGAAACACAAGCTACTGGTAAGTACGCTTAGAATTACTTTTCAGGGTCAGTGCTGGGCTAAAAGATGCAGCACTGGGTTCTCTCCTGATAACAGGTGAGTAAATTGGAATTCGTCGTTCCCGCTGATTTTAGAGGAATATTTGTAAGTTCCAAAACTCCACACTTAGATACTTGTCTGCTGAAAACCACACAATGGATTCCTATGGAAGGAAATACAAGTTACTGGTAAGTACGCTTAGAATTACGTTTCAGGGTCAGTACTGGGCTAAAAGATGTAGCACTGAGTTCTCTCCTGATAACAGGTGAGTAAATCGGAATTCCTAGTTCGGCTTATTTTAGAGGAATATTTGTAAGTTCAAAAAATCCACACTTAGAAACTTTTCTGCTGAAAACCACACAATGGATTCCTATGGAAGGAAATACAAGTTACTGGTAAGTACGCTTCGAATTACTTTTCAGGGTCAGTGCTGGGCTAAAAGATGCAGCACTTGGTTGTTTCCTGATAACAGATGAGTAAATCGGAATTCGTAGTTCGGCTGATTTTAGAGGAATATTTGTAAGTTCCAAAACTCCACACTTAGATACTTTTCTACTGAAAACCACACAGTGGATTCCTATGGAAGGAAATACAAGTTACTGGTAAGTATGCTTAGAATTACTTTACAGGGTCAGTGCTGGGCTAAAAGATGCAGCACTGGGTTGTCTCCTGATAACAGGTGTGTAAATTGGAATTCGTATTTCGGCTGATTTTAGAGGAATATTTGTAAGTTTCAAAACTCCACACGTAGAAGAATTTCCAAGTGAAACCAGTCAATGTTAGCCTATGGAAGGAAATTCAAGTTACTGTTAAGAACGGTTAGAATTACTTTATAGGATCAGTACTGGCCTTAAAGATTCAGCAGTGGGTTCTCCCCTGATAACAGGTGAGTACATTGTAATTCGTAGTTCGTCTGATTTTAGAGGAATATTTGTAAATTCCAAAACTCCACACTTAGAAGAATTTCCAAGTGAAACCAGTCAATGTTAGCCTATGGAAGGAAATTCAAGTTACTGGTAAGTACGGTTAGAATTACTTTTCAGGATCAGTACTGGCCTTAAAGATTCAGCACTGAGGTCTCTCCTGATAACAGGTGAGTAAATCGAAATTCGTAGTTCGGCTGATTTTAGAGGAATATTTGTAAGTTCCAAAACTCCACACTTTGATACTTTTCTGCTGAAAACCACAGAATGGATTCCTATGGAAGGAAATACAAGTTACTGGTAAGTACGCTTAGAATTACTTTTCAGGGTCAGTGCTGGGCTAAAAGATGCAGCACTGGGGTCTC
Organism: Triturus cristatus; assembly: GCF_964204655.1. Taxonomy (NCBI): domain Eukaryota; kingdom Metazoa; phylum Chordata; class Amphibia; order Caudata; family Salamandridae; genus Triturus; species Triturus cristatus. The sequence goes on from NC_140579.1 coordinate 348,607,366, forward strand.
TCCTGATAACAGGTGTGTAAATCGGAATTCGTAGTTTGGCTGATTTTAGAGGAATATTTGTAAGTTCCAAAACTCCACACTTAGATCCTTTTCTGCTGAAAACCACACAATGGATTCCTATGGAAGGAAATACAAGTTACTGGTAAGTACGCTTAGAATTACCTTTCAGGGTCTGTGCTGGGCTAAAAGATGCAGCACTGGGTTCTCTCCTGATAACAGGTGAGTAAAACGGAATTCGTAGTTCGGCTGATTTTAGAGGAATATTTGTAATTTCCAAAACTCCACACTTTGAAACTTTTCTGCTGAAAACCACAGAATGGATTCCTATGGAAGGAAATACAAGTTACTGGTAAGTACGCTTAGAATTACTTTTCAGGGTCAGTGCTGGGCTAAAAGATGCAGCACTGGGGTCTCTCCTGATAACAGGTGATTACATTTGGAATTCGTAGTTTGGCTGATTTTAGAGGAATATTTGTAAGTTCCAAAACTCCACACTTAGATACTTTTCTGCTGAAAACCACACAATGGATTCCTATGGAAGGAAATACAAGTTACTGGTAAGTATGCTTCGAATTACTTTTCAGGGTCAGTGCTGGGCTAAAAGATGCAGCACTGGGTTCTCTCCTGATAACAGGTGAGTAAATCGGAATTCGTAGTTCGGCTGATTTTAGAGGAATATTTGTAAGTTCCAAAACTCCACACTTAGAAACTTTTCTGCTGAAAACCACACAATGGATTCCTATGGAAGGAAATACAAGTTACTGGCAAGTACGCTTAGAATTACTTTTCAGGGTCAGTGCTGGGCTAAAAGATGCAGCACTGAGTTCTCTCCTGATAACATGTGAGTAAATCGGAATTCGTAGTTCGGTGATTTTAGAGGAATATTTTAAAGTTCCAAAACTCCACACTTAGAAGAATTTCCAAGTGAAACCAGTCAATGTTAGCCTATGGCAGGAAATACAAATTACTGGTAAGTACGCTTAGAATTACTTTTCAGGGTCAGTGCTGGGCTAAAAGATGCAGCACTGGGTTCTCTCCTGATAACAGGAGAGTAAATCGGAATTCGTAATTCGGCTGATTTTAGAGGAATATATATAAGTTCCAAAACTCCACACTTAGAAACTTTTCTGCTGAAAACCACACAATGGATTGCTATGGAAGGATATACAAGTTACTGGTAAATACGCTTAGAATTACTTTTCAGGGTCAGTGCTGGGCTAAAAGATGCAGCACTGGGGTCTCTCCTGATAACAGGTGAGTAAATCGGAATTCGTAGTTTGGCTGATTTTAGAGCAATATTTGTAACTTCCAAAACTCCACACTTAGATACTTTTCTGATGAAAACCACACAATGGATTCCTATGGAAGGAAATACAAGTTACTGGTAAGTACGCTTCGAATTACTTTTCAGGGTCAGTGCTGGGCTAAAAGATGCAGCACTTGGTTGTTTCCTGATAACAGGTGAGTAAATCGGAATTCGTAGTTCGGCTGATTTTAGAGGAATATTTGTAAGTTCCAAAACTCCACACTTAGAAACTTATCTGCTGATAACCACACAATGGATTCCTATGGAAGGAAATACAAGTTACTGGCAAGTACGCTTAGAATTACTTTTCAGGGTCAGTGCTGGGCTAAAGGATGCAGCACTGAGTTCTCTCCTGATAACATGTGAGTAAATCGGAAATTCTTATTTCGGTGATTTTAGAGGAATATTTTAAAGTTCCAAAACTCCACACTCAGAAGAATTTCCAAGGGAAACCAGTCAATGTTAGCCTATGGAAGGAAATACAAGTTACTGGTAAGTACGGTTAGAATTACATTTCAAGATCAGTACTGGCCTTAAAGATTCAGCACTGAGGTCTCTCCTGATAACAGGTGAGTAAATCGGAATTCGTAGTTCGGCTGGTTTTAGAGGAATATTTTAAAGTTCCAAAACTCCACACTTAGAAGAATTTCCAAGTGAAACCAGTCAATCTTAGCCTATGGAAGGAAATTCAAGTTACTGGCAAGTACGGTTAGAATTACTTTTCAGGATCAGTACTGGCCTTAAAGATTCAGCACTGGGTTCTCCCCTGATAACAGGTGAGTAAATCGGAATTCGTAGTTCGGCTGATTTTAGAGGAATATTTGTAAGCTCCTAAACATCACACTTAAAAACTTTACTGCTGAAAACCACAGAATGGATTCCTATGGAAGGAAACACAAGCTACTGGTAAGTACGCTTAGAATTACTTTTCAGGGTCAGTGCTGGGCTAAAAGATGCAGCACTGGGTTCTCATCTGATAACAGGTGAGTAAATTGGAATTCGTCGTTCCCGCTGATTTTAGAGGAATATTTGTAAGTTCCAAAACTCCACACTTAGATACTTGTCTGCTGAAAACCACACAATGGATTCCTATGGAAGGAAATACAAGTTACTGGTAAGTACGCTTAGAATTACGTTTCAGGGTCAGTACTGGGCTAAAAGATGTAGCACTGAGTTCTCTCCTGATAACAGGTGAGTAAATCGGAATTCCTAGTTCGGCTTATTTTAGAGGAATATTTGTAAGTTCAAAAAATCCACACTTAGAAACTTTTCTGCTGAAAACCACACAATGGATTCCTATGGAAGGAAATACAAGTTACTGGTAAGTACGCTTCAAATTACTTTTCAGGGTCAGTGCTGGGCTAAAAGATGCAGCACTTGGTTGTTTCCTGATAACAGATGAGTAAATCGGAATTCGTAGTTCGGCTGATTTTAGAGGAATATTTGTAAGTTCCAAAACTCCACACTTAGATACTTTTCTACTGAAAACCACACAGTGGATTCCTATGGAAGGAAATACAAGTTACTGGTAAGTATGCTTAGAATTACTTTACAGGGTCAGTGCTGGGCTAAAAGATGCAGCACTGGGTTGTCTCCTGATAACAGGTGTGTAAATTGGAATTCGTATTTCGGCTGATTTTAGAGGAATATTTGTAAGTTTCAAAACTCCACACGTAGAAGAATTTCCAAGTGAAACCAGTCAATGTTAGCCTATGGAAGGAAATTCAAGTTACTGTTAAGAACGGTTAGAATTACTTTATAGGATCAGTACTGGCCTTAAAGATTCAGCAGTGGGTTCTCCCCTGATAACAGGTGAGTACATTGTAATTCGTAGTTCGTCTGATTTTAGAGGAATATTTGTAAATTCCAAAACTCCACACTTAGAAGAATTTCCAAGTGAAACCAGTCAATGTTAGCCTATGGAAGGAAATTCAAGTTACTGGTAAGTACGGTTAGAATTACTTTTCAGGATCAGTACTGGCCTTAAAGATTCAGCACTGAGGTCTCTCCTGATAACAGGTGAGTAAATCGAAATTCGTAGTTCGGCTGATTTTAGAGGAATATTTGTAAGTTCCAAAACTCCACACTTTGATACTTTTCTGCTGAAAACCACAGAATGGATTCCTATGGAAGGAAATACAAGTTACTGGTAAGTACGCTTAGAATTACTTTTCAGGGTCAGTGCTGGGCTAAAAGATGCAGCACTGGGGTCTCTCCTGATAACAGGTGTGTAAATCGGAATTCGTAGTTTGGCTGATTTTAGAGGAATATTTGTAAGTTCCAAAACTCCACACTTAGATCCTTTTCTGCTGAAAACCACACAATGGATTCCTATGGAAGGAAATACAAGTTACTGGTAAGTACGCTTAGAATTACCTTTCAGGGTCTGTGCTGGGCTAAAAGATGCAGCACTGGGTTCTCTCCTGATAACAGGTGAGTAAAACGGAATTCGTAGTTCGGCTGATTTTAGAGGAATATTTGTAATTTCCAAAACTCCACACTTTGAAACTTTTCTGCTGAAAACCACAGAATGGATTCCTATGGAAGGAAATACAAGTTACTGGTAAGTACGCTTAGAATTACTTTTCAGGGTCAGTGCTGGGCTAAAAGATGCAGCACTGGGGTCTCTCCTGATAACAGGTGATTACATTTGGAATTCGTAGTTTGGCTGATTTTAGAGGAATATTTGTAAGTTCCAAAACTCCACACTTAGATACTTTTCTGCTGAAAACCACACAATGGATTCCTATGGAAGGAAATACAAGTTACTGGTAAGTATGCTTCGAATTACTTTTCAGGGTCAGTGCTGGGCTAAAAGATGCAGCACTGGGTTCTCTCCTGATAACAGGTGAGTAAATCGGAATTCGTAGTTCGGCTGATTTTAGAGGAATATTTGTAAGTTCCAAAACTCCACACTTAGAAACTTTTCTGCTGAAAACCACACAATGGATTCCTATGGAAGGAAATACAAGTTACTGGCAAGTACGCTTAGAATTACTTTTCAGGGTCAGTGCTGGGCTAAAAGATGCAGCACTGAGTTCTCTCCTGATAACATGTGAGTAAATCGGAATTCGTAGTTCGGTGATTTTAGAGGAATATTTTAAAGTTCCAAAACTCCACACTTAGAAGAATTTCCAAGTGAAACCAGTCAATGTTAACCTATGGCAGGAAATACAAGTTACTGGTAAGTACGCTTAGAATTACTTTTCAGGGTCAGTGCTGGGCTAAAAGATGCAGCACTGGGTTCTCTCCTGATAACAGGAGAGTAAATCGGAATTCGTAATTCGGCTGATTTTAGAGGAATATATATAAGTTCCAAAACTCCACACTTAGAAACTTTTCTGCTGAAAACCACACAATGGATTGCTATGGAAGGAAATACAAGTTACTGGTAAATACGCTTAGAATTACTTTTCAGGGTCAGTGCTGGGCTAAAAGATGCAGCACTGGGGTCTCTCCTGATAACAGGTGAGTAAATCGGAATTCGTAGTTTGGCTGATTTTAGAGCAATATTTGTAACTTCCAAAACTCCACACTTAGATACTTTTCTGCTGAAAACCACACAATGGATTCCTATGGAAGGAAATACAAGTTACTGGTAAGTACGCTTCGAATTACTTTTCAGGGTCAGTGCTGGGCTAAAAGATGCAGCACTTGGTTGTTTCCTGATAACAGGTGAGTAAATCGGAATTCGTAGTTCGGCTGATTTTAGAGGAATATTTGTAAGTTCCAAAACTCCACACTTAGAAACTTATCTGCTGATAACCACACAATGGATTCCTATGGAAGGAAATACAAGTTACTGGCAAGTACGCTTAGAATTACTTTTCAGGGTCAGTGCTGGGCTAAAGGATGCAGCACTGAGTTCTCTCCTGATAACATGTGAGTAAATCGGAAATTCTTATTTCGGTGATTTTAGAGGAATATTTTAAAGTTCCAAAACTCCACACTCAGAAGAATTTCCAAGGGAAACCAGTCAATGTTAGCCTATGGAAGGAAATACAAGTTACTGGTAAGTACGGTTAGAATTACATTTCAAGATCAGTACTGGCCTTAAAGATTCAGCACTGAGGTCTCTCCTGATAACAGGTGAGTAAATCGGAATTCGTAGTTCGGCTGGTTTTAGAGGAATATTTTAAAGTTCCAAAACTCCACACTTAGAAGAATTTCCAAGTGAAACCAGTCAATGTTAGCCTATGGAAGGAAATTCAAGTTACTGGCAAGTACGGTTAGAATTACTTTTCAGGATCAGTACTGGCCTCAAAGATTCAGCACTGGGTTCTCCCCTGATAACAGGTGAGTAAATCGGAATTCGTAGTTCGGCTGATTTTAGAGGAATATTTGTAAGCTCCTAAACATCACACTTAAAAACTTTACTGCTGAAAACCACAGAATGGATTCCTATGGAAGGAAACACAAGCTACTGGTAAGTACGCTTAGAATTACTTTTCAGGGTCAGTGCTGGGCTAAAAGATGCAGCACTGGGTTCTCTCCTGATAACAGGTGAGTAAATTGGAATTCGTCGTTCCCGCTGATTTTAGAGGAATATTTGTAAGTTCCAAAACACCACACTTAGAAACTTTTCTGCTGAAAACCACATAATGGATTCCTATGGAAGGAAATACAAGTTACTGGTAAGTATGCTTAGAATTACTTTTCAGGGTCAGTGCCGGGCTAAAAGATGCAGCACTGGGGTCTCTCCTGATAACAGGTGAGTAAATCGGAATTCGTAGTTCAGCTGATTTTAGAGGAATATTTGTAAGTTCCAAAACTCCACACTTAGATACTTTTCTGCTGAAAACCACACAATGGATTCCTATGGAAGGAAATACAAGTTACTGGTAAGTACGCTTCGAATTACTTTTCAGGGTCAGTGCTGGGCTAAAAGATGCAGCACTTGGTTGTCTCCTTATAACATGTGAGTAAATCGGAATTCGTAGTTCGGTGATTTTAGAGGAATATTTTAAAGTTCCAAAACTCCACACTTAGAAGAATTTCCAAGTGAAACCACTCAATGTTAGCCTATGGAAGGAAATTCAAGTTGCTGGTAAGAATGGTTAGAATTACTTTATAGAATCAGTACTGGCCTTAAAGATTCAGCAGTGGGTTCTCCCCTGATAACAGGTGAGTACATTGGAATTCGTAGTTCGTCTGATTTTAGAGGAATATTTGTAAATTCCAAAACTCCACACTTAGAATAATTTCCAAGTGAAACCAGTCAATGTTAGCCTATGGAAGGAAATTCAAGTTACTGGTAAGTACGGTTAGAATTACTTTTCAGGATCAGTACTGGCCTTAAAGATTCAGCACTGAGGTCTCTCCTGATAACAGGTGAGTAAATCGAAATTCGTAGTTCGGCTGATTTTAGAGGAATATTTGTAAGTTCCAAAACTCCACACTTTGATACTTTTCAGCTGAAAACCACAGAATGGATTCCTATGGAAGGAAATACAAGTTACTGGTAAGTACGCTTAGAATTACTTTTCAGGGTCAGTACTGGGCTAAAAGATGTAGCACTGGGATCTCTCCTGATAACAGGTGAGTAAATCGGAATTCGTAGTTTGGCTGATTTTAGAGGAATATTTGTAAGTTCCAAAACTCCACACTTTGATACTTTTCAGCTGAAAACCACACAATGGATTCCTATGGAAGGAAATACAAGTTACTGGTAAGTACGCTTAAAATTAATTTTCAGGGTCAGTGCTGGGCTAAAAGATGCAGCACTGAGTTCTCTCCTGATAACAGGTGAGTAAATCGGAATTCCTAGTTCGGCTTATTTTAGAGGAATATTTGTAAGTTCAAAAAATCCACACTTAGAAACTTTTCTGCTGAAAACCACACAATGGATTCCTATGGAAGGAAATACAAGTTACTGGTAAGTACGCTTCGAATTACTTTTCAGGGTCAGTGCTGGGCTAAAAGATGCAGCACTGGGTTCTCTCCTGATAACAGGTGGGTAAATCGGAATTCGTAGTTCGGCTGATTTTAGAGGAATATTAGTAAGTTCCAAAACTCCACACTTAGAAACTTTTCTGTAGAAAACCACTCCATGGATTCCTATGGAAGGAAATACAAGTTACTGGTAAGTACGCTTAGAATTACCTTTCAGGGTCAGTGCTGGGCTAAAAGATGCAGCACTGGGTTCTCTCCTGATAACAGGTGAGTAAAACGGAATTCGTAGTTCGGCTGATTTTAGAGGAATATTTGTATGTTCCAAAACTCCACACTTAGAAACTTTTCTGCTGAAAACCACAGAATGGATTCCTATGGAAGGAAATACAAGTTACTGGTAAGTACGCTTAGAATTAATTTTCAGGGTCAGTGCTGGGCTAAAAGATGCAGCACTGGGGTCTCTCCTGATAACAGGTGAGTAAATCGGAATTCGTAGTTTGGCTGATTTTAGAGGAATATTTGTAAGTTCCAAAACTCCACACTTAGATACTTGTCTGCTGAAAACCACACAATGGATTCCTATGGAAGGAAAGACAAGTTACTGGTAAGTACGCTTCGAATTACTTTTCAGGGTCAGTGCTGGGCTAAAAGATGCAGCACTTGGTTGTTTCCTGATAACAGGTGAGTAAATCGGAATTCGTAGTTTTGCTGATTTTAGAGGAATATTTGTACGTTCCAAAACTCCACACTTAGAAACTTTTCTGCTGATAACCACACAATGGATTCCTATGGAAGGAAATACAAGTTACTGGCAAGTACGCTTAGAAATACTTTTCAGGTCAGTGCTGGGCTAAAAGATGCAGCACTGAGTTCTCTGCTGATAACATGTGAGTAAATCGGAAATTCGTAGTTCGGTGATTTTAGAGGAATATTTTAAAGTTCCAAAACTCCACACTTAGAAGAATTTCCAAGTGAAACCAGTCAATGTAAGCCTATGGCAGGAAATACAAGTTACTTGTAAGTACGCTTAGAATTACTTTTCAGGGTCAGTGCTGGGCTAAAAGATGCAGCACTGGGTTCTCTCCTGATAACAGGTGAGTAAATCGGAATTCGTAGTTCGGCTGATTTTAGAGGAATATTTGTAAGTTCCAAAACTCCACACTTAGATACTTTTCTGCTGAAAACCACACAATGGATTCCTATGGAAGGAAATACAAGTTAGTGTTAAGTACGCTTCGAATTACTTTTCAGGGTCAGTGCTGGGCTAAAAAATGCAGCACTTGGTTGTCTCCTGAGAACATGTGAGTAAATCGGAATTCGTAGTTCGGTGATTTTAGAGGAATATTTTAAAGTTCCAAAACTCCACACTTAGAAGAATTTCCAAGTGAAACCAGTCAATGTTAGCCTATGGAAGGAAATACAAGTTACTGGTAAGTATGCTTAGAATGACTTTTCAGGGTCAGTGCTGGGCTAAAAGATGCAGCACTGGGTTCTCTCCTGATAACAGGTGAGTAAATCGGAATTCGTAGTTCGGCTGATTTTAGAGGAATATTTGTAAGTTCCAAAACTCCACACTTAGAAACTTTTCTGCTGAAAACCACACAATGGATTCCTATGGAAGGAAATACAAGTTACTGGCAAGTACGCTTAGAATTACTTTTCAGGGTCAGTGCTGGGCTAAAAGATGCAGCACTGAGTTCTCTCCTGATAACATGTGAGTAAATCGGAATTCGTAGTTCGGTGATTTTAGAGGAATATTTTAAAGTTCCAAAACTCCACACTTAGAAGAATTTCCAAGTGAAACCAGTCAATGTTAGCCTATGGCAGGAAATACAAGTTACTGGTAAGTACGCTTAGAATTACTTTTCAGGGTCAGTGCTGGGCTAAAAGATGCAGCACTGGGTTCTCTCCTGATAACAGGAGAGTAAATCGGAATTCGTAATTCGGCTGATTTTAGAGGAATATATATAAGTTCCAAAACTCCACACTTAGAAACTTTTCTGCTGAAAACCACACAATGGATTGCTATGGAAGGAAATACAAGTTACTGGTAAATACGCTTAGAATTACTTTTCAGGGTCAGTGCTGGGCTAAAAGATGCAGCACTGGGGTCTCTCCTGATAACAGGTGAGTAAATCGGAATTCGTAGTTTGGCTGATTTTAGAGCAATATTTGTAACTTCCAAAACTCCACACTTAGATACTTTTCTGCTGAAAACCACACAATGGATTCCTATGGAAGGAAATACAAGTTACTGGTAAGTACGCTTCGAATTACTTTTCAGGGTCAGTGCTGGGCTAAAAGATGCAGCACTTGGTTGTTTCCTGATAACAGGTGAGTAAATCGGAATTCGTAGTTCGGCTGATTTTAGAGGAATATTTGTAAGTTCCAAAACTCCACACTTAGAAACTTATCTGCTGATAACCACACAATGGATTCCTATGGAAGGAAATACAAGTTACTGGCAAGTACGCTTAGAATTACTTTTCAGGGTCAGTGCTGGGCTAAAGGATGCAGCACTGAGTTCTCTCCTGATAACATGTGAGTAAATCGGAAATTCTTATTTCGGTGATTTTAGAGGAATATTTTAAAGTTCCAAAACTCCACACTCAGAAGAATTTCCAAGGGAAACCAGTCAATGTTAGCCTATGGAAGGAAATACAAGTTACTGGTAAGTACGGTTAGAATTACATTTCAAGATCAGTACTGGCCTTAAAGATTCAGCACTGAGGTCTCTCCTGATAACAGGTGAGTAAATCGGAATTCGTAGTTCGGCTGATTTTAGAGGAATATTTTAAAGTTCCAAAACTCCACACTTAGAAGAATTTCCAAGTGAAACCAGTCAATGTTAGCCTATGGAAGGAAATTCAAGTTACTGGCAAGTACGGTTAGAATTACTTTTCAGGATCAGTACTGGCCTTAAAGATTCAGCACTGGGTTCTCCCTTGATAACAGGTGAGTAAATCGGAATTCGTAGTTCGGCTGATTTTAGAGGAATATTTGTAAGCTCCTAAACATCACACTTAAAAACTTTACTGCTGAAAACCACAGAATGGATTCCTATGGAAGGAAACACAAGCTACTGGTAAGTACGCTTAGAATTACTTTTCAGGGTCAGTGCTGGGCTAAAAGATGCAGCACTGGGTTCTCTCCTGATAACAGGTGAGTAAATTGGAATTCGTCGTTCCCGCGGATTTTAGAGGAATATTTGTAAGTTCCAAAACTCCACACTTAGATACTTTTCTGCTGAAAACCACACAATGGATTCCTATGGAAGGAAATACAAGTTACTTGTAAGTACGCTTAGAATTACTTTTCAGGGTCAGTGCTGGGCTAAAAGATGCAGCACTGGGTTCTCTCCTGATAACAGGTGAGTAAATCGGAATTCGTAGTTCGGCTGATTTTAGAGGAATTTTTGTAAGTTCCAAAACTCCACACTTAGATACTTTTCTGCTGAAAACCACACAATGGATTCCTATGGAAGGAAATACAAGTTAGTGGTAAGTACGCTCCGAATTACTTTTCAGGGTCAGTGCTGGGCTAAAAAATGCAGCACTTGGTTGTCTCCTGAGAACATGTGAGTAAATCGGAATTCGTAGTTCGGTGATTTTAGAGGAATATTTTAAAGTTCCAAAACTCCACACTTAGAAGAATTTCCAAGTGAAACCACTCAATGTTAGCCTATGGAAGGAAATTCAAGTTGCTGGTAAGAATGGTTAGAATTACTTTATAGAATCAGTACTGGCCTTAAAGATTCAGCAGTGGGTTCTCCCCTGATAACAGGTGAGTACATTGGAATTCGTAGTTCGTCTGATTTTAGAGGAATATTTGTAAATTCCAAAACTCCACACTTAGAAGAATTTCCAAGTGAAACCAGTCAATGTTAGCCTATGGAAGGAAATTCAAGTTACTGGTATGTACGGTTAGAATTACTTTTCAGGATCAGTACTGGCCTTAAAGATTCAGCACTGAGGTCTCTCCTGATAACAGGTGAGTAAATCGAAATTCGTAGTTCGGCTGATTTTAGAGGAATATTTGTAAGTTCCAAAACTCCACACTTTGATACTTTTCAGCTGAAAACCACAGAATGGATTCCTATGGAAGGAAATACAAGTTACTGGTAAGTACGCTTAGAATTACTTTTCAGGGTCAGTACTGGGCTAAAAGATGTAGCACTGGGATCTCTCCTGATAACAGGTGAGTAAATCGGAATTCGTAGTTTGGCTGATTTTAGAGGAATATTTGTAAGTTCCAAAACTCCACACTTTGATACTTTTCAGCTGAAAACCACACAATGGATTCCTATGGAAGGAAATACAAGTTACTGGTAAGTACGCTTAAAATTAATTTTCAGGGTCAGTGCTGGGCTAAAAGATGCAGCACTGAGTTCTCTCCTGATAACAGGTGAGTAAATCGGAATTCCTAGTTCGGCTTATTTTAGAGGAATATTTGTAAGTTCAAAAAATCCACACTTAGAAACTTTTCTGCTGAAAACCACACAATGGATTCCTATGGAAGGAAATACAAGTTACTGGTAAGTACGCTTCGAATTACTTTTCAGGGTCAGTGCTGGGCTAAAAGATGCAGCACTGGGTTCTCTCCTGATAACAGGTGGGTAAATCGGAATTCGTAGTTCGGCTGATTTTAGAGGAATATTAGTAAGTTCCAAAACTCCACACTTAGAAACTTTTCTGCAGAAAACCACTCCATGGATTCCTATGGAAGGAAATACAAGTTACTGGTAAGTACGCTTAGAATTACCTTTCAGGGTCAGTGCTGGGCTAAAAGATGCAGCACTGGGTTCTCTCCTGATAACAGGTGAGTAAAACGGAATTCGTAGTTCGGCTGATTTTAGAGGAATATTTGTATGTTCCAAAACTCCACACTTAGAAACTTTTCTGCTGAAAACCACAGAATGGATTCCTATGGAAGGAAATACAAGTTACTGGTAAGTACGCTTAGAATTAATTTTCAGGGTCAGTGCTGGGCTAAAAGATGCAGCACTGGGGTCTCTCCTGATAACAGGTGAGTAAATCGGAATTCGTAGTTTGGCTGATTTTAGAGGAATATTTGTAAGTTCCAAAACTCCACACTTAGATACTTGTCTGCTGAAAACCACACAATGGATTCCTATGGAAGGAAATACAAGTTACTGGTAAGTACGCTTCGAATTACTTTTCAGGGTCAGTGCTGGGCTAAAAGATGCAGCACTTGGTTGTTTCCTGATAACAGGTGAGTAAATCGGAATTCGTAGTTTTGCTGATTTTAGAGGAATATTTGTAAGTTCCAAAACTCCACACTTAGAAACTTTTCTGCTGATAACCACACAATGGATTCCTATGGAAGGAAATACAAGTTACTGGCAAGTACGCTTAGAAATACTTTTCAGGTCAGTGCTGGGCTAAAAGATGCAGCACTGAGTTCTCTGCTGATAACATGTGAGTAAATCGGAAATTCGTAGTTCGGTGATTTTAGAGGAATATTTTAAAGTTCCAAAACTCCACACTTAGAAGAATTTCCAAGTGAAACCAGTCAATGTAAGCCTATGGCAGGAAATACAAGTTACTTGTAAGTACGCTTAGAATTACTTTTCAGGGTCAGTGCTGGGCTAAAAGATGCAGCACTGGGTTCTCTCCTGATAACAGGTGAGTAAATCGGAATTCGTAGTTCGGCTGATTTTAGAGGAATATTTGTAAGTTCCAAAACTCCACACTTAGAAACTTATCTGCTGATAACCACACAATGGATTCCTATGGAAGGAAATACAAGTTACTGGCAAGTACGCTTAGAATTACTTTTCAGGGTCAGTGCTGGGCTAAAGGATGCAGCACTGAGTTCTCTCCTGATAACATGTGAGTAAATCGGAAATTCTTATTTCGGTGATTTTAGAGGAATATTTTAAAGTTGCAAAACTCCACACTCAGAAGAATTTCCAAGGGAAACCAGTCAATGTTAGCCTATGGAAGGAAATACAAGTTACTGGTAAGTACGGTTAGAATTACATTTCAAGATCAGTACTGGCCTTAAAGATTCAGCACTGAGGTCTCTCCTGATAACAGGTGAGTAAATCGGAATTCGTAGTTCGGCTGATTTTAGAGGAATATTTTAAAGTTCCAAAACTCCACACTTAGAAGAATTTCCAAGTCAAACCAGTCAATGTTAGCCTATGGAAGGAAATTCAAGTTACTGGCAAGTACGGTTAGAATTACTTTTCAGGATCAGTACTGGCCTTAAAGATTCAGCACTGGGTTCTCCCCTGATAACAGGTGAGTAAATCGGAATTCGTAGTTCGGCTGATTTTAGAGGAATATTTGTAAGCTCCTAAACATCACACTTAAAAACTTTACTGCTGAAAACCACAGAATGGATTCCTATGGAAGGAAACACAAGCTACTGGTAAGTACGCTTAGAATTACTTTTCAGGGTCAGTGCTGGGCTAAAAGATGCAGCACTGGGTTCTCTCCTGATAACAGGTGAGTAAATTGGAATTCGTCGTTCCCGCTGATTTTAGAGGAATATTTGTAAGTTCCAAAACTCCACACTTAGATACTTTTCTGCTGAAAACCACACAATGGATTCCTATGGAAGGAAATACAAGTTACTTGTAAGTACGCTTAGAATTACTTTTCAGGGTCAGTGCTGGGCTAAAAGATGCAGCACTGGGTTCTCTCCTGATAACAGGTGAGTAAATCGGAATTCGTAGTTCGGCTGATTTTAGAGGAATTTTTGTAAGTTCCAAAACTCCACACTTAGATACTTTTCTGCTGAAAACCACACAATGGATTCCTATGGAAGGAAATACAAGTTAGTGGTAAGTACGCTTCGAATTACTTTTCAGGGTCAGTGCTGGGCTAAAAAATGCAGCACTTGGTTGTCTCCTGAGAACATGTGAGTAAATCGGAATTCGTAGTTCGGTGATTTTAGAGGAATATTTTAAAGTTCCAAAACTCCACACTTAGAAGAATTTCCAAGTGAAACCACTCAATGTTAGCCTATGGAAGGAAATTCAAGTTGCTGGTAAGAATGGTTAGAATTACTTTATAGAATCAGTACTGGCCTTAAAGATTCAGCAGTGGGTTCTCCCCTGATAACAGGTGAGTACATTGGAATTTGTAGTTCGTCTGATTTTAGAGGAATATTTGTAAATTCCAAAACTCCACACTTAGAAGAATTTCCAAGTGAAACCAGTCAATGTTAGCCTATGGAAGGAAATTCAAGTTACTGGTAAGTACGGTTAGAATTACTTTTCAGGATCAGTACTGGCCTTAAAGATTCAGCACTGAGGTCTCTCCTGATAACAGGTGAGTAAATCGAAATTCGTAGTTCGGCTGATTTTAGAGGAATATTTGTAAGTTCCAAAACTCCACACTTTGATACTTTTCAGCTGAAAACCACAGAATGGATTCCTATGGAAGGAAATACAAGTTACTGGTAAGTACGCTTAGAATTACTTTTCAGGGTCAGTACTGGGCTAAAAGATGTAGCACTGGGATCTCTCCTGATAACAGGTGAGTAAATCGGAATTCGAAGTTTGGCTGATTTTAGAGGAATATTTGTAAGTTCCAAAACTCCACACTTTGATACTTTTCAGCTGAAAACCACACAATGGATTCCTATGGAAGGAAATACAAGTTACTGGTAAGTACGCTTAAAATTAATTTTCAGGGTCAGTGCTGGGCTAAAAGATGCAGCACTGAATTCTCTCCTGATAACAGGTGAGTAAATCGGAATTCCTAGTTCGGCTTATTTTAGAGGAATATTTGTAAGTTCAAAAAATCCACACTTAGAAACTTTTCTGCTGAAAACCCCACAATGGATTCCTATGGAAGGAAATACAAGTTACTGGTAAGTACGCTTCGAATTACTTTTCAGGGTCAGTGCTGGGCTAAAAGATGCAGCACTGGGTTCTCTCCTGATAACAGGTGGGTAAATCGGAATTCGTAGTTCGGCTGATTTTAGAGGAATATTAGTAAGTTCCAAAACTCCACACTTAGAAACTTTTCTGCAGAAAACCACTCCATGGATTCCTATGGAAGGAAATACAAGTTACTGGTAAGTACGCTTAGAATTACCTTTCAGGGTCAGTGCTGGGCTAAAAGATGCAGCACTGGGTTCTCTCCTGATAACAGGTGAGTAAAACGGAATTCGTAGTTCGGCTGATTTTAGAGGAATATTTGTATGTTCCAAAACTCCACACTTAGAAACTTTTCTGCTGAAAACCACAGAATGGATTCCTATGGAAGGAAATACAAGTTACTGGTAAGTACGCTTAGAATTAATTTTCAGGGTCAGTGCTGGGCTAAAAGATGCAGCACTGGGGTCTCTCCTGATAACAGGTGAGTAAATCGGAATTCGTAGTTTGGCTGATTTTAGAGGAATATTTGTAAGTTCCAAAACTCCACACTTAGATACTTGTCTGCTGAAAACCACACAATGGATTCCTATGGAAGGAAATACAAGTTACTGGTAAGTACGCTTCGAATTACTTTTCAGGGTCAGTGCTGGGCTAAAAGATGCAGCACTTGGTTGTTTCCTGATAACAGGTGAGTAAATCGGAATTCGTAGTTTTGCTGATTTTAGAGGAATATTTGTAAGTTCCAAAACTCCACACTTAGAAACTTTTCTGCTGATAACCACACAATGGATTCCTATGGAAGGAAATACAAGTTACTGGCAAGTACGCTTAGAAATACTTTTCAGGTCAGTGCTGGGCTAAAAGATGCAGCACTGAGTTCTCTGCTGATAACATGTGAGTAAATCGGAAATTCGTAGTTCGGTGATTTTAGAGGAATATTTTAAAGTTCCAAAACTCCACACTTAGAAGAATTTCCAAGTGAAACCAGTCAATGTAAGCCTATGGCAGGAAATACAAGTTACTTGTAAGTACGCTTAGAATTACTTTTCAGGGTCAGTGCTGGGCTAAAAGATGCAGCACTGGGTTCTCTCCTGATAACAGGTGAGTAAATCGGAATTCGTAGTTCGGCTGATTTTAGAGGAATATTTGTAAGTTCCAAAACTCCACACTTAGATACTTTTCTGCTGAAAACCACACAATGGATTCCTATGGAAGGAAATACAAGTTAGTGGTAAGTACGCTTCGAATTACTTTTCAGGGTCAGTGCTGGGCTAAAAAATGCAGCACTTGGTTGTCTCCTGAGAACATGTGAGTAAATCGGAATTCGTAGTTCGGTGATTTTAGAGGAATATTTTAAAGTTCCAAAACTCCACACTTAGAAGAATTTCCAAGTGAAACCAGTCAATGTTAGCCTATAGAAGGAAATACAAGTTACTGGTAAGTACGCTTAGAATGACTTTTCAGGGTCAGTGCTGGGCTAAAAGATGCAGCACTGGGTTCTCTCCTGATAACAGGTGAGTAAATCGGAATTCGTAGTTCGGCTGATTTTAGAGGAATATTTGTAAGTTCCAAAACTCCACACTTAGAAACTTTTCTGCTGAAAACCACACAATGGATTCCTATGGAAGGAAATACAAGTCACTGGTAAGTACCCTTAGAATTACTTTTCATGGTCAGTGCTGGGCTAAAAGATGCAGCACTGAGTTCTCTCCTGATAACAGGTGAGTAAATCGGAATTCGTAGTTTGGCTGATTTTAGAGGAATATTTGTAAGTTCCAAAACTCCACACTTTGATACTTTTCAGCTGAAAACCACACAATGGATTCCTATGGAAGGAAATACAAGTTACTGGTAAGTACGCTTAAAATTAATTTTCAGGGTCAGTGCTGGGCTAAAAGATGCAGCACTGAGTTCTCTCCTGATAACAGGTGAGTAAATCGTAATTCCTAGTTCGGCTTATTTTAGAGGAATATTTGTAAGTTCAAAAAATCCACACTTAGAAACTTTTCTGCTGAAAACCACACAATGGATTCCTATGGAAGGAAATACAAGTTACTGGTAAGTACGCTTCGAATTACTTTTCAGGGTCAGTGCTGGGCTAAAAGATGCAGCACTTGGTTGTTTCCTGATAACAGATGAGTAAATCGGAATTCGTAGTTCGGCTGATTTTAGAGGAATATTTGTAAGTTCCAAAACTCCACACTTAGATACTTTTCTACTGAAAACCACACAGTGGATTCCTATGGAAGGAAATACAAGTTACTGGTAAGTATGCTTAGAATTACTTTACAGGGTCAGTGCTGGGCTAAAAGATGCAGCACTGGGTTGTCTCCTGATAACAGGTGTGTAAATCGGAATTCGTATTTCGGCTGATTTTAGAGGAATATTTGTAAGTTTCAAAACTCCACACGTAGAAGAATTTCCAAGTGAAACCAGTCAATGTTAGCCTATGGAAGGAAATTCAAGTTACTGGTAAGAACGGTTAGAATTACTTTTCAGGATCAGTACTGGTCTTAAAGATTCAGCAGTGGGTTCTCCCCTGATAACAGGTGAGTAAATTGGAATTTGTAGTTCGGCTAATTTTAGAGGAATATTTGTAAGTTCCAAAACTCCACACTTAGAAGAATTTCCAAGTGAAACCAGTCAATGTTAGCCTATGGAAGGAAATTCAAGTTACTGGTAAGTACGGTTAGAATTACTTTTCAGGATCAGTATTGGCCTTAAAGATTCAGCACTGAGTTCTCTCCTGATAACAGGTGAGTAAATCGGAATTCGTAGTTCGGCTGATTTTAGAGGAATATTAGTAAGTTCCAAAACTCTACACTTAGAAACTTTTCTGCTGAAAACCACAGAATGGATTCCTATGGAAGGAAATACAAGTTACTGGTAAGTACGCTTAGAATTACTTTTCAGGGTCAGTGCTGGGCTAAAAGATGCAGCACTGGGGTCTCTCCTGATAACAGGTGAGTAAATCGGAATTCGTAGTTTGGCTGATTTTAGAGGAATATTTGTAAGTTCCAAAACTCCACACTTAGATACTTTTCTGCTGAAAACCACACAATGGATTCCTATGGAAGGAAATACAAGTTACTGGTAAGTAGGCTTAGAATTACCTTTCAGGGTCAGTGCTGGGCTAAAAGATGCAGCACTGGGTTCTCTCCTGATAACAGGTGAGTAAAATGGAATTCGTAGTTCGGCTGATTTTAGAGGAATATTTGTAAGTTCCAAAACTCCACACTTAGAAACTTTTCTGCTGAAAACCACAGAATGGATTCCTATGGAAGGAAATACAAGTTACTGGTAAGTACGCTTAGAATTACTTTTCAGGGTCAGTGCTGGGCTAAAAGATGCAGCACTGGGGTCTCTCCTGATAACAGGTGAGTCAATCGGAATTCGTAGTTCGGCTGATTTTAGAGGAATATTTGTAAGTTCCAAAACTCCACACTTAGATACTTTTCTACTGTAAACCACACAGTGGATTTCTATGAAAGGAAATACAAGTTATTGGTAAGTATGCTTAGAATTACTTTTCTGGGTCAGTGCTGGGCTAAAAGATGCAGCACTGGGTTGTCTCCTGATAACAGGTGTGTAAATTGGAATTCGTATTTCGGCTGATTTTAGAGGAATATTTGTAAGTTTCAAAACTCCACACGTAGAAGAATTTCCAAGTGAAACCAGTCAATGTTAGCCTATGGAAGGAAATTCAAGTTACTGTTAAGAACGGTTAGAATTACTTTATAGGATCAGTACTGGCCTTAAAGATTCAGCAGTGGGTTCTCCCCTGATAACAGGTGAGTACATTGGAATTCGTAGTTCGTCTGATTTTAGAGGAATATTTGTAAATTCCAAAACTCCACACTTAGAAGAATTTCCAAGTAAAACCAGTCAATGTTAGCCTATGGAAGGAAATTCAAGTTACTGGTAAGTACGGTTAGAATTACTTTTCAGGATCAGTACTGGCCTTAAAGATTCAGCACTGAGGTCTCTCCTGATAACAGGTGAGTAAATCGAAATTCGTAGTTCGGCTGATTTTAGAGGAATATTTGTAAGTTCCAGAACTCCACACTTTGATACTTTTCTGCTGAAAACCACAGAATGGATTCCTATGGAAGGAAATACAAGTTACTGGTAAGTACGCTTAGAATTACTTTTCAGGGTCAGTGCTGGGCTAAAAGATGCAGCACTGGGGTCTCTCCTGATAACAGGTGATTAAATTTGGAATTCGTAGTTTGGCTGATTTTAGAGGAATATTTGTAAGTTCCAAAACTCCACACTTAGATACTTTTCTGCTGAAAACCACACAATGGATTCCTATGGAAGGAAATACAAGTTACTGGTAAGTACGCTTAGAATTACTTTTCAGGGTCAGTGCTGGGCTAAAAGATGCAGCACTGAGTTCTCTCCTGATAACAGGTGAGTAAATCGTAATTCCTAGTTCGGCTTATTTTAGAGGAATATTTGTAAGTTCAAAAAATCCACACTTAGAAACTTTTCTGCTGAAAACCACACAATGGATTCCTATGGAAGGAAATACAAGTTACTGGTAAGTACGCTTCGAATTACTTTTCAGGGTCAGTGCTGGGCTAAAAGATGCAGCACTTGGTTGTTTCCTGATAACAGATGAGTAAATCGGAATTCGTAGTTCGGCTGATTTTAGAGGAATATTTGTAAGTTCCAAAACTCCACACTTAGATACTTTTCTACTGAAAACCACACAGTGGATTCCTATGGAAGGAAATACAAGTTACTGGTAAGTATGCTTAGAATTACTTTACAGGGTCAGTGCTGGGCTAAAAGATGCAGCACTGGGTTGTCTCCTGATAACAGGTGTGTAAATCGGAATTCGTATTTCGGCTGATTTTAGAGGAATATTTGTAAGTTTCAAAACTCCACACGTAGAAGAATTTCCAAGTGAAACCAGTCAATGTTAGCCTATGGAAGGAAATTCAAGTTACTGGTAAGAACGGTTAGAATTACTTTTCAGGATCAGTACTGGTCTTAAAGATTCAGCAGTGGGTTCTCCCCTGATAACAGGTGAGTAAATTGGAATTTGTAGTTCGGCTAATTTTAGAGGAATATTTGTAAGTTCCAAAACTCCACACTTAGAAGAATTTCCAAGTGAAACCAGTCAATGTTAGCCTATGGAAGGAAATTCAAGTTACTGGTAAGTACGGTTAGAATTACTTTTCAGGATCAGTATTGGCCTTAAAGATTCAGCACTGAGTTCTCTCCTGATAACAGGTGAGTAAATCGGAATTCGTAGTTCGGCTGATTTTAGAGGAATATTAGTAAGTTCCAAAACTCCACACTTAGAAACTTTTCTGCTGAAAACCACAGAATGGATTCCTATGGAAGGAAATACAAGTTACTGGTAAGTACGCTTAGAATTACTTTTCAGGGTCAGTGCTGGGCTAAAAGATGCAGCACTGGGGTCTCTCCTGATAACAGGTGAGTAAATCGGAATTCGTAGTTTGGCTGATTTTAGAGGAATATTTGTAAGTTCCAAAACTCCACACTTAGATACTTTTCTGCTGAAAACCACACAATGGATTCCTATGGAAGGAAATACAAGTTACTGGTAAGTAGGCTTAGAATTACCTTTCAGGGTCAGTGCTGGGCTAAAAGATGCAGCACTGGGTTCTCTCCTGATAACAGGTGAGTAAAATGGAATTCGTAGTTCGGCTGATTTTAGAGGAATATTTGTAAGTTCCAAAACTCCACACTTAGAAACTTTTCTGCTGAAAACCACAGAATGGATTCCTATGGAAGGAAATACAAGTTACTGGTAAGTACGCTTAGAATTACTTTTCAGGGTCAGTGCTGGGCTAAAAGATGCAGCACTGGGGTCTCTCCTGATAACAGGTGAGTCAATCGGAATTCGTAGTTCGGCTGATTTTAGAGGAATATTTGTAAGTTCCAAAACTCCACACTTAGATACTTTTCTACTGTAAACCACACAGTGGATTTCTATGAAAGGAAATACAAGTTATTGGTAAGTATGCTTAGAATTACTTTTCTGGGTCAGTGCTGGGCTAAAAGATGCAGCACTGGGTTGTCTCCTGATAACAGGTGTGTAAATTGGAATTCGTATTTCGGCTGATTTTAGAGGAATATTTGTAAGTTTCAAAACTCCACACGTAGAAGAATTTCCAAGTGAAACCAGTCAATGTTAGCCTATGGAAGGAAATTCAAGTTACTGTTAAGAACGGTTAGAATTACTTTATAGGATCAGTACTGGCCTTAAAGATTCAGCAGTGGGTTCTCCCCTGATAACAGGTGAGTACATTGGAATTCGTAGTTCGTCTGATTTTAGAGGAATATTTGTAAATTCCAAAACTCCACACTTAGAAGAATTTCCAAGTAAAACCAGTCAATGTTAGCCTATGGAAGGAAATTCAAGTTACTGGTAAGTACGGTTAGAATTACTTTTCAGGATCAGTACTGGCCTTAAAGATTCAGCACTGAGGTCTCTCCTGATAACAGGTGAGTAAATCGAAATTCGTAGTTCGGCTGATTTTAGAGGAATATTTGTAAGTTCCAAAACTCCACACTTTGATACTTTTCTGCTGAAAACCACAGAATGGATTCCTATGGAAGGAAATACAAGTTACTGGTAAGTACGCTTAGAATTACTTTTCAGGGTCAGTGCTGGGCTAAAAGATGCAGCACTGGGGTCTCTCCTGATAACAGGTGATTAAATTTGGAATTCGTAGTTTGGCTGATTTTAGAGGAATATTTGTAAGTTCCAAAACTCCACACTTAGATACTTTTCTGCTGAAAACCACACAATGGATTCCTATGGAAGGAAATACAAGTTACTGGTAAGTACGCTTCGAATTACTTTTCAGGGTCAGTGCTGGGCTAAAAGATGCAGCACTTGGGTGTTTCCTGATAACAGGTGAGTAAATCGGAATTCGTAGTTCGGCTGATTTTAGAGGAATATTTGTAAGTTCCAAAATTCCACACTTAGAAACTTTTCTGCTGATAACCACACAATGGATTCCTATGGAAGGAAAAACAAGTTACTGGCAAGTACGCTTAGAATTACTTTTCAGGGTCAGTGCTGGGCTAAAAGATGCAGCACTGAGTTCTCTCCTGATAACATGTGAGTAAATCGGAATTCGTAGTTCGGTGATTTTAGAGGAATATTTTAAAGTTCCAAAACTCCACACTTAGAAGAATTTCCAAGTGAAACCAGTCAATGTTAGCCTATGGCAGGAAATACAAGTTACTGATAAGTACGCTTAGAATTACTTTTCAGGGTCAGTGCTGGGCTAAAAGATGCAGCACTGGGTTCTGTCCTCATAACAGGAGAGTAAATCGGAATTCGTAATTCGGCTGATTTTAGAGGAATATATATAAGTTCCAAAACTCCACACTTAGAAACTTTTCTGCTGAAAACCACACAATGGATTGCTATGGAAGGAAATACAAGTTACTGGTAAATACGCTTAGAATTACTTTTCAGGGTCAGTGCTGGGCTAAAAGATGCAGCACTGGGATCTCTCCTGATAACAGGAGAGTAAATCGGAATTCGTAGTACGGCTGATTTTAGAGTAATATTTTAATGTTCCAAAACTCCACACTTAGAAGAATTTCCAAGTGAAACCAGTCAATGTTAGCCTATGGAAGGAAATACAAGTTACTGGTAAGTACGGTTAGAATTACTTTTCAGGATCAGCATTGGCCTTAAAGATTCAGCACTGAGGTCTCTCCTGATAACAGGTGAGTAAATCGGAATTCGTAGTTCGGCTGATTTTAGAGGAATATTTGTAAGTTCCAAAACTCCACACTTAGATACTTTTCTGCTGAAAACCACACAATGGATTCCTATGGAAGGAAATACAAGTTACTGGTAAGTACGCTTAGAATTACTTTTCAGGGTCAGTGCTGGGCTAAAAGATGCAGCACTGGGGTCTCTCCTGATAACAGGTGAGTAAATCGGAATTCGTAGTTTGGCGGATTTTAGAGGAATATTTGTAAGTTCCAAAACTCCACACTTAGATACTTTTCTGCTGAAAACCACACAATGGATTCCTATGGAAGGAAATAGAAGTAACTGGTAAGTATGCTTAGAATTACTTTTCAGGATCAGTGCTGGGCTAAAAGATGCAGCACTGGGTTGTCTCCTGATAACAGGTGTGGAAATCGGAATTCGTATTTCGGCTGATTTTAGAGGAATATTTGTAAGTTTCAAAACTCCACACGTAGAAGAATTTCCAAGTGAAACCAGTCAATGTTAGCCTATGGAAGGAAATTCAAGTTACTGGAAAGTACGGTTAGGATTACTTTTCAGGATCAGTACTGGCCTTAAATATTCATCACTGAGTTCTCTCCTGATAACAGGTGAGTAAATCAGAATTCGTAGTTCGACTGATTTTAGAGGAATATTAGTAAGTTCCAAAACTCCACACTTAGAAACTTTTCTGCTGAAAATCACAGAATGGATTACTATGGAAGGAAATACAAGTTACTGGTAAGTACGCTTAGAATTACTTTTCAGGGTCAGTGCTGGGCTAAAAGATGCAGCACTGGGGTCTCTCCTGATAACAGGTGAGTAAATCGGAATTCGTTGTTTGGCTGATTTTAGAGGAATATTTGTAAGTTCCAAAACTCCACACTTAGATACTTTTCTGCTGAAAACCACACAATGGATTCCTATGGAAGGAAATACAAGTTACTGGTAAATACGCTTAGAATTACCTTTCAGGGTCAGTGCTGGGCTAAAAGATGCAGCACTGGGTTCTCTCCTGATAACAGGTGAGTAAAACGGAATTCGTAGTTCGGCTGATTTTAGAGGAATATTTGTAAGTTCCAAAACTCCACACTTAGAAACTTTTCTGCTGAAAACCACAGAATGGATTCCTATGGAAGGAAATACAAGTTACTGGGAAGTACGCTTAGAATTACTTTTCAGGGTCAGTGCTGGGCTAAAAGATGCAGCACTGGGGTCTCTCCTGATAACAGGTGAGTAAATCGGAATTCGTAGTTTGGCTGATTTTAGAGGAATATTTGTAAGTTCCAAAACTCCACACTTAGATACTTTTCTGCTGAAAACCACACAATGGATTCCTATGGAAGGAAATACAAGTTACTGGTAAGTACGCTTCGAATTAATTTTCAGGGTCAGTGCTGGGCTAAAAGATGCAGCACTTGGTTGTTTCCTGATAACAGGTGAGTAAATCGGAATTCGTAGTTCGGCTGATTTTAGAGGAATATTTGTAAGTTCCAAAACTCCACACTTAGAAACTTTTCTGCTGATAACCACACAATGGATTCCTATGGAAGGAAATACATGTTACTGGCAAGTACGCTTAGAATTACTTTTCAGGGTCAGTGCTGGGCTAAAAGATGCAGCACTGAGTTCTCTCCTGATAACATGTGAGTAAATCGGAATTCGTAGTTCGGTGATTTTAGAGGAATATTTTAAAGTTCCAAAACTCCACACTTAGAAGAATTTCCAAGTGAAACCAGTCAATGTTAGCCTATGGCAGGAAATACAAGTTACTTGTAAGTACGCTTAGAATTACTTTTCAGGGTCAGTGCTGGGCTAAAAGATGCAGCACTGGGTTCTCTCCTGATAACAGGAGAGTAAATCGGAATTCGTAATTCGGCTGATTTTAGAGGAATATATGTAAGTTCCAAAACTCCACACTTAGAAACTTTTCTGCTGAAAACCACACAATGGATTCCTATGGAAGGAAATACAAGTTACTGGTAAGTACGCTTAGAATTACTTTTCAGGGTCAGTGCTGGGCTAAAAGATGCAGCACTGAGTTCTCTCCTGATGACATGTGTGTAAATTGGAATTCGTAGTTTGCCTTATTTTAGAGGAATATTTGTAAGTACCAAAACTCCACACTTCGAAACTACTCTGCTGAAAACCACATAATGGATTCCTATGGAAGGAAATACAAATTACTGGTAAGTATGCTTAGAATTACTTTTCAGGGTCAGTGCTGGGCTAAAAGATGCAGCACTGGGGTCTCTCCTGATAACAGGTGAGTAAATCGGAATTCGTAGTTTGGCTGATTTTAGAGGAATATTTGTAAGTTCCAAAACTCCACACTTAGATACTTTTCTGCTGATAACCACACAATGGATTCCTATGGAACGAAATACAAGTTACTGGCAAGTACGCTTAGAATTACTTTTCAGGGTCAGTGCTGGGCTAAAAGATGCAGCACTGAGTTCTCTCCTGATAACATGTGAGTAAATCGGAATTCGTAGTTCGGTGGTTTTAGAGGAATATTTTAAAGTTCCAAAACTCCACACTTAGAAGAATTTCCAAGTGAAACCAATCAATGTTAGCCTATGGCAGGAAATACAAGTTACTGGTAAGTACGCTTAGAATGACTTTTCAGGGTCAGTGCTGGGCTAAAAGATGCAGCACTGGGTTCTCTCCTGATAACAGGTGAGTAAATTGGAATTCGTAGTTTGGCTGATTTTAGAGGAATATTTGTAAGTTCCAAAACTCCACACGTAGAAGAATTTCCAAGTGAAACCAGTCAATGTTAGCCTATGGAAGGAAATTCAAGTTACTGGTTAGTACGGTTAGAATTACTTTTCAGGATCAGTACTGGCCTTAAAGATTCAGCACTGAGTTCTCTCCTGATAACAGGTGAGTAAATCGGAATTCGTAGTTCGGCTGATTTTAGAGGAATATTAGTAAGTTCCAAAACTCCACACTTAGAAACTTTTCTGCTGAAAATCACAGAATAGATTCCTATGGAAGGAAATACAAGTTACTGGTAAGTACGCTTAGAATTACTTTTCAGGGTCAGTGCTGGGCTAAAAGATGCAGCACTGGGGTCTCTCCTGATAACAGGTGAGTAAATCGGAATTCGTAGTTCGGCTGATTTTAGAGGAATATTAGTAAGTTCCAAAACTCCACACTTAGAAACTTTTCTGCTGAAAACCACACAATGGATTCCTATGGAAGGAAATACAAGTTACTGGTAAGTACGCTTAGAATTACTTTTCAGGGTCAGTGCTGGGCTAAAAGATGCAGCACTGAGTTCTCTCCTGATGACATGTGTGTAAATTGGAATTCGTAGTTTGGCTTATTTTAGAGGAATATTTGTAAGTACCAAAACTCCACACTTCGAAACTTCTCTGCTGAAAACCACACAATGGATTCCTATGTAAGGAAATACAAGTTACTGGTAAGTACACGTAGAATTGTTTTTCAGGGTCAGTGCTGGGCTAAAAGATGTAGCACTGGGATCTCTCCTGATAACAGGTGAATAAATCGGTATTCGTAGTTCAGCTAATTTTAGAGGAATATTTGTAAGTTCCAAAACTCCACACTTTGATACTTTTCTGCTGAAAACCACACAATGGATCCCTATGGAAGGAAATACAAGTTACTGGTAAGTACGCTTAGAATTACTTTTCATGGTCAGTTCTGGGCTAAAAGATGCAGCACTGTGTTCTCTCCTGATAACAGGTGAGTAAATCGGAATTCGTAGTTCGGCTGATTTTAGAGGAATATTTGTAAGTTCCAAAACTCCACACTTAGAAACTTTTCTGCTGAAAACCACACAATGGATTCCTATGGAAGGAAATACAAGTTACTGGTAAGTACGCTTAGAATTACTTTTCATGGTCATTGCTGGGCTAAAAGATGCAGCACTGGGATCTCTCCTGATAACAGGTGAGTAAATCAGAATTCGTAGTTTGGTTGATTTTAGAGGAATATTTGTAAGTTACAAAACTCCACACGTTGATACTTTTCTGCTGAAAACCACACAATGAATTCCTATGGAAGGCAATACAAGTTACTGGTAAGTACGCTTAGAATTAATTTTCAGGGTCAGTGCTGGGCTAAAAGATGCAGCACTGAGTTCTCTCCTGATAACAGGTGAGTAAATCGGAATTCGTAGTTCGGCTGATTTTAGAGGAATATTTGTAAGTTCCAAAACTCCACACTTAGAAGAATTACCAAGTGAAACCGGTCAATCTTAGCCTATGGAAGGAAATTCAAGTTACTGGCAAGTACGGTGAGAATTACTTTTCAGGATCAGTACTGGCCTTAAAGATTCAGCACTGGGTTCTCCCCTGATAACAGGTGAGTAAATCGGAATTCGTAGTTCGGCTGATTTTAGAGGAATATTTGTAAGTTCCAAAACACCACACTTAGAAACTTTTCTGCTGAAAACCACATAATGGATTCCTATGGAAGGAAATACAAGTTACTGGTAAGTATGCTTAGAATTACTTTTCAGGGTCAGTGCTGGGCTAAAAGATGCAGCACTGGGGTCTCTCCTGATAACAGGTGAGTAAATCGGAATTCGTAGTTCAGCTGATTTTAGAGGAATATTTGTAAGTTCCAAAACTCCACACTTTGATACTTTTCTGCTGAAAACCACACAATGGATCCCTATGGAAGGAAATACAAGTTACTGGTAAGTACGCTTAGAATTACTTTTCAGGGTCAGTTCTGGGCTAAAAGATGAAGCACTGTGTTCTCTCCTGATAACAGGTGAGTAAATCGAAATTCGTAGTTCGGCTGATTTTAGAGGAATATTTGTAAGTTCCAAAACTCCACACTTAGATACTTTTCTGCTAAAAACCACACAATGGATATCAATGGAAGGAAATATAAGTTACTGGTAAGTACGCTTCAAACTACTTTTCAGGGTCAGTGCTGTGCTAAAAGATGCAGCACTGGGTTCTCTCCTGATAACAGGTGAGTAAATCGGAATTCGTAGTTCGGCTGATTTTAGAGGAATATTTGTAAGTTCCAAAACTCCACACTTAGATACTTTTCTGCTAAAAACCACACAATGGATATCAATGGAAGGAAATATAAGTTACTGGTAAGTACGCTTCGAACTACTTTTCAGGGTCAGTGCTGTGCTAAAAGATGCAGCACTGGGTTCTCTCTCGATAACAGGTGAGTAAATCGGAATTCGTAGTTCGGCTGATTTCAGAGGAATATTTGTAAGTTCCAAAACTCCACACTTAGAAAATTTTCTGCTGAAAACCACACAATGGATTTCTATGGAAGGAAATACACGTTACTGGTAAGTACCCGTATAATTACTTTTCAGGGTCAGTGCTGCGCTAAAAGATGCAGCACTGGGGTCTCTCCTGATAACAGGTGAGTAAATCGGAATTCGTAGTTCGGCTGATTTTAGAGGAATATTTGTAAGTTCCAAAACACCACACTTAGAAACTTTTCTGCTGAAAACCACATAATGGATTCCTATGGAAGGAAATACAAGTTACTGGTAAGTATGCTTAGAATTACTTTTCAGGGTCAGTGCTGGGCTAAAAGATGCAGCACTGGGGTCTCTCCTGATAACAGGTGAGTAAATCGGAATTCGTAGTTCAGCTGATTTTAGAGGAATATTTGTAAGTTCCAAAACTCCACGCTTTGATACTTTTCTGCTGAAAACCACACAATGGATCCCTATGGAAGGAAATACAAGTTACTGGTAAGTACGCTTAGAATTACTTTTCAGGGTCAGTTCTGGGCTAAAAGATGCAGCACTGTGTTCTCTCCTGATAACAGGTGAGTAAATCGGAATTCGTAGTTCGGCTGATTTTAGAGGAATATTTGTAAGTTCCAAAACTCCACACTTAGATACTTTTCTGCTGAAAACCACACAATGGATCCCTAAGGAAGGAAATACAAGTTACTGGTAAGTACGCTTAGAATTACTTTACAGGGTCAGTGCTGGGCTAAAAGATGCAGCACTGGGATCTCTCCTGATAACAGGTGAGTAAATCGGAATTCGTAGTTCGGCTGATTTTAGAGGAATATTTGGAAATTCCAAAACTTCACACTTAGATACTTTTCTGCTAAAAACCACACAATGGATATCAATGGAAGGAAATATAAGTTACTGGTAAGTACACTTCGAACTACTTTTCAGGGTCAGTGCTGTGCTAAAAGATGCAGCACTGGGTTCTCTCTCGATAACAGGTGAGTAAATTGGAATTCGTAGTTCGGCTGATTTCAGAGGAATATTTGTAAGTTCCAAAACTCCACAGTTAGAAACTTTTCTGCTAATAACCACACAATGGATTCCTATAGAAGGAAATACAAGTTACTGGTAAGTACGCTTAGAATTACTTTTCAGGGTCAGTTCTGGGCTAAAAGATGCAGCACTGTGTTCTCTCCTGATAACAGGTGAGTAAATCGGAATTCGTAGTTCGGCTGATTTTAGAGGAATATTTGTAAGTTCCAAAACTCCACACTTAGATACTTTTCTGCTGAAAACCATCCAATGGATCCCTAAGGAAGGAAATACAAGTTACTGGTAAGTACGCTTAGAATTACTTTACAGGGTCAGTGCTGGGCTAAAAGATGCAGCACTGGGATCTCTCCTGATAACAGGTGAGTAAATCGGAATTCGTAGTTCGGCTGATTTTAGAGGAATATTTGTAAATTCCAAAACTCCTCACTTTCATACTTTTCTGCTGAAAACCACACAATGGATTCCTATGGCAGGAAATACAAGTTACTGATAAGTACACTTAGAATTACTTTTCAGGGTCAGTGCTGGGCTAAAAGATGCAGCACTGGGATCTCTTCTGATAACAGGTGAGTAAATCGGAATTCGTAGTGCGGCTAATTTTAGAGGAGTATTTGTAAGTTCCAAAACTCCACACTTAGAAACTTTTCTGCTGAAAACCACACAATGGATTCCTATAGAAGGAAATACAAGTTACTGGTAAGTATGCTTAGAATTACTTTTCAGGGTCAGTGCTGGGCTAAAAGATGCAGCACTGGGTTCTCTCCTAATAACAGGAGAGTAAATAGGAATTCGTAGTTCGGCTGATTTTAGAGGAATATTTGTAAGTTCCAAAACTCCACACTTAGAAGAATTTCCAAGTGAAACCAGTCAATGTTAGCCTATGGCAGGAAATACAAGTTACTGGTAAGTACGCTTAGAATGACTTTTCAGGGTCAGTGCTGGGCTAAAAGATGCAGCACTGGGTTCTCTCCCGATAACAGGTGAGTAAATCGGAATTCGTAGTTCGGCTGATTTTAGAGGAATATTTGTAAGTTCCAAAACTCCACACTTAGAAACTTTTCTGCTGAAAACCACACAATGGATTCCTATGGAAGGAAATACAAGTTACTGGTAAGTACGCTTAGAATTACTTTTCATGGTCAGTGCTGGGCTAAAAGATGCAGCACTGGGATCTCTCCTGTCAACAGGTGAGTAAATCAAAATTCGTAGTTCGGCTGATTTTAGAGGAATATTTGTAAGTTACAAAACTCCACACGTTGATACTTTTCTGCTGAAAACCACACAATGGATTCCTATGGATTTTAGAGGAATATTTGTAAGTTCCAAAACACCACACTTAGAAACTTTTCTGCTGAAAACCACATAATGGATTCCTATGGAAGGAAATACAAGTTACTGGTAAGTATGCTTAGAATTACTTTTCAGGGTCAGTGCTGCGCTAAAAGATGCAGCACTGGGGTCTCTCCTGATAACAGGTGAGTAAATCGGAATTCGTAGTTCGGCTGATTTTAGAGGAATATTTGTAAGTTCCAAAACACCACACTTAGAAACTTTTCTGCTGAAAACCACATAATGGATTCCTATGGAAGGAAATACAAGTTACTGGTAAGTATGCTTAGAATTACTTTTCAGGGTCAGTGCTGGGCTAAAAGATGCAGCACTGGGGTCTCTCCTGATAACAGGTGAGTAAATCGGAATTCGTAGTTCAGCTGATTTTAGAGGAATATTTGTAAGTTCCAAAACTCCACACTTTGATACTTTTCTGCTGAAAACCACACAATGGATCCCTATGGAAGGAAATACAAGTTACTGGTAAGTACGCTTAGAATTACTTTTCAGGGTCAGTTCTGGGCTAAAAGATGCAGCACTGTGTTCTCTCCTGATAACACAGTGAGTAAATCGGAATTCGTAGTTCGGCTGATTTTAGAGGAATATTTGTAAGTTCCAAAACTCCACACTTAGATACTTTTCTGCTGAAAACCACACAATGGATCCCTAAGGAAGGAAATACAAGTTACTGGTAAGTACGCTTAGAATTACTTTACAGGGTCAGTGCTGGGCTAAAAGATGCAGCACTGGGATCTCTCCTGATAACAGGTGAGTAAATCGGAATTCGTAGTTCGGCTGATTTTAGAGGAATATTTGGAAATTCCAAAACTCCACACTTAGATACTTTTCTGCTAAAAACCCCACAATGGATATCAATGGAAGGAAATATAAGTTACTGGTAAGTACGCTTCGAACTACTTTTCAGGGTCAGTGCTGTGCTAAAAGATGCAGCACTGGGTTCTCTCTCGATAACAGGTGAGTAAATTGGAATTCGTAGTTCGGCTGATTTCAGAGGAATATTTGTAAGTTCCAAAACTCCACAGTTAGAAACTTTTCTGCTAATAACCACACAATGGATTCCTATAGAAGGAAATACAAGTTACTGGTAAGTATGCTTAGAATTACTTTTCAGGGTCAGTGCTGGGCTAAAAGATGCAGCACTGGGTTCTCTCCTAATAACAGGAGAGTAAATAGGAATTCGTAGTTCGGCTGATTTTAGAGGAATATTTGTAAGTTCCAAAACTCCACACTTAGAAAATTTTCTGCTGAAAACCACACAATGGATTTCTATGGCAGGAAATACAAGTTACTGGTAAGTACGCGTATAATTACTTTTCAGGGTCAGTGCTGGGCTAAAAGATGCAGCACTGGGGTCTCTCCTGATAACAGGTGAGTAAATCGGAAGTCGTAGTTCGGCTGATTTTAGAGGAATATTTGTAAGTTCCAAAACTCCACACTTAGATACTTTTCTGCTGAAAACCACACAATGGATTCCTATTGAAGGAAATACAAGTTACTGGTAAGTACGCTTCGAATTACTTTTCAGGGTCAGTGCTGGGCTAAAAGATGCAGCACTTGGTTGTCTCCTGATAACAGGTGAGTAAATCGGAATTTGTAGTTCGGCTGATTTTAGAGGAATATTTGTAAGTTCCAAAACTCCACACTTAGAAACTTTTCTGCTGATAACCACACAATGGATTCCTATGGAAGGAAATACAAGTTACTGGCAAGTACGCTTAGAATTACTTTTCAGGGTCAGTGCTGGGCTAAAAGATGCAGCACTGAGTCCTCTCCTAATAACATGTGAGTAAATCGGAATTCGTAGTTCGGCTGATTTTAGAGGAATATTTGTAAGTTCCAAAACTCCACACTTAGAAACTTTTCTGCTGAAAACCACACAATGGATTCCTATGGAAGGAAATACAAGTTACTGGTAAGTACGCTTAGAATTACTTTTCATGGTCAGTGCTGGGCTAAAAGATGCAGCACTGGGATCTCTCCTGATAACATGTAAGTAAATCGGAATTCGTAGTTCAGCTGATTTTAGAGGAATATTTTAAAGTTCCAAAACTCCACACTTAGAAGAATTTCCAAGTGAAACCAGTCAATGTTAGCCTATGGCAGGAAATACAAGTTACTGGTAAGTACGCTTAGAATGACTTTTCAGGGTCAGTGCAGGGCTAAAAGATGCAGCACTGGGTTCTCTCCCGATAACAGGTGAGTAAATCGGAATTCGTAGTTCGGCTGATTTTAGAGGAATATTTGTAAGTTCCAAAACTCCACACTTAGAAACTTTTCTGCTGAAAACCACACAATGGATTCCTATGGAAGGAAATACAAGTTACTGGTAAGTACGCTTAGAATTACTTTTCATGGTCAGTGCTGAGCTAAAAGATGCAGCACTGGGATCTCTCCTGATAACATGTAAGTAAATCGGAATTCGTAGTTCAGCTGATTTTAGAGGAATATTTTAAAGTTCCAAAACTCCACACTTAGAATAATTTCCAAGGGAAACCAGTCAATGTTAGCCTATGGAAGGAAATACAAGTTACTGGTAAGTACGGTTAGAATTACTTTTCAAGATCAGTACTGGCCTTAAAGATTCAGCACTGAGGTCTCTCCTGATAACAGGTGAGTAAATCGGAATTCGTAGTTCGGCTGATTTTAGAGGAATATTTGAAAGTTCCAAAACTCCACACTTAGAAGAATTTCCAAGTGAAACCAGTCAATGTTAGCCTATGGAAGGAAATTCAAGTTACTGGCAAGTACGGTTAGAATTACTTTTCAGGATCAGTACTGGCCTTAAAGATTCAGCACTGGGTTCTCCCCTGATAACAGGTGAGTAAATCGGAATTCGTAGTTCGGCAGATTTTAGAGGAATATTTGTAAGTTCCAAAACATCACACTTAGAAACTTTACTGCTGAAAACCACAGAATGGATTCCTATGGAAGGAAACACAAGCTACTGGTAAGTACGCTTAGAATTACTTTTCAGGGTCAGTGCTGGGCTACAAGATGCAGCACTGGGTTCTCTCCTGATAACAGGTGAGTAAATTGGAATTCGTCGTTCGGCTGATTTTAGAGGAATATTTGTAAGTTCCAAAACACCACACTTAGAAACTTTTCTGCTGAAAACCACATAATGGATTCCTATGGAAGGAAATACAAGTTACTGGTAAGTATGCTTAGAATTACTTTTCAGGGTCAGTGCTGCGCTAAAAGATGCAGCACTGGGGTCTCTCCTGATAACAGGTGAGTAAATCGGAATTCGTAGTTCGGCTGATTTTAGAGGAATATTTGTAAGTTCCAAAACACCACACTTAGAAACTTTTCTGCTGAAAACCACATAATGGATTCCTATGGAAGGAAATACAAGTTACTGGTAAGTATGCTTAGAATTACTTTTCAGGGTCAGTGCTGGGCTAAAAGATGCAGCACTGGGGTCTCTCCTGATAACAGGTGAGTAAATCGGAATTCGTAGTTCAGCTGATTTTAGAGGAATATTTGTAAGTTCCAAAACTCCACACTTTGATACTTTTCTGCTGAAAACCACACAATGGATCCCTATGGAAGGAAATACAAGTTACTGGTAAGTACGCTTAGAATTACTTTTCAGGGTCAGTTCTGGGCTAAAAGATGCAGCACTGTGTTCTCTCCTGATAACAGGTGAGTAAATCGGAATTCGTAGTTCGGCTGATTTTAGAGGAATATTTGTAAGTTCCAAAACTCCACACTTAGATACTTTTCTGCTGAAAACCATCCAATGGATCCCTAAGGAAGGAAATACAAGTTACTGGTAAGTACGCTTAGAATTACTTTACAGGGTCAGTGCTGGGCTAAAAGATGCAGCACTGGGATCTCTCCTGATAACAGGTGAGTAAATCGGAATTCGTAGTTCGGCTGATTTTAGAGGAATATTTGTAAATTCCAAAACTCCACACTTTCATACTTTTCTGCTGAAAACCACACAATGGATTCCTATGGCAGGAAATACAAGTTACTGATAAGTACACTTAGAATTACTTTTCAGGGTCAGTGCTGGGCTAAAAGATGCAGCACTGGGATCTCTTCTGATAACAGGTGAGTAAATCGGAATTCGTAGTGCGGCTAATTTTAGAGGAGTATTTGTAAGTTCCAAAACTCCACACTTAGAAACTTTTCTGCTGAAAACCACACAATGGATTCCTATAGAAGGAAATACAAGTTACTGGTAAGTATGCTTAGAATTACTTTTCAGGGTCAGTGCTGGGCTAAAAGATGCAGCACTGGGTTCTCTCCTAATAACAGGAGAGTAAATAGGAATTCGTAGTTCGGCTGATTTTAGAGGAATATTTGTAAGTTCCAAAACTCCACACTTAGAAGAATTTCCAAGTGAAACCAGTCAATGTTAGCCTATGGCAGGAAATACAAGTTACTGGTAAGTACGCTTAGAATGACTTTTCAGGGTCAGTGCTGGGCTAAAAGATGCAGCACTGGGTTCTCTCCCGATAACAGGTGAGTAAATCGGAATTCGTAGTTCGGCTGATTTTAGAGGAATATTTGTAAGTTCCAAAACTCCACACTTAGAAACTTTTCTGCTGAAAACCACACAATGGATTCCTATGGAAGGAAATACAAGTTACTGGTAAGTACGCTTAGAATTACTTTTCATGGTCAGTGCTGGGCTAAAAGATGCAGCACTGGGATCTCTCCTGTCAACAGGTGAGTAAATCAAAATTCGTAGTTCGGCTGATTTTAGAGGAATATTTGTAAGTTACAAAACTCCACACGTTGATACTTTTCTGCTGAAAACCACACAATGGATTCCTATGGATTTTAGAGGAATATTTTAAAGTTCCAAAACTCCACACTTAGAAGAATTTCCAAGTGAAACCAGTCAATGTTAGCCTATGGCAGGAAATACAAGTTACTGGTAAGTACGCTTCAAACTACTTTTCAGGGTCAGTGCTGTGCTAAAAGATGCAGCACTGGGTTCTCTCTCGATAACAGGTGAGTAAATCGGAATTCGTAGTTCGGCTGATTTCAGAGGAATATTTGTAAGTTCCAAAACTCCACACTCAGAAACTTTTCTGCTGAAAACCACACAATGGATTCCTATAGAAGGAAATACAAGTTACTGGTAAGTATGCTTAGAATTACTTTTCAGGGTCAGTGCTGGGCTAAAAGATGCAGCACTGGGTTCTCTCCTAATAACAGGAGAGTAAATAGGAATTCGTAGTTCGGCTGATTTTAGAGGAATATTTGTAAGTTCCAAAACTCCACAGTTAGAAACTTTTCTGCTAATAACCACACAATGGATTCCTATGGCAGGAAATACAAGTTACTGGTAAGTACGCTTAGAATTACTTTTCAGGGTCAGTGCTGGGCTAAAAGATGCAACACTGGGATCTCTTCTGATAACAGGTGAGTAAATCGGAATTCGTAGTGCGGCTAATTTTAGAGGAGTATTTGTAAGTTCCAAAACTCCACACTCAGAAACTTTTCTGCTGAAAACCACACAATGGATTTCTATGGAAGGAAATACAAGTTACTGGTAAGTACGCGTAGAATTACTTTTCAGGGTCAGTGCTGGGCTAAAAGATGCAGCACTGAGTTCTCTCCTGATAACATGTGAGTAAATCGGAATTCGTAGTTCAGCTGATTTTAGAGGAATATTTTAAAGTTCCAAAACTCCACACTTAGAAGAATTTCCAAGTGAAACCAGTCAATGTTAGCCTATGGAAGGAAATTCAAGTTACTGGCAAGTACGGTTAGA
Source organism: Triturus cristatus (assembly GCF_964204655.1). NCBI lineage: Eukaryota > Metazoa > Chordata > Amphibia > Caudata > Salamandridae > Triturus > Triturus cristatus. The sequence goes on from NC_140579.1 coordinate 348,643,491, forward strand.
ATTACTTTTCAGGATCAGTACTGGCCTTAAAGATTCAGCACTGGGTTCTCCCCTGATAACAGGTGAGTACATCGGAATTCGTAGTTCGGCAGATTTTAGAGGCATATTTGTAAGTTCCAAAACATCACACTTAGAAACTTTACTGCTGAAAACCACAGAATGGATTCCTATGGAAGGAAACACAAGTTACTGGTAAGTACGCTTCGAATTACTTTTCAGGGTCAGTGCTGGGCTAAAAGATGCAGCACTGGGTTCTCTCCTGATAACAGGTGGGTAAATCGGAATTCGTAGTTCGGCTGATTTTAGAGGAATATTAGTAAGTTCCAAAACTCCACACTTAGAAACTTTTCTGCAGAAAACCACTCCATGGATTCCTATGGAAGGAAATACAAGTTACTGGTAAGTACGCTTAGAATTACCTTTCAGGGTCAGTGCTGGGCTGAAAGATGCAGCACTGGGTTCTCTCCTGATAACAGGTGAGTAAAACGGAATTCGTAGTTCGGCTGATTTTAGAGGAATATTTGTATGTTCCAAAACTCCACACTTAGAAACTTTTCTGCTGAAAACCACAGAATGGATTCCTATGGAAGGAAATACAAGTTACTGGTAAGTACGCTTAGAATTAATTTTCAGGGTCAGTGCTGGGCTAAAAGATGCAGCACTGGGGTCTCTCCTGATAACAGGTGAGTAAATCGGAATTCGTAGTTTGGCTGATTTTAGAGGAATATTTGTAAGTTCCAAAACTCCACACTTAGATACTTGTCTGCTGAAAACCACACAATGGATTCCTATGGAAGGAAATACAAGTTACTGGTAAGTACGCTTCAAATTACTTTTCAGGGTCAGTGCTGGGCTAAAAGATGCAGCACTTGGTTGTTTCCTGATAACAGGTGAGTAAATCGGAATTCGTAGTTTTGCTGATTTTAGAGGAATATTTGTAAGTTCCAAAACTCCACACTTAGAAACTTTTCTGCTGATAACCACACAATGGATTCCTATGGAAGGAAATACAAGTTACTGGCAAGTACGCTTAGAAATACTTTTCAGGTCAGTGCTGGGCTAAAAGATGCAGCACTGAGTTCTCTGCTGATAACATGTGAGTAAATCGGAAATTCGTAGTTCGGTGATTTTAGAGGAATATTTTAAAGTTCCAAAACTCCACACTTAGAAGAATTTCCAAGTGAAACCAGTCAATGTAAGCCTATGGCAGGAAATACAAGTTACTTGTAAGTACGCTTAGAATTACTTTTCAGGGTCAGTGCTGGGCTAAAAGATGCAGCACTGGGTTCTCTCCTGATAACAGGTGAGTAAATCGGAATTCGTAGTTCGGCTGATTTTAGAGGAATATTTGTAAGTTCCAAAACTCCACACTTAGATACTTTTCTGCTGAAAACCACACAATGGATTCCTATGGAAGGAAATACAAGTTAGTGGTAAGTACGCTTCGAATTACTTTTCAGGGTCAGTGCTGGGCTAAAAAATGCAGCACTTGGTTGTCTCCTGAGAACATGTGAGTAAATCGGAATTCGTAGTTCGGTGATTTTAGAGGAATATTTTAAAGTTCCAAAACTCCACACTTAGAAGAATTTCCAAGTGAAACCAGTCAATGTTAGCCTATGGAAGGAAATACAAGTTACTGGTAAGTACGCTTAGAATGACTTTTCAGGGTCAGTGCTGGGCTAAAAGATGCAGCACTGGGTTCTCTCCTGATAACAGGTGAGTAAATCGGAATTCGTAGTTCGGCTGATTTTAGAGGAATATTTGTAAGTTCCAAAACTCCACACTTAGAAACTTTTCTGCTGAAAACCACACAATGGATTCCTATGGAAGGAAATACAAGTCACTGGTAAGTACCCTTAGAATTACTTTTCATGGTCAGTGCTGGGCTAAAAGATGCAGCACTGAGTTCTCTCCTGATAACAGGTGAGTAAATCGGAATTCGTAGTTTGGCTGATTTTAGAGGAATATTTGTAAGTTCCAAAACTCCACACTTTGATACTTTTCAGCTGAAAACCACACAATGGATTCCTATGGAAGGAAATACAAGTTACTGGTAAGTACGCTTAAAATTAATTTTCAGGGTCAGTGCTGGGCTAAAAGATGCAGCACTGAGTTCTCTCCTGATAACAGGTGAGTAAATCGTAATTCCTAGTTCGGCTTATTTTAGAGGAATATTTGTAAGTTCAAAAAATCCACACTTAGAAACTTTTCTGCTGAAAACCACACAATGGATTCCTATGGAAGGAAATACAAGTTACTGGTAAGTACGCTTCGAATTACTTTTCAGGGTCAGTGCTGGGCTAAAAGATGCAGCACTTGGTTGTTTCCTGATAACAGATGAGTAAATCGGAATTCGTAGTTCGGCTGATTTTAGAGGAATATTTGTAAGTTCCAAAACTCCACACTTAGATACTTTTCTACTGAAAACCACACAGTGGATTCCTATGGAAGGAAATACAAGTTACTGGTAAGTATGCTTAGAATTACTTTACAGGGTCAGTGCTGGGCTAAAAGATGCAGCACTAGGTTGTCTCCTGATAACAGGTGTGTAAATCGGAATTCGTATTTCGGCTGATTTTAGAGGAATATTTGTAAGTTTCAAAACTCCACACGTAGAAGAATTTCCAAGTGAAACCAGTCAATGTTAGCCTATGGAAGGAAATTCAAGTTACTGGTAAGAACGGTTAGAATTACTTTTCAGGATCAGTACTGGTCTTAAAGATTCAGCAGTGGGTTCTCCCCTGATAACAGGTGAGTAAATTGGAATTTGTAGTTCGGCTAATTTTACAGGAATATTTGTAAGTTCCAAAACTCCACACTTAGAAGAATTTCCAAGTGAAACCAGTCAATGTTAGCCTATGGAAGGAAATTCAAGTTACTGGTAAGTACGGTTAGAATTACTTTTCAGGATCAGTATTGGCCTTAAAGATTCAGCACTGAGTTCTCTCCTGATAACAGGTGAGTAAATCGGAATTCGTAGTTCGGCTGATTTTAGAGGAATATTAGTAAGTTCCAAAACTCCACACTTAGAAACTTTTCTGCTGAAAACCACAGAATGGATTCCTATGGAAGGAAATACAAGTTACTGGTAAGTACGCTTAGAATTACTTTTCAGGGTCAGTGCTGGGCTAAAAGATGCAGCACTGGGGTCTCTCCTGATAACAGGTGAGTAAATCGGAATTCGTAGTTTGGCTGATTTTAGAGGAATATTTGTAAGTTCCAAAACTCCACACTTAGATACTTTTCTGCTGAAAACCACACAATGGATTCCTATGGAAGGAAATACAAGTTACTGGTAAGTAGGCTTAGAATTACCTTTCAGGGTCAGTGCTGGGCTAAAAGATGCAGCACTGGGTTCTCTCCTGATAACAGGTGAGTAAAATGGAATTCGTAGTTCGGCTGATTTTAGAGGAATATTTGTAAGTTCCAAAACTCCACACTTAGAAACTTTTCTGCTGAAAACCACAGAATGGATTCCTATGGAAGGAAATACAAGTTACTGGTAAGTACGCTTAGAATTACTTTTCAGGGTCAGTGCTGGGCTAAAAGATGCAGCACTGGGGTCTCTCCTGATAACAGGTGAGTCAATCGGAATTCGTAGTTCGGCTGATTTTAGAGGAATATTTGTAAGTTCCAAAACTCCACACTTAGATACTTTTCTACTGTAAACCACACAGTGGATTTCTATGAAAGGAAATACAAGTTATTGGTAAGTATGCTTAGAATTACTTTTCTGGGTCAGTGCTGGGCTAAAAGATGCAGCACTGGGTTGTCTCCTGATAACAGGTGTGTAAATTGGAATTCGTATTTCGGCTGATTTTAGAGGAATATTTGTAAGTTTCAAAACTCCACACGTAGAAGAATTTCCAAGTGAAATCAGTCAATGTTAGCCTATGGAAGGAAATTCAAGTTACTGTTAAGAACTGTTAGAATTACTTTATAGGATCAGTACTGGCCTTAAAGATTTAGCAGTGGGTTCTCCCCTGATAACAGGTGAGTACATTGGAATTCGTAGTTCGTCTGATTTTAGAGGAATATTTGTAAATTCCAAAACTCCACACTTAGAAGAATTTCCAAGTAAAACCAGTCAATGTTAGCCTATGGAAGGAAATTCAAGTTACTGGTAAGTACGGTTAGAATTACTTTTCAGGATCAGTACTGGCCTTAAAGATTCAGCACTGAGGTCTCTCCTGATAACAGGTGAGTAAATCGAAATTCGTAGTTCGGCTGATTTTAGAGGAATATTTGTAAGTTCCAAAACTCCACACTTTGATACTTTTCTGCTGAAAACCACAGAATGGATTCCTATGGAAGGAAATACAAGTTACTGGTAAGTACGCTTAGAATTACTTTTCAGGGTCAGTGCTGGGCTAAAAGATGCAGCACTGGGGTCTCTCCTGATAACAGGTGATTAAATTTGGAATTCGTAGTTTGGCTGATTTTAGAGGAATATTTGTAAGTTCCAAAACTCCACACTTAGATACTTTTCTGCTGAAAACCACACAATGGATTCCTATGGAAGGAAATACAAGTTACTGGTAAGTACGCTTCGAATTACTTTTCAGGGTCAGTGCTGGGCTAAAAGATGCAGCACTTGGGTGTTTCCTGATAACAGGTGAGTAAATCGGAATTCGTAGTTCGGCTGATTTTAGAGGAATATTTGTAAGTTCCTAAACTCCACACTTAGAAACTTTTCTGCTGATAACCACACAATGGATTCCTATGGAAGGAAATACAAGTTACTGGCAAGTACGCTTAGAATTACTTTTCAGGGTCAGTGCTGGGCTAAAAGATGCAGCACTGAGTTCTCTCCTGATAACATGTGAGTAAATCGGAATTCGTAGTTCGGTGATTTTAGAGGAATATTTTAAAGTTCCAAAACTCCACACTTAGAAGAATTTCCAAGTGAAACCAGTCAATGTTAGCCTATGGCAGGAAATACAAGTTACTGGTAAGTACGCTTAGAATTACTTTTCAGGGTCAGTGCTGGGCTAAAAGATGCAGCACTGGGTTCTCTCCTCATAACAGGAGAGTAAATCGGAATTCGTAATTCGGCTGATTTTAGAGGAATATATATAAGTTCCAAAACTCCACACTTAGAAACTTTTCTGCTGAAAACCACACAATGGATTGCTATGGAAGGAAATACAAGTTACTGGTAAATACGCTTAGAATTACTTTTCAGGGTCAGTGCTGGGCTAAAAGATGCAGCACTGGGATCTCTCCTGATAACAGGAGAGTAAATCGGAATTCGTAGTACGGCTGATTTTAGAGTAATATTTTAATGTTCCAAAACTCCACACTTAGAAGAATTTCCAAGTGAAACCAGTCAATGTTAGCCTATGGAAGGAATTACAAGTTACTGGTAAGTACGGTTAGAATTACTTTTCAGGATCAGCATTGGCCTTAAAGATTCAGCACTGAGGTCTCTCCTGATAACAGGTGAGTAAATCGGAATTCGTAGTTCGGCTGATTTTAGAGGAATATTTGTAAGTTCCAAAACTCCACACTTAGATACTTTTCTGCTGAAAACCACACAATGGATTCCTATGGAAGGAAATACAAGTTACTGGTAAGTACGCTTAGAATTACTTTTCAGGGTCAGTGCTGGGCTAAAAGATGCAGCACTGGGGTCTCTCCTGATAACAGGTGAGTAAATCGGAATTCGTAGTTTGGCGGATTTTAGAGGAATATTTGTAAGTTCCAAAACTCCACACTTAGATACTTTTCTGCTGAAAACCACACAATGGATTCCTATGGAAGGAAATAGAAGTAACTGGTAAGTATGCTTAGAATTACTTTTCAGGATCAGTGCTGGGCTAAAAGATGCAGCACTGGGTTGTCTCCTGATAACAGGTGTGGAAATCGGAATTCGTATTTCGGCTGATTTTAGAGGAATATTTGTAAGTTTCAAAACTCCACACGTAGAAGAATTTCCAAGTGAAACCAGTCAATGTTAGCCTATGGAAGGAAATTCAAGTTACTGGAAAGTACGGTTAGGATTACTTTTCAGGATCAGTACTGGCCTTAAATATTCATCACTGAGTTCTCTCCTGATAACAGGTGAGTAAATCAGAATTCGTAGTTCGACTGATTTTAGAGGAATATTAGTAAGTTCCAAAACTCCACACTTAGAAACTTTTCTGCTGAAAATCACAGAATGGATTACTATGGAAGGAAATACAAGTTACTGGTAAGTACGCTTAGAATTACTTTTCAGGGTCAGTGCTGGGCTAAAAGATGAAGCACTGGGGTCTCTCCTGATAACAGGTGAGTAAATCGGAATTCGTTGTTTGGCTGATTTTAGAGGAATATTTGTAAGTTCCAAAACTCCACACTTAGATACTTTTCTGCTGAAAACCACACAATGGATTCCTATGGAAGGAAATACAAGTTACTGGTAAATACGCTTAGAATTACCTTTCAGGGTCAGTGCTGGGCTAAAAGATGCAGCACTGGGTTCTCTCCTGATAACAGGTGAGTAAAACGGAATTCGTAGTTCGGCTGATTTTAGAGGAATATTTGTAAGTTCCAAAACTCCACACTTAGAAACTTTTCTGCTGAAAACCACAGAATGGATTCCTATGGAAGGAAATACAAGTTACTGGGAAGTACGCTTAGAATTACTTTTCAGGGTCAGTGCTGGGCTAAAAGATGCAGCACTGGGGTCTCTCCTGATAACAGGTGAGTAAATCGGAATTCGTAGTTTGGCTGATTTTAGAGGAATATTTGTAAGTTCCAAAACTCCACACTTAGATACTTTTCTGCTGAAAACCACACAATGGATTCCTATGGAAGGAAATACAAGTTACTGGTAAGTACGCTTCGAATTACTTTTCAGGGTCAGTGCTGGGCTAAAAGATGCAGCACTTGGTTGTTTCCTGATAACAGGTGAGTAAATCGGAATTCGTAGTTCGGCTGATTTTAGAGGAATATTTGTAAGTTCCAAAACTCCACACTTAGAAACTTTTCTGCTGATAACCACACAATGGATTCCTATGGAAGGAAATACATGTTACTGGCAAGTACGCTTAGAATTACTTTTCAGGGTCAGTGCTGGGCTAAAAGATGCAGCACTGAGTTCTCTCCTGATAACATGTGAGTAAATCGGAATTCGTAGTTCGGTGATTTTAGAAAAATATTTTAAAGTTCCAAAACTCCACACTTAGAAGAATTTCCAAGTGAAACCAGTCAATGTTAGCCTATGGCAGGAAATACAAGTTACTGGTAAGTACGCTTAGAATTACTTTTCAGGGTCAGTGCTGGGCTAAAAGATGCAGCACTGGGTTCTCTCCTGATAACAGGAGAGTAAATCGGAATTCGTAATTCGGCTGATTTTAGAGGAATATATGTAAGTTCCAAAACTCCACACTTAGAAACTTTTCTGCTGAAAACCACACAATGGATTCCTATGGAAGGAAATACAAGTTACTGGTAAGTACGCTTAGAATTACTTTTCAGGGTCAGTGCTGGGCTAAAAGATGCAGCACTGAGTTCTCTCCTGATGACATGTGTGTAAATTGGAATTCGTAGTTTGCCTTATTTTAGAGGAATATTTGTAAGTACCAAAACTCCACACTTCGAAACTACTCTGCTGAAAACCACATAATGGATTCCTATGGAAGGAAATACAAATTACTGGTAAGTATGCTTAGAATTACTTTTCAGGGTCAGTGCTGGGCTAAAAGATGCAGCACTGGGGTCTCTCCTGATAACAGGTGAGTAAATCAGAATTCGTAGTTCGGCTGATTTTAGAGGAATATTTGTAAGTTCCAAAACACCACACTTAGAAACTTTTCTGCTGAAAACCACATAATGGATTCCTATGGAAGGAAATACAAGTTACTGGTAAGTATGCTTAGAATTACTTTTCAGGGTCAGTGCTGGGCTAAAAGATGCAGCACTGGGGTCTCTCCTGATAACAGGTGAGTAAATCGGAATTCGTAGTTCGGCTGATTTTAGAGGAATATTTGTAAGTTCCAAAACTCCACACTTAGATACTTTTCTGCTGATAACCACACAATGGATTCCTATGGAAGGAAATACAAGTTACTGGGAAGTACGCTTAGAATTACTTTTCAGGGTAAGTGCTGGGCTAAAAGATGCAGCACTGAGTTATCTCCTGATAACATGTGAGTAAATCGGAATTCGTAGTTTGGTGGTTTTAGAGGAATATTTTAAAGTTCCAAAACTCCACACTTAGAAGAATTTTCAAGTGAAACCAGTCAATGTTAGCCTATGGCAGGAAATACAAGTTACTGGTAAGTACGCTTAGAATGACTTTTCAGGATCAGTACTGGCCTTAAATATTCAGCACTGAGTTCTCTCCTGATAACAGGTGAGTAAATCGGAATTCGTAGTTCGGCTGATTTTAGAGGAATATTTGTAAGTTCCAAAATTCCACACTTGGATACTTTTCTGCTGAAAACCACACAATGGATTCCTATGGAAGGAAATACAAGTTACTGGTAAGTACGCTTCGAATTACTTTTCAGGGTCAGTGCTGGGCTAAAAGATGCAGCACTGGGATCTCTCCTGATAACAGGTGAGTAAATCGGAATTCTTAGTTTGGCTGATTTTAGAGGAATATTTGTAAGTTCCAAAACTCCACACTTAGATACTTTTCTGCTGAAAACCATACAATGGATTCCTATGGAAGGAAATACAAGTTACTGGTAAGTACACTTAGAATTACTTTTCAGGGTCAGTGCTGTGCTAAAAGATGCAGCACTGGGTTGTCTCCTGATAACAGGTGAGTAAATCGGAATTCGTAGTTCGGCTGATTTTAGAGGAATATTTGTAAGTTCCAAAACTCCACACTTAGAAGAATTACCAAGTGAAACCAGTCAATCTTAGCCTATGGAAGGAAATTCAAGTTGCTAGTAATAACGGTTAGAATTACTTTTCAGGATCAGTACTGGCCTTATAGATTCAGCAGTGGGTTCTCCCCTGATAACAGGTGAGTAAATTGGAATTCGTAGTTCGGCTGATTTTAGAGGAATATTTGTAAGTTCCAAAACTCCACACTTAGATACTTTTCTGCTGAAAACCACAAAATGGATCCCTAAGGAAGGAAATACAAGTTACTGGTAAGTACGCTTAGAATTACTTGACAGGGTCAGTGCTGGGCTAAAGGATGCAGCACTGGGATCTCTCCTGATAACAGGTGAGTAAATCGGAATTCGTAGTTCGGCTGATTTTAGAGGAATATTTGTAAGTTCCAAAACTCCACACTTCAAAACTTTTCTGCTGAAAACCACATAATGGATTCCTATGGAACGAAATACAAGTTACTGGTAAGTATGCTTAGAATTACTTTTCAGGGTCAGTGCTGGGCTAAAAGATGCAGCACTGGGATCTCTCCTGATAACAGGTGAGTAAATCGGAATTCGTAGTTCGGCTAATTTTATAGGAGTATTTGTAAGTTCCAAAACTCCACACTTAGAAACTTTTCTGCTGAAAACCACACAATGGATTCCTATAGAAGGAAATACAAGTTACTGGTAAGTATGCTTAGAATTACTTTTCAGGGTCAGTACTGGGCTAAAAGATGCAGCACTGGGTTCTCTCCTAATAACAGGAGAGTAAATAGGAATTCATAGTTCGGCTGATTTTAGAGGAATATTTGTAAGTTCCAAAACTCCACACTTAGAAAATTTTCTGCTGAAAACCACACAATGGATTTCTATGGAAGGAAATACAAGTTACTGGTAAGTACGCGTAGAATTACTTTTCAGGGTCAGTGCTGGGCTAAAAGATGCAGCACTGTGTTCTCTCCTGATAACATGTGAGTAAATCGGAATTCGTAGTTCAGCTGATTTTAGAGGAATATTTTAAAGTTCCAAAACTCCACACTTAGAAGAATTTCCAAGGGAAACCAGTCAATGTTAGCCTATGGAAGGAAATACAAGTTACTGTTAAGTACGGTTAGAATTACTTTTCAAGATCAGTACTGGCCTTAAAGATTCAGCACTGAGGTCTCTCCTGATAACAGGTGAGTAAATCGGAATTCGTAGTTCGGCTGATTTTAGAGGAATATTTGTAAGTTCCAAAACATCACACTTAGAAACTTTACTGCTGAAAACCACAGAATGGATTCCTATGGAAGGAAACACAAGCTACTGGTAAGTACGCTTAGAATTACTTTTTAGGGTCAGTGCTGGGCTAAAAGATGCAGCACTGGGTTCTCTCCTGATAACAGGTGAGTAAATCGGAATTCGTAGTTCGGCTGATTTTAGAGGAATATTTGTAAGTTCCAAAACACCACACTTAGAAACTTTTCTGCTGAAAACCACATAATGGATTCCTATGGAAGGAAATACAAGTTACTGGTAAGTATGCTTAGAATTACTTTTCAGGGTCAGTGCTGGGCTAAAAGATGCAGCACTGGGGTCTCTCCTGATAACAGGTGAGTAAATCGGAATTCGTAGTTCGGCTGATTTTAGAGGAATATTTGTAAGTTCCAAAACTCCACACTTAGATACTTTTCTGCTGATAACCACACAATGGATTCCTATGGAACGAAATACAAGTTACTGGCAAGTACGCTTAGAATTACTTTTCAGGGTCAGTGCTGGGCTAAAAGATGCAGCACTGAGTTCTCTCCTGATAACATGTGAGTAAATCAGAATTCGTAGTTCGGTGGTTTTAGAGGAATATTTTAAAGTTCCAAAACTCCACACTTAGAAGAATTTCCAAGTGAAACCAATCAATGTTAGCCTATGGCAGGAAATACAAGTTACTGGTAAGTACGCTTAGAATGACTTTTCAGGGTCAGTGCTGGGCTAAAAGATGCAGCACTGGGTTCTCTCCTGATAACAGGTGAGTAAATTGGAATTCGTAGTTTGGCTGATTTTAGAGGAATATTTGTAAGTTCCAAAACTCCACACGTAGAAGAATTTCCAAGTGAAACCAGTCAATGTTAGCCTATGGAAGGAAATTCAAGTTACTGGTTAGTACGGTTAGAATTACTTTTCAGGATCAGTACTGGCCTTAAAGATTCAGCACTGAGTTCTCTCCTGATAACAGGTGAGTAAATCGGAATTCGTAGTTCGGCTGATTTTAGAGGAATATTAGTAAGTTCCAAAACTCCACACTTAGAAACTTTTCTGCTGAAAATCACAGAATGGATTCCTATGGAAGGAAATACAAGTTACTGGTAAGTACGCTTAGAATTACTTTTCAGGGTCAGTGCTGGGCTAAAAGATGCAGCACTGGGGTCTCTCCTGATAACAGGTGAGTAAATCGGAATTCGTAGTTTGGCTGATTTTAGAGGAATATTTGTAAGTTCCAAAACTCCACACTTAGATACTTTTCTGCTGAAAACCACACAATGGATTCCTATGGAAGGAAATACAAGTGACTGGTAAGTACGCTTAGAATTACCTTTCAGGGTCAGTGCTGGGCTAAAAGATGCAGCACTGGGTGCTCTCCTGATAACAGGTGAGTAAAACGGAATTCGTAGTTCGGCCGATTTTAGAGGAATATTTGTAAGTTCCAAAACTCCACACTTAGATACTTTTCTGCTGAAAACCACACTATGGATTCCTATGGAAGGAAATACAAGTTACTGGTAAGTACGCTTCAAATTACTTTTCAGGGTCAGTGCTGGGCTAAAAGATGCAGCACTTGGTTGTTTCCTGATAACAGGTGAGTAAATCAGAATTCTTAGTTCGGCTGATTTTAGAGGAATATTTGTAAGTTCCAAAACTCCACACTTAGAAACTTTTCTGCTGATAACCACACAATGGATTCCTATGGAAGGAAATACAAGTTACTGGCAAGTACGCTCAGAATTACTTTTCAGGGTCAGTGCTGGGCTAAAAGATGCAGCACTGAGTTCTCTCCTGATAACATGTGAGTAAATCGGAATTCGTAGTTCGGTGATTTTAGAGGAATATTTTAAAGTTCCAAAACTCCACACTTAGAAGAATTTCCAAGTGAAACCAGTCAATGTTAGCCTATGGCAGGAAATACAAGTTACTGGTAAGTACGCTTAGAATTACTTTTCAGGGTCAGTGCTGGGCTAAAAGATGCAGCACTGGGTTCTCTCCTGATAACAGGAGAGTAAATCGGAATTCGTAATTCGGCTGATTTTAGAGGAATATATGTAAATTCCAAAACTCCACACTTAGAAACTTTTCTGCTGAAAACCACACAATGGATTCCTATGGAAGGAAATACAAGTTACTGGTAAGTACGCTTAGAATTACTTTTCAGGGTCAGTGCTGGGCTAAAAGATGCAGCACTGAGTTCTCTCCTGATGACATGTGTGTAAATTGGAATTCGTAGTTTGGCTTATTTTAGAGGAATATTTGTAAGTACCAAAACTCCACACTTCGAAACTTCTCTGCTGAAAACCACACAATGGATTCCTATGTAAGGAAATACAAGTTACTGGTAAGTACACGTAGAATTGTTTTTCAGGGTCAGTGCTGGGCTAAAAGATGTAGCACTGGGATCTCTCCTGATAACAGGTGAATAAATCGGTATTCGTAGTTCAGCTGATTTTAGAGGAATATTTGTAAGTTCCAAAACTCCACACTTTGATACTTTTCTGCTGAAAACCACACAATGGATCCCTATGGAAGGAAATACAAGTTACTGGTAAGTACGCTTAGAATTACTTTTCATGGTCAGTTCTGGGCTAAAAGATGCAGCACTGTGTTCTCTCCTGATAACAGGTGAGTAAATCGGAATTCGTAGTTCGGCTGATTTTAGAGGAATATTTGTAAGTTCCAAAACTCCACACTTAGAAACTTTTCTGCTGAAAACCACACAATGGATTCCTATGGAAGGAAATACAAGTTACTGGTAAGTACGCTTAGAATTACTTTTCATGGTCATTGCTGGGCTAAAAGATGCAGCACTGGGATCTCTCCTGATAACAGGTGAGTAAATCAGAATTCGTAGTTTGGTTGATTTTAGAGGAATATTTGTAAGTTACAAAACTCCACACGTTGATACTTTTCTGCTGAAAACCACACAATGAATTCCTATGGAAGGCAATACAAGTTACTGGTAAGTACGCTTAGAATTAATTTTCAGGGTCAGTGCTGGGCTAAAAGATGCAGCACTGAGTTCTCTCCTGATAACAGGTGAGTAAATCGGAATTCGTAGTTCGGCTGATTTTAGAGGAATATTTGTAAGTTCCAAAACTCCACACTTAGAAGAATTACCAAGTGAAACCGGTCAATCTTAGCCTATGGAAGGAAATTCAAGTTACTGGCAAGTACGGTGAGAATTACTTTTCAGGATCAGTACTGGCCTTAAAGATTCAGCACTGGGTTCTCCCCTGATAACAGGTGAGTTAATCGGAATTCGTAGTTCGGCTGATTTTAGAGGAATATTTGTAAGTTCCAAAACACCACACTTAGAAACTTTTCTGCTGAAAACCACATAATGGATTCCTATGGAAGGAAATACAAGTTACTGGTAAGTATGCTTAGAATTACTTTTCAGGGTCAGTGCTGGGCTAAAAGATGCAGCACTGGGGTCTCTCCTGATAACAGGTGAGTAAATCGGAATTCGTAGTTCAGCTGATTTTAGAGGAATATTTGTAAGTTCCAAAACTCCACACTTTGATACTTTTCTGCTGAAAACCACACAATGGATCCCTATGGAAGGAAATACAAGTTACTGGTAAGTACGCTTAGAATTACTTTTCAGGGTCAGTTCTGGGCTAAAAGATGAAGCACTGTGTTCTCTCCTGATAACAGGTGAGTAAATCGGAATTCGTAGTTCGGCTGATTTTAGAGGAATATTTGTAAGTTCCAAAACTCCACACTTAGATACTTTTCTGCTAAAAACCACACAATGGATATCAATGGAAGGAAATATAAGTTACTGGTAAGTACGCTTCGAACTACTTTTCAGGGTCAGTGCTGTGCTAAAAGATGCAGCACTGGGTTCTCTCCTGATAACAGGTGAGTAAATCGGAATTCGTAGTTCGGCTGATTTTAGAGGAATATTTGTAAGTTCCAAAACTCCACACTTAGATACTTTTCTGCTAAAAACCACACAATGGATATCAATGGAAGGAAATATAAGTTACTGGTAAGTACGCTTCGAACTACTTTTCAGGGTCAGTGCTGTGCTAAAAGATGCAGCACTGGGTTCTCTCTCGATAACAGGTGAGTAAATCGGAATTCGTAGTTCGGCTGATTTCAGAGGAATATTTGTAAGTTCCAAAACTCCACACTTAGAAACTTTTCTGCTGAAAACCACACAATGGATTCCTATAGAAGGAAATACAAGTTACTGGTAAGTATGCTTAGAATTACTTTTCAGGGTCAGTGCTGGGCTAAAAGATGCAGCACTGGGTTCTCTCCTAATAACAGGAGAGTAAATAGGAATTCGTAGTTCGGCTGATTTTAGAGGAATATTTGTAAGTTCCAAAACTCCACACTTAGAAAATGTTCTGCTGAAAACCACACAATGGATTTCTATGGAAGGAAATACACGTTACTGGTAAGTACCCGTATAATTACTTTTCAGGGTCAGTGCTGGGCTAAAAGATGCAGCACTGAGTTCTCTCCTGATAACATGTGAGTAAATCGGAATTCGTAGTTCAGCTGATTTTAGAGGAATATTTTAAAGTTCCAAAACTCCACACTTAGAAGAATTTCCAAGGGAAACCAGTCAATGTTAGCCTATGGAAGGAAATTCAAGTTACTGGCAAGTACGGTTAGAATTACTTTTCAGGATCAGTACTGGCCTTAAAGATTCAGCACTGGGTTCTCCCCTGATAACAGGTGAGTAAATCGGAATTCGTAGTTCGGCAGATTTTAGAGGAATATTTGTAAGTTCCAAAACATCACACTTAGAAACTTTACTGCTGAAAACCACAGAATGGATTCCTATGGAAGGAAACACAAGCTACTGGTAAGTACGCTTAGAATTACTTTTCAGGGTCAGTGCTGGGCTAAAAGATGCAGCACTGGGTTCTCTCCTGATAACAGGTGAGTAAATTGGAATTCGTCGTTCGGCTGATTTTAGAGGAATATTTGTAAGTTCCAAAACACCACACTTAGAAACTTTTCTGCTGAAAACCAAATAATGGATTCCTATGGAAGGAAATACAAGTTACTGGTAAGTATGCTTAGAATTACTTTTCAGGGTCAATGCTGGGCTAAAAAATGCAGCACTGGGGTCTCTCCTGATAACAGGTGAGTAAATCGGAATTCGTAGTTCGGCTGATTTTAAAGGAATATTTGTAAGTTCCAAAACTCCACACTTAGAAGAATTACCAAGTGAAACCAGTCAATCTTAGCCTATGGAAGGAAATTCAAGTTGCTAGTAAGAACGGTTAGAATTACTTTTCAGGATCAGTTCTGGCCTTATAGATTCAGCAGTGGGTTCTCCCCTGATAACAGGTGAGTAAATTGGAATTCGTAGTTCGGCTGATTTTAGAGGAATATTTGTAAGTTCCAAAACTCCACACTTAGATACTTTTCTGCTGAAAACCACACAATGGATCCCTAAGGAAGGAAATACAAGTTACTGGTAAGTATGCTTAGAATTACTTGACAGGGTCAGTGCTGGGCTAAAAGATGCAGCACTGGGATCTCTCCTGATAACAGGTGAGTAAATCGGAATTCGTAGTTCGGCTGATTTTAGAGGAATATTTGTAAGTTCCAAAACTCCACACTTAGATACTTTTCTGCTGAAAACCACACAATGGATTCCAATGGAAGGAAATATAAGTTACTGGTAAGTACGCTTCGAACTACTTTTCAGGGTCAGTGCTGTGCTAAAAGATGCAGCACTGGGTTCTCTCTCGATAACAGGTGAGTAAATCGGAATTCGTAGTTCGGCTGATTTTAGAGGAATATTTGTAAGTTCCAAAACTCCACACTCAGAACATTTTCTGCTAATAACCACACAATGGATTCCTATGGCAGGAAATACAAGTTACTGGTAAGTACGCTTAGAATTACTTTTCAGGGTCAGAGCTGGGCTAAAAGATGCAGCACTGGGATCTCTTCTGATAACAGGTGAGTAAATCGGAATTCGTAGTGCGGCTAATTTTATAGGAGTATTTGTAAGTTCCAAAACTCCACACTTAGAAACTTTTCTGCTGAAAACCACACAATGGATTCCTATAGAAGGAAATACAAGTTACTGGTAAGTATGCTTAGAATTACTTTTCAGGGTCAGTACTGGGCTAAAAGATGCAGCACTGGGTTCTCTCCTAAAAACAGGAGAGTAAATAGGAATTCGTAGTTCGGCTGATTTTAGAGGAATATTTGTAAGTTCCAAAACTCCACACTTGGAAAATTTTCTGCTGAAAACCACACAATGGATTTCTATGGAAGGAAATACAAGTTACTGGTAAGTACGTGTAGAATTACTTTTCAGGGTCAGTGCTGGGCTAAAAGATGCAGCACTGAGTTCTCTCCTGATAACAGGTGAGTAAATCGGAATTCGTAGTTCGGCTGATTTTAGAGGAATATTTTAAAGTTCCAAAACTCCACACTTAGAAGAATTTCCAAGTGAAACCAGTCAATGTTAGCCTATGGAAGGACATTCAAGTTACTGGCAAGTATGGTTAGAATTACTTTTCAGGATCAGTACTGGCCTTAAAGATTCAGCACTGGGTTCTCCCCTGATAACAGGTGAGTAAATCGGAATTCGTAGTTCGGCTGATTTTAGAGGAATATTTGTAAGTTCCAAAACTCCACACTTAGAAAATTTTCTGCTGAAAACCAAACAATGGATTTCTATGGCAGGAAATACAAGTTACTGGTAAGTACGCGTATAATTACTTTTCAGGGTCAGTGCTGGGCTAAAAGATGCAGCACTGGGGTCTCTCCTGATAACAGGTGAGTAAATCGGAAGTCGTAGTTCGGCTGATTTTAGAGGAATATTTGTAAGTTCCAAAACTCCACACTTAGATACTTTTCTGCTGAAAACCACACAATGGATTCCTATTGAAGGAAATACAAGTTACTGGTAAGTACGCTTCGAATTACTTTTCAGGGTCAGTGCTGGGCTAAAAGATGCAGCACTTGGTTGTCTCCTGATAACAGGTGAGTAAATCGGAATTTGTAGTTCGGCTGATTTTAGAGGAATATTTGTAAGTTCCAAAACTCCACACTTAGAAACTTTTCTGCTGATAACCACACAATGGATTCCTATGGAAGGAAATACAAGTTACTGGCAAGTACGCTTAGAATTACTTTTCAGGGTCAGTGCTGGGCTAAAAGATGCAGCACTGAGTCCTCTCCTAATAACATGTGAGTAAATCGGAATTCGTAGTTCGGCTGATTTTAGAGGAATATTTGTAAGTTCCAAAACTCCACACTTAGAAACTTTTCTGCTGAAAACCACACAATGGATTCCTATGGAAGGAAATACAAGTTACTGGTAAGTACGCTTAGAATTACTTTTCATGGTCAGTGCTGGGCTAAAAGATGCAGCACTGGGATCTCTCCTGATAACATGTAAGTAAATCGGAATTCGTAGTTCAGCTGATTTTAGAGGAATATTTTAAAGTTCCAAAACTCCACACTTAGAAGAATTTCCAAGTGAAACCAGTCAATGTTAGCCTATGGCAGGAAATACAAGTTACTGGTAAGTACGCTTAGAATGACTTTTCAGGGTCAGTGCTGGGCTAAAAGATGCAGCACTGGGTTCTCTCCCGATAACAGGTGAGTAAATCGGAATTCGTAGTTCGGCTGATTTTAGAGGAATATTTGTAAGTTCCAAAACTCCACACTTAGAAACTTTTCTGCTGAAAACCACACAATGGATTCCTATGGAAGGAAATACAAGTTACTGGTAAGTACGCTTAGAATTACTTTTCATGGTCAGTGCTGAGCTAAAAGATGCAGCACTGGGATCTCTCCTGATAACATGTAAGTAAATCGGAATTCGTAGTTCAGCTGATTTTAGAGGAATATTTTAAAGTTCCAAAACTCCACACTTAGAATAATTTCCAAGGGAAACCAGTCAATGTTAGCCTATGGAAGGAAATACAAGTTACTGGTAAGTACGGTTAGAATTACTTTTCAAGATCAGTACTGGCCTTAAAGATTCAGCACTGAGGTCTCTCCTGATAACAGGTGAGTAAATCGGAATTCGTAGTTCGGCTGATTTTAGAGGAATATTTGAAAGTTCCAAAACTCCACACTTAGAAGAATTTCCAAGTGAAACCAGTCAATGTTAGCCTATGGAAGGAAATTCAAGTTACTGGCAAGTACGGTTAGAATTACTTTTCAGGATCAGTACTGGCCTTAAAGATTCAGCACTGGGTTCTCCCCTGATAACAGGTGAGTAAATCGGAATTCGTAGTTCGGCTGATTTTAGAGGAATATTTGTAAGTTCCAAAACTCCACACTTAGAAACTTTTCTGCTGAAAACCACATAATGGATTCCTATGGAAGGAAATACAAGTTACTGGTAAGTATGCTTAGAATTACTTTTCAGGGTCAGTGCTGCGCTAAAAGATGCAGCACTGGGGTCTCTCCTGATAACAGGTGAGTAAATCGGAATTCGTAGTTCGGCTGATTTTAGAGGAATATTTGTAAGTTCCAAAACACCACACTTAGAAACTTTTCTGCTGAAAACCACATAATGGATTCCTATGGAAGGAAATACAAGTTACTGGTAAGTATGCTTAGAATTACTTTTCAGGGTCAGTGCTGGGCTAAAAGATGCAGCACTGGGGTCTCTCCTGATAACAGGTGAGTAAATCGGAATTCGTAGTTCAGCTGATTTTAGAGGAATATTTGTAAGTTCCAAAACTCCACACTTTGATACTTTTCTGCTGAAAACCACACAATGGATCCCTATGGAAGGAAATACAAGTTACTGGTAAGTACGCTTAGAATTACTTTTCAGGGTCAGTTCTGGGCTAAAAGATGCAGAACTGTGTTCTCTCCTGATAACAGGTGAGTAAATCGGAATTCGTAGTTCGGCTGATTTTAGAGGAATATTTGTAAGTTCCAAAACTCCACACTCAGATACTTTTCTGCTGAAAACCATCCAATGGATCCCTAAGGAAGGAAATACAAGTTACTGGTAAGTACGCTTAGAATTACTTTACAGGGTCAGTGCTGGGCTAAAAGATGCAGCACTGGGATCTCTCCTGATAACAGGTGAGTAAATCGGAATTCGTAGTTCGGCTGATTTTAGAGGAATATTTGTAAATTCCAAAACTCCACACTTTCATACTTTTCTGCTGAAAACCACACAATGGATTCCTATGGCAGGAAATACAAGTTACTGATAAGTACACTTAGAATCACTTTTCAGGGTCAGTGCTGGGCTAAAAGATGCAGCACTGGGATTTCTTCTGATAACAGGTGAGTAAATCGGAATTCGTAGTGCGGCTAATTTTAGAGGAGTATTTGTAAGTTCCAAAACTCCACACTTAGAAACTTTTCTGCTGAAAACCACACAATGGATTCCTATAGAAGGAAATACAAGTTACTGGTAAGTATGCTTAGAATTACTTTTCAGGGTCAGTGCTGGGCTAAAAGATGCAGCACTGGGTTCTCTCCTAATAACAGGAGAGTAAATAGGAATTCGTAGTTCGGCTGATTTTAGAGGAATATTTGTAAGTTCCAAAACGCCACACTTAGAAGAATTTCCAAGTGAAACCAGTCAATGTTAGCCTATGGCAGGAAATACAAGTTACTGGTAAGTACGCTTAGAATGACTTTTCAGGGTCAGTGCTGGGCTAAAAGATGCAGCACTGGGATCTCTCCTGTCAACAGGTGAGTAAATCAAAATTCGTAGTTCGGCTGATTTTAGAGGAATATTTGTAAGTTACAAAACTCCACACGTTGATACTTTTCTGCTGAAAACCACACAATGGATTCCTATGGATTTTAGAGGAATATTTTAAAGTTCCAAAACTCCACACTTAGAAGAATTTCCAAGTGAAACCAGTCAATGTTAGCCTATGGCAGGAAATACAAGTTACTGGTAAGTACGCTTCAAACTACTTTTCAGGGTCAGTGCTGTGCTAAAAGATGCAGCACTGGGTTCTCTCTCGATAACAGGTGAGTAAATCGGAATTCGTAGTTCGGCTGATTTCAGAGGAATATTTGTAAGTTCCAAAACTCCACAGTTAGAAACTTTTCTGCTAATAACCACACAATGGATTCCTATGGCAGGAAATACAAGTTACTGGTAAGTACGCTTAGAATTACTTTTCAGGGTCAGTGCTGGGCTAAAAGATGCAGCACTGGGATCTCTTCTGATAACAGGTGAGTAAATCGGAATTCGTAGTGCGGCTAATTTTAGAGGAGTATTTGTAAGTTCCAAAACTCCACACTCAGAAACTTTTCTGCTGAAAACCACACAATGGATTCCTATAGAAGGAAATACAAGTTACTGCTAAGTATGCTTAGAATTACTTTTCAGGGTCAGTGCTGGGCTAAAAGATGCAGCACTGGGTTCTCTCCTAATAACAGGAGAGTAAATAGGAATTCGTAGTTCGGCTGATTTTAGAGGAATATTTGTAAGTTCCAAAACTCCACAGTTAGAAACTTTTCTGCTAATAACCACACAATGGATTCCTATGGCAGGAAATACAAGTTACTGGTAAGTACGCTTAGAATTACTTTTCAGGGTCAGTGCTGGGCTAAAAGATGCAGCACTGGGATCTCTTCTGATAACAGGTGAGTAAATCGGAATTCGTAGTGCGGCTAATTTTAGAGGAGTATTTGTAAGTTCCAAAACTCCACACTCAGAAACTTTTCTGCTGAAAACCACACAATGGATTTCTATGGAAGGAAATACAAATTACTGGTAAGTACGCGTAGAATTACTTTTCAGGGTCAGTGCTGGGCTAAAAGATGCAGCACTGAGTTCTCTCCTGATAACATGTGAGTAAATCGGAATTCGTAGTTCAGCTGATTTTAGAGGAATATTTTAAAGTTCCAAAACTCCACACTTAGAAGAATTTCCAAGTGAAACCAGTCAATGTTAGCCTATGGAAGGAAATTCAAGTTACTGGCAAGTACGGTTAGAATTACTTTTCAGGATCAGTACTGGCCTTAAAGATTCAGCACTGGGTTCTCCCCTGATAACAGGTGAGTACATCGGAATTCGTAGTTCGGCAGATTTTAGAGGCATATTTGTAAGTTCCAAAACATCACACTTAGAAACTTTACTGCTGAAAACCACAGAATGGATTCCTATGGAAGGAAACACAAGCTACTGGTAAGTACGCTTAGAATTACTTTTCAGGGTCAGTGCTGGGCTAAAAGATGCAGCACTGGGTTCTCTCCTGATAACAGGTGAGTAAATTGGAATTCGTCGTTCGGCTGATTTTAGAGGAATATTTGTAAGTTCCAAAACACCACACTTAGAAACTTTTCTGCTGAAAACCACATAATGGATTCCTATGGAAGGAAATACAAGTTACTGGTAAGTATGCTTAGAATTACTTTTCAGGGTCAGTGCTGGGCTAAAAGATGCAGCACTGGGGTCTCTCCTGATAACAGGTGAGTAAATCGGAATTCGTAGTTCGGCTGATTTTAGAGGAATATTTGTAAGTTCCAAAACTCCACACTTAGAAACTTTTCTGCTGATAACCACACAATGGATTCCTATGGAAGGAAATACAAGTTACTGGCAAGTATGCTTAGAATTACTTTTCAGGGTCAGTGCTGGGCTAAAAGATGCAGCACTGAGTCCTCTCCTGATAACATGTGAGTAAATCGGAATTCGTAGTTCGGTGATTTTAGAGGAATATTTTAAAGTTCCAAAACTCCACACTTAGAAGAATTTCCAAGTGAAACCAGTCAATGTTAGCCTATGGCAGGAAATACAAGTTACTGGTAAGTACGCTTAGAATTACTTTTCAGGGTCAGTGCTGGGCTAAAAGATGCAGCACTGGATTCTCTCCTGATAACAGGTGAGTAAATCGGAATTCGTAGTTCGGCTGATTTTAGAGGAATATTTGTAAATTCCAAAACTCCACACTTAGATACCTTTCTGCTGAAAACCACACAATGGATTCCTATTGAAGGAAATACAAGTTACTGGTAAGTATGCTTCGAATTACTTTTCAGGGTCAGTGCTGGGCTAAAAGATGCAGCACTTGGTTGTCTCCTGATAACAGGTGAGTAAATCGGAATTCGTAGTTCGGCTGATTTTAGAGGAATATATGTAAGTACCAAAACTCCACACTTCGAAACTACTCTGCTGAAAACCACACAATGGATTCCTATGTAAGGAAATACAAGTTACTGGTAAGTACGCGTAGAATTGTTTTTCAGGGTCAGTGCTGTGCTAAAAGATGTAGCACTGGGATCTCTCCTGATAACAGGTGAATAAATCGGAATTCGTAGTTCAGCTGATTTTAGAGGAATATTTGTAAGTTCCAAAACTCCACACTTAGATACTTTTCTGTTGAAAACCACACACTGGATTCCTAAGGAAGGAAATACAAGTTACTGGTAAGTACGCTTAGAACTACTTTTCATGGTCAGTGCTGGGCTAAAAGATGCAGCACTGGGTTCTCTCCTGATAACAGGAGAGTAAATCAGAATTCGTAGTTCGGCTGATTTCAGAGGAATATTTTAATGTTCAAAAACCCAACACTTTGATACTTTTCGGCTGAAAACCACACAATGGATTCCTTTGGAAGGAAATACAAGTTACTGGTAAGTACACTTAGAATTACTTTTCAGGGTCAGTGCTGGGCTAAAAGATGCAGCACTGGGATCTCTCTTGATAACATTTGAGTAAATCAGAATTTGTAGTTCGGCTGATTTTAGAGGAATATTTGTAAGTTCCAAAACTCCACACTTAGAAACTTTTCTGCTGAAAACCACACAATGGATTCCTATTGAAGGAAACACAAGTTACTGGTAAGGACGCTTCGAATTACCTTTCAGGGTCAGTGCTGGGCTAAAAGATGCAGCACTGGATTCTCTCCTGATAACAGGAGAGTAAATCTGAATTCGTAGTTCGGCTGATTTGAGAGGAATATTTTAAAGTTCCAAAACTCCACACTTAGAAGAATTACCAAGTGAAAACAGTCGATGTTAGCCTATGGAAGGAAATACAAGTTACTGGTAAGTACGGTTAGAATTACTTTTCAGAATCAGTACTGGCCTTAAAGATTCAGCACTGAGGTCTCTCTTGATAACAGGTGAGTAAATCGGAATTCGTAGTTCACATGATTTTAGAGAAATATTTGTAAGTTCCAAAACTGCACACTTTGATACTTTTCGGCCGAAAACCACACAGTGGATTCCTATGGAAGGAAATACAAGTTACTGGTAAGTACACTTAGAATTACTTTTCAGGGTCAGTGCTAGGCTAAAAGATGTAGCACTGGGATCTCTCCTGATAACAGGTGAGTAAATCGGAATTCGTAGTTTGGCTGATTTTAGAGGAATATTTGTAAGTTCCAAAACTCCACACTTGGATACTTTTCGGCTGAAAACCACACAATGGATTTCTATGGAAGGAAATACAAGTTACTGGTAAGTACGCTTCTAATTACTTTTCAGGGTCAGTGCTGGGCTAAAATATGCAGCACTGGGTTCTCTCCTGATAACAGGTGAGTAAATCGGAATTCGTAGTTCGGCTGATTTTAGAGGAATATTTGTAAGTTCCAAAAGTCCACACTTAGATACTTTTCTGCTGAAAACCACACAATGGATTCCTATGGAAGGAAACACAAGTTACTGGTAAGTACGCTCCGAATTACTTTTCAGGGTCAGTGCTGGGCTAAAAGATGCAGCACTGGATTCTCTCCTGATAACAGGTGAGTAAATCGGAATTAGTAGTTCGGCTGATTTTAGAGGAAAATTTGTAAGTTCAAAAACACCACACTTAGAAACTTTTCTGCTGATAACCACACAATGGATTCCTATGGAAGTAAATACAATTACTGGTAAGTACGCTTAGAATTACTTTTCAGGGTCAGTGCAGGGCTAAAAGATGCAGCACTGGGTTCTCTCCTGATAACAGGTGAGTAAATCGGAATTCGTGGTTCATCTAATTTTAGAGGAATATTTGTAAGTTCCAAAACTCCACACTTAGAAACTTTTCTGCTGAAAACCACACAATGGATTCCTTTAGAAGGAAATACAAGTTACTGGTAAGTATGCTTAGTATTACTTTTCAGGGTCAGTGCTGGGCTAAAAGATGCAGCACTGGGTTCTCTCCTGATAACAGGAGAGTAAATAGGAATTCGTAGTTCGGCTGATTTTAGAGGAATATTTGTAAGTACCAAAACTCCACACTTAGAAACTTTTCTGCTGATAACCACACAATGGATTCCTATGGAAGTAACTACAATTACTGGTAAGTACGCTTAGAATTACTTTTCAGTGTCAGTGCAGGGCTAAAAGATGCAGCACTGGGATCTCTCCTGATAACAGGTGAGTAAATCAGAATTCGTGGTTCATCTAATTTTAGAGGAATATTTGTAAGTTCCAAAACTCCACACTTAGAAACTTTTCTGCTGACAACCACACAATGGATTCCTTTAGAAGGAAATACAAGTTACTGGTAAGTATGCTTAGAATTACTTTTCAGGGTCAGTGCTGGGCTAAAAGATGCAGCACTGGGATCTCTCTTGATAACATTTGAGTAAATGGGAATTTGTAGTTCGGCTGATTTTAGAGGAATATTTGTAAGTTCCAAAACTCCACACTTAGAAACTTTTCTGCTGAAAACCACACAATGGATTCCTATTGAAGGAAACACAAGTTACTGGTAAGGACGCTTCGAATTACTTTTCAGGGTCAGTGCTGGGCTAAAAGATGCAGCACTGGATTCTCTCCTGATAACAGGTGAGTAAATCGGAATTCGCAGTTCGGCTGATTTTAGAGGAAAATTTGTAAGTTCCAAAACTCCACACTTAGATACTTTTCTGCTGAAAACCACACAATGGATTCCTATGGAAGGAAATACAAGTTACTGGTAAGTACGTTTAGAACTACTTTTAAGGGTCAGTGCTGGGCTAAAAGATGCAGCACTGGGTTCTCTCCTGATAACAGGAGAGTAAATCTGAATTCGTAGTTCGGCTGATTTGAGAGGAATATTTTAAAGTTCCAAAACTCCACACTTAGAAGAATTACCAAGTGAAAACAGTCGATGTTAGCCTATGGAAGGAAATACAAGTTACTGGTAAGTACGGTTAGAATTACTTTTCAGGATCAGTACTGGCCTTAAAGATTCAGCACTGAGGTCTCTCTTGATAACAGGTGAGTAAATCGGAATTCGTAGTTCACATGATTTTAGAGACATATTTGTAAGTTCCAAAACTCCACACTTAGAAACTTTTCTGCTGAAAACCACACAATGGATTCCTATGGAAGGAAATACAAGTTACTGGTAAGTATGCTTAGAATTACTTTTCAGGGTCATTGCAGGGCTAAAAGATGCAGCACTGGGATCTCTCCTGATGACAGGTGAGTAAATCGGAATTTGTAGTTCGGCTGATTTTAGAGGAATATTTGTAAGTTCCAAAACTGCACACTTTGATACTTTTCGGCCGAAAACCACACAGTGGATTCCTATGGAAGGAAATACAAGTTACTGGTAAGTACACTTAGAATTACTTTTCAGGGTCAGTGCTAGGCTAAAAGATGTAGCACTGATCTCTCCTGATAACAGGTGAGTAAATCGGAATTCGTAGTTTGGCTGATTTTAGAGGAATATTTGTAAGTTCCAAAACTCCACACTTTGATACTTTTCGGCTGAAAACCACACAATGGATTTCTATGGAAGGAAATACAAGTTACTGGTAAGTACGCTTCTAATTACTTTTCAGGGTCAGTGCTGGGCTAAAATATGCAGCACTGGGTTCTCTCCTGATAACAGGTGAGTAAATCGGAATTCGTAGTTCGGCTGATTTTAGAGGAATATTTGTAAGTTCCAAAAGTCCACACTTAGATACTTTTCTGCTGAAAACCACACAATGGATACCTATGGAAGGAAACACAAGTTACTGGTAAGTACGCTCCGAATTACTTTTCAGGGTCAGTGCCTGGCTAAAAGATGCAGCACTGGATTCTCTCCTGATAACAGGTGAGTAAATCGGAATTAGTAGTTCGGCTGATTTTAGAGGAAAATTTGTAAGTTCAAAAACACCACACTTAGAAACTTTTCTGCTGATAACCACACAATGGATTCCTATGGAAGTAAATACAATTACTGGTAAGTACGCTTAGAATTACTTTTCAGGGTCAGTGCAGGGCTAAAAGATGCAGCACTGGGTTCTCTCCTGATAACAGGTGAGTAAATCGGAATTCGTGGTTCATCTAATTTTAGAGGAATATTTGTAAGTTCCAAAACTCCACACTTAGAAACTTTTCTGCTGAAAACCACACAATGGATTCCTTTAGAAGGAAATACAAGTTACTGGTAAGTATGCTTAGAATTACTTTTCAGGGTCAGTGCTGGGCTAAAAGATGCAGCACTGGGTTCTCTCCTGATAACAGGAGAGTAAATAGGAATTCGTAGTTCGGCTGATTTTAGAGGAATATTTGTAAGTACCAAAACTCCACACTTAGAAACTTTTCTGCTGATAACCACACAATGGATTCCTATGGAAGTAACTACAATTACTGGTAAGTACGCTTAGAATTACTTTTCAGTGTCAGTGCAGGGCTAAAAGATGCAGCACTGGGATCTCTCCTGATAACAGGTGAGTAAATCGGAATTCGTGGTTCATCTAATTTTAGAGGAATATTTGTAAGTTCCAAAACTCCACACTTAGAAACTTTTCTGCTGACAACCACACAATGGATTCCTTTAGAAGGAAATACAAGTTACTGGTAAGTATGCTTAGAATTACTTTTCAGGGTCAGTGCTGGGCTAAAAGATGCAGCACTGGGTTCTCTCCTGATAACAGGAGAGTAAATAGGAATTCGTAGTTCGGCTGATTTTAGAGGAATATTTGTAAGTACCAAAACTCCACACTTAGAAACTTTTCTGCTGATAACCACACAATGGATTCCTATGGAAGTAACTACAATTACTGGTAAGTACGCTTAGAATTACTTTTCAGTGTCAGTGCAGGGCTAAAAGATGCAGCACTGGGATCTCTCCTGATAACAGGTGAGTAAATCGGAATTCGTGGTTCATCTAATTTTAGAGGAATATTTGTAAGTTCCAAAACTCCACACTTAGAAACTTTTCTGCTGACAACCACACAATGGATTCCTTTAGAAGGAAATACAAGTTACTGGTAAGTATGCTTAGAATTACTTTTCAGGGTCAGTGCTGGGCTAAAAGATGCAGCACTGGGTTGTCTCCTGATAACAGGAGAGTAAATCGGAATTCGTAGTTCAGCTGATTTGAGAGGAATATTTTAAAGTTCCAAAACTCCACACTTAGAAGAATTACCAAGTGAAACCAGTCGATGTTAGCCTATGGAAGGAAATACAAGTTACTGGTAAGTACGGTTAGAAATACTTTTCAGGATCAGTACTGGCCTTAAAGATTCAGCACTGAGGTCTCTCTTGATAACAGGTGAGTAAATCGGAATTCGTAGTTCAGATGATTTTAGAGAAATATTTGTAAGTTCCAAAACTCCACACTTAGAAACTTTTCTGCTGAAAACCACACAATGGATTCCTATGGAAGGAAATACAAGTTACTGGTAAGTACGCTTAGAATTACTTTTCAGGGTGAGTGCTGGGCTAAAAGATGCAGCACTGGGTTCTCTCCTGATAACAGGTAAGTAAATTGGAATTCGTAGTTCCGCTGATTTTAGAGGAATATTTGTAAGTTACAAAACTCCACACTTAGAAACTTTTCTGCTGAAAACCATACAATGGATTCCTATGGAAGGAAATACAAGTTACTGGTAAGTACGCTTAGAATTACTTTTCAGGGTCAGTGCTGGGCTAAAAGATGCAGCACTGGGATCTCTCCTGATAACAGGTGAGTAAATCGGAATTTGTAGTTCGGCTGATTTTAGAGGAATATTTTAATGTTCAAAAACCCAACACTTTGATACTTTTCGGCTGAAAACCACACAATGGATTCCTATGGAAGGAAATACAAGTTACTGGTAAGTACACTTAGAATTACTTTTCAGGGTCAGTGCTAGGATAAAAGATGTAGCACTGGGATCTCTCCTGATAACAGGTGAGTAAATCGGAATTCGTAGTTTGGCTGATTTTAGAGGAATATTTGTAAGTTCCAAAACTCCATACTTAGAAACTTTTCGTCCGAAAACCACACAGTGGATTCCTATGGAAGGAAATACAAGTTACTGGTAAGTATACTTAGAATTACTTTTCAGGGTCAGTGCTGGGCTAAAAGATGCAGCACTGGGATCTCTCTTGATAACAGGTGAGTAAATCGGAATTTGTAGTTCGGCTGATTTTAGAGGAATATTTGTAAGTTCCAAAACTGCACACTTTGATACTTTTATGCTGAAAACCACACAATGGATTCCTATGGAAGTAAATACAATTACTGGTAAGTACGCTTAGAATTACTTTTCAGGGTCAGTGCAGGGCTAAAAGATGCAGCACTGCGATCTCTCCTGATAACAGGTGAGTAAATCGGAATTCGTGGTTCATCTAATTTTAGAGGAATATTTGTAAGTTCCAAAACTCCACACTTAGAAACTTTTCTGCTGAAAACCACACAATGGATTCCTTTAGAAGGAAATACAAGTTACTGGTAAGTATGCTTAGAATTACTTTTCAGGGTCAGTGCTGGGCTAAAAGATGCAGCACTGGGTTCTCTCCTGATAACAGGAGAGTAAATAGGAATTCGTAGTTCAGCTGATTTTAGAGGAATATTTGTATGTACCAAAACTGCACACTTAGAAGAATTTCCAAGGGAAACCAGTCAATGTTAGCCTATGGAAGGAAATACAAGTTACTGGTAAGTACGGTTAGAATTACTTTTAAAGATCAGTACTGGCCTTAAAGATTCAGCACTGAGATCTCTCCTGATAACAGGTGAGTAAATCGGAATTCGTAGTTCGGCTGATTTTAGAGGAATATTTTAAAGTTCCAAAACTCCACACTTAGAAGAATTTCCAAGTGAAACCAGTCAATGTTAGCCTATGGAAGGAAATTCAAGTTACTGGCAAGTACGGTTAGAATTACTTTTCAGGATCAGTACTGGCCTTAAAGATTCAGCACTGGGTTCTCCTCTGATAACAGGTGAGTAAATCGGAATTCGTAGTTCGGCTGATTTTAGAGGAATATTTGTAAGTTCTAAAACTCCACACTTAGATACTTTTCTGCTGAAAACCACACAATGGATTCCTCTGGAAGGAAATACAAGTTACTTGTAAGTACGCTTCGAATTACTTTTCAGGGTCAGTGCTGGGCTAAAAGATGCAGCACTTGGTTGTCTCCTGATAACAGGTGAGTAAATCTGAATTTGTAGTTCGGCTGATTTTAGAGGAATATTTGTAAGTTCCAAAACTCCACACTTAGAACTTTTCTGCTAAAAACCACACAATGGATTCCTATGGAAGGAAATACAAGTTACT
This sequence comes from Triturus cristatus, assembly GCF_964204655.1. NCBI lineage: Eukaryota > Metazoa > Chordata > Amphibia > Caudata > Salamandridae > Triturus > Triturus cristatus. The sequence continues at coordinate 348,672,934 of NC_140579.1, forward strand.
GGCAAGTACGCTTAGAATTACTTTTTAGGGTCAGTGCTGGGCTAAAAGATGCAGCACTGAGTTCTCTCCTGATAACATGTGAGTAAATCGGAATTCGTAGTTCGGTGATTTTAGAGGAATATTTTAAAGTTCCAAAACTCCCCACTTAGAAGAATTTCCAAGTGAAACCAGTCAATGTTAGCCTATGGCAGGAAATACAAGTTACTGGTAAGTACGCTTAGAATTACTTTTCAGGGTCAGTGCTGAGCTAAAAGATGCACCACTGGGTTCTCTCCTGATAACAGGAGAGTAAATCGGAATTCGTAATGCGGCTGATTTTAGAGGAATATTTTAAAGTTCCAAAACTCCACACTTAGAAACTTTTCTGCTGAAAACCACACCATGGATTCCTATGGAAGGAAATACAAGTTACTGGTAAGTACGCTTAGAATTACTTTTCAGGGTCAGTGCTGGGCTAAAAGATGCAGCACTGGGTTCTCTCCTGATAACAGGAGAGTAAATCGGAATTCGTAGTTCGGCTGATTTTAGAGGAATATTTGTAAGTTCCAAAACTCCACACTTAGAAAAATTTCGAAGTGAAACCAGTCGATGTTAGCCTATGGAAGGAAATACAAGTTACTGGTAAGTATGGTTAGAATTACTTTTCAGGATAAGTACTGGCCTTAAAGATTCAGCACTGAGTTCTCGCTTGATAACAGGTGAGTAAATCGGAATTCGTAGTTCGGCTGATTTTAGAGGAATATTTGTAAGTTACAAAACTCCACACTTAGAAACTTTTCTGCTGAAAACCATACAATGGATTCCTATGGAAGGAAATACAAGTTACTGGTAAGTACGCTTAGAATTACTTTTCAGGGTCAGTGCTGGGCTAAAAGATGCAGCACTGGGTTCTCTCCTGATAACAGGTGAGTAAAACGGAATTCGTAGTTCAGCTGATTTTAGAGGAATATTTTAAAGTTCCAAAACTCCACACTTAGAAGAATTTCCAAGTGAAACCAGTCAATGTTAGCCTATGGAAGGATATACAAGTTACTGGTAAGTACGGTTAGATTTACTTTTCAGGATCAGTATTGGCCTTAAAGATTCAGCACTGAGGTCTCTCCATATAACAGGCGAGTAAATCGGAATTCGTAGTTCGGCTGATTTTAGAGGAATATTTTAAAGTTCCAAAATTCCACACTTAGATACTTTTCCGCTGAAAACCACTCAATGGATTCCTATAGAAGGAAATACAAGTTACTGGTAAGTACGCTTAGAATTACTTTTCAGGGTCAGTGCTGGGCTAAAAGATGCAGCACTGGGTTCCCTCCTGATAACAGGTGAGTAAATTGGAATTCGTAGTTCGGCTGATTTTAGAGGAATATTTGTAAGTTACAAAACTCCACACTTAGAAACTTTTCTGCTGAAAACCATACAATGGATTCCTATGGAAGGAAATACAAGTTACTGGTAAGTACGCTTAGAATTACTTTTCAGGGTCAGTGCTGGGCTAAAAGATGCAGCACTGGGTTCTCTCCTGATAACAGGAGAGTAAATCGGAATTCTTAGTTCGGCTGATTTTAGAGGAATATTTTAAAGTTCCAAAACTCCAAACTTAGATGAATTTCCAAGTGAAACTAGTCAATGTTAGCCTATGGAAGAAAATATAAGTTACTGGTAAGTACGCTTAGAATTACTTTTCAGGGTCAGTGCAGGGCTATAAGATGCAGCACTGGGTTCTCTACTGATAAAAGGTGACTAAATCGGAATTCGTAGTTCGGCTGATTTTAGAGGAATATTTGTATGTTCCAAAACTCCACACTTAGATACTTTTCTGCTGAAAATCCACACAATGGATTCCTATGGAAGGAAATACAAGTTACTGGTAAGTACGCTTAGAATTACTTTTCAGGGTCAGTGCTGGGCTAAAAGATGCAGCACTGGGTTCTCTCCTGATAACAGGAGAGTAAATCGGAATTCGTAGTTCGTCTAATTTGAGAGGAATATTTTAAAGCTCCAAAACTCCACACTTAGAAGAATTTCCAAGTGAAACCAGTCGATGTTAGCCTATGGAAGGAAGTAGAAGTTACTGGTAAGTACGGTTAGAATTACTTTTCAGAATAAGTACTGGCCTTAAAGATTCAGCACTGAGGTCTCTCTTGATAACAGGTGAGTAAATCGGAATTCGTAGTTTGCCTGATTTTAGAGGAATATTTGTAAGTTCCAAAACTCCACACTTAGATACTTTTCTGTCCAAAACCACACAATGGATTCCTATGGAAGGAAATACAAGTTAGTGGTAAGTACACTTAGAGTTACTTTTCAGGGTGAGTGCTGGGCTAAAAGATGCAGCACTGGGTTCTCTCCTGATAACAGGTGAGTAAATCGGAATTCGTAGTTTGGCTGATTTTAGAGGAATATTTGCAAGTTCCAAAACTCCACACTTAGATACTTTTCTGCTGAAAACCACACAATGGATTCCTATGGAAGGAAATACAAGTTACTGGTAAGTACGCTTAGAATTACTTTTCAGGGTCAGTGCTGGGCTAAAAGATGCAGCACTGGGTTCTCGCCTGATAACAGGTGAGTAAATCGGAATTCGTAGTTCGGCTGACTTTAGAGGAATATTTGTAAGTTCCAAAACTCCACACTTAGAAACTTTTCTGCTGATAACCACAAAATGGATTCCTATGGAAGGAAATACAAGTTACTGGATTCCTATGGAAGGAAATACAAGTTACTGGTAAGTACGCTTCGAATTACTTTTTAGGGTCAGTGCTGGGCTAAAAGATGCTGCACTGGGTTCTCTCCTGATAACAGGTGAGTAAAACGGAATTCGTAGTTCAGCTGATTTTAGAGGAATATTTTAAAGTTCCAAAACTCCACACTTAGAAGAATTTCCAAGTGAAACCAGTCAATGTTAGCCTATGGAAGGAAGTACAAGTTACTGGTAAATACGGTTAGATTTACTTTTCAGGATCAGTATTGGCCTTAAAGATTCAGCACTGAGGTCTCTCCATATAACAGGTGAGTAAATCGTAATTCGTAGTTCGGCTGATTTTAGAGGAATATTTTAAAGTTCCAAAACTCCACACTTAGATACTTTTCCGCTGAAAACCACTCAATGGATTCCTATGGAAGGAAATACAAGTTACTGGTAAGTACGCTTAGAATTACTTTTCAGGGTGAGTGCTGGGCTAAAAGATTCAGCACTGGGTTCCCTCCTGATAACAGGTGAGTAAATTGGAATTTGTAGTTCTGCTGATTTTAGAGGAATATTTGTAAGTTACAAAACTCCACACTTAGAAATTTTTCTGCTGAAAACCACACAACGGATTCCTATGGAAGGAAATACAAGTTACTGTTAAGTACACTTAGAATTACTTTTCAAGATAAGTACTGGCCTTAAAGATTCAGCACTGAGGTCTCTCTTGATAACAGGTGAGTAAATTGGAATTCGTAGTTCAGCTGATTTTAGAGAAATATTTGTAAGTTCCAAAACTCCACACTTAGAAACTTTTCTGCTGAAAACCATACAATGGATTCCTATGGAAGGAAATACAAGTTACTGGTAAGTACGCCTAGAATTACTTTTCAGGGTCAGTGCTGGGCTAAAAGATGCAGCACTGGGTTCTCTCCTGATAACAGGTGAGTAAAACGGAATTCGTAGTTCAGCTGATTTTAGAGGAATATTTTAAAGTTCCAAAACTCCACACTTAGAAGAATTTCCAAGTGAAACCAGTCAATGTTAGCCTATGGAAGGAAGTAGAAGTTACTGGTAAGTACAATTATAATTAATTTTCAGGGTCAGTGCTGGGCTAAAAGATGCAGCACTGGGTTCTCTCCTGATAACAGGAGAGTAAATCGGAATTCGTAGTTCGGCTAATTTGAGAGGAATATTTTAAAGCTCCAAAACTCCACACTTAGAAGAATTTCCAAGTGAAACCAGTCGATGTTAGCCTATGGAAGGAAGTAGAAGTTACTGGTAAGTACGGTTAGAATTACTTTTCAGAATAAGTACTGGCCTTAAAGATTCAGCACTGAGGTCTCTCTTGATAACAGGTGAGTAAATCGGAATTCGTAGTTCGCCTGATTTTAGAGGAATATTTGTAAGTTCCAAAACTCCACACTTAGATACTTTTCTGTCCAAAACCACACAATGGATTCCTATGGAAGGAAATACAAGTTAGTGGTAAGTACACTTAGAGTTACTTTTCAGGGTGAGTGCTGGGCTAAAAGATGCAGCACTGGGTTCTCTCCTGATAACAGGTGAGTAAATCGGAATTCGTAGTTTGGCTGATTTTAGAGGAATATTTGCAAGTTCCAAAACTCCACACTTAGATACTTTTCTGCTGAAAACCACACAATGGATTCCTATGGAAGGAAATACAAGTTACTGGTAAGTACGCTTAGAATTACTTTTCAGGGTTAGTGCTGGGCTAAAAGATGCAGCACTGGGTTCTCGCCTGATAACAGGTGAGTAAATCGGAATTCGTAGTTCGGCTGACTTTAGAGGAATATTTGTAAGTTCCAAAACTCCACACTTAGAAACCTTTCTGCTGATAACCACAAAATGGATTCCTATGGAAGGAAATACAAGTTACTGGATTCCTATGGAAGGAAATACAAGTTACTGGTAAGTACGCTTCGAATTACTTTTTAGGGTCAGTGCTGGGCTAAAAGATGCTGCACTGGGTTCTCTCCTGATAACAGGTGAGTAAAACGGAATTCGTAGTTCAGCTGATTTTAGAGGAATATTTTAAAGTTCCAAAACTCCACACTTAGAAGAATTTCCAAGTGAAACCAGTCAATGTTAGCCTATGGAAGGAAGTACAAGTTACTGGTAAATACGGTTAGATTTACTTTTCAGGATCAGTATTGGCCTTAAAGATTCAGCACTGAGGTCTCTCCATATAACAGGTGAGTAAATCGTAATTCGTAGTTCGGCTGATTTTAGAGGAATATTTTAAAGTTCCAAAACTCCACACTTAGATACTTTTCCGCTGAAAACCACTCAATGGATTCCTATGGAAGGAAATACAAGTTACTGGTAAGTACGCTTAGAATTACTTTTCAGGGTGAGTGCTGGGCTAAAAGATTCAGCACTGGGTTCCCTCCTGATAACAGGTGAGTAAATTGGAATTTGTAGTTCTGCTGATTTTAGAGGAATATTTGTAAGTTACAAAACTCCACACTTAGAAATTTTTCTGCTGAAAACCACACAACGGATTCCTATGGAAGGAAATACAAGTTACTGTTAAGTACACTTAGAATTACTTTTCAAGATAAGTACTGGCCTTAAAGATTCAGCACTGAGGTCTCTCTTGATAACAGGTGAGTAAATTGGAATTCGTAGTTCAGCTGATTTTAGAGAAATATTTGTAAGTTCCAAAACTCCACACTTAGAAACTTTTCTGCTGAAAACCATACAATGGATTCCTATGGAAGGAAATACAAGTTACTGGTAAGTACGCTTAGAATTACTTTTCAGGGTCAGTGCTGGGCTAAAAGATGCAGCACTGGGTTCTCTCCTGATAACAGGTGAGTAAAACGGAATTCGTAGTTCAGCTGATTTTAGAGGAATATTTTAAAGTTCCAAAACTCCACACTTAGAAGAATTTCCAAGTGAAACCAGTCAATGTTAGCCTATGGAAGGAAGTAGAAGTTACTGGTAAGTACGGTTATAATTACTTTTCAGGGTCAGTGCTGGGCTAAAAGATGCAGCACTGGGTTCTCTCCTGATAACAGGAGAGTAAATCGGAATTCGTAGTTCGGCTAATTTGAGAGGAATATTTTAAAGCTCCAAAACTCCACACTTAGAAGAATTTCCAAGTGAAACCAGTCGATGTTAGCCTATGGAAGGAAGTAGAAGTTACTGGTAAGTACGGTTAGAATTACTTTTCAGAATAAGTACTGGCCTTAAAGATTCAGCACTGAGGTCTCTCTTGATAACAGGTGAGTAAATCGGAATTCGTAGTTCGCCTGATTTTAGAGGAATATTTGTAAGTTCCAAAACTCCACACTTAGATACTTTTCTGTCCAAAACCACACAATGGATTCCTATGGAAGGAAATACAAGTTAGTGGTAAGTACACTTAGAGTTACTTTTCAGGGTGAGTGCTGGGCTAAAAGATGCAGCACTGGGTTCTCTCCTGATAACAGGTGAGTAAATCGGAATTCGTAGTTTGGCTGATTTTAGAGGAATATTTGCAAGTTCCAAAACTCCACACTTAGATACTTTTCTGCTGAAAACCACACAATGGATTCCTATGGAAGGAAATACAAGTTACTGGTAAGTACGCTTAGAATTACTTTTCAGGGTCAGTGCTGGGCTAAAAGATGCAGCACTGGGTTCTCGCCTGATAACAGGTGAGTAAATCGGAATTCGTAGTTCGGCTGACTTTAGAGGAATATTTGTAAGTTCCAAAACTCCACACTTAGAAACCTTTCTGCTGATAACCACAAAATGGATTCCTATGGAAGGAAATACAAGTTACTGGATTCCTATGGAAGGAAATACAAGTTACTGGTAAGTACGCTTCGAATTACTTTTTAGGGTCAGTGCTGGGCTAAAAGATGCTGCACTGGGTTCTCTCCTGATAACAGGTGAGTAAAACGGAATTCGTAGTTCAGCTGATTTTAGAGGAATATTTTAAAGTTCCAAAACTCCACACTTAGAAGAATTTCCAAGTGAAACCAGTCAATGTTAGCCTATGGAAGGAAGTACAAGTTACTGGTAAATACGGTTAGATTTACTTTTCAGGATCAGTATTGTCCTTAAAGATTCAGCACTGAGGTCTCTCCATATAACAGGTGAGTAAATCGTAATTCGTAGTTCGGCTGATTTTAGAGGAATATTTTAAAGTTCCAAAACTCCACACTTAGATACTTTTCCGCTGAAAACCACTCAATGGATTCCTATGGAAGGAAATACAAGTTACTGGTAAGTACGCTTAGAATTACTTTTCAGGGTGAGTGCTGGGCTAAAAGATTCAGCACTGGGTTCCCTCCTGATAACAGGTGAGTAAATTGGAATTTGTAGTTCTGCTGATTTTAGAGGAATATTTGTAAGTTACAAAACTCCACACTTAGAAATTTTTCTGCTGAAAACCACACAACGGATTCCTATGGAAGGAAATACAAGTTACTGTTAAGTACACTTAGAATTACTTTTCAAGATAAGTACTGGCCTTAAAGATTCAGCACTGAGGTCTCTCTTGATAACAGGTGAGTAAATTGGAATTCGTAGTTCAGCTGATTTTAGAGAAATATTTGTAAGTTCCAAAACTCCACACTTAGAAACTTTTCTGCTGAAAACCATACAATGGATTCCTATGGAAGAAAATACAAGTTACTGGTAAGTACGCTTAGAATTACTTTTCAGGGTCAGTGCTGGGCTAAAAGATGCAGCACTGGGTTCTCTCCTGATAACAGGTGAGTAAAACGGAATTCGTAGTTCAGCTGATTTTAGAGGAATATTTTAAAGTTCCAAAACTCCACACTTAGAAGAATTTCCAAGTGAAACCAGTCAATGTTAGCCTATGGAAGGAAGTAGAAGTTACTGGTAAGTACGGTTAGAATTACTTTTCAGGGTCAATGCTGGGCTAAAAGATGCAGCACTGGGTTCTCTCCTGATAACAGGAGAGTAAATCGGAATTCGTAGTTCGGCTAATTTGAGAGGAATATTTTAAAGCTCCAAAACTCCACACTTAGAAGAATTTCCAAGTGAAACCAGTCGATGTTAGCCTATGGAAGGAAGTAGAAGTTACTGGTAAGTACGGTTAGAATTACTTTTCAGAATAAATACTGGCCTTAAAGATTCAGCACTGAGGTCTCTCCTGATAACAGGTGAGTAAATCGGAATTCGTAGTTCGGCTGATTTTAGAGGAATGTTTGTAAGTTCCAAAACTCCACACTTAGATACTTTTCTGCTGAAAACCACACAATGGATTCCTATGGAAGGAAATACAAGTTACTAGTAAGTATGCTTAGAATTACTTTTCAGGGTCAGTGCTGGGTTAAAAGATGCAGCACTGGGTTCTCTCCTGATAACAGGAGAGTACATTGGAATTCTTAGTTCGGCTGATTTTAGAGGAATATTTTAAAGTTCCAAAACTCCAAACTTAGATGAATTTCCAAGTGAAACCAGTCAATGTTAGCCTATGGAAGGAAATACAAGATACTGGTAAGTATGCTTAGAATTACTTTTCAGGGTCAGTGCTGGGCTAAAAGATGCAGCCCTGGGTTCTCTCCTAATAATAGGTGAGTAAATCAGAATTTGTAGTTCGGCTGATTTTAGAGGAATATTTATACGTTTCAAAATTGGACACTTAGAAACTTTTCTGGTGAAAACCACACATTGGATACCTAAGGAATGAAATACAAGTTACTGGTAAGTACGCTTAGAATTACTTTTCAGGGTCAGTGCTAGGATAAAAGATGTAGCACTGGGATCTCTCCTGATAACAGGTGAGTAAATCGGAATTCGTAGTTCGGCTGATTTTAGAGGAATATTTGTAAGTTACAAAACTCCACACTTAGAAACTTTTCTGCTGAAAACCATACAATGGATTCCTATGGAAGGAAATACAAGTTACTGGTAAGTACGCTTAGAATTACTTTTCAGGGTCAGTGCTGGGCTAAAAGATGCAGCACTGGGTTCTCTCCTGATAACAGGAGAGTAAATCGGAATTCTTAGTTCGGCTGATTTTAGAGGAATATTTTAAAGTTCCAAAACTCCAAACTTAGATGAATTTCCAAGTGAAACCAGTCAATGTTAGCCTATGGAAGAAAATATAAGTTACTGGTAAGTACGCTTAGAATTACTTTTCAGGGTCAGTGCAGGGCTATAAGATGCAGCACTGGGTTCTCTACTGATAAAAGGTGACTAAATCGGAATTCGTAGTTCGGCTGATTTTAGAGGAATATTTGTATGTTCCAAAACTCCACACTTAGATACTTTTCTGCTGAAAATCCACACAATGGATTCCTATGGAAGGAAATACAAGTTACTGGTAAGTACGCTTAGAATTACTTTTCAGGGTCAGTGCTGGGTTAAAAGATGCAGCACTGGGTTCTCTCCTGATAACAGGAGAGTAAATCGGAATTCGTAGTTCGGCTAATTTGAGAGGAATATTTTAAAGCTCCAAAACTCCACACTTAGAAGAATTTCCAAGTGAAACCAGTCGATGTTAGCCTATGGAAGGAAGTAGAAGTTACTGGTAAGTACGGTTAGAATTACTTTTCAGAATAAGTACTGGCCTTAAAGATTCAGCACTGAGGTCTCTCTTGATAACAGGTGAGTAAATCGGAATTCGTAGTTCGCCTGATTTTAGAGGAATATTTGTAAGTTCCAAAACTCCACACTTAGATACTTTTCTGTCCAAAACCACACAATGGATTCCTATGGAAGGAAATACAAGTTAGTGGTAAGTACACTTAGAGTTACTTTTCAGGGTGAGTGCTGGGCTAAAAGATGCAGCACTGGGTTCTCTCCTGATAACAGGTGAGTAAATCGGAATTCGTAGTTTGGCTGATTTTAGAGGAATATTTGCAAGTTCCAAAACTCCACACTTAGATACTTTTCTGCTGAAAACCACACAATGGATTCCTATGGAAAGAAATACAAGTTACTGGTAAGTACGCTTAGAATTACTTTTCAGGGTCAGTGCTGGGCTAAAAGATGCAGCACTGGGTTCTCGCCTGATAACAGGTGAGTAAATCGGAATTCGTAGTTCGGCTGACTTTAGAGGAATATTTGTAAGTTCCAAAACTCCACACTTAGAAACTTTTCTGCTGATAACCACAAAATGGATTCCTATGGAAGGAAATACAAGTTACTGGATTCCTATGGAAGGAAATACAAGTTACTGGTAAGTACGCTTCGAATTACTTTTTAGGGTCAGTGCTGGGCTAAAAGATGCTGCACTGGGTTCTCTCCTGATAACAGGTGAGTAAAACGGAATTCGTAGTTCAGCTGATTTTAGAGGAATATTTTAAAGTTCCAAAACTCCACACTTAGAAGAATTTCCAAGTGAAACCAGTCAATGTTAGCCTATGGAAGGAAGTACAAGTTACTGGTAAATACGGTTAGATTTACTTTTCAGGATCAGTATTGGCCTTAAAGATTCAGCACTGAGGTCTCTCCATATAACAGGTGAGTAAATCGTAATTCGTAGTTCGGCTGATTTTAGAGGAATATTTTAAAGTTCCAAAACTCCACACTTAGATACTTTTCCGCTGAAAACCACTCAATGGATTCCTATGGAAGGAAATACAAGTTACTGGTAAGTACGCTTAGAATTACTTTTCAGGGTGAGTGCTGGGCTAAAAGATTCAGCACTGGGTTCCCTCCTGATAACAGGTGAGTAAATTGGAATTTGTAGTTCTGCTGATTTTAGAGGAATATTTGTAAGTTACAAAACTCCACACTTAGAAATTTTTCTGCTGAAAACCACACAACGGATTCCTATGGAAGGAAATACAAGTTACTGTTAAGTACACTTAGAATTACTTTTCAAGATAAGTACTGGCCTTAAAGATTCAGCACTGAGGTCTCTCTTGATAACAGGTGAGTAAATTGGAATTCGTAGTTCAGCTGATTTTAGAGAAATATTTGTAAGTTCCAAAACTCCACACTTAGAAACTTTTCTGCTGAAAACCATACAATGGATTCCTATGGAAGAAAATACAAGTTACTGGTAAGTACGCTTAGAATTACTTTTCAGGGTCAGTGCTGGGCTAAAAGATGCAGCACTGGGTTCTCTCCTGATAACAGGTGAGTAAAACGGAATTCGTAGTTCAGCTGATTTTAGAGGAATATTTTAAAGTTCCAAAACTCCACACTTAGAAGAATTTCCAAGTGAAACCAGTCAATGTTAGCCTATGGAAGGAAGTAGAAGTTACTGGTAAGTACGGTTAGAATTACTTTTCAGGGTCAGTGCTGGGCTAAAAGATGCAGCACTGGGTTCTCTCCTGATAACAGGAGAGTAAATCGGAATTCGTAGTTCGGCTAATTTGAGAGGAATATTTTAAAGCTCCAAAACTCCACACTTAGAAGAATTTCCAAGTGAAACCAGTCGATGTTAGCCTATGGAAGGAAGTAGAAGTTACTGGTAAGTACGGTTAGAATTACTTTTCAGAATAAATACTGGCCTTAAAGATTCAGCACTGAGGTCTCTCCTGATAACAGGTGAGTAAATCGGAATTCGTAGTTCGGCTGATTTTAGAGGAATGTTTGTAAGTTCCAAAACTCCACACTTAGATACTTTTCTGCTGAAAACCACACAATGGATTCCTATGGAAGGAAATACAAGTTACTGGTAAGTATGCTTAGAATTACTTTTCAGGGTCAGTGCTGGGTTAAAAGATGCAGCACTGGGTTCTCTCCTGATAACAGGAGAGTACATTGGAATTCTTAGTTCGGCTGATTTTAGAGGAATATTTTAAAGTTCCAAAACTCCAAACTTAGATGAATTTCCAAGTGAAACCAGTCAATGTTAGCCTATGGAAGGAAATACAAGATACTGGTAAGTATGCTTACAATTACTTTTCAGGGTCAGTGCTGGGCTAAAAGATGCAGCACTGGGTTCTCTCCTGATAACAGGAGAGTAAATCGGAATTCGTAGTTCGGCTGATTTGAGAGGAATATTTTAAAGCTCCAAAACTCCACACTTAGAAGAATTTCCAAGTGAAACGAGTCGATGTTAGCCTATGGAAGGAAATAGAAGTTACTGGTAAGTACGGTTAGAATTACTTTTCAGGATAAGTACTGGCCTTAAAGATTCAGCACTGAGGTCTCTCTTGATAACAGGTGAGTAAATCGGAATTCGTAGTTCGGCTGATTTTAGAGGAATATTTGTAAGTTACAAAACTCCACACTTAGAAACTTTTCTGCCGATAACCATACAATGGATTCCTCAAGTTACTGGTAAGTACGCTTAGAATTACTTTTCAGGGTCAGTGCTGGGCTAAAAGATGCAGCACTGGGGTCTCTCCTGATAACAGGTGAGTAAATCGGAATTCGTAGTTCGGCTGATTTTAGAGGAATATTTGTAATTTCCAAAACTCCACACTTAGAAACTTTTCTGCTGAAAACCACACAATGGATTCCTAAGGAAGGAAATACAAGTTACTGGTAAGTACGCTTAGAATTACTTTTCAGGATCAGTATTGGCCTTAAAGTTTCATCACTGAGGTCTCTCCTGATAACAGGTGAGTAAATGGGATTTCGTAGTTAGGCTGATTTTACAGGAATATTTGTAAGTTCCAAAACTCCACACTTAGAAACTTTTCTGCTGAAAACCACAAAATGGATTCCTATGGAAGGAAATACAAGTTACTGGTAAGTATGTTTAGAATTACTTTTCAGGGTCAGTGCTGGGCTAAAAGATGCAGCACTGGGGTCTCTCCTGATAACAGGTGAGTAAATCGGAATACGTAGTTCGGCTGATTTTAGAGAAATATTTGTAAATTCCAAAACTCCACACTTAGATTCTTTTCTGCTGAAAACCACACAATGGATTCCTATGGAAGGAAATACAAGTTACTGGTAAGTACGCTTAGAATTACTTTTCAGGGTCAGTGCTGGGCTAAAAGATGTAGCACCGGCATCTCTCCTGATAACTGGTGAGTAAATAGGAATTCGTAGTTTGGCTAATTTTAGAGGAATATTTGTAAGTTCCAAAACTCCACACTTAGATACTTTTATGCTGAAAACCACACAATGGATTCCCATGGAAGGAAATACAAGTTACTGGTAAGTACGCTTAGAATTACTTTTCAGGGTCAGTGCTGGGCTAAAAGATGCAGCACTGGGTTCTCTCCTGATAACAGGTGAGTAAATCGGAATTCGTAGTTCGGCTGACTTTAGAGGAATATTTGTAAGTTCCAAAACTCCACACTTAGAAACTTTTCTGCTGATAACCACACAATGGATTCCTATGGAAGGAAATACAAGTTACTGGATTCCTATGGAAGGAAATACAAGTTACTGGTAAGTACGCTTCAAATTACTTTTTAGGGTCAGTGCTGGGCTAAAAGATGCTGCACTGGGTTCTCTCCTGATAACAGGTGAGTAAAACGGAATTCGTAGTTCAGCTGATTTTAGAGGAATATTTTAAAGTTCCAAAACTCCACACTTAGAAGAATTTCCAAGTGAAACCAGTCAATGTTAGCCTATGGAAGGAAATACAAGTTACTGGTAAGTACGGTTAGATTTACTTTTCAGGATCAGTATTGGCCTTAAAGATTCAGCACTAAGGTCTCTCCATATAACAGGTGAGTAAATCATAATTCGTAGTTCGGCTGATTTTAGAGGAATATTTTAAAGTTCTAAACTCCACACTTAGATACTTTTCCGCTGAAAACCACTCAATGGATTCCTATGGAAGGAAATACAAGTTACTGGTAAGTACGCTTAGAATTACTTTTCAGGGTCAGTGCTGGGCTAAAAGATGCAGCACTGGGTTCTCTCCTGATAACAGGAGAGTAAATCGGAATTCGTAGTTCGGCTGATTTTAGAGGAATATTTGTAAGTTCCAAAACTCCACACTTAGAAACTTTTCTGCTGAAAACCACACAACGGATTCCTATGGAAGGCAATACAAGTTACTGTTAAGTACACTTAGAATTAGTTTTCAGGCTGAGTGCTGGGCTAAAAGATGCAGCACTGGGTTTCCTCCTGATAACAGGTGAGTAAATTGGAATTCGTAGTTCTGCTGATTTGAGAGGAATATTTGTAAGTTACAAAACTCCACACTTAGATACTTTTCTGCTGAAAATCCACACAATGGATTCCTATGGAAGGAAATACAAGTTACTGGTAAGTACGCTTAGAATTACTTTTCAGGGTCAGTGCTGGGCTAAAAGATGCAGCACTGAGGTCTCTCTTGATAACAGGTGAGTAAATTGGAATTCGTAGTTCGGCTGATTTTAGAGGAATATTTGTAAGTTCCAAAACTCCACACTTAGATACTTTTCTGTCGAAAACCACACAATGGATTCCTATGGAAGGAAATACAAGTTACTGGTAAGTACACTTAGAGTTACTTTTCAGGGTGAGTGCTGGGCTAAAAGATGCAGCACTGGGTTCTCTCCTGATAACAGGTGAGTAAATCGGAATTCGTAGTTTGGCTGATTTTAGAGGAATATTTGTAAGTTACAAAACTCCACACTTAGAAACTTTTCTGCCGATAACCATACAATGGATTCCTCAAGTTACTGGTAAGTACGCTTAGAATTACTTTTCAGGGTCAGTGCTGGGCTAAAAGATGCAGCACTGGGGTCTCTCCTGATAACAGGTGAGTAAATCGGAATTCGTAGTTCGGCTGATTTTAGAGGAATATTTGTAATTTCCAAAACTCCACACTTAGAAACTTTTCTGCTGAAAACCACACAATGGATTCCTAAGGGAGGAAATACAAGTTACTGGTAAGTACGCTTAGAATTACTTTTCAGGATCAGTATTGGCCTTAAAGTTTCAGCACTGAGGTCTCTCCTGATAACAGGTGAGTAAATCGGATTTCGTAGTTAGGCTGATTTTACAGGAATATTTGTAAGTTCCAAAACTCCACACTTAGAAACTTTTCTGCTGAAAACCACAAAATGGATTCTTATGGAAGGAAATACAAGTTACTGGTAAGTATGTTTAGAATTACTTTTCAGGGTCAGTGCTGGGCTAAAAGATGCAGCACTGGGGTCTCTCCTGATAACAGGTGAGTAAATCGGAATTCGTAGTTTGGCTGATTTTAGAGGAATATTTGTAAGTTCCAAAACTCCACACTTTGATACTTTTCTGCTGAAAACCACACAATGGATTCCTATGGAAGGAAATACAAGTTACTGGTAAGTACGCTTAGAATTACTTTTCAGGGTCAGTGCTGGGCTAAAAGAGGCAGCACTGGGTTCTCTCCTGATAACAGGAGAGTAAATCGGAATTCTTAGTTCGGCTGATTTTAGAGGAATATTTTAAAGTTCCAAAACTCCAAACTTAGATGAATTTCCAAGTGAAACCAGTCAATGTTAGCCTATGGAAGGAAATACAAGTTACTGGTAAGTACGCTTAGAATTACTTTTCAGGGTCAGTGCTGGGTTAAAAGATGCAGCACTGGGTTCTCTCCTGATAACAGGAGAGTAAATCGGAATTCGTAGTTCGGCTAATTTGAGAGGAATATTTTAAAGCTCCAAAACTCCACACTTAGAAGAATTTCCAAGTGAAACCAGTCGATGTTAGCCTATGGAAGGAAGTAGAAGTTACTGGTAAGTACGGTTAGAATTACTTTTCAGAATAAGTACTGGCCTTAAAGATTCAGCACTGAGGTCTCTCTTGATAACAGGTGAGTAAATCGGAATTCGTAGTTCGCCTGATTTTAGAGGAATATTTGTAAGTTCCAAAACTCCACACTTAGATACTTTTCTGTCCAAAACCACACAATGGATTCCTATGGAAGGAAATACAAGTTAGTGGTAAGTACACTTAGAGTTACTTTTCAGGGTGAGTGCTGGGCTAAAAGATGCAGCACTGGGTTCTCTCCTGATAACAGGTGAGTAAATCGGAATTCGTAGTTTGGCTGATTTTAGAGGAATATTTGCAAGTTCCAAAACTCCACACTTAGATACTTTTCTGCTGAAAACCACACAATGGATTCCTATGGAAGGAAATACAAGTTACTGGTAAGTACGCTTAGAATTACTTTTCAGGGTCAGTGCTGGGCTAAAAGATGCAGCACTGGGTTCTCGCCTGATAACAGGTGAGTAAATTGGAATTCGTAGTTCGGCTGACTTTAGAGGAATATTTGTAAGTTCCAAAACTCCACACTTAGAAACTTTTCTGCTGATAACCACAAAATGGATTCCTATGGAAGGAAATACAAGTTACTGGATTCCTATGGAAGGAAATACAAGTTACTGGTAAGTACGCTTCGAATTACTTTTTAGGGTCAGTGCTGGGCTAAAAGATGCTGCACTGGGTTCTCTCCTGATAACAGGTGAGTAAAACGGAATTCGTAGTTCAGCTGATTTTAGAGGAATATTTTAAAGTTCCAAAACTCCACACTTAGAAGAATTTCCAAGTGAAACCAGTCAATGTTAGCCTATGGAAGGAAGTACAAGTTACTGGTAAATACGGTTAGATTTACTTTTCAGGATCAGTATTGGCCTTAAAGATTCAGCACTGAGGTCTCTCCATATAACAGGTGAGTAAATCGTAATTCGTAGTTCGGCTGATTTTAGAGGAATATTTTAAAGTTCCAAAACTCTACACTTAGATACTTTTCCGCTGAAAACCACTCAATGGATTCCTATGGAAGGAAATACAAGTTACTGGTAAGTACGCTTAGAATTACTTTTCAGGGTGAGTGCTGGGCTAAAAGATTCAGCACTGGGTTCCCTCCTGATAACAGGTGAGTAAATTGGAATTTGTAGTTCTGCTGATTTTAGAGGAATATTTGTAAGTTACAAAACTCCACACTTAGAAATTTTTCTGCTGAAAACCACACAACGGATTCCTATGGAAGGAAATACAAGTTACTGTTAAGTACACTTAGAATTACTTTTCAAGATAAGTACTGGCCTTAAAGATTCAGCACTGAGGTCTCTCTTGATAACAGGTGAGTAAATTGGAATTCGTAGTTCAGCTGATTTTAGAGAAATATTTGTAAGTTCCAAAACTCCACACTTAGAAACTTTTCTGCTGAAAACCATACAATGGATTCCTATGGAAGGAAATACAAGTTACTGGTAAGTACGCTTAGAATTACTTTTCAGGGTCAGTGCTGGGCTAAAAGATGCAGCACTGGGTTCTCTCCTGATAACAGGTGAGTAAAACGGAATTCGTAGTTCAGCTGATTTTAGAGGAATATTTTAAAGTTCCAAAACTCCACACTTAGAAGAATTTCCCAGTGAAACCAGTCAATGTTAGCCTATGGAAGGAAGTATAAGTTACTGGTAAGTACGGTTAGAATTACTTTTCAGGGTCAGTGCTGGGCTAAAAGATGCAGCACTGGGTTCTCTCCTGATAACAGGTGAGTAAATCGGAATTCGTAGTTCGGCTGATTTTAGAGGAATATTTGTAAGTTACAAAACTCCACACTTAGAAATTTTTCTGCTGAAAACCACACAACGGATTCCTATGGAAGGAAATACAAGTTACTGTTAAGTACACTTAGAATTACTTTTCAAGATAAGTACTGGCCTTAAAGATTCAGCACTGAGGTCTCTCTTGGTAACAGGTGAGTAAATTGGAATTCGTAGTTCAGCTGATTTTAGAGAAATATTTGTAAGTTCCAAAACTCCACACTTAGAAGAATTTCCAAGTAAAACCAGTCGATGTTAGCCTATGGAAGGAAGTAGAAGTTACTGGTAAGTACGGTTAGAATTACTTTTCAGAATAAGTACTGGCCTTAAAGATTCAGCACTGGGTTCTCTCCTGATAAAAGGTGAGTAAATCGGAATTCGTAGTTCGGCTGATTTTAGAGGAATATTTGTAAGTTCCAAACCTCCACACTTAGATACTTTTCTGCTGAAAATCCACACAATGGATTCCTATGGAAGGAAATACAAGTTACTGGTAAGTACGCTTAGAATTACTTTTCAGGGTCAGTGCTGGGCTAAAAGATACAGCACTGGGTTCTCTCCTGATAACAGGAGAGTAAATCGGAATTCGTAGTTCGGCTAATTTGAGAGGAATATTTTAAAGCTCCAAAACTCCACACTTAGAAGAATTTCCAAGTGAAACCAGGTAATGTTAGCCTATGGAAGGAAGTAGAAGTTACTGGTAAGTACGGTTAGAATTACTTTTCAGAATAAATACTGGCCTTAAAGATTCAGCACTGAGGTCTCTCTTGATAACAGGTGAGTAAATTGGAATTCGTAGTTCGGCTGATTTTAGAGGAATATTTGTAAGTTACAAAACTCCACACTTAGAAACTTTTCTGCTGAAAACCACACAATGGATTCCTATGGAAGGAAATACAAGTTACTGGTAAGTACGCTTAGAATTACTTTTCAGGGTCAGTGCTGGGCTAAAAGATGTAGCACCGGCATCTGTCCTGATAACAGGTGAGTAAATAGGAATTCGTAGTTTGGCTGATTTTAGAGGAATATTTGTAAGTTCCAAAACTCCACACTTTGATACTTTTCGGCTGAAAACCACACAATGGATTTCTATGGAAGGAAATAAAAGTTACTGGTAAGTACGCTTCAAATTACTTTTCAGGGTCAGTGCTGGGCTAAAAGATGCAGCACTGGGTTCTCTCCTGATAACAGGTGAGTAAATCGGAATTCATAGTTCGGCTGATTTTAGAGGAATATTTGTAAGTTCCAAAACTCCACACTTAGATACTTTTCTGCTGAAAACTACACAATGGATTCCTATGGAAGGAAATACAAGTTACTGGTAAGTATGCTTAGAATTACTTTTCAGGGTCAGTGCTGGGTTAAAAGATGCAGCACTGGGTTCTCTCCTGATAACAGGAGAGTACATTGGAATTCTTAGTTCGGCTGATTTTAGAGGAATATTTTAAAGTTCCAAAACTCCAAACTTAGATGAATTTCCAAGTGAAACCAGTCAATGTTAGCCTATGGAAGGAAATACAAGATACTGGTAAGTATGCTTAGAATTACTTTTCAGGGTCAGTGCTGGGCTAAAAGATGCAGCACTGGGTTCTCTCCTGATAACAGGAGAGTAAATCGGTATTCGTAGTTCGACTGATTTGAGAGGAATATTTTAAAGCTCCAAAACTCCACACTTAGAAGAATTTCCAAGTGAAACGAGTCGATGTTAGCCTATGGAAGGAAATAGAAGTTACTGGTAAGTATGGTTAGAATTACTTTTCAGGATAAGTACTGGCCTTAAAGATTCAGCACTGAGGTCTCTCTTGATAACAGGTGAGTAAATCGGAATTCGTAGTTCGGCTGATTTTAGAGGAATATTTGTAAGTTACAAAATTCCACACTTAGAAACTTTTCTGCTGAAAACCACTCAACGGATTCCTATGGAAGGAAATACAAGTTACTGTTAAGTACACTTAGAATTAGTTTTCAGGGTGAGTGCTGGGCTAAAAGATGCAGCACTGGGTTCCCTCCTGATAACAGGTGAGTAAATTGGAATTCGTAGTTCTGCTGATTTGAGAGGAATATTTGTAAGTTACAAAACTCCACACTTAGAAACTTTTCTGCTGAAAACCATACAATGGATTCCTATGGAAGGAACTACAAGTTACTGGTAAGAATGCTTAGAATTACTTTTCAGGGTCAGTGCTGGGCTAAAAGATGCAGCACTGGGTTCTCTCCTGATAGCAGGAGAGTAAATCGGAATTCTTAGTTCGGCTGATTTTAGAGGAATATTTTAAAGTTCCAAAACTCCAAACTTAGTTGAATTTCCAAGTGAAACCAGTCAATGTTAGCCTATGGAAGGAAATACAAGTTACTGGTAAGTACGCTTAGAATTACTTTTCAGGGTCAGTGCTGGGCTAAAAGATGCAGCACTGGGTTCTCTCCTGATAAAAGGTGAGTAAATTGGAATTCGTAGTTCGGCTGATTTTAGAGGAATATTTGTAAGTTCCAAAACTCCACACTTAGATACTTTTCTGCTGAAAATCCACACAATGGATTCCTATGGAAGGAAATACAAGTTACTGGTAAGTACGCTTAGAATTACTTTTCAGGGTCAGTGCTGGGCTAAAAGATGCAGCACTGGGTTCTCTCCTGATAACAGGAGAGTAAATCGGAATTTGTAGTTCGGCTGACTTTAGAGGAATATTTTAAAGCTCCAAAACTCCACACTTAGAAGAATTTCCAAGTGAAACCAGTCGATGTTAGCCTATGGAAGGAAGTAGAAGTTACTGGTAAGTACGGTTAGAATTACTTTTCAGAATAAGTACTGGCCTTAAAGATTCAGCACTGAGGTCTCTCTTGATAACAGGTGAGTAAATCGGAATTCGTAGTTCGGCTGATTTTAGAGGAATATTTGTAAGTTCCAAAACTCCACACTTAGATACTTTTCTGCTGAAAACCACACAATGGATTCCTATGGAAGGAAATACAAGTTACTGGTAAGTACGCTTAGAATTACTTTTCAGGGTCAGTGCTGGGCTAAAAGATGCAGCACTGTGTTCTCGCCTGATAACAGGTGAGTAAATCGGAATTCGTAGTTCGGCTGACTTTAGAGGAATATTTGTAAGTTCCAAAACTCCACACTTAGAAACTTTTCTGCTGATAACCACACAATGGATTCCTATGGAAGGAAATACAAGTTACTGGATTCCTATGGAAGGAAATACAAGTTACTGGTAAGTACGCTTCAAATTACTTTTTAGGGTCAGTGCTGGGCTAAAAGATGCTGCACTGGGTTCTCTCCTGATAACAGGTGAGTAAAACGGAATTCGTAGTTCAGCTGATTTTAGAGGAATATTTTAAAGTTCCAAAACTCCACACTTAGAAGAATTTCCAAGTGAAACCAGTCAATGTTAGCCTATGGAAGGAAATACAAGTTACTGGTAAGTACGGTTAAATTTACTTTTCAGGATCAGTATTGGCCTTAAAGATTCAGCACTGAGGTCTCTCCATATAACAGGTGAGTAAATCGTAATTCGTAGTTCGGCTGATTTTAGAGGAATATTTTAAAGTTCCAAAACTCCACACTTAGATACTTTTCCGCTGAAAACCACTCAATGGATTCCTATGGAAGGAAATACAAGTTACTGGTAAGTACGCTTAGAATTACTTTTCAGGGTGAGTGCTGGGCTAAAAGATTCAGCACTGGGTTCCCTCCTGATAACAGGTGAGTAAATTGGAATTCGTAGTTCTGCTGATTTTAGAGGAATATTTGTAAGTTACAAAACTCCACACTTAGAAACTTTTCTGCTGAAAACCACACAATGGATTCCTATGGAAGGAAATACAAGTTACTGGTAAGTACGCTTAGAATTACTTTTCAGGGTCAGTGCTGGGCTAAAAGATGTAGCACCGGCATCTGTCCTGATAACAGGTGAGTAAATCGGAATTCGTAGTTTGGCTGATTTTAGAGGAATATTTGTAAGTTCCAAAACTCCACACTATGATACTTTTCGGCTGAAAACCACACAATGGATTTCTATGGAAGGAAATAAAAGTTACTGGTAAGTACGCTTCAAATTACTTTTCAGGGTCAGTGCTGGGCTAAAAGATGCAGCACTGGGTTCTCTCCTGATAACAGGTGAGTAAATCGGAATTCATAGTTCGGCTGATTTTAGAGGAATATTTGTAAGTTCCAAAACTCCACACTTAGATACTTTTCTGCTGAAAACCACACAATGGATTCCTATGGAAGGAAATACAAGTTACTGGTAAGTATGCTTAGAATTACTTTTCAGGGTCAGTGCTGGGTTAAAAGATGCAGCACTGGGTTCTCTCCTGATAACAGGAGAGTACATTGGAATTCTTAGTTCGGCTGATTTTAGAGGAATATTTTAAAGTTCCAAAACTCCAAACTTAGATGAATTTCCAAGTGAAACCAGTCAATGTTAGCCTATGGAAGGAAATACAAGATACTGGTAAGTATGCTTAGAATTACTTTTCAGGGTCAGTGCTGGGCTAAAAGATGCAGCACTGGGTTCTCTCCTGATAACAGGAGAGTAAATCGGTATTCGTAGTTCGGCTGATTTGAGAGGAATATTTTAAAGCTCCAAAACTCCACACTTAGAAGAATTTCCAAGTGAAACGAGTCGATGTTAGCCTATGGAAGGAAATAGAAGTTACTGGTAAGTATGGTTAGAATTACTTTTCAGGATAAGTACTGGCCTTAAAGATTCAGCACTGAGGTCTCTCTTGATAACAGGTGAGTAAATCGGAATTCGTAGTTCGGCTGATTTTAGAGGAATATTTGTAAGTTACAAAACTCCACACTTAGAAACTTTTCTGCCGATAACCATACAATGGATTCCTCAAGTTACTGGTAAGTACGCTTAGAATTACTTTTCAGGGTCAGTGCTGGGCTAAAAGATGCAGCACTGGGGTCTCTCCTGATAACAGGTGAGTAAATCGGAATTCGTAGTTCGGCTGATTTTAGAGGAATATTTGTAATTTCCAAAACTCCACACTTAGAAACTTTTCTGCTGAAAACCACACAATGGATTCCTAAGGAAGGAAATACAAGTTACTGGTAAGTACGCTTAGAATTACTTTTCAGGATCAGTATTGGCCTTAAAGTTTCAGCACTGAGGTCTCTCCTGATAACAGGTGAGTAAATCGGATTTCGTAGTTAGGCTGATTTTACAGGAATATTTGTAAGTTCCAAAACTCCACACTTAGAAACTTTTCTGCTGAAAACCACAAAATGGATTCTTATGGAAGGAAATACAAGTTACTGGTAAGTATGTTTAGAATTACTTTTCAGGGTCAGTGCTGGGCTAAAAGATGCAGCACTGGGGTCTCTCCTGATAACAGGTGAGTAAATCGGAATTCGTAGTTTGGCTGATTTTAGAGGAATATTTGTAAGTTCCAAAACTCCACACTTTGATACTTTTCTGCTGAAAACCACACAATGGATTCCTATGGAAGGAAATACAAGTTACTGGTAAGTACGCTTAGAATTACTTTTCAGGGTCAGTGCTGGGCTAAAAGAGGCAGCACTGGGTTCTCTCCTGATAACAGGAGAGTAAATCGGAATTCTTAGTTCGGCTGATTTTAGAGGAATATTTTAAAGTTCCAAAACTCCAAACTTAGATGAATTTCCAAGTGAAACCAGTCAATGTTAGCCTATGGAAGGAAATACAAGTTACTGGTAAGTACGCTTAGAATTATTTTCAGGGTCAGTGCTGGGCTAAAAGATGCAGCACTGGGTTCTCTCCTGATAAAAGGTGAGTAAATTGGAATTCGTAGTTCGGCTGATTTTAGAGAAATATTTGTAAGTTCCAAAACTCCACACTTAGATACTTTTCTGCTGAAAATCCACACAATGGATTCCTATGGAAGGAAATACACGTTACTGGTAAGTATGCTTAGAATTACTTTTCAGGGTCAGTGCTGGGCTAAAAGATGCAGCACTGGGTTCTCTCCTGATAACAGGAGAGTAAATCGGAATTCGTAGTTCGGCTAATTTGAGAGGAATATTTTAAAGCTCCAAAACTCCACACTTAGAAGAATTTCCAAGTAAAACCAGTCGATGTTAGCCTATGGAAGGAAGTAGAAGTTACTGGTAAGTACGGTTAGAATTACTTTTCAGAATAAGTACTGGCCTTAAAGATTCAGCACTGAGGTCTCTCTTGATAACAGGTGAGTAAATCGGAATTCGTAGTTCGGCTGATTTTAGAGGAATATTTGTAAGTTACAAAACTCCACACTTAGAAACTTTTCTGCTGAAAACCACACAATGGATTCCTATGGAAGGAAATACAAGTTACTGGTAAGTACGCTTAGAATTACTTTTCAGGGTCAGTGCTGGGCTAAAAGATGTAGCACCGGCATCTCTCCTGATAACAGGTGAGTAAATAGGAATTCGTAGTTTGGCTGATTTTAGAGGAATATTTGTAAGTTCCAAAACTCCACACTTAGATACTTTTCTGCTGAAAACCACACAATGGATTCCTATGGAAGGAAATACAAGTTACTGGTAAGTACGCTTAGAATTACTTTTCAGGGTCAGTGCTGGGCTAAAAGATGCAGCACTGGGTTTTCTCCTGATAACAGGTGAGTAAATCGGAATTCGTAGTTCGGCTGACTTTAGAGGAATATTTGTAAGTTCCAAAACTCCACACTTAGAAACTTTTCTGCTGATAACCACACAATGGATTCCTATGGAAGGAAATACAAGTTACTGGATTCCTATGGAAGGAAACACAAGTTACTGGTAAGTACGCTTCGAATTACTTTTTAGGGTCAGTGCTGGGCTAAAAGATGCTGCACTGGGTTCTCTCCTGATAACAGGTGAGTAAAACGGAATTCGTAGTTCAGCTGATTTTAGAGGAATATTTTAAAGTTTCAAAACTCCACACTTAGAAGAATTTCCAAGTGAAACCAGTCAATGTTAGCCTATGGAAGGAAATACAAGTTACTGGTAAGTACGGTTAGATTTACTTTTCAGGATCAGTATTGGCCTTAAAGATTCAGCACTGAGGTCTCTCCATATAACAGGTGAGTAAATCGTAATTCGTAGTTCGGCTGATTTTAGAGGAATATTTTAAAGTTCCAAAACTCCACACTTAGATACTTTTCCGCTGAAAACCACTCAATGGATTCCTATGGAAGGAAATACAAGTTACTGGTAAGTATGCTTAGAATTACTTTTCAGGGTCAGTGCTGGGCTAAAAGATGCAGCACTGGGTTCTCTCCTGATAACAGGAGAGTAAATCGGAATTCGTAGTTCGGCTGATTTTAGAGGAATATTTGTAAGTTCCAAAACTCCACACTTAGAAAAATTTACAAGTGAAACCAGTCGATGTTAGCCTATGGAAGGAAATACAAGTTACTGGTAAGTACGGTTAGAATTACTTTTCAGGATAAGTACTGGCCTTAAAGATTCAGCACTGAGGTCTCTCTCGATAACAGGTGAGTAAATCGGAATTCGTAGTTCAGCTGATTTTAGAGAAATATTTGTAAGTTCCAAAACTCCACACTTAGAAACTTTTCTGGTGAAAACCACTCAACGGATTCCTATGGAAGGAAATACAAGTTACTGTTAAGTACACTTAGAATTAGTTTTCAGGGTGAGTGCTGGGCTAAAAGATGCAGCACTGGGTTCCCTCCTGATAACAGGTGAGTAAATTGGAATTCGTAGTTCTGCTGATTTGAGAGGAATATTTGTAAGTTACAAAACTCCACACTTAGAAACTTTGCTGCTGAAAACCATACAATGGATTCCTATGGAAGGAAATACAAGTTACTGGTAAGTACGCTTAGAATTACTTTTCAGGGTCAGTGCTGGGCTAAAAGATGCAGCACTGGGTTCTCTCCTGATAACAGGAGAGTAAATCGGAATTCGTAGTTCGGCTAATTTGAGAGGAATATTTTAAAGCTCCAAAACTCCACACTTAGAAGAATTTCCAAGTGAAACCAGTCGATGTTAGCCTATGGAAGGAAGTAGAAGTTACTGGTAAGTACGGTTAGAATTACTTTTCAGAATAAGTACTGGCCTTAAAGATTCAGCACTGAGGTCTCTCTTGATAACAGGTGAGTAAATCGGAATTCGTAGTTCGGCTGATTTTAGAGGAATATTTGTAAGTTACAAAACTCCACACTTAGAAACTTTTCTGCTGAAAACCACACAATGGATTCCTATGGAAGGAAATACAAGTTACTGGTAAGTACGCTTAGAATTACTTTTCAGGGTCAGTGCTGGGCTAAAAGATGTAGCACCGGCATCTCTCATGATACCAGGTGAGTAAATAGGAATTCGTAGTTTGGCTGATTTTAGAGGAATATTTGTAAGATCCAAAACTCCACACTTTGATACTTTTCGGCGGAAAAACACACAATGGATTTCTATGGAAGGAAATAAAAGTTACTGGTAAGTACGCTTTGAATTACTTTTCAGGGTCAGTGCTGGGCTAAAAGATGCAGCACTGGGTTCTCTCCTGATAACAGGTGAGTAAATCGGAATTCGTAGTTCGGCTGATTTTAGAGGAATATTTGTAAGTTCCAAAACTCCACACTTAGATACTTTTCTGCTGAAAACCACACAATGGATTCCTATGGAAGGAAATCCAAGTTACTGGTAAGTATGCTTAGAATTACTTTTCATGGTCAGTGCTGGGTTAAAAGATGCAGCACTGGGTTCTCTCCTGATAACAGGAGAGTACATTGGAATTCTTAGTTCGGCTGATTTTAGAGGAATATTTTAAAGTTCCAAAACTCCAAACTCCGATGAATTTCCAAGTGAAACCAGTCAATGTTAGCCTATGGAAGGAAATACAAGATACTGGTAAGTATGCTTAGAATTACTTTTCAGGGTCAGTGCTGGGCTAAAAGATGCAGCACTGGGTTCTCTCCTGATAACAGGAGAGTAAATCGGAATTCGTAGTTCGGCTGATTTGAGAGGAATATTTTAAAGCTCCAAAACTCCACACTTAGAAGAATTTCCAAGTGAAACGAGTTGATGTTAGCCTATGGAAGGAAATAGAAGTTACTGGTTAGTACGGTTAGAATTACTTTTCAGGATAAGTACTGGCCTTAAAGATTCAGCACTGAGGTCTCTCTTGATAACAGGTGAGTAAATCGGAATTCGTAGTTCGGCTGATTTTAGAGGAATATTTGTAAGTTACAAAACTCCACACTTAGAAACTTTTCTGCCGATAACCATACAATGGATTCCTATGGAAGGAAATACAAGTTACTGGTAAGTACGCTTAGAATTACTTTTCAGGGTCAGTGCTGGGCTAAAAGATGCAGCACTGGGTTCTCGCCTGATAACAGGTGAGTAAATCGGAATTCGTAGTTCGGCTGACTTTAGAGGAATATTTGTAAGTTCCAAAACTCCACACTTAGAAACTTTTCTGCTGATAACCACACAATGGATTCCTATGGAAGGAAATACAAGTTACTGGATTCCTATGGAAGGAAATACAAGTTACTGGTAAGTACGCTTCGAATTACTTTTTAGGGTCAGTGCTGGGCTAAAAGATGCTGCACTGGGTTCTCTCCTGATAACAGGTGAGTAAAACGGAATTCGTAGTTCAGCTGATTTTAAAGGAATATTTTAAAGTTCCAAAACTCCACACTTAGAAGAATTTCCAAGTGAAACCAGTCAATGTTAGCCTATGGAAGGAAATACAAGTTACTGGTAAGTACGGTTAGATTTACTTTTCAGGATCAGTATTGGCCTTAAAGATTCAGCACAGAGGTCTCTCCATATAACAGGTGAGTAAATCGTAATTCGTAGTTCGGCTGATTTTAGAGGAATATTTTAAAGTTCCAAAACTCCACACTTAGATACTTTTCCGCTGAAAACCACTCAATGGATTCCTATGGAAGGAAATACAAGTTACTGGTAAGTACGCTTAGAATTACTTTTCAGAGTCAGTGCTGGGCTAAAAGATGCAGCACTGGGTTCTCTCCTGATAACAGGAGAGTAAATCGGAATTCGTAGTTCGGCTGATTTTAGAGGAATATTTGTAAGTTCCAAAACTCCACACTTAGAAAAATATCCAAGCGAAACCAGTCGATGTTAGCCTATGGAAGGAAATACAAGTTACTGGTAAGTACGGTTAGAATTACTTTTCAGGATAAGTACTGGCCTTAAAGATTCAGCACTGAGGTCTCTCTTGATAACAGGTGAGTAAATCGGAATTCGTAGTTCAGCTGATTTTAGAGAAATATTTGTAAGTTCCAAAACTCCACACTTAGAAATTTTTCTGCTGAAAACCACACAACGGATTCCTATGGAAGGAAATACAAGTTACTGTTAAGTACACTTAGAATTAGTTTTCAGGGTGAGTGCTGGGCTAAAAGATGCAGCACTGGGTTCCCTCCTGATAACAGGTGAGTAAATTGGAATTCGTAGTTCTGCTGATTTGAGAGGAATATTTGTAAGTTACAAAACTCCACACTTAGAAACTTTTCTGCTGAAAACCATACAATGGATTCCTATGGAAGGAAATACAAGTTACTGGTAAGAACGCTTAGAATTACTTTTCAGGGTCAGTGCTGGGCTAAAAGATGCAGCACTGGGTTCTCTCCTGATAGCAGGAGAGTAAATCGGAATTCTTAGTTCGGCTGATTTTAGAGGAATATTTTAAAGTTCCAAAACTCCAAACTTAGATGAATTTCCAAGTGAAACCAGTCAATGTTAGCCTATGGAAGGAAATACAAGTTACTGGTAAGTACGCTTAGAATTACTTTTCAGGGTCAGTGCTGGGCTAAAAGATGCAGCACTGGGTTCTCTCCTGATAAAAGGTGAGTAAATTGGAATTCGTAGTTCGGCTGCTTTTAGAGGAATATTTGTAAGTTCCAAAACAACACATTTAGATACTTTTCTGCTGAAAATCCACACAATGGATTCCTATGGAAGGAAATACAAGTTACTGGTAAGTACGCTTAGAATTACTTTTCAGGGTCAGTGCTGGGCTAAAAGATGTAGCACCGGCATCTCTCCTGATAACAGGTGAGTAAATAGGAATTTGTAGTTTGGCTAATTTTAGAGGAATATTTGTAAGTTCCAAAACTCCACACTTAGATACTTTTCTGCTGAAAACCACACAATTGATTCCCATGGAAGGAAATACAAGTTACTGGTAAGTACGCTTAGAATTACTTTTCAGCGTCAGTGCTGGGCTAAAAGATGCAGCACTGGGTTCTCTCCTGATAACAGGTGAGTATATCGGAATTCGTAGTTCGGCTGACTTTAGAGGAATATTTGTAAGTTCCAAAACTCCACACTTAGAAACTTTTCTGCTGATAACCACACAATGGATTCCTATGGAAGGAAATACAAGTTACTGGATTCCTATGGAAGGAAATACAAGTTACTGGTAAGTACGCTTCAAATTACTTTTTAGGGTCAGTGCTGGGCTAAAAGATGCTGCACTGGGTTCTCTCCTGATAACAGGTGAGTAAAACGGAATTCGTAGTTCAGCTGATTTTAGAGGAATATTTTAAAGTTCCAAAACTCCACACTTAGAAGAATTTCCAAGTGAAACCAGTCAATGTTAGCCTATGGAAGGAAATACAAGTTACTGGTAAGTACGGTTAGATTTACTTTTCAGGATCAGTATTGGCCTTAAAGATTCAGCACTGAGGTCTCTCCATATAACAGGTGAGTAAATCGTAATTCGTAGTTCGGCTGATTTTAGAGGAATATTTTAAAGTTCCAAAACTCCACACTTAGATACTTTTCCTCTGAAAACCACTCAATGGATTCCTATGGAAGGAAATAGAAGTTACTGGTAAGTACTCTTAGAATTACTTTTCAGGGTCAGTGCTGGGCTAAAAGATGTAGCACCGGCATCTCTCCTGATAACAGGTGAGTAAATAGGAATTCGTAGTTTGGCTAATTTTAGAGGAATATTTGTAAGTTCCAAAACTCCACACTTAGATACTTTTCTGCTGAAAACCACACAATGGATTCCCATGGAAGGAAATACAAGTTACTGGTAAGTACGCTTAGAATTACTTTTCAGGGTCAGTGCTGGGCTAAAAGATGTAGCACCGGCATCTCTCCTGATAACAGGTGAGTAAATAGGAATTCGTAGTTTGGCTAATTTTAGAGGAATATTTGTAAGTTCCAAAACTCCACACTTAGATACTTTTCTGCTGAAAACCACACAATGGATTCCCATGGAAGGAAATACAAGTTACTGGTAAGTACGCTTAGAATTACTTTTCAGGGTCAGTGCTGGGCTAAAAGATGCAGCACTGGGTTCTCTCCTGATAACAGGTGAGTATATCGGAATTCGTAGTTCGGCTGACTTTAGAGGAATATTTGTAAGTTCCAAAACTCCACACTTAGAAACTTTTCTGCTGATAACCACACAATGGATTCCTATGGAAGGAAATACAAGTTACTGGATTCCTATGGAAGGAAATACAAGTTACTGGTAAGTACGCTTCAAATTACTTTTTAGGGTCAGTGCTGGGCTAAAAGATGCTGCACTGGGTTCTCTCCTGATAACAGGTGAGTAAAACGGAATTCGTAGTTCAGCTGATTTTAGAGGAATATTTTAAAGTTCCAAAACTCCACACTTAGAAGAATTTCCAAGTGAAACCAGTCAATGTTAGCCTATGGAAGGAAATACAAGTTACTGGTAAGTACGGTTAGATTTACTTTTCAGGATCAGTATTGGCCTTAAAGATTCAGCACTGAGGTCTCTCCATATAACAGGTGAGTAAATCGTAATTCGTAGTTCGGCTGATTTTAGAGGAATATTTTAAAGTTCCAAAACTCCACACTTAGATACTTTTCCGCTGAAAACCACTCAATGGATTCCTATGGAAGGAAATACAAGTTACTGGTAAGTACGCTTAGAATTACTTTTCAGGGTCAGTGCTGGGCTAAAAGATGCAGCACTGGGTTCTCTCCTGATAACAGGAGAGTAAATCGGAATTCGTAGTTCGGCTGATTTTAGAGGAATATTTGTGAGTTCCAACACTCCACACTTAGAAAAATTTCCAAGTAAAACCAGTCGATGTTAGCCTATGGAAGGAAATACAAGTTACTGGTAAGTACGGTTAGAATTACTTTTCAGGATAAGTAATGGCCTTAAAGATTCAGCACTGAGGTCTCTCTTGATAACAGGTGAGTAAATCGGAATTCGTAGTTCAGCTGATTTTAGAGAAATATTTGTAAGTTCCAAAACTCCACACTTAGAAACTTTTCTGCTGAAAACCACACAACGGATTCCTATGGAAGGAAATACAAGTTACTGTTAAGTACACTTAGAATTAGTTTTCAGGGTGAGTGCTGGGCTAAAAGATGCAGCACTGGGTTCCCTCCTGATAACAGGTGAGTAAATTGGAATTCGTAGTTCTGCTGATTTGAGAGGAATATTTGTAAGTTACAAAACTCCACACTTAGAAACTTTTCTGCTGAAAACCATACAATGGATTCCTATGGAAGGAAATACAAGTTACTGGTAAGAACGCTTAGAATTACTTTTCAGGGTCAGTGCTGGGCTAAAAGATGCAGCACTGGGTTCTCTCCTTATAGCAGGAGAGTAAATCGGAATTCTTAGTTCGGCTGATTTTAGAGGAATATTTTAATGTTCCAAAACTCCAAACTTAGATGAATTTCCAAGTGAAACCAGTCAATGTTAGCCTATGGAAGGAAATACAAGTTACTGGTAAGTACGCTTAGAATTACTTTTCAGGGTCAGCGCTGGGCTAAAAGACGCAGCACTGGGTTCTCTCCTGATAAAAGGTGAGTAAATTGGAATTCGTAGTTCGGCTGATTTTAGAGGAATATTTGTAAGTTCCAAAACTCCACACTTAGATACTTTTCTGCTGAAAATCCACACAATGGATTCCTATGGAAGGAAATACAACTTACTGGTAAGTACGCTTAGAATTACTTTTCAGGGTCAGTGCTGGGCTAAAAGATGTAGCACCGGCATCTCTCCTGATAGCAGGAGAGTAAATCGGAATTCTTAGTTCGGCTGATTTTAGAGGAATATTTTAAAGTTCCAAAACTCCAAACTTAGATGAATTTCCAAGTGAAACCAGTCAATGTTAGCCTATGGAAGGAAATACAAGTTACTGGTAAGTACGCTTAGAATTACTTTTCAGGGTCAGTGCTGGGCTAAAAGATGCAGCACTGGGTTCTCTCCTGATAAAAGGTGAGTAAATTGGAATTCGTAGTTCGGCTGCTTTTAGAGGAATATTTGTAAGTTCCAAAACTCCACACTTAGATACTTTTCTGCTGAAAATCCACACAATGGATTCCTATGGAAGGAAATACAAGTTACTGGTAAGTACGCTTAGAATTACTTTTCAGGGTCAGTGCTGGGCTAAAAGATGTAGCACCGGCATCTCTCCTGATAACAGGTGAGTAAATAGGAATTTGTAGTTTGGCTAATTTTAGAGGAATATTTGTAAGTTCCAAAACTCCACACTTAGATACTTTTCTGCTGAAAACCACACAATTGATTCCCATGGAAGGAAATCCAAGTTACTGGTAAGTACGCTTAGAATTACTTTTCAGCGTCAGTGCTGGGCTAAAAGATGCAGCACTGGGTTCTCTCCTGATAACAGGTGAGTATATCGGAATTCGTAGTTCGGCTGACTTTAGAGGAATATTTGTAAGTTCCAAAACTCCACACTTAGAAACTTTTCTGCTGATAACCACACAATGGATTCCTATGGAAGGAAATACAAGTTACTGGATTCCTATGGAAGGAAATACAAGTTACTGGTAAGTACGCTTCAAATTACTTTTTAGGGTCAGTGCTGGGCTAAAAGATGCTGCACTGGGTTCTCTCCTGATAACAGGTGAGTAAAACGGAATTCGTAGTTCAGCTGATTTTAGAGGAATATTTTAAAGTTCCAAAACTCCACACTTAGAAGAATTTCCAAGTGAAACCAGTCAATGTTAGCCTATGGAAGGAAATACAAGTTACTGGTAAGTACGGTTAGATTTACTTTTCAGGATCAGTATTGGCCTTAAAGATTCAGCACTGAGGTCTCTCCATATAACAGGTGAGTAAATCGTAATTCGTAGTTCGGCTGATTTTAGAGGAATATTTTAAAGTTCCAAAACTCCACACTTAGATACTTTTCTGCTGAAAACCACACAATGGATTCCCATGGAAGGAAATACAAGTTACTGGTAAGTACGCTTAGAATTACTTTTCAGGGTCAGTGCTGGGCTAAAAGATGTAGCACCGGCATCTCTCCTGATAACAGGTGAGTAAATAGGAATTCGTAGTTCGGCTGATTTTAGAGGAATATTTGTAAGTTACAAAACTCCACACTTAGAAACTTTTCTGCTGAAAACCACACAATGGATTCCTATGGAAGGAAATACAAGTTACTGGTAAGTACGCTTAGAATTACTTTTCAGGGTCAGTGCTGGGCTAAAAGATGTAGCACCGGCATCTCTCCTGATAACAGGTGAGTAAATAGGAATTCGTAGTTTGGCTAATTTTAGAGGAATATTTGTAAGTTCCAAAACTCCACACTTAGATACTTTTCTGCTGAAAACCACACAATGGATTCCCATGGAAGGAAATACAAGTTACTGGTAAGTACGCTTAGAATTACTTTTCAGGGTCAGTGCTGGGCTAAAAGATGCAGCACTGGGTTCTCTCCTGATAACAGGTGAGTATATCGGAATTCGTAGTTCGACTGACTTTAGAGGAATATTTGTAAGTTCCAAAACTCCACACTTAGAAACTTTTCTGCTGATAACCACACAATGGATTCCTATGGAAGGAAATACAAGTTACTGGATTCCTATGGAAGGAAATACAAGTTACTGGTAAGTACGCTTCAAATTACTTTTTAGGGTCAGTGCTGGGCTAAAAGATGCTGCACTGGGATCACTCCTGATAACAGGTGAGTAAAACGGAATTCGTAGTTCAGCTGATTTTAGAGGAATATTTTAAAGTTCCAAAACTCCACACTTAGAAGAATTTCCAAGTGAAACCAGTCAATGTTAGCCTATGGAAGGAAATACAAGTTACTGGTAAGTACGGTTAGATCTACTTTTCAGGATCAGTATTGGCCTTAAAGATTCAGCACTGAGGTCTCTCCATATAACAGGTGAGTAAATCGTAATTCGTAGTTCGGTTGATTTTAGAGGAATATTTTAAAGTTCCAAAACTCCACACTTAGATACTTTTCCGCTGAAAACCACTCAATGGATTCCTATGGAAGGAAATACAAGTTACTGGTAAGTACGCTTAGAATTACTTTTCAGGGTCAGTGCTGGGCTAAAAGATGCAGCACTGGGTTCTCTCCTGATAACAGGAGAGTAAATCGGAATTCGTAGTTCGGCTGATTTTAGAGGAATATTTGTAAGTTCCAAAACTCCACACTTAGAAAAATTTCCAAGTGAAACCAGTCGATGTTAGCCTATGGAAGGAAATACAAGTTACTGGTAAGTACGGTTAGAATTACTTTTCAGGATAAGTACTGGCCTTAAAGATTCAGCACTGAGGTCTCTCTTGATAACAGGTGAGTAAATCGGAATTCGTAGTTCAGCTGATTTTAGAGAAATATTTGTAAGTTCCAAAGCTCCACACTTAGAAACTTTTCTGCTGAAAACCACACAACGGATTCCTATGGAAGGAAATACAAGTTACTGTTAAGTACACTTAGAATTAGTTTTCAGGGTGAGTGCTGGGCTAAAAGATGCAGCACTGGGTTCCCTCCTGATAACAGGTGAGTAAATTGGAATTCGTAGTTTTGCTGATTTGAGAGGAATATTTGTAAGTTACAAAACTCCACACTTAGAAACTTTTCTGCTGAAAACCATACAATGGATTCCTATGGAAGGAAATACAAGTTACTGGTAAGAACGCTTAGAATTACTTTTCAGGGTCAGTGCTGGGCTAAAAGATGCAGCACTGGGTTCTCTCCTGATAGCAGGAGAGTAAAGAGGAATTCTTAGTTCGGCTGATTTTAGAGGAATATTTTAAAGTTCCAAAACTCCAAACTTAGATGAATTTCCAAGTGAAACCAGTCAATGTTAGCCTATGGAAGGAAATACAAGTTACTGGTAAGTACGCTTAGAATTACTTTTCAGGGTCAGTGCTGGGCTAAAAGATGCAGCACTGGGTTCTCTCCTGAAAAAAGGTGAGTAAATTGGAATTCGTAGTTCGGCTGATTTTAGAGGAATATTTGTAAGTTCCAAAACTCCACACTTAGATACTTTTCTGCTGAAAATCCACACAATGGATTCCTATGGAAGGAAATACAAGTTACTGGTAAGTACGCTTAGAATTACTTTTCAGGGTCAGTGCTGGGCTAAAAGATGTAGCACCGGCATCTCTCCTGATAACAGGTGAGTAAATAGGAATTTGTAGTTTGGCTAATTTTAGAGGAATATTTGTAAGTTCCAAAACTCCACACTTAGATACTTTTCTGCTGAAAACCACACCATGGATTCCCATGGAAGGAAATACAAGTTACTGGTAAGTACGCTTAGAATTTCTTTTCAGGGTCAGTGCTGGGCTAAAAGATGCAGCACTGGGTTCTCTCCTGATAACAGGTGAGTATATCGGAATTCGTAGTTCGGCTGACTTTAGAGGAATATTTGTAAGTTCCAAAACTCCACACTTAGAAACTTTTCTGCTGATAACCACACAATGGATTCCTATGGAAGGAAATACAAGTTACTGGATTCCTATGGAAGGAAATACAAGTTACTGGTAAGTACGCTTCAAATTACTTTTTAGGGTCAGTGCTGGGCTAAAAGATGCTGCACTGGGTTCTCTCCTGATAACAGGTGAGTAAAACGGAATTCGTAGTTCAGCTGATTTTAGAGGAATATTTTAAAGTTCCAAAACTCCACACTTAGATACTTTTCCGCTGAAAACCACTCAATGGATTCCTATGGAAGGAAATACAAGTTACTGGTAAGTACGCTTGGAATTACTTTTCAGGGTCAGTGCTGGGCTAAAAGATGCTGCACTGGGTTCTCTCCTGATAACAGGTGAGTAAATCGTAATTCGTAGTTCGGCTGATTTTAGAGGAATATTTTAAAGTTCCAAAACTCCACACTTAGATACTTTTCCGCTGAAAACCACTCAATGGATTCCTATGGAAGGAAATACAAGTTACTGGTAAGTAGGCTTGGAATTACTTTTCAGGGTCAGTGCTGGGCTAAAAGATGCAGCACTGGGTTCTCTCCTGATAACAGGAAAGTAAATCGGAATTCGTAGTTCGGCTGATTTTAGAGGAATATTTGTAAGTTCCAAAACTCCACACTTAGAAAAATTTCCAAGCGAAACCAGTCGATGTTAGCCTATGGAAGGAAATACAAGTTACTGGTAAGTACGGTTAGAATTACTTTTCAGGATAAGTACTGGCCTTAAAGATTCAGCACTGAGGTCTCTCTTGATAACAGGTGAGTAAATCGGAATTCGTAGTTCAGCTGATTTTAGAGAAATATTTGTAAGTTCCAAAACTCCACACTTAGAAACTTTTCTGCTGAAAACCACACAACGGATTCCTATGGAAGGAAATACAAGTTACTGGTAAGTACGCTTAGAATTACTTTTCAGGGTCAGTGCTGGGCTAAAAGATGCAGCACTGGGTTCTCTCCTGATAGCAGGAGAGTAAATCGGAATTCTTAGTTCGGCTGATTTTAGAGGAATATTTTAAAGTTCCAAAACTCCAAACTTAGATGAATTTCCAAGTGAAACCAGTCAATGTTAGCCTATGGAAGGAAATACAAGTTACTGGTAAGTACGCTTAGAATTACTTTTCAGGGTCAGTGCTGGGCTAAAAGATGCAGCACTGGGTTCTCTCCTGATAAAAGGTGAGTAAATTGGAATTCGTAGTTCGGCTGATTTTAGAGGAATATTTGTAAGTTCCAAAACTCCACACTTAGATACTTTTCTGCTGAAAATCCACACAATGGATTCCTATGGAAGGAAATACAAGTTACTGGTAAGTACGCTTAGAATTACTTTTCAGGGTCAGTGCTGGGCTAAAAGATGTAGCACCGGCATCTCTCCTGATAACAGGTGAGTAAATAGGAATTTGTAGTTTGGCTAATTTTAGAGGAATATTTGTAAGTTCCAAAACTCCACACTTAGATACTCTTCTGCTGAAAACCACACAATGGATTCCCATGGAAGGAAATACAAGTTACTGGTAAGTACGCTTAGAATTACTTTTCAGGGTCAGTGCTGGGCTAAAAGATGCAGCACTGGGTTCTCTCCTGATAACAGGTGAGTATATCGGAATTCGTAGTTCGGCTGACTTTAGAGGAATATTTGTAAGTTCCAAAACTCCACACTTAGAAACTTTTCTGCTGATAACCACACAATGGATTCCTATGGAAGGAAATACAAGTTACTGGATTCCTATGGAAGGAAATACAAGTTACTGGTAAGTACGCTTCAAATTACTTTTTAGGGTCAGTGCTGGGCTAAAAGATGCTGCACTGGGTTCTCTCCTGATAACAGGTGAGTAAAACGGAATTCGTAGTTCAGCTGATTTTAGAGGAATATTTTAAAGTTCCAAAACTCCACACTTAGAAGAATTTCCAAGTGAAACCAGTCAATGTTAGCCTATGGAAGGAAATACAAGTTACTGGTAAGTACGGTTAGATTTACTTTTCAGGATCAGTATTGGCCTTAAAGATTCAGCACTGAGGTCTCTCCATATAACAGGTGAGTAAATCGTAATTCGTAGTTCGGCTGATTTTAGAGGAATATTTTAAAGTTCCAAAACTCCACACTTAGATACTTTTCCGCTGAAAACCACTCAATGGATTCCTATGGAAGGAAATAGAAGTTACTGGTAAGTACGCTTAGAATTACTTTTCAGGGTCAGTGCTGGGCTAAAAGATGCAGCACTGGGTTCTCTCCTGATAACAGGAGAGTAAATCGGAATTCGTAGTTCGGCTGATTTTAGAGGAATATTTGTAAGTTCCAAAACTCCACACTTAGAAAAATTTCCAAGTGAAACCAGTCGATGTTAGCCTATGGAAGGAAATACAAGTTACTGGTAAGTACGGTTAGAATTACTTTTCAGGATAAGTACTGGCCTTAAAGATTCAGCACTGAGGTCTCTCTTGATAACAGGTGAGTAAATCGGAATTCGTAGTTCAGCTGATTTTAGAGAAATATTTGTAAGTTCCAAAACTCCACACTTAGATTCTTTTCTGCTGAAAACCACACAACGGATTCCTATGGAAGGAAATACAAGTTACTGTTAAGTACACTTAGAATTAGTTTTCAGGGTGAGTGCTGGGCTAAAAGATGCAGCACTGGGTTCCCTCCTGATAACAGGTGAGTAAATTGGAATTCGTAGTTCTGCTGATTTGAGAGGAATATTTGTAAGTTACAAAACTCCACACTTAGAAACTTTTCTGCTGAAAACCATACAATGGATTCCTATGGAAGGAAATACAAGTTACTGGTAAGAACGCTTAGAATTACTTTTCAGGGTCAGTGCTGGGCTAAAAGATGCAGCACTGGGTTCTCTCCTGATAGCAGGTGAGTATATCGGAATTCGTAGTTCTGCTGACTTTAGAGGAATATTTGTAAGTTCCAAAACTCCACACTTAGAAACTTTTCTGCTGATAACCACACAATGGATTCCTATGGAAGGAAATACAAGTTACTGGATTCCTATGGAAGGAAATACAAGTTACTGGTAAGTACGCTTCAAATTACTTTTCAGGGTCAATGCTGGGCTAAAAGATGCAGCACTGGGTTCTCTCCTGATAGCAGGAGAGTAAATCGGAATTCTTAGTTCGGCTGATTTTAGAGGAATATTTTAAAGCTCCAAAACTCCACACTTTGAAGAATTTCCAAGTGAAACCAGTCGATGTTAGCCTATGGAAGGAAGTAGAAGTTACTGGTAAGTACGGTTAGAATTACTTTTCAGAATAAGTACTGGCCTTAAAGATTCAGCACTGAGGTCTCTCTTGATAACAGGTGAGTAAATCGGAATTCGTAGTTCGGCTGATTTTAGAGGAATATTTGTAAGTTACAAAACTCCACACTTAGATTCTTTTCTGCTGAAAACCACACAATGGATTCCTATGGAAGGAAATACAAGTCACTGGTAAGTACGCTTAGAATTACTTTTCAGGGTCAGTGCTGGGCTAAAAGAGGCAGCACTGGGTTCTCTCCTGATAACAGGAGAGTAAATCGGAATTCTTAGTTCGGCTGATTTTAGAGGAATATTTTAAAGTTCCAAAACTCCAAACTTAGATGAATTTCCAAGTGAAACCAGTCAATGTTAGCCTATGGAAGGAAATACAAGTTACTGGTAAGTACGCTTAGAATTACTTTTCAGGGTCAGTGCTGGGCTAAAAGATGCAGCACTGGGTTCTCTCCTGATAAAAGGTGAGTAAATTGGAATTCGTAGTTCGGCTGATTTTAGAGGAATATTTGTAAGTTACAAAACTCCACACTTAGATTCTTTTCTGCTGAAAATCCACACAATGGATTCCTATGGAAGGAAATACACGTTACTGGTAAGTACGCTTAGAATTACTTTTCAGGGTCAGTGCTGGGCTAAAAGATGCAGCACTGGGTTCTCTCCTGATAACAGGAGAGTAAATCGGAATTCGTAGTTCGGCTAATTTGAGAGGAACATTTTAAAGCTCCAAAACTCCACACTTAGAAGAATTTCCAAGTAAAACCAGTCGATGTTAGCCTATGGAAGGAAGTAGAAGTTACTGGTAAGTACGGTTAGAATTACTTTTCAGAATAAGTACTGGCCTTAAAGATTCAGCACTGAGGTCTCTCTTGATAACAGGTGAGTAAATCGGAATTCGTAGTTCGGCTGATTTTAGAGGAATATTTGTAAGTTACAAAACTCCACACTTAGAAACTTTTCTGCTGAAAACCACACAATGGATTCCTATGGAAGGAAATACAAGTTACTGGTAAGTACGCTTAGAATTACTTTTCAGGGTCAGTGCTGGGCTAAAATATGTAGCACCGGCATCTCTCCTGATAACAGGTGAGTAAATAGGAATTCGTAGTTTGGCTGATTTTAGAGGAATATTTGTAAGTTCCAAAACTCCACACTTAGATACTTTTCTGCTGAAAACCACACAATGGATTCTTATGGAAGGAAATACAAGTTACTGGTAAGTACGCTTTGAATTACTTTTCAGGGTCAGTGCTGGGCTAAAAGATGTAGCACCGGCATCTCTCCTGATAACAGGTGAGTAAATAGGAATTCGTAGTTTGGCTGATTTTAGAGGAATATTTGTAAGTTCCAAAACTCCACACTTAGAAACTTTTCTGCTGATAACCACACAATGGATTCCTATGGAAGGAAATACAAGTTACTGGATTCCTATGGAAGGAAATACAAGTTACTGGTAAGTACGCTTCGAATTACTTTTTAGGGTCAGTGCTGGGCTAAAAGATGCTGCACTGGGTTCTCTCCTGATAACAGGTGAGTAAAACGGAATTCGTAGTTCAGCTGATTTTAGAGGAATATTTTAAAGTTTCAAAACTCCACACTTAGAAGAATTTCCAAGTGAAACCAGTCAATGTTAGCCTATGGAAGGAAATACAAGTTACTGGTAAGTACGGTTAGATTTACTTTTCAGGATCAGTATTGGCCTTAAAGATTCAGCACTGAGGTCTCTCTATATAACAGGTGAGTAAATCGTAATTCGTAGTTCGGCTGATTTTAGAGGAATATTTTAAAGTTCCAAAACTCCACACTTAGATACTTTTCCGCTGAAAACCACTCAATGGATTCCTATGGAAGGAAATACAAGTTACTGATAAGTATGCTTAGAATTACTTTACAGGGTCAGTGCTGGGCTAAAAGATGCAGCACTGGGTTCTCTCCTGATAACAGGAGAGTAAATCGGAACTCGTAGTTCGGCTGATTTTAGAGGAATATTTGTAAGTTCCAAAACTCCACACTTAGAAAAATTTCCAAGTGAAACCAGTCGATGTTAGCCTATGGAAGGAAATACAAGTTACTGGTAAGTACGGTTAGAATTACTTTTCAGGATAAGTACTGGCCTTAAAGATTCAGCACTGAGGTCTCTCTTGATAACAGGTGAGTAAATCGGAATTCGTAGTTCAGCTGATTTTAGAGGAATATTTGTAAGTTCCAAAACTCCACACTTTGATACTTTTCGGCTGAAAACCACACAATGGATTTCTATGGAAGGAAATAAAAGTTACTGGTAAGTACGCTTTGAATTACTTTTCAGGGTCAGTGCTGGGCTAAAAGATGCAGCACTGGGTTCTCTCCTGATAACAGGTGAGTAAATCGGAATTCGTAGTTCGGCTGATTTTAGAGGAATATTTGTAAGTTCCAAAACTCCACACTTAGATACTTGTCTGCTGAAAACCACACAATGGATTCCTATGGAAGGAAATACAAGTTACTGGTAAGTATGCTTAGAATTACTTTTCAGGGTCAGTGCTGGGTTAAAAGATGCAGCACTGGGTTCTCTCCTGATAACAGGAGAGTACATTGGAATTCTTAGTTCGGCTGATTTTAGAGGAATATTTTAAAGTTCCAAAACTCCAAACTCAGATGCATTTCCAAGTGAAACCAGTCAATGTTAGCCTATGGAAGGAAATACAAGATACTGGTAAGTATGCTTAGAATTACTTTTCAGGGTCAGTGCTGGGCTAAAAGATGCAGCACTGGGTTCTCTCCTGATAACAGGAGAGTAAATCGGAATTCGTAGTTCGGCTGATTTGAGAGGAATATTTTAAAGCTCCAAAACTCCACACTTAGAAGAATTTCCAAGTGAAACGAGTCGATGTTAGCCTATGGAAGGAAATAGAAGTTACTGGTAAGTACGGTTAGAATTACTTTTCAGGATAAGTACTGGCCTTAAAGATTCAGCACTGAGGTCTCTCTTGATAACAGGTGAGTAAATCGGAATTCGTAGTTCGGCTGATTTTAGAGGAATATTTGTAAGTTACAAAACTCCACACTTAGAAACTTTTCTGCCGATAACTATACAATGGATTCCTCAAGTTACTGGTAAGTACGCTTAGAATTACTTTTCAGGGTCAGTGCTGGGCTAAAAGATGCAGCACTGGGGTCTCTCCTGATAACAGGTGAGTAAATCGGAATTCGTAGTTCGGCTGATTTTAGAGGAATATTTGTAAGTTCCAAAACTCCACACTTAGAAACTTTTCTGCTGAAAACCACACAATGGATTCCTAAGGAAGGAAATACAAGTTACTGGTAAGTACGCTTAGAATTACTTTTCAGGATCAGTATTGGCCTTAAAGTTTCAGCACTGAGGTCTCTCCTGATAACAGGTGAGTAAATCGGATTTCGTAGTTAGGCTGATTTTACAGGAATATTTGTAAGTTCCAAAACTCCACACTTAGAAACTTTTCTGCTGAAAACCACAAAATGGATTACTATGGAAGGAAATACAAGTTACTGGTAAGTATGCTTAGAATTACTTTTCAGGGTCAGTGCTGGGCTAAAAGATGCAGCACTGGGGTCTCTCCTGATAACAGGTGAGTAAATCGGAATTCGTAGTTCGGCTGATTTTAGAGAAATATTTGTAAATTCCAAAACTCCACACTTAGATTCTTTTCTGCTGAAAACCACACAATGGATTTCTATTGAAGGAAATAAAAGTTACTGGTAAGTACGCTTCGAATTACTTTTCAGGGTCAGTGCTGGGCTAAAAGATGCAGCACTGGGTTCTCTCCTGATAACAGGTGAGTAAATCGGAATTCGTAGTTCGGCTGACTTTAGAGGAATATTTGTAAGTTCCAAAACTCCACACTTAGAAACTTTTCTGCTGATAACCACACAATGGATTCCTATGGAAGGAAATACAAGTTACTGGATTCCTATGGAAGGAAATACAAGTTACTGGTAAGTACGCTTCGAATTACTTTTTAGGGTCAGTGCTGGGCTAAAAGATGCTGCACTGGGTTCTCTCCTGATAACAGGTGAGTAAAACGGAATTCGTAGTTCAGCTGATTTTAGAGGAATATTTGTAAGTTCCAAAACTCCACACTTAGAAAAATTTCCAAGTGAAACCAGTCGATGTTAGCCTATGGAAGGAAATACAAGTTACTGGTAAGTACGGTTAGAATTACTTTCAGGATAAGTACTGGCCTTAAAGATTCAGCACTGAGGTCTCTCTTGATAACAGGTGAGTAAATCGGAATTCGTAGTTCAGCTGATTTTAGAGAAATATTTGTAAGTTCCAAAACTCCACACTTAGAAACTTTTCTGCTGAAAACCACACAACGGATTCCTATGGAAGGAAATACAAGTTACTGGTAAGTACGCTTAGAATTACTTTTCAGGGTCAGTGCTGGGCTAAAAGATGCAGCACTGGGTTCTCTCCTGATAACAGGAGAGTAAATCGGAATTCGTAGTTCGGCTGATTTGAGAGGAATATTTTTAAGCTCCAAAACTCCACATTTAGAAGAATTTCCAAGTGAAACCAGTCCATGTTAGCCTATGAAAGGAAATACAATTTACTGGTAAGTACGCTTAGAATTACTTTTCAGGGTCAGTGCTGGGCTAAAAGATGCAGCACTGGGTTCTCTCCTGATAACAGGAGAGTAAATCGGAATTCGTAGTTCAGCTGATTTTAGAGGAATATTTGTAAGTTCCAAAACTCCACACTTTGATACTTTTCGGCTGAAAACCACACAATGGATTTCTATTGAAGGAAATAAAAGTTACTGGTAAGTACGCTTCGAATTACTTTTCAGGGTCAGTGCTGGGCTAAAAGATGCAGCACTGGGTTCTCTCCTGATAGCAGGAGAGTAAATCGGAATTCTTAGTTCGGCTGATTTTAGAGGAATATTTTGAAGTTCCAAAACTCCAAACTTAGATGAATTTCCAAGTGAAACCAGTCAATGTTAGCCTATGGAAGGAAATACAAGTTACTGGTAAGTACGCTTAGAATTACTTTTCAGGGTCAGTGCTGGGCTAAAAGATGCAGCACTGGGTTCACTCCTGATAAAAGGTGAGTAAATTGGAATTCGTAGTTCGGCTGATTTTAGAGGAATATTTGTAAGTTCCAAAACTCCACACTTAGATACTTTTCTGCTGAAAATCCACACAATGGAATCCTATGGAAGGAAATACAAGTTACTGGTAAGTACGCTTAGAATTACTTTTCAGGGTCAGTGCTGGGCTAAAAGATGCAGCACTGGGTTCTCTCCTGATAACAGGAGAGTAAATCGGAATTCGTAGTTCGGCTAATTTGAGAGGAATATTTTAAAGCTCCAAAACTCCACACTTAGAAGAATTTCCAAGTGAAACCAGTCGATGTTAGCCTATGGAAGGAAGTAGAAGTTACTGGTAAGTACGGTTAGAATTACTTTTCAGAATAAGTACTGGCCTTAAAGATTCAGCACTGAGGTATCTCTTGATAACAGGTGAGTAAATCGGAATTCGTAGTTCGGCTGATTTTAGAGGAATATTTGTAAGTTACAAAACTCCACACTTAGAAACTTTTCTGCTGAAAACCACACAATGGATTCCTCTGGAAGGAAATACAAGTTACTGGTAAGTACGCTTAGAATTACTTTTCAGGGTCAGTGCTGGGCTAAAAGATGTAGCACTGGGATCTCTCCTGATAACAGGTGAGTAAATAGGAATTCGTAGTTTGGCTGATTTTAGAGGAATATTTGTAAGTTCCAAACCTCCACATTTAGAAACTTTTCTGCTGAAAACCACACAATGTATTACTATGGAAGGAAATACAAGTTACTGGTAAGTACGCTTAGAATTACTTTTCAGGGTCAGTGCTGGGCTAAAAGATGCAGCACTGGGATCTCTCCTGATAACAGGTGAGTAAATCGGAATTCGTAGTTCGGCTGATTTTAGAGGAATATTTGTAAGTTCCAAAACTCCACATGTAGATACTTTTCTGCTGAAAACCTCACAATGGATTCCTATGGAAGGAAATACAAGTTACTGGTAAGTACGCTTAGAATTACTTTTCAGGGTCAGTGCTGGGCTAAAAGATGCAGCACTGGGTTCTCTCCTGATAACAGGTGAGTAAATCGGATTTCGTAGTTCGGCTGACTTTAGAGGAATATTTGTAAGTTCCAAAACTCCACACTTAGAAACTTTTCTGCTGAAACCCACACAATGGATTCCTTTAGAAGGAAATACAAGTTACTGGTAAGTACGCTTAGAATTACTTTTCAGGGTCAGTTATGGGCTAAAAGATGCAGCACTGGGTTCTCTCCTGCTAACAGGAGAGTAAATCGGAATTCGTAGTTCGGCTGATTTTAGAGGAATATTTTAAAGTTCCAAAACTCCACACTTAGAAGAATTTCCAAGTGAAACCAGTCAATGTTAGCCTATGGAAGGAAATACATATTACTGGTAAGTGCGCTTAGAATTACTTTTCAGGGTCAGTG
The DNA here is from genome assembly GCF_964204655.1 of Triturus cristatus. Classification (NCBI taxonomy): domain Eukaryota; kingdom Metazoa; phylum Chordata; class Amphibia; order Caudata; family Salamandridae; genus Triturus; species Triturus cristatus. The sequence goes on from NC_140579.1 coordinate 348,717,351, forward strand.
CTGGGCTTAAAGATTCAGCACTGAGGTCTCTCCTGAAAACAGGTGAGTAAATCGGAATTAGTAGTTCGGCTGATTTTAGAGGAATATTTGTAAGTTCCAAAACTCCACAATTAGAAGAATTTCCAAGTGAAACCAGTCAATGTTAGCCTATGGAAGGAAATACAAGTTACTGGTAAGTACGGTTAGAATTACTTTTCAGGATCAGTATTGGCCTTAAAGATTCAGCACTGAGGTCTCTCCTGATAACAGGTGAGTAAATCGGAATTCGTAGTTCGGCTGATTTTAGAGGAATATTTGTAGTTCCAAAACTCCACACTTAGAAACTTTTCTGCTGAAAACCACACTATGGATTCCTATGGAAGGAAATACAAGTTACTGGTAAGTACGCTTAGAATTACTTTTCAGGGTCAGTGCTGGGCTAAAAGATGCAGCACTGGGTTCTCTCCTGATAACAGGTGAGTAAATCGGAATTCGTAGTTCGGCTGATTTTAGAGGAATATTTGTAAGTTCCAAAACTCCACACTTAGAAACTTTTCTGCTGAAACCCACACAATGGATTCCTTTAGAAGGAAATACAAGTTACTGGTAAGTACGCTTAGAATTACTTTTCAGGGTCAGTTATGGGCTAAAAGATGCAGCACTGGGTTCTCTCCTGCTAACAGGAGAGTAAATCGGAATTCGTAGTTCGGCTGATTTTAGAGGAATATTTTAAAGTTCCAAAACTCCACACTTAGAAGAATTTCCAAGTGAAACCAGTCAATGTTAGCCTATGGAAGGAAATACATATTACTGGTAAGTGCGCTTAGAATTACTTTTCAGGGTCAGTGCTGGGCTTAAAGATTCAGCACTGAGGTCTCTCCTGAAAACAGGTGAGTAAATCGGAATTAGTAGTTCGGCTGATTTTAGAGGAATATTTGTAAGTTCCAAAACTCCACAATTAGAAGAATTTCCAAGTGAAACCAGTCAATGTTAGCCTATGGAAGGAAATACAAGTTACTGGTAAGTACGGTTAGAATTACTTTTCAGGATCAGTATTGGCCTTAAAGATTCAGCACTGAGGTCTCTCCTGATAACAGGTGAGTAAATCGGAATTCGTAGTTCGGCTGATTTTAGAGGAATATTTGTAGTTCCAAAACTCCACACTTAGAAACTTTTCTGCTGAAAACCACACTATGGATTCCTATGGAAGGAAATACAAGTTACTGGTAAGTACGCTTAGAATTACTTTTCAGGGTCAGTGCTGGGCTAAAAGATGCAGCACTGGGTTCTCTCCTGATAACAGGTGAGTAAATCGGAATTCGTAGTTCGGCTGATTTTAGAGGAATATTTGTAAGTTCCAAAACTCCACACTTAGAAGAATTTCCAAGTGAAACCAGTTGATGTTAGCCTATGGAAGGAAATAGAAGTTACTGGTAAGTACGGTTAGAATTACTTTTCAGGATAAGTACTGGCCTTAAAGATTCAGCACTGAGGTCTCTCTTGATAACAGGTGAGTAAATCGGAATTCGTAGTTTGGCTGATTTTAGAGAAATATTTGCAAGTTCCAAAACTCCACACATAGAAACTTTTCTGCTGAAAACCACACAATGGATTCCTATGGAAGGAAATACAAGGTACTGGTAAGTACACTTAGAATTACTTTTCAGGGTGAGTGCTGGGCTAAAAGAGGCAGCACTGGGTTCTCTCCTAATAACAGGTGAGTAAATTGGAATTCGTGGTTCGGCTGATTTTAGAGGAATATTTGTAAGTTACAAAACTCCACACTTAGAAACTTTTCTGCTGAAAACCAGACAATGAATACCTTTGGAAGGAAATACAAGTTACTGGTAAGTACGCTTAGAATTACTTTTCAGGGTCAGTGCTGGGCTAAAAGATGCAGCACTAGGTTCTCTCCTGATAACAGGTGAGTAAATCAGAATTCGTAGTTCAGCTGATTTTAGAGGAATATTTGTAAGTTCCAAAAGTCCACACTTAGATACTTTTCTGCTGAAAATCCACTCAATGGATTCCTATGGAAGGAAATACAAGTTACTGGTAAGTACGCTTAGAATTACTTTTCAGGGTCAGTGCTGGGCTAAAAGATGCAGCACTGGGTTCTCTCCTGATAACAGGAGAGTAAATCGGAATTCGTAGTTCGGCTGTTTTGAGAGGAATGTTTTAAAGCTCCAAAACTCCACACTTAGAAGAATTTCCAAGTGAAACCAGTCGATGTTAGCCTATGGAAGGAAATAGAAGTTACTGGTAAGTACGGTTAGAATTACTTTTCAGGATAAGTACTGGCCTTAAAGATTCAGCACTGAGGTCTCTCCTGATAACAGGAGAGTAAATCGGAATTCGTAGTTCGGCTGATTTTAGAGGAATATTTGTAAGTTCCAAAACTCCACACTTAGAAAAATTTCCAAGTGAAACCAGTCGATGTTAGCCTATGGAAGGAAATACAAGTTACTGGTAAGTACGGTTAGAATTACTTTTCAGGATAAGTACTGGCCTTAAAGATTCAGCACTGAGGTCTCTCTTGATAACAGGTGAGTAAATCGGAATTCGTAGTTCAGCTGATTTTAGAGGAATATTTGTAAGTTCCAAAACTCCACACTTTGATACTTTTCGGCTGAAAACCACACAATGGATTTCTATGGAAGGAAATAAAAGTTACTGGTAAGTACGCTTTGAATTACTTTTCAGGGTCAGTGCTGGGCTAAAAGATGCAGCACTGGGTTCTCTCCTGATAACAGGTGAGTAAATCGGAATTCGTAGTTCGGCTGATTTTAGAGGAATATTTGTAAGTTCCAAAACTCCACACTTAGATACTTGTCTGCTGAAAACCACACAATGGATTCCTATGGAAGGAAATACAAGTTACTGGTAAGTATGCTTAGAATTACTTTTCAGGGTCAGTGCTGGGTTAAAAGATGCAGCACTGGGTTCTCTCCTGATAACAGGAGAGTACATTGGAATTCTTAGTTCGGCTGATTTTAGAGGAATATTTTAAAGTTCCAAAACTCCAAACTCAGATGCATTTCCAAGTGAAACCAGTCAATGTTAGCCTATGGAAGGAAATACAAGATACTGGTAAGTATGCTTAGAATTACTTTTCAGGGTCAGTGCTGGGCTAAAAGATGCAGCACTGGGTTCTCTCCTGATAACAGGAGAGTAAATCGGAATTCGTAGTTCGGCTGATTTGAGAGGAATATTTTAAAGCTCCAAAACTCCACACTTAGAAGAATTTCCAAGTGAAACGAGTCGATGTTAGCCTATGGAAGGAAATAGAAGTTACTGGTAAGTACGGTTAGAATTACATTTCAGGATAAGTACTGGCCTTAAAGATTCAGCACTGAGGTCTCTCTTGATAACAGGTGAGTAGATCGGAATTCGTAGTTCGGCTGATTTTAGAGGAATATTTGTAAGTTACAAAACTCCACACTTAGAAACTTTTCTGCCGATAACCATACAATGGATTCCTCAAGTTACTGGTAAGTACGCTTAGAATTACTTTTCAGGGTCAGTGCTGGGCTAAAAGATGCAGCACGGGGGTCTCTCCTGATAACAGGTGAGTAAATCGGAATTCGTAGTTCGGCTGATTTTAGAGGAATATTTGTAAGTTCCAAAACTCCACACTTAGAAACTTTTCTGCTGAAAACCACACAATGGATTCCTAAGGAAGGAAATACAAGTTACTGGTAAGTACGCTTAGAATTACTTTTCAGGATCAGTATTGGCCTTAAAGTTTCAGCACTGAGGTCTCTCCTGATAACAGGTGAGTAAATCGGATTTCGTAGTTAGGCTGATTTTACAGGAATATTTGTAAGTTCCAAAACTCCACACTTAGAAACTTTTCTGCTGAAAACCACAAAATGGATTACTATGGAAGGAAATACAAGTTACTGGTAAGTATGCTTAGAATTACTTTTCAGGGTCAGTGCTGGGCTAAAAGATGCAGCACTGGGGTCTCTCCTGATAACAGGTGAGTAAATCGGAATTCGTAGTTCGGCTGATTTTAGAGAAATATTTGTAAATTCCAAAACTCCACACTTAGATTCTTTTCTGCTGAAAACCACACAATGGATTTCTATTGAAGGAAATAAAAGTTACTGGTAAGTACGCTTCGAATTACTTTTCAGGGTCAGTGCTGGGCTAAAAGATGCAGCACTGGGTTCTCTCCTGATAACAGGTGAGTAAATCGGAATTCGTAGTTCGGCTGACTTTAGAGGAATATTTGTAAGTTCCAAAACTCCACACTTAGAAACTTTTCTGCTGATAACCACACAATGGATTCCTATGGAAGGAAATACAAGTTACTGGATTCCTATGGAAGGAAATACAAGTTACTGGTAAGTACGCTTCGAATTACTTTTTAGGGTCAGTGCTGGGCTAAAAGATGCTGCACTGGGTTCTCTCCTGATAACAGGTGAGTAAAACGGAATTCGTAGTTCAGCTGATTTTAGAGGAATATTTGTAAGTTCCAAAACTCCACACTTAGAAAAATTTCCAAGTGAAACCAGTCGATGTTAGCCTATGGAAGGAAATACAAGTTACTGGTAAGTACGGTTAGAATTACTTTCAGGATAAGTACTGGCCTTAAAGATTCAGCACTGAGGTCTCTCTTGATAACAGGTGAGTAAATCGGAATTCGTAGTTCAGCTGATTTTAGAGAAATATTAGTAAGTTCCAAAACTCCACACTTAGAAACTTTTCTGCTGAAAACCACACAACGGATTCCTATGGAAGGAAATACAAGTTACTGGTAAGTACGCTTAGAATTACTTTTCAGGGTCAGTGCTGGGCTAAAAGATGCAGCACTGGGTTCTCTCCTGATAACAGGAGAGTAAATCGGAATTCGTAGTTCGGCTGATTTGAGAGGAATATTTTTAAGCTCCAAAACTCCACATTTAGAAGAATTTCCAAGTGAAACCAGTCCATGTTAGCCTATGAAAGGAAATACAATTTACTGGTAAGTACGCTTAGAATTACTTTTCAGGGTCAGTGCTGGGCTAAAAGATGCAGCACTGGGTTCTCTCCTGATAACAGGAGAGTAAATCGGAATTCGTAGTTCGGCTGATTTTAGAGGAATATTTGTAAGTTCCAAAACTCCACACTTTGATACTTTTCGGCTGAAAACCACACAATGGATTTCTATTGAAGGAAATAAAAGTTACTGGTAAGTACGCTTCGAATTACTTTTCAGGGTCAGTGCTGGGCTAAAAGATGCAGCACTGGGTTCTCTCCTGATAACAGGTGAGTAAATCGGAATTCGTAGTTCGGCTGACTTTAGAGGAATATTTGTAAGTTCCAAAACTCCACACTTAGAAACTTTTCTGCTGATAACCACACAATGGATTCCTATGGAAGGAAATACAAGTTACTGGATTCCTATGGAAGGAAATACAAGTTACTGGTAAGTACGCTTCGAATTACTTTTTAGGGTCAGTGCTGGGCTAAAAGATGCTGCACTGGGTTCTCTCCTGATAACAGGTGAGTAAAACGGAATTCGTAGTTCAGCTGATTTTAGAGGAATATTTGTAAATTCCAAAACTCCACACTTAGAAAAATTTCCAAGTGAAACCAGTCGATGTTAGCCTATGGAAGGAAATACAAGTTACTGGTAAGTACGGTTAGAATTACTTTCAGGATAAGTACTGGCCTTAAAGATTCAGCACTGAGGTCTCTCTTGATAACAGGTGAGTAAATCGGAATTCGTAGTTCAGCTGATTTTAGAGAAATATTTGTAAGTTCCAAAACTCCACACTTAGAAACTTTTCTGCTGAAAACCACACAACGGATTCCTATGGAAGGAAATACAAGTTACTGTTATGTACACTTAGAATTAGTTTTCAGGGTGAGTGCTGGGCTAAAAAATGCAGCACTGGGTTCCCTCCTGATAACAGGTGAGTAAATTGGAATTCGTAGTTCTGCTGATTTGAGAGGAATATTTGTAAGTTACAAAACTCCACACTTAGAAACTTTTCTGCTGAAAACCATACAATGGATTCCTATGGAAGGAAATACAAGTTACTGGTAAGAACGCTTAGAATTACTTTTCAGGGTCAGTGCTGGGCTAAAAGATGCAGCACTGGGTTCTCTCCTGATAGCAGGAGAGTAAATCGGAATTCTTAGTTCGGCTGATTTTAGAGGAATATTTTAAAGTTCCAAAACTCCAAACTTAGATGAATTTCCAAGTGAAACCAGTCAATGTTAGCCTATGGAAGGAAATACAAGTTACTGGTAAGTACGCTTAGAATTACTTTTCAGGGTCAGTGCTGGGCTAAAAGATGCAGCACTGGGTTCTCTCCTGATAAAAGGTGAGTAAATTGGAATTCGTAGTTCGGCTGATTTTAGAGGAATATTTGTAAGTTCCAAAACTCCACACTTAGATACTTTTCTGCTGAAAATCCACACAATGGAATCCTATGGAAGGAAATACAAGTTACTGGTAAGTACGCTTAGAATTACTTTTCAGGGTCAGTGCTGGGCTAAAAGATGCAGCACTGGGTTCTCTCCTGATAACAGGAGAGTAAATCGGAATTCGTAGTTCGGCTAATTTGAGAGGAATATTTTAAAGCTCCAAAACTCCACACTTAGAAGAATTTCCAAGTGAAACCAGTCGATGTTAGCCTATGGAAGGAAGTAGAAGTTACTGGTAAGTACGGTTAGAATTACTTTTCAGAATAAGTACTGGCCTTAAAGATTCAGCACTGAGGTATCTCTTGATAACAGGTGAGTAAATCGGAATTCGTAGTTCGGCTGATTTTAGAGGAATATTTGTAAGTTACAAAACTCCACACTTAGAAACTTTTCTGCTGAAAACCACACAATGGATTCCTCTGGAAGGAAATACAAGTTACTGGTAAGTACGCTTAGAATTACTTTTCAGGGTCAGTGCTGGGCTAAAAGATGTAGCACTGGGATCTCTCCTGATAACAGGTGAGTAAATAGGAATTCGTAGTTTGGCTGATTTTAGAGGAATATTTGTAAGTTCCAAACCTCCACATTTAGAAACTTTTCTGCTGAAAACCACACAATGTATTACTATGGAAGGAAATACAAGTTACTGGTAAGTACGCTTAGAATTACTTTTCAGGGTCAGTGCTGGGCTAAAAGATGCAGCACTGGGATCTCTCCTGATAACAGGTGAGTAAATCGGAATTCGTAGTTCGGCTGATTTTAGAGGAATATTTGTAAGTTCCAAAACTCCACACGTAGATACTTTTCTGCTGAAAACCTCACAATGGATTCCTATGGAAGGAAATACAAGTTACTGGTAAGTACGCTTAGAATTACTTTTCAGGGTCAGTGCTGGGCTAAAAGATGCAGCACTGGGTTCTCTCCTGATAACAGGTGAGTAAATCGGATTTCGTAGTTCGGCTGACTTTAGAGGAATATTTGTAAGTTCCAAAACTCCACACTTAGAAACTTTTCTGCTGAAACCCACACAATGGATTCCTTTAGAAGGAAATACAAGTTACTGGTAAGTACGCTTAGAATTACTTTTCAGGGTCAGTTATGGGCTAAAAGATGCAGCACTGGGTTCTCTCCTGCTAACAGGAGAGTACATCGGAATTCGTAGTTCGGCTGATTTTAGAGGAATATTTTAAAGTTCCAAAACTCCACACTTAGAAGAATTTCCAAGTGAAACCAGTCAATGTTAGCCTATGGAAGGAAATACATATTACTGGTAAGTGCGCTTAGAATTACTTTTCAGGGTCAGTGCTGGGCTTAAAGATTCAGCACTGAGGTCTCTCCTGAAAACAGGTGAGTAAATCGGAATTAGTAGTTCGGCTGATTTTAGAGGAATATTTGTAAGTTCCAAAACTCCACAATTAGAAGAATTTCCAAGTGAAACCAGTCAATGTTAGCCTATGGAAGGAAATACAAGTTACTGGTAAGTACGGTTAGAATTACTTTTCAGGATCAGTATTGGCCTTAAAGATTCAGCACTGAGGTCTCTCCTGATAACAGGTGAGTAAATCGGAATTCGTAGTTCGGCTGATTTTAGAGGAATATTTGTAGTTCCAAAACTCCACACTTAGAAACTTTTCTGCTGAAAACCACACTATGGATTCCTATGGAAGGAAATACAAGTTACTGGTAAGTACGCTTAGAATTACTTTTCAGGGTCAGTGCTGGGCTAAAAGATGCAGCACTGGGTTCTCTCCTGATAACAGGTGAGTAAATCGGAATTCGTAGTTCGGCTGATTTTAGAGGAATATTTGTAAGTTCCAAAACTCCACACTTAGAAGAATTTCCAAGTGAAACCAGTTGATGTTAGCCTATGGAAGGAAATAGAAGTTACTGGTAAGTACGGTTAGAATTACTTTTCAGGATAAGTACTGGCCTTAAAGATTCAGCACTGAGGTCTCTCTTGATAACAGGTGAGTAAATCGGAATTCGTAGTTTGGCTGATTTTAGAGAAATATTTGCAAGTTCCAAAACTCCACACATAGAAACTTTTCTGCTGAAAACCACACATTGGATTCCTATGGAAGGAAATACAAGGTACTGGTAAGTACACTTAGAATTACTTTTCAGGGTGAGTGCTGGGCTAAAAGAGGCAGCACTGGGTTCTCTCCTAATAACAGGTGAGTAAATTGGAATTCGTGGTTCGGCTGATTTTAGAGGAATATTTGTAAGTTACAAAACTCCACACTTAGAAACTTTTCTGCTGAAAACCAGACAATGAATACCTTTGGAAGGAAATACAAGTTACTGGTAAGTACGCTTAGAATTACTTTTCAGGGTCAGTGCTGGGCTAAAAGATGCAGCACTAGGTTCTCTCCTGATAACAGGTGAGTAAATCAGAATTCGTAGTTCAGCTGATTTTAGAGGAATATTTGTAAGTTCCAAAAGTCCACACTTAGATACTTTTCTGCTGAAAATCCACTCAATGGATTCCTATGGAAGGAAATACAAGTTACTGGTAAGTACGCTTAGAATTACTTTTCAGGGTCAGTGCTGGGCTAAAAGATGCAGCACTGGGTTCTCTCCTGATAACAGGAGAGTAAATCGGAATTCGTAGTTCGGCTGTTTTGAGAGGAATGTTTTAAAGCTCCAAAACTCCACACTTAGAAGAATTTCCAAGTGAAACCAGTCGATGTTAGCCTATGGAAGGAAATAGAAGTTACTGGTAAGTACGGTTAGAATTACTTTTCAGGATAAGTACTGGCCTTAAAGATTCAGCACTGAGGTCTCTCTTGATATCAGGTGAGTAAATCGGAATTCGTAGTTTGGCTGATTTTAGAGAAATATTTGTAAGTTCCAAAACTCCACACATAGAAACTTTTCTGCTGAAAACCACACAATGGATTCCTATGGAAGGAAATACAAGGTACTGGTAAGTACACTTAGAATTACTTTTCAGGGTGAGTGCTGGGCTAAATGAGGCAGCACTGGGTTCTCTCCTGATAACAGGTGAGTAAATTGGAATTCATAGTTCGGCTGATTTTAGAGGAATATTTGTAAGTTACAAAACTCCACACTTAGATACTTTTCTGCTGAAAACCACACAATGGATTCCTATGGAAGGAAATACAAGTTACTGGTAAGTACGCTTAGAATTACTTTTCAGGGTCAGTGCTGGGCTAAAAGATGTAGCACTGGGTTCTCTCCTGATAACAGGTGAGTAAATCGGAATTCGTAGTTCGGCTGATTTTAGAGGAATATTTGTAAGTTCCAAAACTCCACACTTAGATACTTTTCTGCTGAAAACCACACAATGGATTCCTATGGAAGGAAATACAAGTTACTGGTAAGTACACTTAGAATTACTTTTCAGGGTTAGTGCTGGGCTAAAAGATGCAGCACTAGGATCTCTCCTGATAACAGGTGAGTAAATCGGAAGTTGTAGTTCGGCTGATTTTAGAGGAATATTTGTAAGTTCCAAAACTCCACACTTAGATACTTTTCTGCTGAAAACCACTAAATGGATTCCTATGGAAGGAAATACAAGTTACTGGTAAGTACGCTTAGAATTACTTTTCAGGGTCAGTGCTGGGCAAAAAGATGCAGCACTGGGTTCTCTCCTGATAACAGGTGAGTAAATCGGAATTCGTAGTTCGGCTGATTTTAGAGGAATATTTGTAAGTTCCAAAACTCCACACTTAGATACTTTTCTGCTGAAAACCACACAATGGATTCCTATGGAAGGAAATACAAGTTACTGGTAAGTACGCTTAGAATTACTTTTCAGGGTCAGTGCTGGGCTAAAAGATGTAGCACTGGGTTCTCTCCTGATAACAGGTGAGTAAATCGGAATTCGTAGTTCGGCTGATTTTAGAGGAATATTTGTAAGTTCCAAAACTCCACACTTAGATACTTTTCTGCTGAAAACCACAGAATGGATTCCTATGGAAGGAAATACAAGTTACTGGTAAGTATGCTTAGAATTACTTTTCAGGGTCTTTGCTGGGTTAAAAGATGCAGCACTGGGTTCTCTCCTGATAACAGGAGAGTAAATCGGAATTCTTAGTTCGGCTGATTTTAGAGGAATATTTTAAAGTTCCAAAACTCCAAACTTAGATGAATTTCCAAGTAAAACCAGTCAATGTTAGCCTATGGAAGGAAATACAAGTTACTGGTAAGTACGCTTAGAATTACTTTTCAGGGTCAGTGCTGGGCTAAAAGATGCAGCACTGGGTTCTCTCCTGATAACAGGAGAGTAAATCGGAATTCGAAGTTCGGCTGATTTGAGAGGAATATTTTAAAGCTCCAAAACTCCACATTTAGAAGAATTTCCAAGTGAAACCAATCGATGTTAGCCTATGGAAGCAAATAGAAGTTACTGGTAAGTACGGTTAGAATTACTTTTCAGGATAAGTACTGGCCTTAAAGATTCAGCACTGAGGTCTCTCTTGATAACAGGTGAGTAAATCGGAATTCGTAGTTCGGCTGATTTTAGAGGAATATTTGTAAGTTACAAAACTCCTCACTTAGAAACTTTTCTGCTGAAAACCATACAATGGATTCCTCAAGTTACTGGTAAGTACGCTTAGAATTACTTTTCAGGGTCAGTGCTGGGCTAAAAGATGCAGCACTGGGGTCTCTCCTGATAACAGGTGAGTAAATCGGAATTCGTAGTTCGGCTGATTTTAGAGGAATATTTGTAAGTTCCAAAAGTCCACACTTAGATACTTTTCTGCTGAAAACCACACAATGGATTCCTATGGAAGGAAATACAAGTTGCTGGTAAGTACGCTTAGAATTACTTTTCAGGGTCAATGCTGGGCTAAAAGATGTAGCACTGGGATCTTTCCTGATAACAGGTGAGTAAATAGGAATTCGTAGTTTGGCTGATTTTAGAGGAATATTTGTAAGTTCCAAAACTCCACATTTAGAAACTTTTCAGCTGAAAACAACACAATGGATTCCTATGGAAGGAAATACAAGTTACTGGTAAGTACGCTTAGAATTGCTTTTCAGGGTCAGTGCTGGGCTAAAAGATGCAGCACTGGGTTCTCTCCTGATAACAGGTGAGTGAATCGGAATTCGTAGTTCGGCTGATTTTAGAGGAATATTTGTAAGTTCCAAAACTCCACACTTAGATACTTTTCTGCTGAAAATCCACTCAATGGATTCCTATGGAAGGAAATACAAGTTACTGGTAAGTACTCTTAGAATTACTTTTCAGGGTCAGTGCTGGGCTAAAAGATGCAGCACTGGGTTCTCTCCTGATAACAGGAGAGTAAATCGGAATTCGTAGTTCGGCTGTTTTGAGAGGAATATTTTAAAGCTCCAAAACACCACACTTAGAAGAATTTCCAAGTGAAACCAGTCGATGTTAGCCTATGGAAGGAAATAGAAGTTACTGGTAAGTACGGTTAGAATTACTTTTCAGGATAAGTACTGGCCTTAAAGAATCAGCACTGAGGTCTCTCTTGATAACAGGTGAGTAAATCGGAATTCGTAGTTCGGCTGATTTTAGAGGAATATTTGTAAGTTACACAACTCCACACTTAGAAACTTTTCTGCTGAAACCCAGACAATGAATTCCTATGGAAGGAAATACAAGTTACTGGTAAGTACGCTTAGAATTACTTTTCAGGGTCAGTGCTGGGCTAAAAGATGCAGCACTGGGGTCTCTCCTGATAAAAGGTGAGTAAATCGGATTTCGTAGTTCGGCTGATTTTAGAGGAATATTTGTAAGTTCCAAAACTCCACACTTAGATACTTTTCTACTGGCAACCACACAATGGATTCCTATGGAAGGAAATACAAGTTACTGGTAAGTACGTTTAGAATTACTTTTCAGGGTCAGTGCTGGGCTAAAAGATGTAGCACTGGGATCTCTCCTGATAACAGGTGAGTAAATAGGAATTCGTAGTTTGGCTGATTTTAGAGGAATATTTGTAAGTTCCAAAACTCCACTCTTAGAAACTTTTCGGCTGAAAACCACACAATGGATTCCTATGGAAGGAAATACAAGTTACTGGTAAGTACACTTAGAATTACTTTTCAGGGTCAGTGCTGGGCTAAAAGATGCAGCACTAGGATCTTTCCTGATAGGTGAATGAATCGGAATTTGTAGTTCGGCTGATTTTAGAGGAATATTTGTAAGTTCCAAAACTCCACACTTTGATACTTTTCGGCTGAAAACCACACAATGGATTTCTATGGAAGGAAATACAAGTTACTGGTAAGTACGCTTCGAATTACTTTTCAGGGTCAGTGCTGGGCTAAAAGATGCAGCACTGGGTTCTCTCCTGATAACAGGTGAGTAAATCGGAATTAGTAGTTCGGCTGATTTTAGAGGAATATTTGTAAGTTCCAAAACTCCACACTTAGATACTTTTCTGCTGAAAACCACACAATGGATTCCTATGGAAGGAAATACAAGTTACTGGTAAGTACGCTTAGAATTACTTTTCAGGGTCAGTGCTGGGCTAAAACATGCAGCGCTGGGTTCTCTCCTGATAACAGGTGAGTAAATCGGAATTCGTAGTTCAGCTGATTTTAGAGGAATATTTGTAAGTTCCAAAACTCCACACTTAGATACTTTTCTGCTGAAAACCACACAATGGATTCCTATGGAAGGAAATACAAGTTACTGGTAAGTACGCTTAGAATTACTTTTCAGGGTCAGTGCTGGGCTAAAAGATGCAGCACTGGGTTCTCTCCTGATAACAGGAGAGTAAATCGGAATTCGTAGTTCGGCTGATTTGAGAGGAATATTTTTAAGCTCCAAAACTCCACATTTAGAAGAATTTCCAAGTGAAACCAGTTCATGTTAGCCTATGGAAGGAAATACAATTTACTGGTAAGTACGCTTAGAATTACTTTTCAGGGTCAGTGCTGGGCTAAAAGATGCAGCACTGGGTTCTCTCCTGATAACAGGAGAGTAAATCGGAATTCGTAGTTCGGCTGATTTTAGAGGAATATTTGTAAGTTCCAAAACTCCACACTTAGATACTTTTCTGCTGAAAACCACACAATGGATTCCTATGGAAGGAAATACAAGTTACTGGTAAGTACGCTTAGAATTACTTTTCAGGGTCAGTGCTGGGCTAAAAGATGCAGCACTAGGTTCTCTCCTGATAACAGGTGAGTAAATCGGAATTCGTAGTTCGGCTGATTTTAGAGGAATATTTGTAAGTTCCAAAAGTCCACACTTAGATACTTTTCTGCTGAAAATCCACTCAATGGATTCCTATGGAAGGAAATACAAGTTACTGGTAAGTACGCTTAGAATTACTTTTCAGGGTCAGTGCTGGGCTAAAAGATGCAGCACTGGGTTCTCTCCTGATAACAGGAGAGTAAATCGGAATTCGTAGTTCGGCTGTTTTGAGAGGAATATTTTAAAGCTCCAAAACTCCACACTTAGAAGAATTTCCAAGTGAAACCAGTCGATGTTAGCCTATGGAAGGAAATAGAAGTTACTGGTAAGTACAGTTAGAATTACTTTTCAGGATAAGTACTGGCCTTAAAGATTCAGCACTGAGGTCTCTCTTGATAACAGGTGAGTAAATCGGAATTCGGAGTTTGCCTGATTTTAGAGAAATATTTGTAAGTTCCAAAACTCCACACATAGAAACTTTTCTGCTGAAAACCACACAATGGATTCCTATGGAAGGAAATACAAGGTACTGGTAAGTACACTTAGAATTACTTTTCAGGGTGACTGCTGGGCTAAATGAGGCAGCACTGGGTTATCTCCTGATAACAGGTGAGTAAATTGGAATTCGTAGTTCGGCTGATTTTAGAGGAATATTTGTAAGTTACAAAACTCCACACTTAGAAACTTTTCTGCTGAAAACCAGACAATGAATTCCTATGGAAGGAAATACAAGTTACTGGTAAGTACGCTTAGAATTACTTTTCAGGGTCAGTGCTGGGCTAAAAGATGCAGCACTGGGGTCTCTCCTGATAAAAGGTGAGTAAATCGGATTTCGTAGTTCGGCTGATTTTAGAGGAATATTTGTAAGTTCCAAAACTCCACACTTAGATACTTTTCTACTGAAAACCACACAATGGATTCCTATGTAAGGAAATACAAGTTACTGGTAAGTACGCTTAGAATTACTTTTCAGGGTCAGTGCTGGGCTAAAAGATGTAGCACTGGGATCTCTCCTGATAACAGGTGAGTAAATAGGAATTCGTAGTTTGGCTGATTTTAGAGGAATATTTGTGAGTTCCAAAACTCCACTCTTAGAAACTTTTCGGCTGAAAACCACACAATGGATTCCTATGGAAGGAAATACAAGTTACTGGTAAGTATGCTTAGAATTACTTGTCAGGGTCAGTGCTGGGCTAAAAGATGCAGCACTGGGTTCTCTCCTTATAACAGGAGAGTAAATCGGAATTCGAAGTTCGGCTGATTTGAGAGGAATATTTTAAAGCTCCAAAACTCCACATTTAGAAGAATTTCCAAGTGAAACCAGTCGATCTTAGCCTATGGAAGCAAATAGAAGTTACTGGTAAGTACGGTTAGAATTACTTTTCAGGATAAGTACTGGCCTTAAAGATTCAGCACTGAGGTCTCTCTTGATAACAGGTGAGTAAATGGGAATTCGTAGTTCGGCTGATTTTAGAGGAATATTTGTAAGTTACAAAACTCCTCACTTAGAAACTTTTCTGCTGAAAACCATACAATGGATTCCTCAAGTTACTGGTAAGTACGCTTAGAATTACTTTTCAGGGTCAGTGCTGGGCTAAAAGATGCAGCACTGGGATCTCTCTTGATAACAGGTGAGTACATCGGAATTCGTAGTTCAGCTGATTTTAGAGGAATATTTGTAAGTTCCAAAACTCCACACTTAGAAGAATTTCCCAGTGAAACCAGTCAATGTTAGCCTATGGAAGGAAATTCAAGTTACTGGTAAGTACGGTTAGAATTGCTTTTCAGGATCAGTACTGGCCTTAAAGATTCAGGACTGAGGTCTCTCCTGATAACAGGTGAGTAAATCGGAATTCGTAGTTCGGATGACTTTAGAGGAATATTTGTAAGTTCCAAAAGTCCACACTTAGATACTTCTCTGCTGAAAACCACACAATGGATTCCTATGGAAGGAAATACAAGTTACTGGTAAGTATGCTTAGAATTACTTTTCAGGGTCAGTGCTGGGCTAAAAGATGCAGCACTGAGTTCTCTCCTGATAACATGTGAGTAAATCGGAATTCGTAGTCTGGCTGATTTTAGAGGAATATTTTAAAGTTCCAAAACTCCACACTTAGAAGAATTTCCAAGTGAAACCAGTCAATGTAAGCCTATGGAAGGAAATACAAGCTACTGGTAAGTAGGGTTAGAATTACTTTTCAGGATCAGTACTGGTCTTAAAGCTTCAGCACTAAGGTCTCTCCTGATAAGTTTTAAGTAAATCGGAATTCGTAGTTCGGCTGATTTTAGAGGAATATTTTAGAGTTCCAAACCTCCACACTGAGAAGAATTTCCAAGTGAAACCAGTCAATGTTAGCCTATGGAAGGAAATTCAAGTTACTTGTAAGTACGGTTAGAATTACTTTTCAGGATCAGTACTGGCCTTAAAGATTCAGCACTGAGGTCTCTCCTGATAACAGGTGAGTAAATCTAAATTCGTAGTACGGCTGATTTTAGAGGAATATTTGTAAGTTCCAAAACTCCACACTTAGAAACTTTTCTGCTGAAAACCACACAATGGATTCCTATTGAAGGAAATACAAGTTACTGGTAAGTACGCTTAGAATTACTTTTCAGGGTCAGTGCTGGGCTAAAAGATGCAGTACTGAGTTCTCTCCTGATGACATGTAGGTAAATCGGAATTCGTAGTCTGGCTGATTTTAGAGGAATATTTTAAAGTTCCAAAACTCCACACTTAGAAGAATTTCCAAGTGAAACCAGTCAATGTAAGCCTATGGAAGGAAATACAAGTTACTGGTAAGTAGGGTTAGAATTACTTTTCAGGATCAGTACTGGTCTTAAAGCTTCAGCACTGAGGTCTCTCCTGATAAGTTTTGAGTTAATCGGAATTCGTAGTTCGGCTGATTTTAGAGGAATATTTTAGAGTTCCAAACCTCCACACTGAGAAGAATTTCCGAGTGAAACCAGTAAATTTTAGCCTGTGGAAGGAAATTCAAGTTACTGGTAAGTACGGTTAGAATTACTTTTCAGGATCAGTACTGGCCTTAAAGAATCAGCACTGAGGTCTCTCCTGATAACAGGTGAGTAAATCGAAATTCGTAGTTCGGCTGATTTTAGAGGAATATTTGTAAGTTCCAAAACTCCACACTTAGAAACTTTTCTGCTGAAAACCACACAATGGATTTCTATGGAAGGAAATACAAGCTACTGGTAAGTACGCTTAGAATTACTTTTCAGGGTCAGTGCGGGGCTAAAAGATGCAGCACTGGGTTCTCTACTGAGAACAGGAGAGTAAATCGGAATTCAGAATTCGGCTGATTTTAGAGGAATATTTGTAAGTTCCAAAACTCCACACTTAGAAACTTTTCTGCTGAAAACCACACAATGGATTCCTATGGAAGGAAATACAAGTTATTGGTAAGTACACTTAGAATTACTTTTCAGGGTCAGTGCTGGGCTAAAAGATGCAGCACTGAGTTCTCTCCTGATGACATATGAGTAAATCGGAATTCGTAGTTTGGCTTATTTTAGAGGAATATTTGTAAGTACCAAAACTCCATATTTTCATACTTTTCTGCTGAAAACCACACAATGGATTCCTATGGAAGGATATACAAGTTACTGGTAAGTACGCTTAGAATTAATTTTCAGGGTCAGTGCTGGGCTAAAATATGCAGCACTGTGTTCTCTCTTGATAACAGGTTACTAAATCAGAATTCGTAGTTTGGCTGATTTTAGAGGAATATTTGTAAGTTCCAAAACTCCACACTTAGAAACTTCTCTGCTGAAAACCACACAATGGATTCCTATGGAAGGAAATACAAGTTACTGGTAAGTACGCTTAGAATTAGTTTTCAGGGTCAGTGCTGGGCTAAAAGATGCAGCACTGGGATCTCTCCTGATAACAGGTGAGTAAATTGAAATTCGTAGTTCGGCTGATTTTAGAGGAATATTTGTAAGTTCCAAAACTCCACACTTAGAAACTTTTCTGCTGAAAAACACAAAACGGATTCCTATGGAAGGAAATACAAGCTACTGGTAAGTACGCTTAGAATTACTTTTCAGGGTCAGTGCGGGGCTAAAAGATGCAGCACTGGGTTCTCTACTGAGAACAGGAGAGTAAATCGGAATTCAGAATTCGGCTGATTTTAGAGGAATATTTGTAAGTTCCAAAACTCCACACTTAGAAACTTTTCTGCTGAAAACCACACAATGGATTCCTATGGAAGGAAATACAAGTTATTGGTAAGTACACTTAGAATTACTTTTCAGGGTCAGTGCTGGGCTAAAAGATGCAGCACTGAGTTCTCTCCTAATTACATATGAGTAAATCGGAATTCGTAGTTTGGCTTATTTTAGAGGAATATTTGTAAGTACCAAAACTCCATATTTTCATACTTTTCTGCTGAAAACCACACAATGGATTCCTATGGAAGGATATACAAGTTACTGGTAAGTACGCTTAGAATTAATTTTCAGGGTCAGTGCTGGGCTAAAATATGCAGCACTGTGTTCTCTCTTGATAACAGATTACTAAATCAGAATTCGTAGTTTGGCTGATTTTAGAGGAATATTTGTAAGTTCCAAAACTCCACACTTAGAAACTTCTCTGCTGAAAACCACACAATGGATTCCTATGGAAGGAAATACAAGTTACTGGTAAGTACGCTTAGAATTAGTTTTCAGGGTCAGTGCTGGGCTAAAAGATGCAGCACTGGGATCTCTCCTGATAACAGGTGAGTAAATTGAAATTCGTAGTTCGGCTGATTTTAGAGGAATAGTTGTAAGTTCCAAAACTCCACACTTAGAAACTTTTCTGCTGAAAAACACAAAACGGATTCCTATGGAAGGAAATACAAGCTACTGGTAAGTACGCTTAGAATTACTTTTCAGGGTCAGTGCGGGGCTAAAAGATGCAGCACTGGGTTCTCTACTGAGAACAGGAGAGTAAATCGGAATTCAGAATTCGGCTGATTTTAGAGGAATATTTGTAAGTTCCAAAACTCCACACTTAGAAACTTTTCTGCTGAAAACCACACAATGGATTCCTATGGAAGGAAATACAAGTTATTGGTAAGTACACTTAGAATTACTTTTCAGGGTCAGTGCTGGGCTAAAAGATGCAGCACTGAGTTCTCTCCTGATGACATATGAGTAAATCGGAATTCGTAGTTTGGCTTATTTTAGAGGAATATTTGTAAGTACCAAAACTCCATATTTTCATACTTTTCTGCTGAAAACCACACAATGGATTCCTATGGAAGGATATACAAGTTACTGGTAAGTACGCTTAGAATTAATTTTCAGGGTCAGTGCTGGGCTAAAATATGCAGCACTGTGTTCTCTCTTGATAACAGGTTACTAAATCAGAATTCGTAGTTTGGCTGATTTTAGAGGAATATTTGTAAGTTCCAAAACTCCACACTTAGAAACTTCTCTGCTGAAAACCACACAATGAATTCCTATGGAAGGAAATACAAGTTACTGGTAAGTACGCTTAGAATTAGTTTTCAGGGTCAGTGCTGGGCTAAAAGATGCAGCACTGGGATCTCTCCTGATAACAGGTGAGTAAATTGAAATTCGTAGTTCGGCTGATTTTAGAGGAATATTTGTAAGTTCCAAAACTCCACACTTAGAAACTTTTCTGCTGAAAACCACACAATGGATTCCTATGGAAGGAAATACAAGTTATTGGTAAGTACACTTAGAATTACTTTTCAGGGTCAGTGCTGGGCTAAAAGATGCAGCACTGAGTTCTCTCCTGATGACATATGAGTAAATCGGAATTCGTAGTTTGGCTTATTTTAGAGGAATATTTGTAAGTACCAAAACTCCATATTCATACTTTTCTGCTGAAAACCACACAATGGATTCCTATGGAAGGATATACAAGTTACTGGTAAGTACGCTTAGAATTAATTTTCAGGGTCAGTGCTGGGCTAAAATATGCAGCACTGTGTTCTCTCTTGATAACAGGTTACTAAATCAGAATTCGTAGTTTGGCTGATTTTAGAGGAATATTTGTAAGTTCCAAAACTCCACACTTAGAAACTTCTCTGCTGAAAACCACACAACGGATTCCTATGGAAGGAAATACAAGCTACTGGTAAGTATGCTTAGAATTAATTTTCAGGGCCAGTGCGGGGCTAAAAAATGCAGCACTGGGTTTTCTACTGATAACAGGAGAGTAAATCGTAATTCGTAATTCGGCTGATTTTAGAGGAATATTTGTAAGTTCCAAAACTCCACACTTAGAAACTTTTCTGCTGAAAACCACACAATGGATTCCTATGGAAGGAAATACAAGTTACTGGTAAGTACGCTTAGAATTACTTTTCAGGGTCAGTGCTGGGCTAAAAGATGCAGCACTGGGTTCTCTCCTGATAACAGGTGAGTAAATCGGAATTCGTAGTTCGGCAGATTTTAGAGGAATATTTGTAAGTTCCAAAACTCCACACTTAGAAACTTTTCTTCCGAAAACCATACAATGGATTCCTATGGAAGGAAATACAAGTTATTGGTAAGTACGCTTAGAATTACTTTTCAGGGTCAGTGCTGGGCTAAAAGATGTAGCACTGGGATCTCTACTGATAACAGGAGAGTAAATCGGAATTCGGAATTCGGCTGATTTTAGAGGAATATTTGTAAGTTCCAAAACTCCACACTTAGAAACTTTTCTGCTGAAAACCACACAATGGATTCCTATGGAAGGAAATACAAGTTATTGGTAAGTACACTTAGAATTACTTTTCAGGGTCAGTGCTGGGCTAAAAGATGCAGTACTGAGTTCTCTCCTGATGACATATGAGTAAATCGGAATTCGTAGTTTGTCTTACTTAAGAGGAATATTTGAAATTTCCAAAACTCCACACTTAGAAACTTTTCTGCTGAAAACCACACAATGGATTCCTATGGAAGGAAATACAAGTTACTGGTAAGTACGCTTAGAATTCATTTTTAGGGTCAGTGCTGGGTTAAAAGATGCAGCACTGAGTTCTCTCCTGATAACAGGTGAGTAAATCGGAATTCGTAGTTCGGCTGATTTTAGAGGAATATTTGTAAATTCCAAAACTCCACACTTAGAAACTTTTCTGCTGAAAACCACAAAATAGATTCCTATGGAAGGAAATACAAGTTACTGGTAAGTACGCTTAGAATTACTTTTCAGGGTCAGTGCTGGGCTAAAAGATGAAGCACTGGGTTCTCTCCTGATAACAGGTGAGTAAATCGGAATTCGTAGTTCGGCTGATTTTAGAGGAATATTTGTAAGTTCCAAAACTCCACATTTGTATACTTTTCTGCTGAAAACCATACAATGGATTCCTATAGAAGGAAATACAAGTTATTGGTATGTACGCTTAGAATTACTTTTCGGGGTCAGTGCTGTGCTAAAAGATGCAGCACTGGCTTCTCTCCTGATAACAGGAGAGTAAATCGGAATTCTTAGTTCGGCTGATTTTAGAGGTAATATTTTAAAGTTCCAAAACTCCAAACTTAGATGAATTTCCAAGTGAAACCAGTCAATGTTAGCCTATGGAAGGAAATACAAGTTACTGGTAAGTACGCTTAGAATTACTTTTCAGGGTCAGTGCTGGGCTAAAAGATGCAGCACTGGGTTCTCTCCTGATAAAAGGTGAGTAAATTGGAATTCGTAGTTCGGCTGATTTTAGAGGAATATTTGTAAGTTACAAAACTCCACACTTAGATTCTTTTCTGCTGAAAATCCACACAATGGATTCCTATGGAAGGAAATACACGTTACTGGTAAGTACGCTTAGAATTACTTTTCAGGGTCAGTGCTGGGCTAAAAGATGCAGCACTGGGTTCTCTCCTGATAACAGGAGAGTAAATCGGAATTCGTAGTTCGGCTAATTTGTGAGGAATATTTTAAAGCTCCAAAACTCCACACTTGGAAGAATTTCCAAGTAAAACCAGTCGATGTTAGCCTATGGAAGGAAGTAGAAGTTACTGGTAAGTACGGTTAGAATTACTTTTCAGAATAAGTACTGGCCTTAAAGATTCAGCACTGAGGTCTCTCTTGATAACAGGTGAGTAAATCGGAATTCGTAGTTCGGCTGATTTTAGAGGAATATTTGTAAGTTACAAAACTCCACACTTAGAAACTTTTCTGCTGAAAACCACACAATGGATTCCTATGGAAGGAAATACATGTTAATGGTAAGTACGCTTAGAATTACTTTTCAGGGTCAGTGCTGGGCTAAAAGATGTAGCACCGGCATCTCTCCTGATAACAGGTGAATAAATAGGAATTCGTAGTTTGGCTGATTTTAGAGGAATATTTGTAAGTTCCAAAACTCCACACTTAGATACTTTTCTGCTGAAAACCACACAATGGATTATTATCGAAGGAAAAACAAGTTACTGGTAAGTACGCTTTGAATTACTTTTCAGGGTCAGTGCTGGGCTAAAAGATGCAGCACTGGGTTCTCTCCTGATAACAGGTGAGTAAATCGGAATTCATAGTTCGGCTGACTTTAGAGGAATATTTGTAAGTTCCAAAACTCCACACTTAGAAACTTTTCTGCTGATAACCACACAATGGATTCCTATGGAAGGAAATACAAGTTACTGGATTCCTATGGAAGGAAATACAAGTTACTGGTAAGTACGCTTCGAATTACTTTTTAGGGTCAGTGCTGGGCTAAAAGATGCTGCACTGGGTTCTCTCCTGATAACAGGTGAGTAAAACGGAATTCGTAGTTCAGCTGATTTTAGAGGAATATTTGTAAGTTTCAAAACTCCACACTTTTATACTTTTCGGCTGAAAACCACACAATGGATTTCTATGGAAGGAAATAAAAGTTACTGGTAAGTACGCTTTGAATTACTTTTCAGGGTCAGTGCTGGGCTAAAAGATGCAGCACTGGGTTCTCTCCTGATAACAGGTGAGTAAATCAGAATTCGTAGTTCGGCTGATTTTAGAGGAATATTTGTAAGTTCCAAAACTCCACACTTAGATACTTGTCTGCTGAAAACCACACAATGGATTCCTATGGAAGGAAATACAAGTTACTGGTAAGTATGCTTAGAATTACTTTTCAGGGTCAGTGCTGGGTTAAAAGATGCAGCACTGGGTTCTCTCCTGATAACAGGAGAGTACATTGGAATTCTTAGTTCGGCTGATTTTAGAGGAATATTTTAAAGTTCCAAAACTCCAAACTCAGATGCATTTCCAAGTGAAACCAGTCAATGTTAGCCTATGGAAGGAAATACAAGATACTGGTAAGTATGCTTAGAATTACTTTTCAGGGTCAGTGCTGGGCTAAAAGATGCAGCACTGGGTTCTCTCCTGATAACAGGAGAGTAAATCGGAATTCGTAGTTCGGCTGATTTGAGAGGAATATTTTAAAGCTCCAAAACTCCACACTTAGAAGAATTTCCAAGTGAAACGAGTCGATGTTAGCCTATGGAAGGAAATAGAAGTTACTGGTAAGTACGGTTAGAATTACTTTTCAGGATAAGTACTGGCCTTAAAGATTCAGCACTGAGGTCTCTCTTGATAACAGGTGAGTAAATCGGAATTCGTAGTTCGGCTGATTTTAGAGGAATATTTGTAAGTTACAAAACTCCACACTTAGAAACTTTTCTGCTGAAAACCACACAATGGATTCCTAAGGAAGGAAATACAAGTTACTGGTAAGTACGCTTAGAATTACTTTTCAGGATCAGTATTGGCCTTAAAGTTTCAGCACTGAGGTCTCTCCTGATAACAGGTGAGTAAATCGGATTTCGTAGTTAGGCTGATTTTACAGGAATATTTGTAAGTTCCAAAACTCCACACTTAGAAACTTTTCTGCTGAAAACCACAAAATGGATTCCTATGGAAGGAAATACAAGTTACTGGTAAGTACGCTTAGAATTACTTTTCAGGGTCAGTGCTGGGCTAAAAGATGCAGCACTGGGTTCTCTCCTGATAACAGGAGAGTAAATCGGAATTCGTAGTTCGGCTGATTTTAGAGGAATATTTGTAAGTTCCAAAACTCCACACTTAGAAAAATTTCCAAGTGAAACCAGTCGATGTTAGCCTATGGAAGGAAATACAAGTTACTGGTAAGTACGGTTAGAATTACTTTTCAGGATAAGTACTGGCCTTAAAGATTCAGCACTGAGGTCTCTCTTGATAACAGGTGAGTAAATCGGAATTCGTAGTTCAGCTGATTTTAGAGGAATATTTGTAAGTTCCAAAACTCCACACTTTGATACTTTTCGGCTGAAAACCACACAATGGATTTCTATGGAAGGAAATAAAAGTTACTGGTAAGTACGCTTTGAATTACTTTTCAGGGTCAGTGCTGGGCTAAAAGATGCAGCACTGGGTTCTCTCCTGATAACAGGTGAGTAAATCGGAATTCGTAGTTCGGCTGATTTTAGAGGAATATTTGTAAGTTCCAAAACTCCACACTTAGATACTTGTCTGCTGAAAACCACACAATGGATTCCTATGGAAGGAAATACAAGTTACTGGTAAGTATGCTTAGAATTACTTTTCAGGGTCAGTGCTGGGTTAAAAGATGCAGCACTGGGTTCTCTCATGATAACAGGAGAGTACATTGGAATTCTTAGTTCGGCTGATTTTAGAGGAATATTTTAAAGTTCCAAAACTCCAAACTCAGATGCATTTCCAAGTGAAACCAGTCAATGTTAGCCTATGGAAGGAAATACAAGATACTGGTAAGTATGCTTAGAATTACTTTTCAGGGTCAGTGCTGGGCTAAAAGATGCAGCACTGGGTTCTCTCCTGATAACAGGAGAGTAAATCGGAATTCGTAGTTCGGCTGATTTGAGAGGAATATTTTAAAGCTCCAAAACTCCACACTTAGAAGAATTTCCAAGTGAAACGAGTCGATGTTAGCCTATGGAAGGAAATAGAAGTTACTGGTAAGTACGGTTAGAATTACTTTTCAGGATAAGTACTGGCCTTAAAGATTCAGCACTGAGGTCTCTCTTGATAACAGGTGAGTAAATCGGAATTCGTAGTTCGGCTGATTTTAGAGGAATATTTGTAAGTTACAAAACTCCACACTTAGAAACTTTTCTGCCGATAACCATACAATGGATTCCTCAAGTTACTGGTAAGTACGCTTAGAATTACTTTTCAGGGTCAGTGCTGGGCTAAAAGATGCAGCACTGGGGTCTCTCCTGATAACAGGTGAGTAAATCGGAATTCGTAGTTCGGCTGATTTTAGAGGAATATTTGTAAGTTCCAAAACTCCACACTTAGAAACTTTTCTGCTGAAAACCGCACAATGGATTCCTAAGGAAGGAAATACAAGTTACTGGTAAGTACGCTTAGAATTACTTTTCAGGATCAGTATTGGCCTTAAAGTTTCAGCACTGAGGTCTCTCCTGATAACAGGTGAGTAAATCGGATTTCGTAGTTAGGCTGATTTTACAGGAATATTTGTAAGTTCCAAAACTCCACACTTAGAAACTTTTCTGCTGAAAACCACAAAATGGATTACTATGGAAGGAAATACAAGTTACTGGTAAGTATGCTTAGAATTACTTTTCAGGGTCAGTGCTGGGCTAAAAGATGCAGCACTGGGGTCTCTCCTGATAACAGGTGAGTAAATCGGAATTCGTAGTTCGGCTGATTTTAGAGAAATATTTGTAAATTCCTAAACTCCACACTTAGATTCTTTTCTGCTGAAAACCACACAATGGATTCCTATTGAAGGAAATACAAGTTACTGGTAAGTACACTTAGAATTACTTTTCAGGGTCAGTGCTGGGCTAAAAGATGCAGCACTGGGTTCTCTCCTGATAGCAGGAGAGTAAATCGGAATTCTTAGTTCGGCTGATTTTAGAGGAATATTTTAAAGTTCCAAAACTCCAAACTTAGATGAATTTCCAAGTGAAACCAGTCAATGTTAGCCTATGGAAGGAAATACAAGTTACTGGTAAGTACGCTTAGAATTACTTTTCAGGGTCAGTGCTGGGCTAAAAGATGCAGCACTGGGTTCTCTCCTGATAAAAGGTGAGTAAATTGGAATTCGTAGTTCGGCTGATTTTAGAGGAATATTTGTAAGTTCCAAAACTCCACACTTAGATACTTTTCTGCTGAAAATCCACACAATGGAATCCTATGGAAGGAAATACAAGTTACTGGTAAGTACGCTTAGAATTACTTTTCAGGGTCAGTGCTGGGCTAAAAGATGCAGCACTGGGTTCTCTCCTGATAACAGGAGAGTAAATCGGAATTCGTAGTTCGGCTAATTTGAGAGGAATATTTTAAAGCTCCAAAACTCCACACTTAGAAGAATTTCCAAGTGAAACCAGTCGATGTTAGCCTATGGAAGGAAGTAGAAGTTACTGGTAAGTACGGTTAGAATTACTTTTCAGAATAAGTACTGGCCTTAAAGATTCAGCACTGAGGTATCTCTTGATAACAGGTGAGTAAATCGGAATTCGTAGTTCGGCTGATTTTAGAGGAATATTTGTAAGTTACAAAACTCCACACTTAGAAACGTTTCTGCTGAAAACCACACAATGGATTCCTATGGAAGGAAATACAAGTTACTGGTAAGTACGCTTAGAATTACTTTTCAGGGTCAGTGCTGGGCTAAAAGATGTAGCACTGGGATCTCTCCTGATAACAGGTGAGTAAATAGGAATTCGTAGTTTGGCTGATTTTAGAGGAATATTTGTAAGTTCCAAACCTCCACATTTAGAAACTTTTCAGCTGAAAACCACACAATGTATTACTATGGAAGGAAATACAAGTTACTGGTAAGTACGCTTCGAATTACTTTTCAGGGTCAGTGCTGGGCTAAAAGATGCAGCACTGGGTTCTCTCCTGATAACAGGTGAGTAAATCGGAATTCGTAGTTCGGCTGATTTTAGAGGAATATTTGTAAGTTCCAAAACTCCACACGTAGATACTTTTCTGCTGAAAACCTCACAATGGATTCCTATGGAAGGAAATACAAGTTACTGGTAAGTACGCTTAGAATTACTTTTCAGGGTCAGTGCTGGGCTAAAAGATGCAGCACTGGGTTCTCTCCTGATAACAGGTGAGTAAATCGGATTTCGTAGTTCGGCTGACTTTAGAGGAATATTTGTAAGTTCCAAAACTCCACACTTAGAAACTTTTCTGCTGAAACCCACACAATGGATTCCTTTAGAAGGAAATACAAGTTACTGGTAAGTACGCTTAGAATTACTTTTCAGGGTCAGTTATGGGCTAAAAGATGCAGCACTGGGTTCTCTCCTGCTAACAGGAGAGTAAATAGGAATTCGTAGTTCGGCTGATTTTAGAGGAATATTTTAAAGTTCCAAAACTCCACACTTAGAAGAATTTCCAAGTGAAACCAGTCAATGTTAGCCTATGGAAGGAAATACATATTACTGGTAAGTGCGCTTAGAATTACTTTTCAGGGTCAGTGCTGGGCTTAAAGATTCAGCACTGAGGTCTCTCCTGAAAACAGGTGAGTAAATCGGAATTAGTAGTTCGGCTGATTTTAGAGGAATATTTGTAAGTTCCAAAACTCCACAATTAGAAGAATTTCCAAGTGAAACCAGTCAATGTTAGCCTATGGAAGGAAATACAAGTTACTGGTAAGTACGGTTAGAATTACTTTTCAGGATCAGTATTGGCCTTAAAGATTCAGCACTGAGGTCTCTCCTGATAACAGGTGAGTAAATCGGAATTCGTAGTTCGGCTGATTTTAGAGGAATATTTGTAGTTCCAAAACTCCACACTTAGAAACTTTTCTGCTGAAAACCACACTATGGATTCCTATGGAAGGAAATACAAGTTACTGGTAAGTACGCTTAGAATTACTTTTCAGGGTCAGTGCTGGGCTAAAAGATGCAGCACTGGGTTCTCTCCTGATAACAGGTGAGTAAATCGGAATTCGTAGTTCGGCTGATTTTAGAGGAATATTTGTAAGTTCCAAAACTCCACACTTAGAAGAATTTCCAAGTGAAACCAGTTGATGTTAGCCTGTGGAAGGAAATAGAAGTTACTGGTAAGTACGGTTAGAATTACTTTTCAGGATAAGTACTGGCCTTAAAGATTCAGCACTGAGGTCTCTCTTGATAACAGGTGAGTAAATCGGAATTCGTAGTTTGGCTGATTTTAGAGAAATATTTGCAAGTTCCAAAACTCCACACATAGAAACTTTTCTGCTGAAAACCACACAATGGATTCCTATGGAAGGAAATACAGGGTACTGGTAAGTACACTTAGAATTACTTTTCAGGGTGAGTGCTGGGCTAAAAGAGGCAGCACTGGGTTCTCTCCTAATAACAGGTGAGTAAATTGGAATTCGTGGTTCGGCTGATTTTAGAGGAATATTTGTAAGTTACAAAACTCCACACTTAGAAACTTTTCTGCTGAAAACCAGACAATGAATACCTTTGGAAGGAAATACAAGTTACTGGTAAGTACGCTTAGAATTACTTTTCAGGGTCAGTGCTGGGCTAAAAGATGCAGCACTGGGGTCTCTCCTGATAAAAGGTGAGTAAATCGGATTTCGTAGTTCGGCTGATTTTAGAGGAATATTTGTAAGTTCCAAAACTCCTCACTTAGATACTTTTCTACTGAAAACCACACAATGGATTCCTATGGAAGGAAATACAAGTTACTGGTAAGTACGCTTAGAATTACTTTTCAGGGTCAGTGCTGGGCTAAAAGATGTAGCACTGGGATCTCTCCTGATAACAGGTGAGTAAATCAGAATTCGTAGTTTGGCTGATTTTAGAGGAATATTTGTAAGTTCCAAAACTCCACTCTTAGAAACTTTTCGGCTGAAAACCACACAATGGATTCCTATGGAAGGAAATACAAGTTACTGGTAAGTACACTTAGAATTACTTTTCAGGGTCAGTGCTGGGTTAAAAGATGCAGCACTGGGTTCTCTCCTGATAACAGGTGAGTAAATCGGAATTCGTAGTTCGGCTGATTTTAGAGGAATATTTGTAAGTTCCAAAACTCCACACTTAGATACTTTTCTGCTGAAAACCACACAATGGATTCCTATGGAAGGAAATACAAGTTACTGGTAAGTACACTTAGAATTACTTTTCAGGGTCAGTGCTGGGCTAAAAGATGCAGCACTAGGTTCTCTCCTGATAACAGGTGAGTAAATCAGAATTCGTAGTTCAGCTGATTTTAGAGGAATATTTGTAAGTTCCAAAAGTCCACACTTAGATACTTTTCTGCTGAAAATCCACTCAATGGATTCCTATGGAAGGAAATACAAGTTACTGGTAAGTACGCTTAGAATTACTTTTCAGGGTCAGTGCTGGGCTAAAAGATGCAGCACTGAGGTCTCTCCTGATAACAGGTGAGTAAATCTGAATTCGTAGTTCGGCTGATTTTAGAGGAATATTTTAAAGTTCCAAAACTCCACACTTAGAAGAATTTCCAAGTGAAACCAGTCAATGTAAGCCTATGGAAGGAAATACAAGCTACTGGTAAGTAGGGTTAGAATTACTTTTCAGGATCAGTACTGGTCTTAAAGCTTCAGCACTAAGGTCTCTCCTGATAAGTTTTGAGTAAATCGGAATTCGTAGTTTGGCTGATTTTAGAGGAATATTTTAGAGTTCCAAACCTCCACACTGAGAAGAATTTCCAAGTGAAACCAGTCAATGTTAGCCTATGGAAGGAAATTCAAGTTACTTGTAAGTACGGTTAGAATTACTTTTCAGGATCAGTACTGGCCTTAAAGATTCAGCACTGAGGTCTCTCCTGATAACAGGTGAGTAAATCTAAATTCGTAGTACGGCTGATTTTAGAGGAATATTTGTAAGTTCCAAAACTCCACACTTAGAAACTTTTCTGCTGAAAACCACACAATGGATTCCTATTAAAGGAAATACAAGTTACTGGTAAGTACGCTTAGAATTACTTTTCAGGGTCAGTGCTGGGCTAAAAGATGCAGCACTGAGTTCTCTCCTGATGACATGTAGGTAAATCGGAATTCGTAGTCTGGCTGATTTTAGAGGAATATTTTAAAGTTCCAAAACTCCACACTTAGAAGAATTTCCAAGTGAAACCAGTCAATGTAAGCCTATGGAAGGAAATACAAGTTACTGGTAAGTAGGGTTAGAATTACTTTTCAGGATCAGTACTGGTCTTAAAGCTTCAGCACTGAGGTCTCTCCTGATAAGTTTTGAGTTAATCGGAATTCGTAGTTCGGCTGATTTTAGAGGAATATTTTAGAGTTCCAAACCTCCACACTGAGAAGAATTTCCGAGTGAAACCAGTAAATTTTAGCCTATGGAAGGAAATTCAAGTTACTGGTAAGTACGGTTAGAATTACTTTTCAGGATCAGTACTGGCCTTAAAGATTCAGCACTGAGGTGTCTCCTGATAACAGGTGAGTAAATCGAAATTCGTAGTTCGGCTGATTTTAGAGGAATATTTGTAAGTTCCAAAACTCCACACTTAGAAACTTTTCTGCTGAAAACCACACAATGGATTTCTATGGAAGGAAATACAAGCTACTGGTAAGTACGCTTAGAATTACTTTTCAGGGTCAGTGCGGGGCTAAAAGATGCAGCACTGGGTTCTCTACTGAGAACAGGAGAGTAAATCGGAATTCAGAATTCCGCTGATTTTAGAGGAATATTTGTAAGTTCCAAAACTCCACACTTAGAAACGTTTCTGCTGAAAACCACACAATGGATTCCTATGGAAGGAAATACAAGTTATTGGTAAGTACACTTAGAATTACTTTTCAGGGTCAGTGCTGGGCTAAAAGATGCAGCACTGAGTTCTCTCCTGATGACATATGAGTAAATCGGAATTCGTAGTTTGGCTTATTTTAGAGGAATATTTGTAAGTACCAAAACTCCATATTTTCATACTTTTCTGCTGAAAACCACACAATGGATTCCTATGGAAGGACATACAAGTTACTGGTAAGTACGCTTAGAATTAATTTTCAGGGTCAGTGCTGGGCTAAAATATGCAGCACTGTGTTCTCTCTTGATAACAGGTTACTAAATCAGAATTCGTAGTTTGGCTGATTTTAGAGGAATATTTGTAAGTTCCAAAACTCCACACTTAGAAACTTCTCTGCTGAAAACCACACAATGGATTCCTATGGAAGGAAATACAAGTTACTGGTAAGTACGCTTAGAATTAGTTTTCAGGGTCAGTGCTGGGCTAAAAGATGCAGCACTGGGATCTCTCCTGATAACAGGTGAGTAAATTGAAATTCGTAGTTCGGCTGATTTTAGAGGAATATTTGTAAGTTCCAAAACTCCTCACTTAGAAACTTTTCTGCTGAAAACCACACAACGGATTCCTATGGAAGGAAATACAAGCTACTGGTAAGTATGCTTAGAATTAATTTTCAGGGCCAGTGCGGGGCTAAAAAATGCAGCACTGGGTTTTCTACTGATAACAGGAGAGTAAATCGTAATTCGGCTGATTTTAGAGGAATATTTGTAAGTTCCAAAACTCCACACTTAGAAACTTTTCTGCTGAAAACCACACAACGGACTCCTATGGAAGGAAATACAAGCTACTGGTAAGTATGCTTAGATTTAATTTTCAGGGCCAGTGCGGGGCTAAAAAATGCAGCACTGGGTTTTCTACTGATAACAGGAGAGTAAATCGTAATTCGTAATTCGGCTGATTTTAGAGGAATATTTGTAAGTTCCAAAACTCCACACTTAGAAACTTTTCTGCTGAAAACCACACAATGGATTTCTATGGAAGGAAATACAAGCTACTGGTAAGTACGCTTAGAATTACTTTTCAGGGTTAGTGCGGGGCTAAAAGATGCAGCACTGGGTTCTCTACTGAGAACAGGAGAGTAAATCGGAATTCAGAATTCGGCTGATTTTAGAGGAATATTTGTAAGTTCCAAAACTCCACACTTAGAAACTTTTCTGCTGAAAACCACACAATGGATTCCTATGGAAGGAAATACAAGTTATTGGTAAGTACACTTAGAATTACTATTCAGGGTCAGTGCTGGGCTAAAAGATGCAGCACTGAGTTCTCTCCTGATGACATATGAGTAAATCGGAATTCGTAGTTTGGCTTATTTTAGAGGAATATTTGTAAGTACCAAAACTCCATATTTTCATACTTTTCTGCTGAAAACCACACAATGGATTCCTATGGAAGGATATACAAGTTACTGGTAAGTACGCTTAGAATTAATTTTCAGGGTCAGTGCTGGGCTAAAATATGCAGCACTGTGTTCTCTCTTGATAACAGGTTACTAAATCAGAATTCGTAGTTTGGCTGATTTTAGAGGAATATTTGTAAGTTCCAAAACTCCACACTTAGAAACTTCTCTGCTGAAAACCACACAATGGATTCCTATGGAAGGAAATACAAGTTACTGGTAAGTACGCTTAGAATTAGTTTTCAGGGTCAGTGCTGGGCTAAAAGATGCAGCACTGGGATCTCTCCTGATAACAGGTGAGTAAATTGAAATTCGTAGTTCGGCTGATTTTAGAGGAATATTTGTAAGTTCCAAAACTCCACACTTAGAAACTTTTCTGCTGAAAACCACACAACGGATTCCTATGGAAGGAAATACAAGCTACTGGTAAGTATGCTTAGAATTAATTTTCAGGGCCAGTGCGGGGCTAAAAAATGCAGCACTGGGTTTTCTACTGATAACAGGAGAGTAAATCGTAATTCGTAATTCGGCTGATTTTAGAGGAATATTTGTAAGTTCCAAAACTCCACACTTAGAAACTTTTCTGCTGAAAACCACACAATGGATTTCTATGGAAGGAAATACAAGCTACTGGTAAGTACGCTTAGAATTACTTTTCAGGGTCAGTGCGGGGCTAAAAGATGCAAAACTGGGTTCTCTACTGAGAACAGGAGAGTAAATCGGAATTCAGAATTCGGCTGATTTTAGAGGAATATTTGTAAGTTCCAAAACTCCACACTTAGAAACTTTTCTGCTGAAAACCACACAATGGATTCCTATGGAAGGAAATACAAGTTATTGGTAAGTACACTTAGAATTACTTTTCAGGGTCAGTGGTGGGCTAAAAGATGCAGCACTGAGTTCTCTCCTGATGACATATGAGTAAATCGGAATTCGTAGTTTGGCTTATTTTAGAGGAATATTTGTAAGTACCAAAACTCCATATTTTCATACTTTTCTGCTGAAAACCACACAATGGATTCCTATGGAAGGATATACAAGTTACTGGTAAGTACGCTTAGAATTAATTTTCAGGGTCAGTGCTGGGCTAAAATATGCAGCACTGTGTTCTCTTTTGATAACAGGTTACTAAATCAGAATTCGTAGTTTGGCTGATTTTAGAGGAATATTTGTAAGTTCCAAAACTCCACACTTAGAAACTTCTCTGCTGAAAACCACACAATGGATTCCTATGGAAGGAAATACAAGTTACTGGTAAGTACGCTTAGAATTAGTTTTCAGGGTCAGTGCTGGGCTAAAAGATGCAGCACTGGGATCTCTCCTGATAACAGGTGAGTAAATTGAAATTCGTAGTTCGGCTGATTTTAGAGGAATATTTGTAAGTTCCAAAACTCCACACTTAGAAACTTTTCTGCTGAAAACCACACAACGGATTCCTATGGAAGGAAATACAAGCTACTGGTAAGTATGCTTAGAATTAATTTTCAGGGCCAGTGCGGGGCTAAAAAATGCAGCACTGGGTTTTCTACTGATAACAGGAGAGTAAATCGTAATTCGTAATTCGGCTGATTTTAGAGGAATATTTGTAAGTTCCAAAACTCCACACTTAGAAACTTTTCTGCTGAAAACCACACAATGGATTCCTATGGAAGGAAATACAAGTTACTGGTAAGTACGCTTAGAATTACTTTTCAGGGTCAGTGCTGGGCTAAAAGATGCAGCACTGGGTTCTCTCCTGATAACAGGTGAGTAAATCGGAATTCGTAGTTCGGCAGATTTTAGAGGAATATTTGTAAGTTCCAAAACTCCACACTTAGAAACTTTTCTTCCGAAAACCATACAATGGATTCCTATGGAAGGAAATACAAGTTATTGGTAAGTACGCTTAGAATTACTTTTCAGGGTCAGTGCTGGGCTTAAAGATGTAGCACTGGGATCTCTACTGATAACAGGAGAGTAAATCGGAATTCGGCTGATTTTAGAGGAATATTTGTAAGTTCCAAAACTCCACACTTAGAAACTTTTCTGCTGAAAACCACACAATGGATTCCTATGGAAGGAAATACAAGTTATTGGTAAGTACACTTAGAATTACTTTTCAGGGTCAGTGCTGGGCTAAAAGATGCAGTACTGAGTTCTCTCCTGATGACATATGAGTAAATCGGAATTCGTAGTTTGGCTTACTTAAGAGGAATATTTGTAATTTCCAAAACTCCACACTTAGAAACTTTTCTGCTGAAAACCACACAATGGATTCCTATGGAAGGAAATACAAGTTAATGGTAAGTACGCTTAGAATTAATATTCAGGGTCAGTGCTGGGCTAAAAGATGCAGCACTGTGTTCTCTCTTGATAACAGGTTACTAAATCAGAATTCGTAGTTTGGCTGATTTTAGAGGAATATATGTAAGTTCCAAAACTCCACACTTAGAAACTTCTCTGCTGAAAACCACACAATGGATTCTTATGGAAGGAAATACAAGTTACTGGTAAGTACGCTTAGAATTAGTTTTCAGGGTCAGTGCTGGGCTAAAAGATGCAGCACTGGGATCTCTCCTGATAACAGGTGAGTAAATCGGAATTCGTAGTTCGGCAGATTTTAGAGGAATATTTGTAAGTTCCAAAACTCCACACTTAGAAACTTTTCTTCCGAAAACCATACAATGGATTCCTATGGAAGGAAATACAAGTTATTGGTAAGTACGCTTAGAATTAATTTTTAGGGTCAGTGCTGGGTTAAAAGATGCAGCACTGAGTTCTCTCCTGATAACAGGTGAGTAAATCGGAATTCGTAGTTCGGCTGATTTTAGAGGAATATTTGTAAATTCCAAAACTCCACACTTAGAAACTTTTCTGCTGAAAACCACAAAATAGATTCCTATGGAAGGAAATACAAGTTACTGGTAAGTACGCTTAGAATTACTTTTCAGGGTCAGTGCTGGGCTAAAAGATGAAGCACTGGGTTCTCTCCTGATAACAGGTGAGTAAATCGGAATTCGTAGTTCGGCTGATTTTAGAGGAATATTTGTAAGTTCCAAAACTCCACATTTGTATACTTTTCTGCTGAAAACCATACAATGGATTCCTATAGAAGGAAATACAAGTTATTGGTATGTACGCTTAGAATTACTTTTCAGGGTCAGTGCTGGGCTAAAAGATGCAGCACTGGCTTCTCTCCTGATAACAGGAGAGTAAATCGGAATTCTTAGTTCGGCTGATTTTAGAGGTAATATTTTAAAGTTCCAAAACTCCAAACTTAGATGAATTTCCAAGTGAAACCAGTCAATGTTAGCCTATGGAAGGAAATACAAGTTACTGGTAAGTACGCTTAGAATTACTTTTCAGGGTCAGTGCTGGGCTAAAAGATGCAGCACTGGGTTCTCTCCTGATAAAAGGTGAGTAAATTGGAATTCGTAGTTCGGCTGATTTTAGAGGAATATTTGTAAGTTACAAAACTCCACACTTAGATTCTTTTCTGCTGAAAATCCACACAATGGATTCCTATGGAAGGAAATACACGTTACTGGTAAGTACGCTTAGAATTACTTTTCAGGGTCAGTGCTGGGCTAAAAGATGCAGCACTGGGTTCTCTCCTGATAACAGGAGAGTAAATTGGAATTCGTAGTTCGGCTAATTTGAGAGGAATATTTTAAAGCTCCAAAACTCCACACTTAGAAGAATTTCCAAGTAAAACCAGTCGATGTTAGCCTATGGAAGGAAGTAGAAGTTACTGGTAAGTACGGTTAGAATTACTTTTCAGAATAAGTACTGGCCTTAAAGATTCAGCACTGAGGTCTCTCTTGATAACAGGTGAGTAAATCGGAATTCGTAGTTCGGCTGATTTTAGAGGAATATTTGTAAGTTACAAAACTCCACACTTAGAAACTTTTCTGCTGAAAACCACACAATGGATTCCTATGGAAGGAAATACAAGTTACTGGTAAGTACGCTTAGAATTACTTTTCAGGGTCAGTGCTGGGCTAAAAGATGTAGCACCGGCATCTCTCCTGATAACAGGTGAGTAAATAGGAATTCGTAGTTTGGCTGATTTTAGAGGAATATTTGTAAGTTCCAAAAGTCCACACTTAGATACTTTTCTGCTAAAAACCACACAATGGATTCTTATGGAAGGAAATACAAGTTACTGGTAAGTACGCTTTGAATTACTTTTCAGGGTCAGTGCTGGGCTAAAAGATGCAGCACTGGGTTCTCTCCTGATAACAGCTGAGTAAATCGGAATTCGTAGTTCGGCTGACTTTAGAGGAATATTTGTAAGTTCCAAAACTCCACACTTAGAAACTTTTCTGCTGATAACCACACAATGGATTCCTATGGAAGGAAATACAAGTTACTGGATTCCTATGGAAGGAAATACAAGTTACTGGTAAGTACGCTTCGAATTACTTTTTAGGGTCAGTGCCGGGCTAAAAGATGCTGCACTGGGTTCTCTCCTGATAACAGGTGAGTAAAACGGAATTCGTAGTTCAGCTGATTTTAGAGGAATATTTTAAAGTTTCAAAACTCCACACTTAGAAGAATTTCCAAGTGAAACCAGTCAATGTTAGCCTATGGAAGGAAATACAAGTTACTGGTAAGTACGGTTAGATTTACTTTTCAGGATCAGTATTGGCCTTAAAGATTCAGCACTGAGGTCTCTCTATATAATAGGTGAGTAAATCGTAATTCGTAGTTCGGCTGATTTTAGAGGAATATTTTAAAGTTCCAAAACTCCACACTTAGATACTTTTCCGCTGAAAACCACTCAATGGATTCCCATGGAAGGAAATACAAGTTACTGATAAGTATGCTTAGAATTACTTTTCAGGGTCAGTGCTGGGCTAAAAGATGCAGCACTGGGTTCTCTCCTGATAACAGGAGAGTAAATCGGAATTCGTAGTTCGGCTGATTTTAGAGGAATATTTGTAAGTTCCAAAACTCCACACTTAGAAAAATTTCCAAGTGAAACCAGTCGATGTTAGCCTATGGAAGGAAATACAAGTTACTGGTAAGTACGGTTAGAATTACTTTTCAGGATAAGTACTGGCCTTAAAGATTCAGCACTGAGGTCTCTCCTGATAACAGGTGAGTAAATCGAAATTCGTAGTTCGGCTGATTTTAGAGGAATATTTGTAAGTTTCAAAACTCCACACTTTGATACTTTTCGGCTGAAAACCACACAATGGATTTCTATGGAAGGAAATAAAAGTTACTGGTAAGTACGCTTTGAATTACTTTTCAGGGTCAGTGCTGGGCTAAAAGATGCAGCACTGGGTTCTCTCCTGATAACAGGTGAGTAAATCGGAATTCGTAGTTCGGCTGATTTTAGAGGAATATTTGTAAGTTCCAAAACTCCACACTTAGATACTTGTCTGCTGAAAACCACACAATGGATTCCTATGGAAGGAAATACAAGTTACTGGTAAGTATGCTTAGAATTACTTTTCAGGGTCAGTGCTGGGTTAAAAGATGCAGCACTGGGTTCTCTCCTGATAACAGGAGAGTACATTGGAATTCTTAGTTCGGCTGATTTTAGAGGAATATTTTAAAGTTCCAAAACTCCAAACTCAGATGCATTTCCAAGTGAAACCAGTCAATGTTAGCCTATGGAAGGAAATACAAGATACTGGTAAGTATGCTTAGAATTACTTTTCAGGGTCAGTGCTGGGCTAAAAGATGCAGCACTGGGTTCTCTCCTGATAACAGGAGAGTAAATCGGAATTCGTAGTTCGGCTGATTTGAGAGGAATATTTTAAAGCTCCAAAACTCCACACTTAGAAGAATTTCCAAGTGAAACGAGTCGATGTTAGCCTATGGAAGGAAATAGAAGTTACTGGTAAGTACGGTTAGAATTACTTTTCAGGATAAGTACTGGCCTTAAAGATTCAGCACTGAGGTCTCTCTTGATAACAGGTGAGTAAATCGGAATTCGTAGTTCGGCTGATTTTAGAGGAATATTTGTAAGTTACAAAACTCCACACTTAGAAACTTTTCTGCCGATAACCATACAATGGATTCCTCAAGTTACTGGTAAGTACGCTTAGAATTACTTTTCAGGGTCAGTGCTGGGCTAAAAGATGCAGCACTGGGGTCTCTCCTGATAACAGGTGAGTAAATCGGAATTCGTAGTTCGGCTGATTTTAGAGGAATATTTGTAAGTTCCAAAACTCCACACTTAGAAACTTTTCTGCTGAAAACCACACAATGGATTCCTAAGGAAGGAAATACAAGTTACTGGTAAGTACGCTTAGAATTACTTTTCAGGATCAGTATTGGCCTTAAAGTTTCAGCACTGAGGTCTCTCCTGATAACAGGTGAGTAAATCGGATTTCGTAGTTAGGCTGATTTTACAGGAATATTTGTAAGTTCCAAAACTCCACACTTAGAAACTTTTCTGCTGAAAACCACAAAATGGATTACTATGGAAGGAAATACAAGTTACTGGTAAGTATGCTTAGAATTACTTTTCAGGGTCAGTGCTGGGCTAAAAGATGCAGCTCTGGGGTCTCTCCTGATAACTGGTGAGTAAATCGGAATTCGTAGTTCGGCTGATTTTAGAGAAATATTTGTAAATTCCAAAACTCCACACTTAGATTCTTTTCTGCTGAAAACCACACAATGGATTCCTATTGAAGGAAATACAAGTTACTGGTAAGTACACTTAGAATTACTTTTCAGGGTCAGTGCTGGGCTAAAAGATGCAGCACTGGGTTCTCTCCTGATAACAGGAGAGTAAATCGGAATTCTTAGTTCGGCTGATTTTAGAGGAATATTTTAAAGTTCCAAAACTCCAAACTTAGATGAATTTCCAAGTGAAACCAGTCAATGTTAGCCTATGGAAGGAAATACAAGTTACTGGTAAGTACGCTTAGAATTACTTTTCAGGGTCAGTGCTGGGCTAAAAGATGCAGCACTGGGTTCTCTCCTGATAAAAGGTGAGTAAATCGGAATTCGTAGTTCGGCTGATTTTAGAGGAATATTTGTAAGTTCCAAAACTCCACACTTAGATACTTTTCTGCTGAAAATTCACACAATGGATTCCTATGGAAGGAAATACAAGTTACTGGTAAGTA
Organism: Triturus cristatus; assembly: GCF_964204655.1. Classification (NCBI taxonomy): domain Eukaryota; kingdom Metazoa; phylum Chordata; class Amphibia; order Caudata; family Salamandridae; genus Triturus; species Triturus cristatus. The sequence continues at coordinate 348,756,074 of NC_140579.1, forward strand.
CGCTTAGAATTACTTTTCAGGGTCAGTGCTGGGCTAAAAGATGGAGCACTGGGTTCCCTCCTGATAACAGGAGAGTAAATCGGAATTCGTAGTTCGGCTAATTTGAGAGGAATATTTTAAAGCTCCAAAACTCCACACTTAGAATAATTTCCAAGTAAAACCAGTCGATGTTAGCCTATGGAAGGAAGTAGAAGTTACTGGTAAGAACGGTTAGAATTACTTTTCAGAATAAGTACTGGCCTTAAAGATTCAGCACTGAGGTCTCTCTTGATAACAGGTGAGTAAATCGGATTTCGTAGTTCGGCTGATTTTAGAGGAATATTTGTAAGTTACAAAACTCCACACTTAGAAACTTTTCTGCTGAAAACCACACAATGGATTCCTATGGAAGGAAATACAAGTTACTGGTAAGTACGCTTATAATTACTTTTCAGGGTCAGTGCTGGGCTAAAAGATGTAGCACCGGCATCTCTCCTGATAACAGGTGAGTAAATAGGAATTCGTAGTTTGGCTGATTTTAGAGGAATATTTGTAAGTTCCAAAACTCCACACTTTGATACTTTTCGGCTGAAAACCACACAATGGATTTCTATTGAAGGAAATAAAAGTTACTGGTAAGTACGCTTCGAATTACTTTTCAGGGTCAGTGCTGGGCTAAAAGATGCAGCACTGGGTTCTCTCCTGATAACAGGTGAGTAAATCGGAATTCGTAGTTCGGCTGACTTTAGAGGAATATTTGTAAGTTCCAAAACTCCACACTTAGAAACTTTTCTGCTGATAACCACACAATGGATTCCTATGGAAGGAAATACAAGTTACTGGATTCCTATGGAAGGAAATACAAGTTACTGGTAAGTACGCTTCGAATTACTTTTTAGGGTCAGTGCTGGGCTAAAAGATGCTGCACTGGGTTCTCTCCTGATAACAGGTGAGTAAAACGGAATTCGTAGTTCAGCTGATTTTAGAGGAAAATTTGTAAGTTTCAAAACTCCACACTTAGAAAAATTTCCAAGTGAAACCAGTCGATGTTAGCCTATGGAAGGAAATACAAGTTACTGGTAAGTACGGTTAGAATTACTTTTCAGGATAAGTACTGGCCTTAAAGATTCAGCACTGAGGTCTCTCTTGATAACAGGTGAGTAAATCGGAATTCGTAGTTCAGCTGATTTTAGAGAAATATTTGTAAGTTCCAAAACTCCACACTTAGAAACTTTTCTGCTGAAAACCACACAACGGATTCCTATGGAAGGAAATACAAGTTACTGTTATGTACACTTAGAATTAGTTTTCAGGGTGAGTGCTGGGCTAAAAAATGCAGCACTGGGTTCCCTCCTGATAACAGGTGAGTAAATTGGAATTCGTAGTTCTGCTGATTTGAGAGGAATATTTGTAAGTTACAAAACTCCACACTTAGAAACTTTTCTGCTGAAAACCATACAATGGATTCCTATGGAAGGAAATACAAGTTACAGGTAAGAACGCTTAGAATTACTTTTCAGGGTCAGTGCTGGGCTAAAAGATGCAGCACTGGGTTCTCTCCTGATAGCAGGAGAGTAAATCGGAATTCTTAGTTTGGCTGATTTTAGAGGAATATTTTAAAGTTCCAAAACTCCAAACTTAGATGAATTTCCAAGTGAAACCAGTCAATGTTAGCCTATGGAAGGAAATACAAGTTACTGGTAAGTACGCTTAGAATTACTTTTCAGGGTCAGTGCTGGGCTAAAAGATGCAGCACTGGGTTCTCTCCTGATAACAGGTGAGACAATTGAAATTCGTAGTTCGGCTGATTTTAAAGGAATATTTGTAAGTTCCAAACCTCCACATTTAGAAACTTTTCAGCTGAAAACCACACAATGTATTACTATGGAAGGAAATACAAAATACTGGTAAGTACGCTTCGAATTACTTTTCAGGGTCAGTGCTGGGCTAAAAGATGTAGCACTGGGTTCTCTCCTGATAACAGGTGAGTAAATCGGAATTCGTAGTTCGGCTGATTTTAGAGGAATATTTGTAAGTTCCAAAACTCCACACTTAGATACTTTCCTGCTGACAACCACACAATGGATTCCTATGGACGGAAATATAAGTTACTGGTAAGAATGCTTATAATTACTTTTCAGGGTCAGTGCTGGGCTAAAAGATGCAGCACTGGGATCTCTCCTGATAACAGGTGAGTAAATCGGAATTCGTAGTTCGGCTGATTTTAGAGGAATATTTGTAAGTTCCAAAACTCCACACGTAGATACTTTTCTGCTGAAAACCTCACAATGGATTCCTATGGAAGGAAATACAAGTTACTGGTAAGTACGCTTAGAATTACTTTTCAGGGTCAGTGCTGGGCTAAAAGATGCAGCACTGGGTTCTCTCCTGATAACAGGTGAGTAAATCGGATTTCGTAGTTCGGCTGACTTTAGAGGAATATTTGTAAGTTCCAAAACTCCACACTTAGAAACTTTTCTGCTGAAACCCACACAATGGATTCCTTTAGAAGGAAATACAAGTTACTGGTAAGTACGCTTAGAATTACTTTTCAGGGTCAGTTATGGGCTAAAAGATGCAGCACTGGGTTCTCTCCTGCTAACAGGAGAGTAAATCGGAATTCGTAGTTCGGCTGATTTTAGAGGAATATTTTAAAGTTCCAAAACTCCACACTTAGAAGAATTTCCAAGTGAAACCAGTCAATGTTAGCCTATGGAAGAAAATACATATTACTGGTAAGTGCGCTTAGAATTACTTTTCAGGGTCAGTGCTGGGCTTAAAGATTCAGCACTGAGGTCTCTCCTGAAAACAGGTAAGTAAATCGGAATTAGTAGTTCGGCTGATTTTAGAGGAATATTTGTAAGTTCCAAAACTCCACAATTAGAAGAATTTCCAAGTGAAACCAGTCAATGTTAGCCTATGGAAGGAAATACAAGTTACTGGTAAGTACGGTTAGAATTACTTTTCAGGATCAGTATTGGCCTTAAAGATTCAGCACTGAGGTCTCTCCTGATAACAGGTGAGTAAATCGGAATTCGTAGTTCGGCTGATTTTAGAGGAATATTTGTAGTTCCAAAACTCCACACTTAGAAACTTTTCTGCTGAAAACCACACTATGGATTCCTATGGAAGGAAATACAAGTTACTGGTAAGTACGCTTAGAATTACTTTTCAGGGTCAGTGCTGCGCTAAAAGATTCAGCACTGAGGTCTCTCTTGATAAAAGGTGAGTAAATCGGAATTCGTAGTTTGGCTGATTTTAGAGAAATATTTGCAAGTTCCAAAACTCCACACATAGAAACTTTTCTGCTGAAAACCACACAATGGATTCCTATGGAAGGAAATACAGGGTACTGGTAAGTACACTTAGAATTACTTTTCAGGGTGAGTGCTGGGCTAAAAGAGGCAGCACTGGGTTCTCTCCTAATAACAGGTGAGTAAATTGGAATTCGTGGTTCGGCTGATTTTAGAGGAATATTTGTAAGTTACAAAACTCCACACTTAGAAACTTTTCTGCTGAAAACCAGACAATGAATACCTTTGGAAGGAAATACAAGTTACTGGTAAGTACGCTTAGAATTACTTTTCAGGGTCAGTGCTGGGCTAAAAGATGCAGCACTGGGGTCTCTCCTGATAAAAGGTGAGTAAATCGGATTTCGTAGTTCGGCTGATTTTAGAGGAATATTTGTAAGTTCCAAAACTCCTCACTTAGATACTTTTCTACTGAAAACCACACAATGGATTCCTATGGAAGGAAATACAAGTTACTGGTAAGTACGCTTAGAATTACTTTTCAGGGTCAGTGCTGGGCTAAAAGATGTAGCACTGGGATCTCTCCTGATAACAGGTGAGTAAATCAGAATTCGTAGTTTGGCTGATTTTAGAGGAATATTTGTAAGTTCCAAAACTCCACTCTTAGAAACTTTTCGGCTGAAAACCACACAATGGATTCCTATGGAAGGAAATACAAGTTACTGGTAAGTACACTTAGAATTACTTTTCAGGGTCAGTGCTGGGTTAAAAGATGCAGCACTGGGTTCTCTCCTGATAACAGGTGAGTAAATCGGAATTCGTAGTTCGGCTGATTTTAGAGGAATATTTGTAAGTTCCAAAACTCCACACTTAGATACTTTTCTGCTGAAAACCACACAATGGATTCCTATGGAAGGAAATACAAGTTACTGGTAAGTACACTTAGAATTACTTTTCAGGGTCAGTGCTGGGCTAAAAGATGCAGCACTAGGTTCCTTCCTGATAACAGGTGAGTAAATCAGAATTCGTATTTCAGCTGATTTTAGAGGAATATTTGTAAGTTCCAAAAGTCCACACTTAGATACTTTTCTGCTGAAAATCCACTCAATGGATTCCTATGGAAGGAAATACAAGTTACTGGTAAGTACGCTTAGAATTACTTTTCAGGGTCAGTGCTGGGCTAAAAGATGCAGCACTGGGTTCTCTCCTGATAACAGGAGAGTAAATCGGAATTCGTAGTTCGGCTGTTTTGAGAGGAATGTTTTAAAGCTCCAAAACTCCACACTTAGAAGAATTTCCAAGTGAAACCAGTCGATGTTAGCCTATGGAAGGAAATAGAAGTTACTGGTAAGTACGGTTAGAATTACTTTTCAGGATAAGTACTGGCCTTAAAGATTCAGCACTGAGGTCTCTCTTGATAACAGGTGAGTAAATCGGAATTCGTAGTTTGGCTGATTTTAGAGAAATATTTGTAAGTTCCAAAACTCCACACATAGAAACTTTTCTGCTGAAAACCACACAATGGATTCCTATGGAAGGAAATACAAGGTACTGGTAAGTACGCTTAGAATTACTTTTCAGGGTCAGTGCTGGGCAAAAAGATGCAGCACTGGGGTCTCTCCTGATAACAGGTGAGTAAATCGGAATTCGTAGTTCGGCTGATTTTAGAGGAATATTTGTAAGTTCCAAAACTCCACACTTAGATACTTTTATGCTGAAAACCACACAATGGATTCCTATGGAAGGAAATACAAGTTACTGGTAAGTACGCTTAGAATTACTTTTCAGGGTCAGTGCTGGGCTAAAAGATGTAGCACTGGGTTCTCTCCTGATAACAGGTGAGTAAATCGGAATTCGTAGTTCGGCTGATTTTAGAGGAATATTTGTAAGTTCCAAAACTCCACACTTAGATACTTTTCTGCTGAAAACCACAGAATGGATTCCTATGGAAGGAAATACAAGTTACTGGTAAGTATGCTTAGAATTACTTTTCAGGGTCTGTGCTGGGTTAAAAGATGCAGCACTGGGTTCTCTCCTGATAACAGGAGAGTAAATCGGAATTCTTAGTTCGGCTGATTTTAGAGGAATATTTTAAAGTTCCAAAACTCCAAACTTAGATGAATTTCCAAGTAAAACCAGTCAATGTTAGCCTATGGAAGGAAATACAAGTTACTGGTAAGTACGCTTAGAATTACTTTTCAGGGTCAGTGCTGGGCTAAAAGATGCAGCACTGGGTTCTCTCCTGATAACAGGAGAGTAAATCGGAATTCGAAGTTCGGCTGATTTGAGAGGAATATTTTAAAGCTCCAAAACTCCACATTTAGAAGAATTTCCAAGTGAAACCAATCGATGTTAGCCTATGGAAGCAAATAGAAGTTACTGGTAAGTACGGTTAGAATTACTTTTCAGGATAAGTACTGGCCTTAAAGATTCAGCACTGAGGTCTCTCTTGATAACAGGTGAGTAAATCGGAATTCGTAGTTCGGCTGATTTTAGAGGAATATTTGTAAGTTACAAAACTCCTCACTTAGAAACTTTTCTGCTGAAAACCATACAATGGATTCCTCAAGTTACTGGTAAGTACGCTTAGAATTACTTTTCAGGGTCAGTGCTGGGCTAAAAGATGCAGCACTGGGGTCTCTCCTGATAACAGGTGAGTAAATCGGAATTCGTAGTTCGGCTGATTTTAGAGGAATATTTGTAAGTTACAAAACTCCTCACTTAGAAACTTTTCTGCTGAAAACCATACAATGGATTCCTCAAGTTACTGGTAAGTACGCTTAGAATTACTTTTCAGGGTCAGTGCTGGGCTAAAAGATGCAGCACTGGGGTCTCTCCTGATAACAGGTGAGTAAATCGGAATTCGTAGTTCGGCTGATTTTAGAGGAATATTTGTAAGTTCCAAAACTCCACATTTAGAAACTTTTCAGCTGAAAACAACACAATGGATTCCTATGGAAGGAAATACAAGTTACTGGTAAGTACGCTTAGAATTGCTTTTCAGGGTCAGTGCTGGGCTAAAAGATGCAGCACTGGGTTCTCTCCTGATAACAGGTGAGTGAATCGGAATTCGTAGTTCGGCTGATTTTAGAGGAATATTTGTAAGTTCCAAAACTCCACACTTAGATACTTTTCTGCTGAAAATCCACTCAATGGATTCCTATGGAAGGAAATACAAGTTACTGGTAAGTACGCTTAGAATTACTTTTCAGGGTCAGTGCTGGGCTAAAAGATGCAGCACTGGGTTCTCTCCTGATAACAGGAGAGTAAATCGGAATTCGTAGTTCGGCTGTTTTGAGAGGAATATTTTAAAGCTCCAAAACACCACACTTAGAAGAATTTCCAAGTGAAACCAGTCGATGTTAGCCTATGGAAGGAAATAGAAGTTACTGGTAAGTACGGTTAGAATTACTTTTCAGGATAAGTACTGGCCTTAAAGAATCAGCACTGAGGTCTCTCTTGATAACAGGTGAGTAAATCGGAATTCGTAGTTCGGCTGATTTTAGAGGAATATTTGTAAGTTACACAACTCCACACTTAGAAACTTTTCTGCTGAAACCCAGACAATGAATTCCTATGGAAGGAAATACAAGTTACTGGTAAGTACGCTTAGAATTACTTTTCAGGGTCAGTGCTGGGCTAAAAGATGCAGCACTGGGGTCTCTCCTGATAAAAGGTGAGTAAATCGGATTTCGTAGTTCGGCTGATTTTAGAGGAATATTTGTAAGTTCCAAAACTCCACACTTAGATACTTTTCTACTGGCAACCACACAATGGATTCCTATGGAAGGAAATACAAGTTACTGGTAAGTACGTTTAGAATTACTTTTCAGGGTCAGTGCTGGGCTAAAAGATGTAGCACTGGGATCTCTCCTGATAACAGGTGAGTAAATAGGAATTCGTAGTTTGGCTGATTTTAGAGGAATATTTGTAAGTTCCAAAACTCCACTCTTAGAAACTTTTCGGCTGAAAACCACACAATGGATTCCTATGGAAGGAAATACAAGTTACTGGTAAGTACGCTTAGAATTACTTTTCAGGGTCAGTGCTGGGCAAAAAGATGCAGCACTGGGGTCTCTCCTGATAACAGGTGAGTAAATCGGAATTCGTAGTTCGGCTGATTTTAGAGGAATATTTGTAAGTTCCAAAACTCCACACTTAGATACTTTTATGCTGAAAACCACACAATGGATTCCTATGGAAGGAAATACAAGTTACTGGTAAGTACGCTTAGAATTACTTTTCAGGGTCAGTGCTGGGCTAAAAGATGTAGCACTGGGTTCTCTCCTGATAACAGGTGAGTAAATCGGAATTCGTAGTTCGGCTGATTTTAGAGGAATATTTGTAAGTTCCAAAACTCCACACTTAGATACTTTTCTGCTGAAAACCACAGAATGGATTCCTATGGAAGGAAATACAAGTTACTGGTAAGTATGCTTAGAATTACTTTTCAGGGTCTGTGCTGGGTTAAAAGATGCAGCACTGGGTTCTCTCCTGATAACAGGAGAGTAAATCGGAATTCTTAGTTCGGCTGATTTTAGAGGAATATTTTAAAGTTCCAAAACTCCAAACTTAGATGAATTTCCAAGTAAAACCAGTCAATGTTAGCCTATGGAAGGAAATACAAGTTACTGGTAAGTACGCTTAGAATTACTTTTCAGGGTCAGTGCTGGGCTAAAAGATGCAGCACTGGGTTCTCTCCTGATAACAGGAGAGTAAATCGGAATTCGAAGTTCGGCTGATTTGAGAGGAATATTTTAAAGCTCCAAAACGCCACATTTAGAAGAATTTCCAAGTGAAACCAATCGATGTTAGCCTATGGAAGCAAATAGAAGTTACTGGTAAGTACGGTTAGAATTACTTTTCAGGATAAGTACTGGCCTTAAAGATTCAGCACTGAGGTCTCTCTTGATAACAGGTGAGTAAATCGGAATTCGTAGTTCGGCTGATTTTAGAGGAATATTTGTAAGTTACAAAACTCCTCACTTAGAAACTTTTCTGCTGAAAACCATACAATGGATTCCTCAAGTTACTGGTAAGTACGCTTAGAATTACTTTTCAGGGTCAGTGCTGGGCTAAAAGATGCAGCACTGGGGTCTCTCCTGATAACAGGTGAGTAAATCGGAATTCGTAGTTCGGCTGATTTTAGAGGAATATTTGTAAGTTACAAAACTCCTCACTTAGAAACTTTTCTGCTGAAAACCATACAATGGATTCCTCAAGTTACTGGTAAGTACGCTTAGAATTACTTTTCAGGGTCAGTGCTGGGCTAAAAGATGCAGCACTGGGGTCTCTCCTGATAACAGGTGAGTAAATCGGAATTCGTAGTTCGGCTGATTTTAGAGGAATATTTGTAAGTTCCAAAACTCCACATTTAGAAACTTTTCAGCTGAAAACAACACAATGGATTCCTATGGAAGGAAATACAAGTTACTGGTAAGTACGCTTAGAATTGCTTTTCAGGGTCAGTGCTGGGCTAAAAGATGCAGCACTGGGTTCTCTCCTGATAACAGGTGAGTGAATCGGAATTCGTAGTTCGGCTGATTTTAGAGGAATATTTGTAAGTTCCAAAACTCCACACTTAGATACTTTTCTGCTGAAAATCCACTCAATGGATTCCTATGGAAGGAAATACAAGTTACTGGTAAGTACGCTTAGAATTACTTTTCAGGGTCAGTGCTGGGCTAAAAGATGCAGCACTGGGTTCTCTCCTGATAACAGGAGAGTAAATCGGAATTCGTAGTTCGGCTGTTTTGAGAGGAATATTTTAAAGCTCCAAAACACCACACTTAGAAGAATTTCCAAGTGAAACCAGTCGATGTTAGCCTATGGAAGGAAATAGAAGTTACTGGTAAGTACGGTTAGAATTACTTTTCAGGATAAGTACTGGCCTTAAAGAATCAGCACTGAGGTCTCTCTTGATAACAGGTGAGTAAATCGGAATTCGTAGTTCGGCTGATTTTAGAGGAATATTTGTAAGTTACACAACTCCACACTTAGAAACTTTTCTGCTGAAACCCAGACAATGAATTCCTATGGAAGGAAATACAAGTTACTGGTAAGTACGCTTAGAATTACTTTTCAGGGTCAGTGCTGGGCTAAAAGATGCAGCACTGGGGTCTCTCCTGATAAAAGGTGAGTAAATCGGATTTCGTAGTTCGGCTGATTTTAGAGGAATATTTGTAAGTTCCAAAACTCCACACTTAGATACTTTTCTACTGGCAACCACACAATGGATTCCTATGGAAGGAAATACAAGTTACTGGTAAGTACGTTTAGAATTACTTTTCAGGGTCAGTGCTGGGCTAAAAGATGTAGCACTGGGATCTCTCCTGATAACAGGTGAGTAAATAGGAATTCGTAGTTTGGCTGATTTTAGAGGAATATTTGTAAGTTCCAAAACTCCACTCTTAGAAACTTTTCGGCTGAAAACCACACAATGGATTCCTATGGAAGGAAATACAAGTTACTGGTAAGTACACTTAGAATTACTTTTCAGGGTCAGTGCTGGGCTAAAAGATGCAGCACTAGGATCTTTCCTGATAGGTGAATGAATCGGAATTTGTAGTTCGGCTGATTTTAGAGGAATATTTGTAAGTTCCAAAACTCCACACTTTGATACTTTTCGGCTGAAAACCACACAATGGATTTCTATGGAAGGAAATACAAGTTACTGGTAAGTACGCTTCGAATTACTTTTCAGGGTCAGTGCTGGGCTAAAAGATGCAGCACTGGGTTCTCTCCTGATAACAGGTGAGTAAATCGGAATTAGTAGTTCGGCTGATTTTAGAGGAATATTTGTAAGTTCCAAAACTCCACACTTAGATACTTTTCTGCTGAAAACCACACAATGGATTCCTATGGAAGGAAATACAAGTTACTGGTAAGTACGCTTAGAATTACTTTTCAGGGTCAGTGCTGGGCTAAAAGATGCAGCACTGGGTTCTCTCCTGATAACAGGAGAGTAAATCGGAATTCGTAGTTCGGCTGATTTTAGAGGAATATTTGTAAGTTCCAAAACTCCACACTTAGATACTTTTCTGCTGAAAACCACACTAAGGATTCCTATGGAAGGAAATACAAGTTACTGGTAAGTACGCTTAGAATTACTTTTCAGGGTCAGTGCTGGGCTAAAAGATGCAGCACTAGGTTCTCTCCTGATAACAGGTGAGTAAATCGGAATTCGTAGTTCGGCTGATTTTAGAGGAATATTTGTAAGTTCCAAAAGTCCACACCTAGATACTTTTCTGCTGAAAATCCACTCAATGGATTCCTATGGAAGGAAATACAAGTTGCTGGTAAGTACGCTTAGAATTACTTTTCAGGGTCAGTGCTGGGCTAAAAGATGCAGCACTGGGTTCTCTCCTGATAACAGGAGAGTAAATCGGAATTCGTAGTTCGGCTGTTTTGAGAGGAATATTTTAAAGCTCCAAAACTCCACACTTAGAAGAATTTCCAAGTGAAACCAGTCGATGTTAGCCTATGGAAGGAAATAGAAGTTACTGGTAAGTACGGTTAGAATTACTTTTCAGGATAAGTACTGGCCTTAAAGATTCAGCACTGAGGTCTCTCTTGATAACAGGTGAGTAAATCGGAATTCGTAGTTTGGCTGATTTTAGAGAAATATTTGTAAGTTCCAAAACTCCACACATGGAAACTTTTCTGCTGAAAACCACACAATGGATTCCTATGGAAGGAAATACAAGGTACTGGTAAGTACACTTAGAATTACTTTTCAGGGTGAGTGCTGGGCTAAATGAGGCAGCACTGGGTTCTCTCCTGATAACAGGTGAGTAAATTGGAATTCGTAGTTCGGCTGATTTTAGAGGAATATTTGTAAGTTACAAAACTCCACACTTAGAAACTTTTCTGCTGAAAACCAGACAATGAATTCCTATGGAAGGAAATACAAGTTACTGGTAAGTACGCTTAGAATTACTTTTCAGGGTCAGTGCTGGGCTTAAAGATGCAGCACTGGGGTCTCTCCTGATAAAAGGTGAGTAAATCGGATTTCGTAGTTCGGCTGATTTTAGAGGAATATTTGTAAGTTCCAAAACTCCACACTTAGATACTTTTCTACTGAAAACCACACAATGGATTCCTATGGAAGGAAATACAAGGTACTGGTAAGTACGCTTAGAATTACTTTTCAGGGTCAGTGCTGGGCTAAAAGATGTAGCACTGGGATCTCTCCTGATAACAGGTGAGTAAATAGGAATTCGTAGTTTGGCTGATTTTAGAGGAATATTTGTGAGTTCCAAAACTCCACTCTTAAAAACTTTTCGGCTGAAAACCACACAATGGATTCCTATGGAAGGAAATACAAGTTACTGGTAAGTATGCTTAGAATTACTTTTCAGGGTCAGCGCTGGGTTAAAAGATGCAGCACTGGGTTCTCTCCTGATAACAGGAGAGTAAATCGGAATTCTTAGTTCGGCTGATTTTAGAGGAATATTTTAGAGTTCCAAAACTCCAAACTTAGATGAATTTCCAAGTGAAACCAGTCAATGTTAGCCTATGGAAGGAAATACAAGTTACTGGTAAGTACGCTTAGAATTACTTTTCAGGGTCAGTGCTGGGCTAAAAGATGCAGCACTGGGTTCTCTCCTTATAACAGGAGAGTAAATCGGAATTCGAAGTTCGGCTGATTTGAGAGGAATATTTTAAAGCTCCAAAACTCCACATTTAGAAGAATTTCCAAGTGAAACCAGTCGATGTTAGCCTATGGAAGCAAATAGAAGTTACTGGTAAGTACGGTTAGAATTACTTTTCAGGATAAGTACTGGCCTTAAAGATTCAGCACTCAGGTCTCTCTTGATAACAGGTGAGTAAATCGGAATTCGTAGTTCGGCTGATTTTAGAGGAATATTTGTAAGTTACAAAACTCCTCACTTAGAAACTTTTCTGTTGAAAACCATACAATGGATTCCTCAAGTTACTGGTAAGTACGCTTAGAATTACTTTTCAGGGTCAGTGCTGGGCTAAAAGATGCAGCACTGGGGTCTCTCCTGATAACAGGTGAGTAAATCGGAATTCGTAGTTCGGCTGATTTTAGAGGAATATTTGTAAGTTCCAAAAGTCCACACTTAGATACTTTTCTGCTGAAAACCACACAATGGAGTCCTATGGAAGGAAATACAAGTTGCTGGTAAGTACGCTTAGAATTACTTTTCAGGGTCAGTGCTGGGCTAAAAGATGCAGCACTGGGATCTCTCTTGATAACAGGTGAGTAAATCGGAATTCGTAGTTCAGCTGATTTTAGAGGAATATTTGTAAGTTCCAAAACTCCACACTTAGAAGAATTTCCCAGTGAAACCAGTCAATGTTAGCCTATGGAAGGAAATTCAAGTTACTGGTAAGTACGGTTAGAATTGCTTTTCAGGATCAGTACTTGCCTTAAAGATTCAGGACTGAGGTCTCTCCTGATAACAGGTGAGTAAATCGGAATTCGTAGTTCGGATGACTTTAGAGGAATATTTGTAAGTTCCAAAAGTCCACACTTAGATACTTCTCTGCTGAAAACCACACAATGGATTCCTATGGAAGGAAATACAAGTTACTGGTAAGTATGCTTAGAATTACTTTTCAGGGTCAGTGCTGGGCTAAAAGATGCAGCACTGAGTTCTCTCCTGATAACATGTGAGTAAATCGGAATTCGTAGTCTGGCTGATTTTAGAGGAATATTTTAAAGTTCCAAAACTCCACACTTAGAAGAATTTCCAAGTGAAACCAGTCAATGTAAGCCTATGGAAGGAAATACAAGCTACTGGTAAGTAGGGTTAAAATTACTTTTCAGGATCAGTACTGGTCTTAAAGCTTCAGCACTAAGGTCTCTCCTGATAAGTTTTGAGTAAATCGGAATTCGTAGTTCGGCTGATTTTAGAGGAATATTTTAGAGTTCCAAACCTCCACACTGAGAAGAATTTCCAAGTGAAACCAGTCAATGTTAGCCTATGGAAGGAAATTCAAGTTACTTGTAAGTATGGTTAGAATTACTTTTCAGGATCAGTACTGGCCTTAAAGATTCAGCACTGAGGTCTCTCCTGATAACAGGTGAGTAAATCTAAATTCATAGTACGGCTGATTTTAGAGGAATATTTGTAAGTTCCAAAACTCCACACTTAGAAACTTTTCTGCTGAAAACCACACAATGGATTCCTATTGAAGGAAATACAAGTTACTGGTAAGTACGCTTAGAATTACTTTTCAGGGTCAGTGCTGGGCTAAAAGATGCAGCACTGAGTTCTCTCCTGATGACATGTGAGTAAATCGGAATTCGTAGTCTGGCTGATTTTAGAGGAATATTTTAAAGTTCCAAAACTCCACACTTAGAAGAATTTCCAAGTGAAACCAGTCAATGTAAGCCTATGGAAGGAAATACAAGTTACTGGTAAGTAGGGTTAGAATTACTTTTCAGGATCAGTACTGGTCTTAAAGCTTCAGCACTGAGGTCTCTCCTGATAAGTTTTGAGTTAATCGGAATTCGTAGTTCGGCTGATTTTAGAGGAATATTTTAGAGTTCCAAACCTCCACACTGAGAAGAATTTCCGAGTGAAACCAGTCAATTTTAGCCTATGGAAGGAAATTCAAGTTACTGGTAAGTACGGTTAGAATTACTTTTCAGGATCAGTACTGGCCTTAAAGATTCAGCACTGAGGTCTCTCCTGATAACAGGTGAGTAAATCGAAATTCGTATTTCGACTGATTTTAGAGGAATATTTGTAAGTTCCAAAACTCCACACTTAGAAACTTTTCTGCTGAAACCCACACAACGGATTCCTATGGAAGGAAATACAAGTTACTGTTAAGTACACATAGAATTACTTTTCAGGGTCAGTTCTGGGCTAAAAGATGCAGCACTGGGTTCTCTCCTGATAGCAGGAGAGTAAATCGGAATTCTTAGTTCGGCTGATTTTAGAGGAATATTTTAAAGTTCCAAAACTCCAAACTTAGATGAATTTCCAAGTGAAACCAGTCAATGTTAGCCTATGGAAGGAAATACAAGTTACTGGTAAGTACGCTTAGAATTACTTTTCAGGGTCAGTGCTGGGCTAAAAGATGCAGCACTGGGTTCTCTCCTGATAACAGGTGAGTAAATCGGAATTCGTAGTTCAACTGATTTTAGAGGAATATTTGTACGTTTCAAAATTGGACACTTAGAAACTTTTCTGCTGAAAACCACACAATGATTCCTATGGAAGGAAATACAAGTTATTGGTAAGTACACTTAGAATTACTTTTCAGGGTCAGTGCTGGGCTAAAAGATGCAGCACTGAGTTCTCTCCTGATGACATATGAGTAAATCGGAATTCGTAGTTTGGCTTATTTTAGAGGAATATTTGTAAGTACCAAAACTCCATATTTTCATACTTTTCTGCTGAAAACCACACAATGGATTCCTATGGAAGGATATACAAGTTACTGGTAAGTACGCTTAGAATTAATTTTCAGGGTCATGGCTGGGCTAAAATATGCAGCACTGTGTTCTCTCTTGATAACAGGTTACTAAATCAGAATTCGTAGTTTGGCTGATTTTAGAGGAATATTTGTAAGTTCCAAAACTCCACACTTAGAAACTTCTCTGCTGAAAACCACACAATGGATTCCTATGGAAGGAAATACAAGTTACTGGTAAGTACGCTTAGAATTAATTTTCAGGGTCAGTGCTGGGCTAAAAGATGCAGCACTGGGATCTCTCCTGATAACAGGTGAGTAAATTGAAATTCGTAGTTCGGCTGATTTTAGAGGAATATTTGTAAGTTCCAAAACTCCACACTTAGAAACTTTTCTGCTGAAAACCACACAACGGATTCCTATGGAAGGAAATACAAGCTACTGGTAAGTATGCTTAGAATTAATTTTCAGGGCCAGTGCGGGGTTAAAAAATGCAGCACTGGGTTTTCTACTGATAACAGGAGAGTAAATCGTAATTCGGCTGATTTTAGAGGAATATTTGTAAGTTCCAAAACTCCACACTTAGAAACTTTTCTGCTGAAAACCACACAATGGATTCCTATGGAAGGAAATACAAGTTACTGGTAAGTACGCTTAGAATTACTTTTCAGGGTCAGTGCTGGGCTAAAAGATGCAGCACTGTGTTCTCTCTTGATAACAGGTTACTAAATCAGAATTCGTAGTTTGGCTGATTTTAGAGGAATATTTGTAAGTTCCAAAACTCCACACTTAGAAACTTCTCTGCTGAAAACCACACAATGGATTCCTATGGAAGGAAATACAAGTTACTGGTAAGTACGCTTAGAATTAGTTTTCAGGGTCAGTGCTGGGCTAAAAGATGCAGCACTGGGATCTCTCCTGATAACAGGTGAGTAAATCGGAATTCGTAGTTCGGCAGATTTTAGAGGAATATTTGTAAGTTCCAAAACTCCACACTTAGAAACTTTTCTTCCGAAAACCATACAATGGATTCCTATGGAAGGAAATACAAGTTATTGGTAAGTACGCTTAGAATTAATTTTTAGGGTCAGTGCTGGGTTAAAAGATGCAGCACTGAGTTCTCTCCTGATAACAGGTGAGTAAATCGGAATTCGTAGTTCGGCTGATTTTAGAGGAATATTTGTAAATTCCAAAACTCCACACTTAGAAACTTTTCTGCTGAAAACCACAAAATAGATTCCTATGGAAGGAAATACAAGTTACTGGTAAGTACGCTTAGAATTACTTTTCAGGGTCAGTGCTGGGCTAAAAGATGAAGCACTGGGTTCTCTCCTGATAACAGGTGAGTAAATTGGAATTCGTAGTTCGGCTGATTTTAGAGGAATATTTGTAAGTTCCAAAACTCCACATTTGTATACTCTTCTGCTGAAAACCATACAATGGATTCCTATAGAAGGAAATACAAGTTATTGGTATGGACGCTTAGAATTACTTTTCAGGGTCAGTGCTGGGCTAAAAGATGCAGCACTGGCTTCTCTCCTGATAACAGGAGAGTAAATCGGAATTCGTAGTTCGGCTGATTTTAGAGGAATATTTTAGAGTTTCAAACCTCCACACTGAGAAGAATTTCAAAGTGAAACCAGTCAATGTTAGCCTATGGAAGGAAATTCATTTTACTGGTAAGTACGGTTAGAATTTCTTTTCACGATCAGTACTGGCCTTAAAGATTCAGCACTGAGGTCTCTCCTAATAACAGGTGAGTAAATTGAAATTTGTAGTTCGGCTGATTTTAGAGGAATATTTGTAAGTTCCAAAACTCCACACTTAGAAACTTTTCTGCTGAAAACCACACAATGAATTCCTATGGAAGGAAATACAAGCTACTGGTAAGTACGCTTAGAATTACTTTTCAGGGTCAGTGCGGGGCTAAAAGATGCAGCACTGGGTTCTCTCCTGATAACAGGAGACTAAATCGTAATTCGAATTTCGGCTGATTTTAGAGGAATATTTGTAAGTTCCAAAACTCCACACGTAGAAACTTTTCTGCTGAAAACCACACAATGGATTCCTATGGAAGGAAATACAAGTTACTGGTAAGTACACTTAGAATTACTTTTCAGAGTCAGTGCTGGGATAAAAGATGCAGCACTGAGTTCTCTCCTGATGACATATGAGTAAATCGGAATTCGTAGTTTGGCTTATTTTAGAGGAATATTTGTATGTACCAAAACTCCAAATTTTCATACTTTTCTGCTGAAAACCACACAATGGATTCCTATGGAAGGATATACAAGTTACTGGTAAGTACGCTTAGAATTAATTTTCAGGGTCAGTGCTGGGCTAAAAGATGCAGCACTGTGTTCTCTCTTGATAACAGGTTACTAAATCAGAATTCGTAGTTTGGCTGATTTTAGAGGAATATTTGTAAGTTCCAAAACTCCACACTTAGAAACTTCTCTGCTGAAAACCACACAATGGATTCCTATGGAAGGAAATACAAGTTACTGGTAAGTACGCTTAGAATTAGTTTTCAGGGTCAGTGCTGGGCTAAAAGATGCAGCACTGGGATCTCTCCTGATAACAGGTGAGTAAATTGAAATTCGTAGTTCGGCTGATTTTAAAGGAATATTTGTAAGTTCCAAAACTCCACACTTAGAAACTTTTCTGCTGAAAACCACACAACGGATTCCTATGGAAGGAAATACAAGCTACTGGTAAGTATGCTTAGAATTAATTTTCAGGGCCAGTGCGGGGCTAAAAAATGCAGCACTGGGTTTTCTACTGATAACAGGAGAGTAAATCGTAATTCGTAATTCGGCTGATTTTAGAGGAATATTTGTAAGTTCCAAAACTCCAAACTTAGAAACTTTTCTGCTGAAAACCACACAATGGATTCCTATGGAAGGAAATGCAAGTTACTGGTAAGTACACTTAGAATTACTTTTCAGGGTCAGTGCTGGGCTAAAAGATGCAGCACTGAGTTCTCTCCTGATGACATGTAAATCGGAATTCATAGTTTGGCTTATTTTAGAGGAATATTTGTAAGTACCAAAATTCCACACTTCGAAACTTCTCTGCTGAAAACCACACAATGGATTCCTATGGAAGGAAATTCAAGTTACTGGTAAGTACGCTTGGAATTACTTTTCAGGGTCAGTGCTGGGCTAAAAGATGTAGCACTGGGATCTCTACTGATAACAGGAGAGTAAATCGGAATTCGGAATTCGGCTGATTTTAGAGGAATATTTGTAAGTTCCAAAACTCCACACTTAGAAACTTTTCTGCTGAAAACCACACAATGGATTCCTATGGAAGGAAATACAAGTTACTGGTAAGTACGCTTAGAATTACTTTTCAGGGTCAGTGCTGGGCTAAAAGATGAAGCACTGGGTTCTCTCCTGATAACAGGTGAGTAAATTGGAATTCGTAGTTCGGCTGATTTTAGAGGAATATTTGTAAGTTCCAAAACTCCACATTTGTATACTCTTCTGCTGAAAACCATACAATGGATTCCTATAGAAGGAAATACAAGTTATTGGTATGGACGCTTAGAATTACTTTTCAGGGTCAGTGCTGGGCTAAAAGATGCAGCACTGGCTTCTCTCCTGATAACAGGAGAGTAAATCGGAATTCGTAGTTCGGCTGATTTTAGAGGAATATTTTAGAGTTTCAAACCTCCACACTGAGAAGAATTTCAAAGTGAAACCAGTCAATGTTAGCCTATGGAAGGAAATTCATTTTACTGGTAAGTACGGTTAGAATTTCTTTTCACGATCAGTACTGGCCTTAAAGATTCAGCACTGAGGTCTCTCCTAATAACAGGTGAGTAAATTGAAATTTGTAGTTCGGCTGATTTTAGAGGAATATTTGTAAGTTCCAAAACTCCACACTTAGAAACTTTTCTGCTGAAAACCACACAATGAATTCCTATGGAAGGAAATACAAGCTACTGGTAAGTACGCTTAGAATTACTTTTCAGGGTCAGTGCGGGGCTAAAAGATGCAGCACTGGGTTCTCTCCTGATAACAGGAGACTAAATCGTAATTCGAATTTCGGCTGATTTTAGAGGAATATTTGTAAGTTCCAAAACTCCACACGTAGAAACTTTTCTGCTGAAAACCACACAATGGATTCCTATGGAAGGAAATACAAGTTACTGGTAAGTACACTTAGAATTACTTTTCAGAGTCAGTGCTGGGATAAAAGATGCAGCACTGAGTTCTCTCCTGATGACATATGAGTAAATCGGAATTCGTAGTTTGGCTTATTTTAGAGGAATATTTGTATGTACCAAAACTCCACATTTTCATACTTTTCTGCTGAAAACCACACAATGGATTCCTATGGAAGGATATACAAGTTACTGGTAAGTACGCTTAGAATTAATTTTCAGGGTCAGTGCTGGGCTAAAAGATGCAGCACTGTGTTCTCTCTTGATAACAGGTTACTAAATCAGAATTCGTAGTTTGGCTGATTTTAGAGGAATATTTGTAAGTTCCAAAACTCCACACTTAGAAACTTCTCTGCTGAAAACCACACAATGGATTCCTATGGAAGGAAATACAAGTTACTGGTAAGTACGCTTAGAATTAGTTTTCAGGGTCAGTGCTGGGCTAAAAGATGCAGCACTGGGATCTCTCCTGATAACAGGTGAGTAAATTGAAATTCGTAGTTCGGCTGATTTTAAAGGAATATTTGTAAGTTCCAAAACTCCACACTTAGAAACTTTTCTGCTGAAAACCACACAACGGATTCCTATGGAAGGAAATACAAGCTACTGGTAAGTATGCTTAGAATTAATTTTCAGGGCCAGTGCGGGGCTAAAAAATGCAGCACTGGGTTTTCTACTGATAACAGGAGAGTAAATCGTAATTCGTAATTCGGCTGATTTTAGAGGAATATTTGTAAGTTCCAAAACTCCAAACTTAGAAACTTTTCTGCTGAAAACCACACAATGGATTCCTATGGAAGGAAATGCAAGTTACTGGTAAGTACACTTAGAATTACTTTTCAGGGTCAGTGCTGGGCTAAAAGATGCAGCACTGAGTTCTCTCCTGATGACATGTAAATCGGAATTCATAGTTTGGCTTATTTTAGAGGAATATTTGTAAGTACCAAAATTCCACACTTCGAAACTTCTCTGCTGAAAACCACACAATGGATTCCTATGGAAGGAAATTCAAGTTACTGGTAAGTACGCTTGGAATTACTTTTCAGGGTCAGTGCTGGGCTAAAAGATGTAGCACTGGGATCTCTACTGATAACAGGAGAGTAAATCGGAATTCGGAATTCGGCTGATTTTAGAGGAATATTTGTAAGTTCCAAAACTCCACACTTAGAAACTTTTCTGCTGAAAACCACACAATGGATTCCTATGGAAGGAAATACAAGTTATTGGTAAGTACACTTAGAATTACTTTTCAGGGTCAGTGCTGGGCTAAAAGATGCAGCACTGAGTTCTCTCCTGATGGCATATGAGTAAATCGGAATTCGTAGTTTGGCTTACTTAAGAGGAATATTTGTCATTTCCAAAACTCCACACTTAGAAATTTTTCTGCTGAAAACCACACAATGGATTCCTATGGAAGGAAATACAAGTTGATGGTAAGTACGCTTAGAATTAATTTTCAGGGTCAGTGCTGGGCTAAAAGATGCAGCACTGTGTTCTCTCTTGATAACAGGTTACTATATCAGAATTCGTAGTTTGGCTGATTTTAGAGGAATATTTGTAAGTTCCAAAACTCCACACTTAGAAACTTCTCTGCTGAAAACCACACAATGGATTCCTATGGAAGGAAATACAAGTTACTGGTAAGTACGCTTAGAATTAGTTTTCAGGGTCAGTGCTGGGCTAAAAGATGCAGCACTGGGATCTCTCCTGATAACAGGTGAGTAAATCGGAATTCGTAGTTCGGCTGATTTTAGAGGAATATTTGTAAGTTCCAAAACTCCATACTTAGAAGAATTTCCCAGTGAAACCAGTCAATGTTAGCCTATGGAAGGAAATTCAAGTTACTGGTAAGTACGGTTAGAATTGCTTTTCAGGATCAGTACTGGCCTTAAAGATTCAGCACTGAGGTCTCTCCTGATAACAGGTGAGTAAATCGGAATTCATAGTTCGGATGATTTTAGAGGAATATTTGTAAGTTCCTAAACTCCACACTTAGAAACTTTTCTGCTAAAAACCACACAATGGATTCCTATGGAAGGAAATACAAGTTACTGGTAAGTACGCTTAGAATTACTTTTCAGGGTCAGTGCTGGGCTGAACGATGCAGCACTGAGTTCTCTCCTGATGACATGTGAGTAAATTGGAATTTGTAGTTTGGCTTATTTTAACTCCACACTTCGAAACTTCTCTGCTGAAAACCACACAATGGATTCCTATGGAAGGAAATACAAGTTACTGGTAAGTGTTCTTAGAATTACTTTTCAGGGTCAGTGCTGGGCTAAAAGATTCAGCACTGAGGTCTCTCCTGATAACAGGTGAGTAAATCGGAATTCATAGTTCGGATGATTTTAGAGGAATATTTGTAAGTTCCAAAACTCCACACTTAGAAACTTTTCTGCTAAAAACCACACAATGTATTCCTATGGAAGGAAATACAAGTTACTGGTAAGTACGCTTAGAATTACTTTTCAGGGTCAGTGCTGGGCTAAAAGATGCAGCACTGAGTTCCCTCCTGATGACATGTGAGTAAATCGGAATTCGTAGTTTGGCTTATTTTAACTCCACACTTCGAAACTTATCTGCTGAAAACCAAACAATGGATTCCTATGGAAGGAAATACAAGTTACTGGTAAGTACGCTTAGAATTACTTTTCAGGGTCAGTGCTGGGCTAAAAGATGCAGCACTGTGTTCTCTCCTGATAACATGTGAGTAAATCGGAATTCGTAGTTCGGCTGATTTTAGAGGAATATTTGTATGTTCCAAAACTCCACACTTAGAAACTTTTCTGCTGAAAACCAAACAATGGATTCCTACGGAAGGAAATACAAGCTACTGGTAAGTATGCTTAGGATTACTTTTCAGGGCCAGTGCGGGGCTAAAAAATGCAGCACTGGGTTTTCTACTGATAACAGGAGAGTAAATCGTAATTCTTAATTCGGCTGATTTTAGAGGAATATTTGTAAGTTCCAAAACTCCACACTTAGAAACTTTTCCGCTGAAAACCACACAATGGATTCCTATGGAAGGAAATACAAGTAACTGGTAAGTATGCTTAGAATTACTTTTCAGGGTCAGTGCTGGGCTAAAAGATGCAGCACTGGGTTCTCTCCTGATAACAGGTGAGTAAATCGGAATTCATAGTTCGGCTGATTTTAGAGGAATATTTGTAAGTTCCAAAACTCCACACTTAGAAACTTTTCTTCTGAAAACCATACAATGGATTCCTATGGAAGGAAATACAAGTTATTGGTAAGTACGCTTAGAATTACTTTTCAGGGCCAGTGCTGGGCAAAACGATGTAGCACTGGGATCTCTCCTGATAACAGGTGAGTAAATCGGAATTCGTAGTTCGGCTGATTTTAGAGGAATATTTGTAAGTTCCAAAACTCCACATTTTTATACTTTTCTGCTGAAAACCACACAGTGGATTCCTATGGAAGGAAATACAAGTTACTGGTAAGTACGCTTAGAATTAATTTTCAGGGTCAGTGCTGGGCTAAAAGATGCAGCACTGAGTTCTCTCCTGATAACAGGTGAGTAAATCGGAATTCGTAGTTTGGCTGATTTTAGAGGAATATTTGTAAGTTCCAAAACTCCACACTGAGAAGAATTTCCAAGTGAAACCAGTCAATGTTAACCTATGGAAGGAAATTCATTTTACTGGTAAGTACGGTTAGAATTACTTTTCATGATCAGTACTGGCCTTAAAGATTCAGCACTGAGGTCTCTCCTGATAACAGGTGAGTAAATTGAAATTTGTAGTTCGGCTGATTTTAGAGGAATATTTGTAAGTTCCAAAACTCCACACTAGGAAACTTTTCTGCTGAAAACCACACAATGGATTCCTATGGAAGGAAATACAAGCTACTGGTAAGTATGCTTAGAATTACTTTTCAGGGCCAGTGCGGGGCTAAAAAATGCAGCACTGTGTTTTCTACTGATAACAGGAGAGTAATTCGTAATTCGGCTGATTTTAGAGGAATATTTGTAAGTTCCAAAACTCCACACTTAGAAACTTTTCTGCTGAAAACCACACAATGGATTCCTATGGAAGGAAATACAAGTTACTGGTAAGTACGCTTAGAATTACTTTTCAGGGTCAGTGCTGGGCTAAAAGATGCAGCACTGGGTTCTCTCCTGATAACAGGAGACTAAATCGTAATTCGTATTTCGGCTGATTTTAGAGGAATATTTGTAAGTTCCAAAACTCCACACTTAGAAACTTTTCTGCTGAAAACCACACAATGGATTCCTATGGAAGGAAATACAAGCTACTGGTAAGTACGCTTAGAATTACTTTTCAGGGTCAGTGCGGGGCTAAAAGATGCAGCACTGGGTTCTCTCCTGATAACAGGAGACTAAATCGTAATTCGTATTTCGGCTAATTTTAGAGGAATATTTGTAAGTTCCAAAACTCCACACTTAGAAACTTTTCTGCTGAAAACCACACAATGGATTCCTATGGAAGGAAATACAAGTTACTGGTAAGTACACTTAGAATTACTTTTCAGGGTCAGTGCTGGGCTAAAAGATGCAGCACTGTGTTCTCTCCTGATAACATGTGAGTAAATCGGAATTCGTAGTTTGGCTGATTTTAGAGGAATATTATAGAGTTCCGAACCTCCACACTGAGAAGAATTTCCAAGTGAAACCAGTCAATGTTAGCCTATGGAAGGAAGTTCAAGTTACTGGTAAGTATGAGTAGAATTACTTTTCAGGATCAGTACTGGCCTTAAAGATTCAGCACTGAGGTCTCTCCTGATAACAAGTGAGTAAATCGAAATTCGTAGTTCGGCTGATTTTAGAGGAATATTTGTAAGTTCCAAAACTCCACACTTAGAAACTTTTCTGCTGAAAACCACACAACGGATTCCTATGGAAGGAAATACAAGCTACTGGTAAGTATGCTTAGAATTACTTTTCAGGGCCAGTGCAGGGCTAAAAGATGCAGCACTGGGTTCTCTCCTGATAACAGGTGAGTAAATCGGAATTCGTAGTTCGGCTGATTTTAGAGGAATATTTGTAAGTTCCAAAACTCCACACTTAGAAACTTTTCTTCTGAAAACCATACAATGTATTCCTATGGAAGAAAATACAAGTTACTGGTAAGTACGCTTAGAATTACTTTTCAGGGTCAGTGCTGGGCTAAAAGATGCAGCACTGAGTTCTCTCCTGATGACATGTGAGTAAATCGGAATTCGTAGTTTGGCTGATTTTAGAGGAATATTTGTAAATTCCAAACTCCACACTTAGAAACTTTTCTGCTGAAAACCACACAATAGATTCCTATGGAAGGAAATACAAGTTACTGGTAAGTACGCTTAGAATTACTTTTCAGGGTCTGTGCTGGGCTAAAAGATGCAGCACTGGGATCTCTCTTGATAAGAGGTGAGTAAATCGGAATTCGTAGTTCAGCTGATTTTAGAGGAATATTTGTAAGTTCCAAAACTCCACACTTAGAAGAATTTCCCAGTGAAACCAGTCAATGTTAGCCTATGGAAGGAAATTCAAGTTACTGGTAAGTACGGTTAGAATTGCTTTTCAGGATCAGTACTGGCCTTAAAGATTCAGCACTGAGGTCTCTCCTGATAACAGGTGAGTAAATCGGAATTCGTAGTTCGGATGACTTTAGAGGAATATTTGTAAGTTCCAAAACTCCACACTTAGAAACTTTTCTGCTGAAAACCACACAATGGATTCCTATTGAAGGAAATACAAGTTACTGGTAAGTACGCTTAGAATTACTTTTCAGGGTCAGTGCTGGGCTAAAAGATGCAGCACTGAGTTCTCTCCTGATGACATGTGAGTAAATCGGAATTCGTAGTCTGGCTGATTTTAGAGGAATATTTTAAAGTTCCAAAACTCCACACTTAGAAGAATTTCCAAGTGAAACCAGTCAATGTAAGCCTATGGAAGGAAATACAAGTTACTGGTAAGTAGGGTTAGAATTACTTTTCAGGATCAGTACTGGTCTTAAAGCTTCAGCACTGAGGTCTCTCCTGATAAGTTTTGAGTAAATCGGAATTCGTAGTTCGGCTGATTTTAGAGGAATATTTTAGAGTTCCAAACCTCCACACTGTGAAGTATTTCCAAGTGAAACCAGTCAATTTTAGCCTATGGAAGGAAATTCAAGTTACTGGTAAGTACGGTTAGAATTACTTTTCAGGATCAGTACTGGCCTTAAAGATTCAGCACTGAGGTCTCTCCTGATAACAGGTGAGTAAATCGAAATTCGTAGTTCGGCTGATTTTAGAGGAATATTTGTAAGTTCCAAAACTCCACACTTAGAAACTTTTCTGCTGAAAACCACACAATGGATTTCTATGGAAGGAAATACAAGCTACTGGTAAGTACGCTTAGAATTACTTTTCAGGGTCAGTGCGGGGCTAAAAGATGCAGCACTGGGTTCTCTACTGAGAACAGGAGAGTAAATCGGAATTCAGAATTTGGCTGATTTTAGAGGAATATTTGTAAGTTCCAAAACTCCACACTTAGAATCTTTTCTGCTGAAAACCACACAATGGATTCCTATGGAAGGACATACAAGTTATTGGTAAGTACACTTGGAATTACTTTTCAGGGTCAGTGCTGGGCTAAAAGATGCAGCACTGAGTTCTCTCCTGATGACATATGAGTAAATCGGAATTCGTAGTTTGGCTTATTTTAGAGGAATATTTGTAAGTACCAAAACTCCACATTTTCATACTTTTCTGCTGAAAACCACACAATGGATTCCTATGGAAGGATATACAAGTTACTGGTAAGTATGCTTAGAATTAATTTTCAGGGTCAGTGCTAAGCTAAAAGATGCAGCACTGAGTTCTCTCTTGATAACAGGTTACTAAATCAGAATTCGTAGTTCGGCTGATTTTAGAAGAATATTTGTAAGTTCCAAAACTCCACACTTAGAAACTTTTCTGCTGAAAACCACACAACAGATTCCTATGGAAGGAAATACAAGCTACTGGTAAGAATGCTTAGAATTAATTTTCAGGGCCAGTGCGGGGCCAAAAAATGCAGCACTGGGTTTTCTACTGATAACAGGAGAGTAAATCGTAATTCGTAATTCGGCTGATTTTAGAGGAATATTTGTAAGTTCCAAAACTCCACACTTAGAAACTTTTCTGCTGAAAACCACACAATGGATTCCTATGGAAGGAAATACAAGTTACTGGTAAGTATGCTTAGAATTACTTTTCAGGGTCAGTGCTGGGCTAAAAGATGCAGCACTGGGTTCTCTCCTGATAACAGGTGAGTAAATCGGAATTCGTAGTTCGGCTTATTTTAGAGGAATATTTGTAAGTTCCAAAACTCCACACTTAGAATCTTTTCTTCTGAAAACCATACAATGGATTCCTATGGAAGGAAATACAAGTTATTGGTAAGTACGCTTAGAATTACTTTTCAGGGTCAGTGCTGGGCTAAAAGATGTAGCACTGGGATCTCTCCTGATAACAGGTGAGTAAATCGGAATTCGTAGTTCGGCTGATTTTAGAGGAATATTTGTAAGTTCCAAAACTCCACATTTGTATACTTTTCTGCTGAAAACCACACAATGGATTCCTATGGAAGGAAATACAAGTTACTGGTAAGTATGCTTAGAATTAATTTTCAGGGTCAGTGCTGGGCTAAAAGATGCAGCACTGGGTTCTCTCCTGATAACAGGTGAGTAAATCGGAATTCGTAGTTCGGCTTATTTTAGAGGAATATTTGTAAGTTCCAAAACTCCACACTTAGAATCTTTTCTTCTGAAAACCATACAATGGATTCCTATGGAAGGAAATGCAAGTTACTGGTAAGTACACTTAGAATTACTTTTCAGGGTCAGTGCTGGGCTAAAAGATGCAGCACTGAGTTCTCTCCTGATGACATGTAAATCGGAATTCATAGTTTGGCTTATTTTCGAGGAATATTTGTAAGTACCAAAATTCCACACTTCGAAACTTCTCTGCTGAAAACCACACAATGGATTCCTATGGAAGGAAATTCAAGTTACTGGTAAGTACGCTTGGAATTACTTTTCAGGGTCAGTGCTGGGCTAAAAGATGTAGCACTGGGATCTCTACTGATAACAGGAGAGTAAATCGGAATTCGGAATTCGGCTGATTTTAGAGGAATATTTGTAAGTTCCAAAACTCCACACTTAGAAACTTTTCTGCTGAAAACCACACAATGGATTCCTATGGAAGGAAATACAAGTTATTGGTAAGTACACTTAGAATTACTTTTCAGGGTCAGTGCTGGGCTAAAAGATGCAGCACTGAGTTCTCTCCTGATGACATATGAGTAAATCGGAATTCCTAGTTTGGCTTACTTAAGAGGAATATTTGTAATTTCCAAAACTCCACACTTAGAAACTTTTCAGCTGAAAACCACACAATGGATTCCTATGGAAGGAAATACAAGTTAATGGTAAGTACGATTAGAATTACTTTTCAGGGTCAGTGCTGGGCTAAAAGATGCAGCACTGTGTTCTCTCTTGATAACAGGTTACTAAATCAGAATTCGTAGTTTGGCTGATTTTAGAGGAATATTTGTAAAGTCCAAAACTCCACACTTAGAAACTTCTCTGCTGAAAACCACACAATGGATTCCTATGGAAGGAAATACAAGTTACTGGTAAGTACGCTTAGAATTAGTTTTCAGGGTCAGTGCTGGGCTAAAAGATGCAGCACTGAGTTCTCTCCTGATGACATGTGAGTAAATTGGAATTTGTAGTTTGGCTTATTTTAACTCCACACTTCGAAACTTCTCTGCTGAAAACCACCCAATGGATTCCTATGGAAGGAAATACAAGTTACTGGTAAGTGTGCTTAGAATTACTTTTCAGGGTCAGTGCTGGGCTAAAAGTTTCAGCACTGAGGTGTCTCCTGATAACAGGTGAGTAAATCGGAATTCATAGTTCGGATGATTTTAGAGGAATATTTGTAAGTTCCAAAACTCCACACTTAGAAACTTTTCTGCTGAAAACCACACAATGTATTCCTATGGAAGGAAATACAAGTTACTGGTAAGTACGCTTAGAATTACTTTTCAGGGTCAGTGCTGGGCTAAAAGATGCAGCACTGAGTTCCCTCCTGATGACATGTGAGTAAATCGGAATTCGTAGTTTGGCTTATTTTAACTCCACACTTCGAAACTTATCTGCTGAAAACCAAACAATGGATTCCTATGGAAGGAAATACAAGTTACTGGTAAGTACGCTTAGAATTACTTTTCAGGGTCAGTGCTGTGCTAAAAGATGCAGCACTGTGTTCTCTCCTGATAACATGTGAGTAAATCGGAATTCGTAGTTCGGCTGATTTTAGAGGAATATTTTAGAGTTCCGAACCTCCACACTGAGAAGAATTTCCAAGTGAAACCAGTCAATGTTAGCCTATGGAAGGAAGTTCAAGTTACTGGTAAGTACGGTTAGAATTACTTTTCAGGATCAGTACTGGCCTTAAAGATTCAGCACTGAGGTCTCTCCATATAACAGTTGAGTAAATCGTAATTCGTAGTTCGGCTGATTTTAGAGGAATATTTGTATGTTCCAAAACTCCACACTTAGAAACTTTTCTGCTGAAAACCAAACAATGGATTCCTATGGAAGGAAATACAAGCTACTGGTAAGTATGCTTAGAATTACTTTTCAGGGCCAGTGCGGGGCTAAAAAATGCAGCACTGGGTTTTCTACTAATAACAGGAGAGTAAATCGTAATTCGTAATTCGGCTGATTTTAGAGGAATGTTTGTAAGTTCCAAAACTCCACACTTAGAAACTTTTCTGCTAAAAACCACACAATGGATTCCTATGGAAGGAAATACAAGTAACTGGTAAGTACGCTTAGAATTACTTTTCAGGGTCAGTGCTGGGCTAAAAGATGCAGCACTGGGTTCTCTCCTGATAACAGGTGAGTAAATCGGAATTCGTAGTTCGGCTGATTTTAGAGGAATATTTGTAAGTTCCAAAACTCCACACTTAGAAACTTTTCTTCTGAAAACCATACAATGGATTCCTATGGAAGGAAATACAAGTTATTGGTAAGTATGCTTAGAATTACTTTTCAGGGCCAGTGCTGGGCTAAAAGATGTAGCACTGGGATCTCTCCTGATAACAGGTGAGTAAATCGGAATTCGTAGTTCGGCTGATTTTAGAGGAATATTTGTAAGTTCCAAAACTCCACATTTTTATACTTTTCCGCTGAAAACCACACAATGGATTCCTATGGAAGGAAATACAAGTTACTGGTAAGTACGCTTAGAATTAATTTTCAGGGTCAGTGCTGGGCTAAAAGATGCAGCACTGAGTTCTCTCCTGATAACAGGTGAGTAAATCGGAATTCGTAGTTCGGCTGATTTTAGAGGAATAGTTGTAAATTCCAAAACTCCACACTTAGAAACTTTTCTGCTGAAAACCACAAAATGGATTCCTATGGAAGGAAATACAAGTTACTGGTAAGTACGCTTAGAATTACTTTTCAGGGTCAGTGCTGGGCTAAAAGATGCAGCACTGGGTTCTCTCCTGATAACAGGTGAGTGAATCGGAATTCGTAGTTCGGCTGATTTTAGAGGAATATTTGTAAGTTCTAAAACTCCACACTTAGAAACTTTTCTTCTGAAAACCATACAATGGATTCCTATGGAAGGAAATACAAGTTATTGGTAAGTACGCTTAGAATTACTTTTCAGGGTCAGTGCTGGGCTAAAAGATGCAGCACTGGGTTCTCTCCTGATAACAGGAGAGTAAATCGGAATTCGTAGTTCGGCTGATTTTAGAGGAATATTTTAGAGTTCCAAACCTCCACACTGAGAAGAATTTCCAAGTGAAACCAGTCAATGTTAACCTATGGAAGGAAATTCATTTTACTGGTAAGTACGGTTAGAATTACTTTTCATGATCAGTACTGGCCTTAAAGATTCAGCACTGAGGTCTCTCCTGATAACAGGTGAGTAAATTGAAATTTGTAGTTCGGCTGATTTTAGAGGAATATTTGTAAGTTCCAAAACTCCACACTTAGAAACTTTTCTGCTGAAAACCACACAATGGATTCCTATGGAAGAAAATACAAGCTACTGGTAAGTACGCTTAGAATTACTTTTCAGGGTCAGTGCGGGGCTAAAAGATGCAGCACTGGGTTCTCTCCTGATAACAGGAGACTAAATCGTAATTCGTATTTCGGCTGATTTTAGAGGAATATTTGTAAGTTCAAAAACTCCACACTTAGAAACTTTTCTGCTGAAAACCACACAATGGATTCCTATGGAAGGAAATACAAGTTACTGGTAAGTACACTTAGAATTACTTTTCAGGGTCAGTGCTGGGCTAAAAGATGCAGCACTGTCTTCTCTCATGATAACATGTGAGTAAATCGGATTTCGTAGTTTGGCTGATTTTAGAGGAATATTTTAGAGTTCCGAACCTCCACACTGAGAAAAATTTCCAAGTGAAAACAGTCAATGTTAGCCTATGGAAGGAAGTTCAAGTTACTGGTAAGTACGAGTAGAATTACTTTTCAGGATCAGTACTGGCCTTAAAGATTCAGCACTGAGGTCTCTCCTGATAACAGGTGAGTAAATCGAAATTCGTAGTTCGGCTGATTTTAGAGGAATATTTGTAAGTTCCAAAACTCCACACTTAGAAACTTTTCTGCTGAAAACCACACAACGGATTCCTATGGAAGGAAATACAAGCTAATGGTAAGTATGCTTAGAATTACTTTTCAGGGCCAGTGCGGGGCTAAAAAATGCAGCACCGGGTGTTCTACTGATAACAGGAGAGTAAATCATAATTCATAATTCGGCTGATTTTAGAGGAATATTTGTAAGTTCCAAAACTCCACACTTAGAAACTTTTCTGCTGAAAACCACACAATGGATTCCTATGGAAGGAAATACAAGTTACTGGTAAGTACGCTTAGAATTACTTTTCAGGGTCAGTACTGGCCTTAAAGATTCAGCACTGAGGTCTCTCCTGATAACAGGTGAGTAAATCGGAATTCGTAGTTTGGCTGATTTTAGAGGAATATTTTAGAGTTCCGAACCTCCACACTGAGAAGAATTTCCAAGTGAAACCAGTCAATGTTAGCCTATGGAAGGAAGTTCAAGTTACTGGTAAGTACGAGTAGAATTACTTTTCAGGATCAGTACTGGCCTCAAAGATTCAGCACTGAGATCTCTCCTGATAACAGGTGAGTAAATCGAAATTCGTAGTTCGGCTGATTTTAGAGGAATATTTGTAAGTTCCAAAACTCCACACTTAGAAACTTTTCTGCTGAAAACCACACAACGGATTCCTATGGAAGGAAATACAAGCTACTGGTAAGTATGCTTAGAATTACTTTTCAGGGCCAGTGCAGGGCTAAAAGATGCAGCACTGGGTTCTCTCCTGATAACAGGTGAGTAAATCGGAATTCGTAGTTCGGCTGATTTTAGAGGAATATTTGTAAGTTCCAAAACTCCACACTTAGAAACTTTTCTTCTGAAAACCATACAATGTATTCCTATGGAAGGAAATACAAGTTACTGGTAAGTACGCTTAGAATTACTTTTCAGGGTCAGTGCTGGGCTAAAAGATGCAGCACTGAGTTCCCTCCTGATGACATGTGAGTAAATCGGAATTCGTAGTTTGGCTTATTTTAACTCCACACTTCAAAACTTCTCTGCTGAAAACCAAACAATGGATTCCTATGGAAGGAAATACAAGTTACTGGTAAGTACACTTAGAATTACTTTTCAGGGTCAGTGCTGGGCTCAAAGATGCAGCACTGAGTTCTCTCCTGATGACATGTGAGTAAATCGGAATTCGTAGTTTGGCTGATTTTAGAGGAATATTTGAAAATTCCAAACTCCACACTTAGAAACTTTTCTGCTGAAAACCACACAATGGATTCCTATGGAAGGAAATACAAGTTACTGGTAAGTACGCTTAGAATTACTTTTCAGGGTCAGTGCTGGGCTAAAAGATGCAGCACTGGAATCTCTCTTGATAACAGGTGAGTAAATCGGAATTCGTAGTTCAGCTGATTTTAGAGGAATATTTGTAAGTTCCAAAACTCCACACTTAGAAGAATTTCCCAGTGAAACCAGTCAATGTTAGCCTATGGAAGGAAATTCAAGTTACTGGTAAGTACGGTTAGAATTGCTTTTCAGGATCAGTACTGGCCTTAAAGATTCAGCACTGAGGTCTCTCCTGATAACAGGTGAGTAAATCGGAATTCGTAGTTCGGATGACTTTAGAGGAATATTTGTGAGTTCCAAAACTCCACACTTAGAAACTTTTCTGCTGAAAACCACACAATGGATTCCTATTGAAGGAAATACAAGTTAGTGGTAAGTACGCTTAGAATTACTTTTCAGGGTCAGTGCTGGGCTAAAAGATGCAGCACTGAGTTCTCTCCTGATGACATGTGAGTAAATCGGAATTCGTAGTCTGGCTGATTTTAGAGGAATATTTTAAAGTTCCAAAACTCCACACTTAGAAGAATTTCCAAGTGAAACCAGTCAATGTAAGCCTATGGAAGGAAATACAAGTTACTGGTAAGTAGGGTTAGAATTACTTTTCAGGATCAGTACTGGTCTTAAAGCTTCAGCACTGAGGTCTCTCCTGATAAGTTTTGAGTAAATCGGAATTCGTAGTTCGGATGATTTTAGAGGAATATTTTAGAGTTCCAAACCTCCACACTGAGAAGAATTTCCAAGTGAAACCAGTCAATTTTAGCCTATGGAAGGAAATTCAAGTTACTGGTAAGTACGGTTAGAATTACTTTTCAGGATCAGTACTGGCCTTAAAGATTCAGCACTGAGGTCTCTCCTGATAACAGGTGAGTAAATAGAATTTCGTAGTTCGGCTGATTTTAGAGGAATATTTGTAAGTTCCAAAACTCCACACTTAGAAACTTTTCTGCTGAAAACCACACAATGGATTTCTATGGAAGGAAATACAAGCTACTGGTAAGTATGCTTAGAATTAATTTTCAGCGCCAGTGCGGGGCTAAAAAATGCAGCACTGGGTTTTCTACTGATAACAGGAGAGTAAATCGTAATTCGTAATTCGGCTGATTTTAGAGGAATATTTGTAAGTTCCAAAACTCCACACTTAGAAACTTTTCTGCTGAAAACCACACAATGGATTCCTATGGAAGGAAATACAAGTTACTGGTAAATACGCTTAGAATTACTTTTCAGGGTCAGTGCTGGGCTAAAAGATGCAGCACTGGGTTCTCTCCTGATAACAGGTGAGTAAATCGGAATTCGTAGTTTGGCTGATTTTAGAGGAATAGTTGTAAGTTCCAAAACTCCACACTTAGAATCTTTTCTTCTGAAAACCATACAATGGATTCCTATGGAAGGAAATACAAGTTATTGGTAAGTACGCTTAGAATTACTTTTCAGGGTCAGTGCTGGGCTAAAAGATGTAGCACTGGGATCTCTCCTGATAACAGGTGAGTAAATCGGAATTCGTAGTTCGGCTGATTTTAGAGGAATATTTGTAAGTTCCAAAACTCCACATTTGTATACTTTTCTGCTGAAAACCACACAATGGATTCCTATGGAAGGAAATACAAGTTACTGGTAAGTATGCTTAGAATTAATTTTCAGGGTCAGTGCTGGGTTAAAAGATGCAGCACTGAGTTCTCTCCTGATAACAGGTGAGTAAATCGGAATTCGTAGTTCGGCTGATTTTAGAGGAATATTTGTAAATTCCAAAACTCCACACTTAGAAACTTTTCTGCTGAAAACCACAAAATGGATTCCTATGGAAGGAAATACAAGTTACTGGTAAGTACGCTTAGAATTACTTTTCAGGGTCAGTGCTGGGCTAAAAGATGAAGCACTGGGTTCTCTCCTGATAACAGGTGAGTAAATCGGAATTCGAATTTCGGCTGATTTTAGAGGAATATTTGTAAGTTCCAAAACTCCACACGTAGAAACTTTTCTGCTGAAAACCACACAATGGATTCCTATGGAAGGAAATACAAGTTACTGGTAAGTACACTTAGAATTACTTTTCAGAGTCAGTGCTGGGCTAAAAGATGCAGCACTGAGTTCTCTCCTGATGACATATGAGTAAATCGGAATTCGTAGTTTGGCTTATTTTAGAGGAATATTTGTAAGTACCAAAACTCCACATTTTCATACTTTTCTGCTGAAAACAACACAATGGATTCCTATGGAAGGATATACAAGTTACTGGTAAGTACGCTTAGAATTAATTTTCAGGGTCAGTGCTGGGCTAAAAGATGCAGCACTGTGTTCTCTCTTGATAACAGGTTACTAAATCAGTTTTCGTAGATGGCTGATTTTAGAGGAATATTTGTAAGTTCCAAAACTCCACACTTAGAAACTTCTCTGCTGAAAACCACACAATGGATTCCTATGGAAGGAAATACAAGTTACTGGTAAGTATGCTTAGAATTAGTTTTCAGGGTCAGTGCTGGGCTAAAAGATGCAGCACTGGGATCTCTCCTGATAACAGGTGAGAAAATTGAAATTCGTAGTTCGGCTGATTTTAAAGGAATATTTGTAAGTTCCAAAACTCCACACTTAGAAACTTTTCTGCTGAAAACCACACAACGGATTCCTATGGAAGGAAATACAAGCTACTGGTAAGTATGCTTAGAATTAATTTTCAGGGCCAGTGCGGGGCTAAAAAATGCAGCACTGGGTTTTCTACTGATAACAGGAGAGTAAATCGTAATTCGTAATTCGGCTGATTTTAGAGGAATATTTGTAAGTTCCAAAACTCCAAACTGAGAAACTTTTCTGCTGAAAACCACACAATGGATTCCTATGGAAGGAAATGCAAGTTACTGGTAAGTACACTTAGAATTACTTTTCAGGGTCAGTGCTGGGCTAAAAGATGCAGCACTGAGTTCTCTCCTGATGACATGTAAATCGGAATTCATAGTTTGGCTTATTTTAGAGGAATATTTGTAAGTACCAAAATTCCACACTTCGAAACTTCTCTGCTGAAAACCACACAATGGATTCCTATGGAAGGAAATTCAAGTTACTGGTAAGTACGCTTGGAATTACTTTTCAGGGTCAGTGCTGGGCTAAAAGATGTAGCACTGGGATCTCTACTGATAACAGGAGAGTAAATCGGAATTCGGAATTCGGCTGATTTTAGAGGAATATTTGTAAGTTCCAAAACTCCACACTTAGAAACTTTTCTGCTGAAAACCACACAATGGATTCCTATGGAAGGAAATACAAGTTATTGGTAAGTACGCTTAGAATTACTTTTCAGGGTCAGTGCTGGGCTAAAAGATGCAGCACTGGGATCTCTCCTGATAACAGGTGAGTAAATCGGAATTCGTAGTTTGGCTGATTTTAGAGGAATATTTGTAAGTTCCAAAACTCCATACTTAGAAGAATTTCCCAGTGAAACCAGTCAATGTTAGACTATGGAAGGAAATTCAAGTTACTGGTAAGTACGGTTAGAATTGCTTTTTAGGATCAGTACTGGCCTTAAAGATTCAGCACTGAGGTCTCTCCTGTTAACAGGTGAGTAAATCGGAATTCATAGTTCGGATGATTTTAGAGGAATATTTGTAAGTTCCAAAACTCCACACTTAGAAACTTTTCTGCTGAAAACCACACAATGGATTCCTATGGAAGGAAATACAAGTTACTGGTAAGTACGCTTAGAATTACTTTTCAGGGTCAGTGCTGGGCTAAAAGATGCAGCACTGAGTTCTCTCCTGATGACATGTGAGTAAAATGGAATTTGTAGTTTGGCTTATTTTAACTCCACACTTCGAAACTTCTCTGCTGAAAACCACACAATGTATTCCTATGGAAGGAAATACAAGTTACTGGTAAGTACGCTTAGAATTACTTTTCAGGGTCAGTGCTGGGCTAAAAGATGCAGCACTGAGTTCCCTCCTGATGAAATGTGAGTAAATCGGAATTCGTAGTTTGGCTTATTTTAACTCCACACTTTGAAACTTCTCTGCTGAAAACCAAACAATGTATTCCTATGGAAGAAAATACAAGTTACTGGTAAGTACGCTTAGAATTACTTTTCAGGGTCAGTGCTGGGCTAAAAGATGCAGCACTGAGTTCTCTCCTGATGACATGTGAGTAAATCGGAATTCGTAGTTTGGCTGATTTTAGAGGAATATTTGTAAATTCCAAACTCCACACTTAGAAACTTTTCTGCTGAAAACCACACAATGGATTCCTATTGAAGGAAATACAAGTTACTGGTAAGTACGCTTAGAATTACTTTTCAGGGTCAGTGCTGGGCTAAAAGATGCAGCACTGAGTTCTCTCCTGATGACATGTGAGTAAATCGGAATTCGTAGTCTGGCTGATTTTAGAGGAATATTTTAAAGTTCCAAAACTCCACACTTAGAAGAATTTCCAAGTGAAACCAGTCAATGTAAGCCTATGTAAGGAAATACAAGTTACTGGTAAGTGGGGTTAGAATTACTTTTCAGGATCAGTACTGGTCTTAAAGCTTCAGCACTGAGGTCTCTCCTGATAAGTTTTGAGTAAATCGGAATTCGTAGTTCGGCTGATTTTAGAGGAATATTTTAGAGTTCCAAACCTCCACACTAAGAAGAATTTCCAAGTGAAACCAGTCAATTTTAGCCTATGGAAGGAAATTCAAGTTACTGGTAAGTACGGTTAGAATTACTTTTCAGGATCAGTACTGGCCTTAAAGATTCAGCACTGAGGTCTCTCCTGATAACAGGTGAGTAAATCGAAATTCGTAGTTCGGCTGATTTTAGAGGAATATTTGTAAGTTCCAAAACTCCACACTTAGAAACTTTTCTGCTGAAAACCACACAATGGATTTCTATGGAAGGAAATACAAGCTACTGGTAAGTACGCTTAGAATTACTTTTCAGGGTCAGTGCGGGGCTAAAAGATGCAGCACTGGGTTCTCTACTGAGAACAGGAGAGTAAATCGGAATTCAGAATTCGGCTGATTTTAGTGGAATATTTGTAAGTTCCAAAACTCCACACTTAGAAACTTTTCTGCTAAAAACCACACAATGGATTCCTATGGAAGGAAATACAAGTAACTGGTAAGTACGCTTAGAATTACTTTTCAGGGTCAGTGCTGGGCTAAAAGATGCAGCACTGGGTTCTCTCCTGATAACAGGTGAGTAAATCGGAATTCGTAGTTCGGCTGATTTTAGAGGAATATTTGTAAGTTCCAAAACTCCACACTTAGAAACTTTTCTTCTGAAAACCATACAATGGATTCCTATGGAAGGAAATACAAGTTATTGGTAAGTATGCTTAGAATTACTTTTCAGGGCCAGTGCTGGGCTAAAAGATGTAGCACTGGGATCTCTCCTGATAACAGGTGAGTAAATCGGAATTCGTAGTTCGGCTGATTTTAGAGGAATATTTGTAAGTTCCAAAACTCCACATTTTTATACTTTTCCGCTGAAAACCACACAATGGATTCCTATGGAAGGAAATACAAGTTACTGGTAAGTACGCTTAGAATTAATTTTCAGGGTCAGTGCTGGGCTAAAAGATGCAGCACTGAGTTCTCTCCTGATAACAGGTGAGTAAATCGGAATTCGTAGTTCGGCTGATTTTAGAGGAATAGTTGTAAATTCCAAAACTCCACACTTAGAAACTTTTCTGCTGAAAACCACAAAATGGATTCCTATGGAAGGAAATACAAGTTACTGGTAAGTACGCTTAGAATTACTTTTCAGGGTCAGTGCTGGGCTAAAAGATGCAGCACTGGGTTCTCTCCTGATAACAGGTGAGTGAATCGGAATTCGTAGTTCGGCTGATTTTAGAGGAATATTTGTAAGTTCTAAAACTCCACACTTAGAAACTTTTCTTCTGAAAACCATACAATGGATTCCTATGGAAGGAAATACAAGTTATTGGTAAGTACGCTTAGAATTACTTTTCAGGGTCAGTGCTGGGCTAAAAGATGCAGCACTGGGTTCTCTCCTGATAACAGGAGAGTAAATCGGAATTCGTAGTTCGGCTGATTTTAGAGGAATATTTTAGAGTTCCAAACCTCCACACTGAGAAGAATTTCCAAGTGAAACCAGTCAATGTTAACCTATGGAAGGAAATTCATTTTACTGGTAAGTACGGTTAGAATTACTTTTCATGATCAGTACTGGCCTTAAAGATTCAGCACTGAGGTCTCTCCTGATAACAGGTGAGTAAATTGAAATTTGTAGTTCGGCTGATTTTAGAGGAATATTTGTAAGTTCCAAAACTCCACACTTAGAAACTTTTCTGCTGAAAACCACACAATGGATTCCTATGGAAGAAAATACAAGCTACTGGTAAGTACGCTTAGAATTACTTTTCAGGGTCAGTGCGGGGCTAAAAGATGCAGCACTGGGTTCTCTCCTGATAACAGGAGACTAAATCGTAATTCGTATTTCGGCTGATTTTAGAGGAATATTTGTAAGTTCAAAAACTCCACACTTAGAAACTTTTCTGCTGAAAACCACACAATGGATTCCTATGGAAGGAAATACAAGTTACTGGTAAGTACACTTAGAATTACTTTTCAGGGTCAGTGCTGGGCTAAAAGATGCAGCACTGTCTTCTCTCATGATAACATGTGAGTAAATCGGATTTCGTAGTTTGGCTGATTTTAGAGGAATATTTTAGAGTTCCGAACCTCCACACTGAGAAAAATTTCCAAGTGAAAACAGTCAATGTTAGCCTATGGAAGGAAGTTCAAGTTACTGGTAAGTACGAGTAGAATTACTTTTCAGGATCAGTACTGGCCTTAAAGATTCAGCACTGAGGTCTCTCCTGATAACAGGTGAGTAAATCGAAATTCGTAGTTCGGCTGATTTTAGAGGAATATTTGTAAGTTCCAAAACTCCACACTTAGAAACTTTTCTGCTGAAAACCACACAACGGATTCCTATGGAAGGAAATACAAGCTAATGGTAAGTATGCTTAGAATTACTTTTCAGGGCCAGTGCGGGGCTAAAAAATGCAGCACCGGGTGTTCTACTGATAACAGGAGAGTAAATCATAATTCATAATTCGGCTGATTTTAGAGGAATATTTGTAAGTTCCAAAACTCCACACTTAGAAACTTTTCTGCTGAAAACCACACAATGGATTCCTATGGAAGGAAATACAAGTTACTGGTAAGTACGCTTAGAATTACTTTTCAGGGTCAGTACTGGCCTTAAAGATTCAGCACTGAGGTCTCTCCTGATAACAGGTGAGTAAATCGGAATTCGTAGTTTGGCTGATTTTAGAGGAATATTTTAGAGTTCCGAACCTCCACACTGAGAAGAATTTCCAAGTGAAACCAGTCAATGTTAGCCTATGGAAGGAAGTTCAAGTTACTGGTAAGTACGAGTAGAATTACTTTTCAGGATCAGTACTGGCCTCAAAGATTCAGCACTGAGATCTCTCCTGATAACAGGTGAGTAAATCGAAATTCGTAGTTCGGCTGATTTTAGAGGAATATTTGTAAGTTCCAAAACTCCACACTTAGAAACTTTTCTGCTGAAAACCACACAACGGATTCCTATGGAAGGAAATACAAGCTACTGGTAAGTATGCTTAGAATTACTTTTCAGGGCCAGTGCAGGGCTAAAAGATGCAGCACTGGGTTCTCTCCTGATAACAGGTGAGTAAATCGGAATTCGTAGTTCGGCTGATTTTAGAGGAATATTTGTAAGTTCCAAAACTCCACACTTAGAAACTTTTCTTCTGAAAACCATACAATGTATTCCTATGGAAGGAAATACAAGTTACTGGTAAGTACGCTTAGAATTACTTTTCAGGGTCAGTGCTGGGCTAAAAGATGCAGCACTGAGTTCCCTCCTGATGACATGTGAGTAAATCGGAATTCGTAGTTTGGCTTATTTTAACTCCACACTTCAAAACTTCTCTGCTGAAAACCAAACAATGGATTCCTATGGAAGGAAATACAAGTTACTGGTAAGTACACTTAGAATTACTTTTCAGGGTCAGTGCTGGGCTCAAAGATGCAGCACTGAGTTCTCTCCTGATGACATGTGAGTAAATCGGAATTCGTAGTTTGGCTGATTTTAGAGGAATATTTGAAAATTCCAAACTCCACACTTAGAAACTTTTCTGCTGAAAACCACACAATGGATTCCTATGGAAGGAAATACAAGTTACTGGTAAGTACGCTTAGAATTACTTTTCAGGGTCAGTGCTGGGCTAAAAGATGCAGCACTGGAATCTCTCTTGATAACAGGTGAGTAAATCGGAATTCGTAGTTCAGCTGATTTTAGAGGAATATTTGTAAGTTCCAAAACTCCACACTTAGAAGAATTTCCCAGTGAAACCAGTCAATGTTAGCCTATGGAAGGAAATTCAAGTTACTGGTAAGTACGGTTAGAATTGCTTTTCAGGATCAGTACTGGCCTTAAAGATTCAGCACTGAGGTCTCTCCTGATAACAGGTGAGTAAATCGGAATTCGTAGTTCGGATGACTTTAGAGGAATATTTGTGAGTTCCAAAACTCCACACTTAGAAACTTTTCTGCTGAAAACCACACAATGGATTCCTATTGAAGGAAATACAAGTTACTGGTAAGTACGCTTAGAATTACTTTTCAGGGTCAGTGCTGGGCTAAAAGATGCAGCACTGAGTTCTCTCCTGATGACATGTGAGTAAATCGGAATTCGTAGTCTGGCTGATTTTAGAGGAATATTTTAAAGTTCCAAAACTCCACACTTAGAAGAATTTCCAAGTGAAACCAGTCAATGTAAGCCTATGGAAGGAAATACAAGTTACTGGTAAGTAGGGTTAGAATTACTTTTCAGGATCAGTACTGGTCTTAAAGCTTCAGCACTGAGGTCTCTCCTGATAAGTTTTGAGTAAATCGGAATTCGTAGTTCGGATGATTTTAGAGGAATATTTTAGAGTTCCAAACCTCCACACTGAGAAGAATTTCCAAGTGAAACCAGTCAATTTTAGCCTATGGAAGGAAATTCAAGTTACTGGTAAGTACGGTTAGAATTACTTTTCAGGATCAGTACTGGCCTTAAAGATTCAGCACTGAGGTCTCTCCTGATAACAGGTGAGTAAATAGAATTTCGTAGTTCGGCTGATTTTAGAGGAATATTTGTAAGTTCCAAAACTCCACACTTAGAAACTTTTCTGCTGAAAACCACACAATGGATTTATATGGAAGGAAATACAAGCTACTGGTAAGTATGCTTAGAATTAATTTTCAGCGCCAGTGCGGGGCTAAAAAATGCAGCACTGGGTTTTCTACTGATAACAGGAGAGTAAATCGTAATTCGTAATTCGGCTGATTTTAGAGGAATATTTGTAAGTTCCAAAACTCCACACTTAGAAACTTTTCTGCTGAAAACCACACAATGGATTCCTATGGAAGGAAATACAAGTTACTGGTAAATACGCTTAGAATTACTTTTCAGGGTCAGTGCTGGGCTAAAAGATGCAGCACTGGGTTCTCTCCTGATAACAGGTGAGTAAATCGGAATTCGTAGTTTGGCTGATTTTAGAGGAATAGTTGTAAGTTCCAAAACTCCACACTTAGAATCTTTTCTTCTGAAAACCATACAATGGATTCCTATGGAAGGAAATACAAGTTATTGGTAAGTACGCTTAGAATTACTTTTCAGGGTCAGTGCTGGGCTAAAAGATGTAGCACTGGGATCTCTCCTGATAACAGGTGAGTAAATCGGAATTCGTAGTTCGGCTGATTTTAGAGGAATATTTGTAAGTTCCAAAACTCCACATTTGTATACTTTTCTGCTGAAAACCACACAATGGATTCCTATGGAAGGAAATACAAGTTACTGGTAAGTATGCTTAGAATTAATTTTCAGGGTCAGTGCTGGGTTAAAAGATGCAGCACTGTGTTCTCTCCTGATAACAGGTGAGTAAATCGGAATTTGTAGTTCGGCTGATTTTAGAGGAATATTTGTAAATTCCCAAACTCCACACTTAGAAACTTTTCTGCTGAAAACCACAAAATGGATTCCTATGGAAGGAAATACAAGTTACTGGTAAGTACGCTTAGAATTACTTTTCAGGGTCAGTGCTGGGCTAAAAGATGAAGCACTGGGTTCTCTCCTGATAACATGTGAGTAAATCGGAATTTGTAGTTCGGCTGATTTTAGAGGAATATTTGTAAGTTCCAAAACTCCACATTTGTATACTTTTCTGCTGAAAACCACACAATGGATTCCTATGGAAGGAAATACAAGTTACTGGTAAGTATGCTTAGAATTAATTTTCAGGGTCAGTGCTGGGTTAAAAGATGCAGCACTGAGTTCTCTCCTGATAACAGGTGAGTAAATCGGAATTCGTAGTTCGGCTGATTTTAGAGGAATATTTGTAAATTCCAAAACTCCACACTTAGAAACTTTTCTGCTGAAAACCACAAAATGGATTCCTATGGAAGGAAATACAAGTTACTGGTAAGTACGCTTAGAATTACTTTTCAGGGTCAGTGCTGGGCTAAAAGATGAAGCACTGGGTTCTCTCCTGATAACAGGTGAGTAAATCGGAATTCGAATTTCGGCTGATTTTAGAGGAATATTTGTAAGTTCCAAAACTCCACACGTAGAAACTTTTCTGCTGAAAACCACACAATGGATTCCTATGGAAGGAAATACAAGTTACTGGTAAGTACACTTAGAATTACTTTTCAGAGTCAGTGCTGGGCTAAAAGATGCAGCACTGAGTTCTCTCCTGATGACATATGAGTAAATCGGAATTCGTAGTTTGGCTTATTTTAGAGGAATATTTGTAAGTACCAAAACTCCACATTTTCATACTTTTCTGCTGAAAACAACACAATGGATTCCTATGGAAGGATATACAAGTTACTGGTAAGTACGCTTAGAATTAATTTTCAGGGTCAGTGCTGGGCTAAAAGATGCAGCACTGTGTTCTCTCTTGATAACAGGTTACTAAATCAGTTTTCGTAGATGGCTGATTTTAGAGGAATATTTGTAAGTTCCAAAACTCCACACTTAGAAACTTCTCTGCTGAAAACCACACAATGGATTCCTATGGAAGGAAATACAAGTTACTGGTAAGTATGCTTAGAATTAGTTTTCAGGGTCAGTGCTGGGCTAAAAGATGCAGCACTGGGATCTCTCCTGATAACAGGTGAGAAAATTGAAATTCGTAGTTCGGCTGATTTTAAAGGAATATTTGTAAGTTCCAAAACTCCACACTTAGAAACTTTTCTGCTGAAAACCACACAACGGATTCCTATGGAAGGAAATACAAGCTACTGGTAAGTATGCTTAGAATTAATTTTCAGGGCCAGTGCGGGGCTAAAAAATGCAGCACTGGGTTTTCTACTGATAACAGGAGAGTAAATCGTAATTCGTAATTCGGCTGATTTTAGAGGAATATTTGTAAGTTCCAAAACTCCAAACTGAGAAACTTTTCTGCTGAAAACCACACAATGGATTCCTATGGAAGGAAATGCAAGTTACTGGTAAGTACACTTAGAATTACTTTTCAGGGTCAGTGCTGGGCTAAAAGATGCAGCACTGAGTTCTCTCCTGATGACATGTAAATCGGAATTCATAGTTTGGCTTATTTTAGAGGAATATTTGTAAGTACCAAAATTCCACACTTCGAAACTTCTCTGCTGAAAACCACACAATGGATTCCTATGGAAGGAAATTCAAGTTACTGGTAAGTACGCTTGGAATTACTTTTCAGGGTCAGTGCTGGGCTAAAAGATGTAGCACTGGGATCTCTACTGATAACAGGAGAGTAAATCGGAATTCGGAATTCGGCTGATTTTAGAGGAATATTTGTAAGTTCCAAAACTCCACACTTAGAAACTTTTCTGCTGAAAACCACACAATGGATTCCTATGGAAGGAAATACAAGTTATTGGTAAGTACGCTTAGAATTACTTTTCAGGGTCAGTGCTGGGCTAAAAGATGCAGCACTGGGATCTCTCCTGATAACAGGTGAGTAAATCGGAATTCGTAGTTTGGCTGATTTTAGAGGAATATTTGTAAGTTCCAAAACTCCATACTTAGAAGAATTTCCCAGTGAAACCAGTCAATGTTAGACTATGGAAGGAAATTCAAGTTACTGGTAAGTACGGTTAGAATTGCTTTTTAGGATCAGTACTGGCCTTAAAGATTCAGCACTGAGGTCTCTCCTGTTAACAGGTGAGTAAATCGGAATTCATAGTTCGGATGATTTTAGAGGAATATTTGTAAGTTCCAAAACTCCACACTTAGAAACTTTTCTGCTGAAAACCACACAATGGATTCCTATGGAAGGAAATACAAGTTACTGGTAAGTACGCTTAGAATTACTTTTCAGGGTCAGTGCTGGGCTAAAAGATGCAGCACTGAGTTCTCTCCTGATGACATGTGAGTAAAATGGAATTTGTAGTTTGGCTTATTTTAACTCCACACTTCGAAACTTCTCTGCTGAAAACCACACAATGTATTCCTATGGAAGGAAATACAAGTTACTGGTAAGTACGCTTAGAATTACTTTTCAGGGTCAGTGCTGGGCTAAAAGATGCAGCACTGAGTTCCCTCCTGATGAAATGTGAGTAAATCGGAATTCGTAGTTTGGCTTATTTTAACTCCACACTTTGAAACTTCTCTGCTGAAAACCAAACAATGTATTCCTATGGAAGAAAATACAAGTTACTGGTAAGTACGCTTAGAATTACTTTTCAGGGTCAGTGCTGGGCTAAAAGATGCAGCACTGAGTTCTCTCCTGATGACATGTGAGTAAATCGGAATTCGTAGTTTGGCTGATTTTAGAGGAATATTTGTAAATTCCAAACTCCACACTTAGAAACTTTTCTGCTGAAAACCACACAATGGATTCCTATTGAAGGAAATACAAGTTACTGGTAAGTACGCTTAGAATTACTTTTCAGGGTCAGTGCTGGGCTAAAAGATGCAGCACTGAGTTCTCTCCTGATGACATGTGAGTAAATCGGAATTCGTAGTCTGGCTGATTTTAGAGGAATATTTTAAAGTTCCAAAACTCCACACTTAGAAGAATTTCCAAGTGAAACCAGTCAATGTAAGCCTATGTAAGGAAATACAAGTTACTGGTAAGTGGGGTTAGAATTA
This sequence comes from Triturus cristatus, assembly GCF_964204655.1. Classification (NCBI taxonomy): domain Eukaryota; kingdom Metazoa; phylum Chordata; class Amphibia; order Caudata; family Salamandridae; genus Triturus; species Triturus cristatus. The sequence continues at coordinate 348,800,905 of NC_140579.1, forward strand.
CTTTTCAGGATCAGTACTGGTCTTAAAGCTTCAGCACTGAGGTCTCTCCTGATAAGTTTTGAGTAAATCGGAATTCGTAGTTCGGCTGATTTTAGAGGAATATTTTAGAGTTCCAAACCTCCACACTAAGAAGAATTTCCAAGTGAAACCAGTCAATTTTAGCCTATGGAAGGAAATTCAAGTTACTGGTAAGTACGGTTAGAATTACTTTTCAGGATCAGTACTGGCCTTAAAGATTCAGCACTGAGGTCTCTCCTGATAACAGGTGAGTAAATCGAAATTCGTAGTTCGGCTGATTTTAGAGGAATATTTGTAAGTTCCAAAACTCCACACTTAGAAACTTTTCTGCTGAAAACCACACAATGGATTTCTATGGAAGGAAATACAAGCTACTGGTAAGTACGCTTAGAATTACTTTTCAGGGTCAGTGCGGGGCTAAAAGATGCAGCACTGGGTTCTCTACTGAGAACAGGAGAGTAAATCGGAATTCAGAATTCGGCTGATTTTAGTGGAATATTTGTAAGTTCCAAAACTCCACACTTAGAAACTTTTCTGCTGAAAACCACACAATGGATTCCTATGGAAGGAAATACAAGTTATTGGTAAGTACACTTAGAATTACTTTTCAGGGTCAGTGCTGGGCTAAAAGATGCAGCACTGAGTTCTCTCCTGATGACATATGAGTAAATCGGAATTCGTAGTTTGGCTTATTTTAGAGGAATATTTGTAAGTACCAAAACTCCACATTTTCATACTTTTCTGCTGAAAACCACACAATGGATTCCTATGGAAGGATATACAAGTTACTGGTAAGTACGCTTAGAATTAATTTTCAGGGTCAGTGCTGGGCTAAAAGATGCAGCACTGTGTTCTCTCTTGATAACAGGTTACTAAATCAGAATTCGTAGTTTGGCTGATTTTAGAGGAATATTTGTAAGTTCCAAAACTCCACACTTAGAAACTTCTCTGCTGAAAACCACACAATGGATTCCTATGGAAGGAAATACAAGTTACTGGTAAGTACGCTTAGAATTAGTTTTCAGGGCCAGTGCGGGGCTAAAAAATGCAGCACTGGGTTTTCTACTGATAACAGGAGAGTAAATCGTAATTCGTAATTCGGCTGATTTTAGAGGAATATTTGTAAGTTCCAAAACTCCACACTTAGAAACTTTTCTGCTGAAAACCACACAATGGATTCCTATGGAAGGAAATACAAGTTATTGGTAAGTACGCTTAGAATTACTTTTCAGGGTCAGTGCTGGGCTAAAAGATGTAGCACTGGGATCTCTCCTGATAACAGGTGAGTAAATCGGAATTCGTAGTTCGGCTGATTTTAGAGGAATATTTGTAAGTTCCAAAACTCCACATTTGTATACTTTTCTGCTGAAAACCACACAATGGATTCCTATGGAAGGAAATACAAGTTACTGGTAAGTATGCTTAGAATTAATTTTCAGGGTCAGTGCTGGGTTAAAAGATGCAGCACTGAGTTCTCTCCTGATAACAGGTGAGTAAATCGGAATTCGTAGTTCGGCTGATTTTAGAGGAATATTTGTAAATTCCAAAACTCCACACTTAGAAACTTTTCTGCTGAAAACCACAAAATGGATTCCTATGGAAGGAAATACAAGTTACTGGTAAGTACGCTTAGAATTACTTTTCAGGGTCAGTGCTGGGCTAAAAGATGAAGCACTGGGTTCTCTCCTGATAACAGGTGAGTAAATCGGAATTTGTAGTTCGGCTGATTTTAGAGGAATATTTGTAAGTTCCAAAACTCCACATTTGTATACTTTTCTGCTGAAAACCACACAATGGATTCCTATGGAAGGAAATACAAGTTACTGGTAAGTATGCTTAGAATTAATTTTCAGGGTCAGTGCTGGGTCAAAAGATGCAGCACTGAGTTCTCTCCTGATAACAGGTGAGTAAATCGGAAATCGTAGTTCGGCTGATTTTAGAGGAATATTTGTAAATTCCAAAACTCCACACTTAGAAACTTTTCTGCTGAAAACCACAAAATGGATTCCTATGGAAGGAAATACAAGTTACTGGTAAGTACGCTTAGAATTACTTTTCAGGGTCAGTGCTGGGCTAAAAGATGAAGCACTGGGTTCTCTCCTGATAACAGGTGAGTAAATTGGAATTCGTAGTTCGGCTGATTTTAGAGGAATATTTGTAAGTTCCAAAACTCCACACTTAGAAACTTTTCTTCTGAAAACCATACAATGGATTCCTATGGAAGGAAATACAAGTTATTGGTATGTACGCTTAGAATTACTTTTCAGGGTCAGTGCTGGGCTAAAAGATGCAGCACTGGCTTCTCTCCTGATAACAGGAGAGTAAATCGGAATTCGTAGTTCGGCTGATTTTAGAGGAATATTTTAGAGTTTCAAACCTCCACACTGAGAAGAATTTCAAAGTGAAACCAGTCAATGTTAGCCTATGGAAGGAAATTCATTTTACTGGTGAGTACGGTTAGAATTACTTTTCACGATCAGTACTGGCCTTAAAGATTCAGCACTGAGGTCTCTCCTAATAACAGGTGAGTAAATTGAAATTTGTAGTTCGGCTGATTTTAGAGGAATATTTGTAAGTTCCAAAACTCCACACGTAGAAACTTTTCTGCTGAAAACCACACAATGGATTCCTATGGAAGGAAATACAAGTTACTGGTAAGTACACTTAGAATTACTTTTCAGAGTCAGTGCTGGGCTAAAAGATGCAGCACTGAGTTCTCTCCTGATGACATATGAGTAAATCGGAATTCGTAGTTTGGCTTATTTTAGAGGAATATTTGTAAGTACCAAAACTCCACATTTTCATACTTTTCTGCTGAAAACCACACAATGGATTCCTATGGAAGGATATACAAGTTACTGGTAAGTACGCTTAGAATTAATTTTCAGGGTCAGTGCTGGGCTAAAAGATGCAGCACTGTGTTCTCTCTTGATAACAGGTTACTAAATCAGAATTTGTAGTTTGGCTGATTTTAGAGGAATATTTGTAAGTTCCAAAACTCCACACTTCGAAACTTCTCTGCTGAAAGCCACACAATGGATTCCTATGGAAGGAAATACAAGTTACTGGTAAGTATGCTTAGAATTAGTTTTCAGGGTCAGTGCTGGGCTAAAAGATGCAGCACTGGGATCTCTCCTGATAACAGGTGAGTAAATTGAAATTCATAGTTCGGCTGATTTTAAAGGAATATTTGTAAGTTCCAAAACTCCACACTTAGAAACTTTTCTGCTGAAAACCACACAACGGATTCCTATGGAAGGAAATACAAGCTACTGGTAAGTATGCTTAGAATAAATTTTCAGGGCCAGTGCGGGGCTAAAAAATGCAGCACTGGGTTTTCTACTGATAACAGGAGAGTAAATCGTAATTCGTAATTCGGCTGATTTTAGAGGAATATTTGTAAGTTCCAAAACTCCAAACTTAGAAACTTTTCTGCTGAAAACCACACAATGGATTCCTATGGAAGGAAATGCAAGTTACTGGTAAGTACACTTAGAATTACTTTTCAGGGTCAGTGCTGGGCTAAAAGATGCAGCACTGAGTTCTCTCCTGATGACATGTAAATCGGAATTCATAGTTTGGCTTATTTTAGAGGAATATTTGTAAGTACCAAAATTCCACACTTCGAAACTTCTCTGCTGAAAACCACACAATGGATTCCTATGGAAGGAAATTCAAGTTACTGGTAAGTACGCTTGGAATTACTTTTCAGGGTCAGTGCTGGGCTAATAGATGTAGCACTGGGATCTCTACTGATAACAGGAGAGTAAATCGGAATTTGGAATTCGGCTGATTTTAGAGGAATATTTGTATGTTCCAAAACTCCACACTTAGAAACTTTTCTGCTGAAAACCACACAATGGATTCCTATGGAAGGAAATACAAGTTATTGGTAAGTACACTTAGAATTACTTTTCAGGGTCAGTGCTGGGCTAAAAGATGCAGCACTGAGTTCTCTCCTGATGACATATGAGTAAATCGGAATTCGTAGTTTGGCTTACTTAAGAGGAATATTTGTAATTTCCAAAACTCCACAAATAGAAACTTTTCTGCTGAAAACCACACAATGGATTCCTATGGAAGGAAATACAAGTTAATGGTTAGTACGCTTAGAATTAATTTTCAGGGTCAGTGCTGGGCTAAAAGATGCAGCACTGTGTTCTCTCTTGATAACAGGTTACTAAATCAGAATTCGTAGTTTGGCTGATTTTAGAGGAATATTTGTAAGTTCCAAAACTCCACACTTAGAAACTTCTCTGCTGAAAACCACACAATGGATTCCTATGGAAGGAAATACAAGTTACTGGTAAGTACGCTTAGAATTAGTTTTCAGGGTCAGTGCTGGGCTAAAAGATGCAGCACTGGGATCTCTCCTGATAACAGGTGAGTAAATCGGAATTCGTAGTTTGGCTGATTTTAGAGGAATATTTGTAAGTTCCAAAACTCCATACTTAGAAGAATTTCCCAGTGAAACCAGTCAATGTTAGCCTATGGAAGGAAATTCAAGTTACTGGTAAGTACGGTTAGAATTGCTTTTCAGGATCAGTACTGGCCTTAAAGATTCAGCACTGAGGTCTCTCCTGATAACAGGTGAGTAAATCGGAATTCATAGTTCGGATGATTTTAGAGGAATATTTGTAAGTTCCAAAACTCCACACTTAGAAACTTTTCTGCTGAAAACCACACAATGGATTCCTATGGAAGGAAATACAAGTTACTGGTAAGTACGCTTAGAATTACTTTTCAGGGTCAGTGCTGGGCTAAAAGATGCAGCACTGAGTTCTCTCCTGATGACATGTGAGTAAATTGGAATTTGTAGTTTGGCTTATTTTAACTCCACACTTCGAAACTTCTCTGCTGAAAACCACACAATGGATTCCTATGGAAGGAAATACAAGTTACTGGTAAGTGTGCTTAGAATTACTTTTCAGGGTCAGTGCTGGGCTAAAAGATTCAGCACTGAGGTCTCTCCTGATAACAGGTGAGTAAATCGGAATTCATAGTTCGGATGATTTTAGAGGAATATTTGTAAGTTCCAAAACTCCACACTTAGAAAGTTTTCTGCTGAAAACCACACAATGTATTCCTATGGAAGGAAATACAAGTTACTGGTAAGTACGCTTAGAATTACTTTTCAGGGTCAGTGCTGGGCTAAAAGATGCAGCACTGAGTTCCCTCCTGATGACATGTGAGTAAATCGGAATTCGTAGTTTGGCTTATTTTAACTCCACACTTTGAAACTTATCTGCTGAAAAAGAAACAATGGATTCCTATGGAAGGAAATACAAGTTACTGGTAAGTACGCTTAGAATTACTTTTCAGGGTCAGTGCTGGGCTAAAAGATGCAGCACTGTGTTCTCTCCTGATAACATGTGAGTAAATCGGAATTCGTAGTTCGGCTGATTTTGGAGGAATATTTTAGAGTTCCGAACCTCCACACTGAGAAGAATTTCCAAGTGAAACCAGTCAATGTTAGCCTATGGAAGGAAGTTCAAGTTACTGGTAAGTACGGTTAGAATTGCTTTTCAGGATCAGTACTGGCCTTAAAGATTCAGCACTGAGGTCTCTCCTGATAACAGGTGAGTAAATCGAAATTCGTAGTTCGGCTGATTTTAGAGGAATATTTGTATGTTCCAAAACTCCACACTTAGAAACTTTTCTGCTGAAAACCAAACAATGGATTCCTATGGAAGGAAATACAAGCTACTGGTAAGTATGCTTTGAATTACTTTTCAGGGCCAGTGCGGGGCTAAAAAATGCAGCACTGGGTTTTCTACTGATAACAGGAGAGTAAATCGTAATTCATAATTCGGCTGATTTTAGAGGAATATTTGTAAGTTCCAAAACTCCACACTTAGAAACTTTTCTGCTGAAAACCACACAATGGATTCCTATGGAAGGAAATACAAGTAACTGGTAAGTACGCTTAGAATTACTTTTCAGGGTCAGTGCGGGGCTAAAAGATGCAGCACTGGGTTCTCTCCTGATAACAGGTGAGTAAATCGGAATTCGTAGTTCGGCTGATTTTAGAGGAATATTTGTAAGTTCCAAAACTCCACACTTAGAAACTTTTCTTCTGCAAACCATACAATGGATTCCTATGGAAGGAAATACAAGTTATTGGTAAGTACGCTTAGAATTACTTTTCAGGGACAGTGCTGGGCTAAAAGATGTAGCACTGGGATCTCTCCTGATAACAGGTGAGTAAATCGGAATTCGTAGTTCGGCTGATTTTAGAGGAATAGTTGTAAATTCCAAAACTCCACACTTAGAAACTTTTCTGCTGAAAACCACAAAATGGATTCCTATGGAAGGAAATACAAGTTACTGGTAAGTACGCTTAGAATTACTTTTCAGGGTCAGTGCTGGGCTAAAAGATGCAGCACTGGGTTCTCTCCTGATAACAGGTGAGTAAATCGGAATTCGTAGTTCGGCTGATTTTAGAGGAATATTTGTAAGTTCTAAAACTCCACACTTAGAAACTTTTCTTCTGAAAACCATACAATGGATTCCTATGGAAGGAAATACAAGTTACTGGTAAGTTGGTAAGTACGCTTAGAATTAGTTTTCAGGGTCAGTGCTGGGCTAAAAGATGCAGCACTGGGATCTCTCCTGATAACAGGTGAGTAAATTGAAATTCGTAGTTCGGCTGATTTTAGAGGAATATTTGTAAGTTCCAAAACTCCACACTTAGAAACTTTTCTGCTGAAAACCACACAACGGATTCCTATGGAAGGAAATACAAGCTACTGGTAAGTACGCTTAGAATTACTTTTCAGGGTCAGTGCGGGGCTAAAAGATGCAGCACTGGGTTCTCTCGTGATAACAGGAGACTAAATCGTAATTCGAATTTCGGCTGATTTTAGAGGAATATTTGTAAGTTCCAAAACTCCACACGTAGAAACTTTTCTGCTGAAAACCACACAATGGATTCCTATGGAAGGAAATACAAGTTACTGGTAAGTACACTTAGAATTACTTTTCAGAGTCAGTGCTGGGCTAAAAGATGCAGCACTGAGTTCTCTCCTGATGACAGGTTACTAAATCGGAATTCGTAGTTTGGCTTATTTTAGAGGAATATTTGTAAGTACCAAAACTCCACATTTTCATACTTTTCTGCTGAAAACCACACAATGGATTCCTATGGAAGGATATACAAGTTACTGGTAAGTACGCTTAGAATTAATTTTCAGGGTCAGTGCTGGGCTAAAAGATGCAGCACTGTGTTCTCTCTTGATAACAGGTTACTAAATCAGAATTCGTAGTTTGGCTGATTTTAGAGGAATATTTGTAAGTTCCAAAACTCCACACTGAGAAGAATTTCCAAGTGAAACCAGTCAATTTTAGCCTATGGAAGGAAATTCAAGTTACTGGTAAGTACGGTTAGAATTACTTTTCAGGATCAGTACTGGCCTTAAAGATTCAGCACTGAGGTCTCTCCTGATAAGTTTTGAGTAAATCGGAATTCGTAGTTCGGCTGATTTTAGAGGAATATTTTAGTTCCAAACCTCCACACTGAGAAGAATTTCCAAGTGAAACCAGTCAATTTTAGCCTATGGAAGGAAATTCAAGTTACTGGTAAGTACGGTTAGAATTACTTTTCAGGATCAGTACTGGCCTTAAAGATTCATCACTGAGGTCTCTCCTGATAACAGGTGAGTAAATCGAAATTCGTAGTTCGGCTGATTTTAGAGGAATATTTGTAAGTTCCAAAACTCCACATTTTCATACTTTTCTGCTGAAAACCACACAATGGATTCCTATGGAAGGATATACAAGTTACTAGTAAGTACGCTTAGAATTAATTTTCAGGGTCAGTGCTGGGCTAAAAGATGCAGCACTGTGTTCTCTCTTGATAACAGGTTACTAAATCAGAATTCGTAGTTTGGCTGATTTTAGAGGAATATTTGTAAGTTCCAAAACTCCACACTTAGAAACTTCTCTGCTGAAAACCACACAATGGATTCCTATGGAAGGAAATACAAGTTACTGGTAAGTTGGTAAGTACGCTTAGAATTAGTTTTCAGGGTCAGTGCTGGGCTAAAAGATGCAGCACTGGGATCTCTCCTGATAACAGGTGAGTAAATTGAAATTCGTAGTTCGGCTGATTTTAGAGGAATATTTGTAAGTTCCAAAACTCCACACTTAGAAACTTTTCTGCTGAAAACCACACAACGGATTCCTATGGAAGGAAATACAAGCTACTGGTAAGTATGCTTAGAATTAATTTTCAGGGCCAGTGCGGGGCTAAAAAATGCAGCACTGGGTTTTCTACTGATAACAGGAGAGTAAATCGTAATTCGTAATTCGGCTGATTTTAGAGGAATATTTGTAAGTTCCAAAACTCCACACTTAGAATCTTTTCTTCTGAAAACCATACAATGGATTCCTATGGAAGGAAATACAAGTTATTGGTAAGTACGCTTAGAATTACTTTTCAGGGTCAGTGCTGGGCTAAAAGATGCAGCACTGGGTTCTCTCCTGATAACAGGTGAGTAAATTGGAATTCGTAGTTCAGCTGATTTTAGAGGAATATTTGTAAGTTCCAAAACTCCACACTTAGAAACTTTTCTTCTGAAAACCATACAATGGATTCCTATGGAAGGAAATACAAGTTATTGGTATGTACGCTTAGAATTACTTTTCAGGGTCAGTGCTGGGCTAAAAGATGCAGCACTGGCTTCTCTCCTGATAACAGGAGAGTAAATCGGAATTCGTAGTTCGGCTGATTTTAGAGGAATATTTTAGAGTTTCAAACCTCCACACTGAGAAGAATTTCAAAGTGAAACCAGTCAATTTTAGCCTATTGAAGGAAATTCATTTTACTGGTAAGTACGGTTAGAATTACTTTTCACGATCAGTACTGGCCTTAAAGATTCAGCACTGAGGTCTCTCCTAATAACAGGTGAGTAAATTGAAATTTGTAGTTCGGCTGATTTTAGAGGAATATTTGTAAGTTCCAAAACTCCACACTTAGAAACTTTTCTGCTGAAAACCACACAATGGATTCCTATGGAAGGAAATACAAGCTACTGGTAAGTACGCTTAGAATTACTTTTCAGGGTCAGTGCGGGGCTAAAAGATGCAGCACTGGGTTCTCTCGTGATAACAGGAGACTAAATCGTAATTCGAATTTCGGCTGATTTTAGAGGAATATTTGTAAGTTCCAAAACTCCACACGTAGAAACTTTTCTGCTGAAAACCACACAATGGATTCCTATGGAAGGAAATACAAGTTACTGGTAAGTACACTTAGAATTACTTTTCAGAGTCAGTGCTGGGCTAAAAGATGCAGCACTGAGTTCTCTCCTGATGACATATGAGTAAATCGGAATTCGTAGTTTGGCTTATTTTAGAGGAATATTTGTAAGTTCCAAAACTCCATACTTAGAAGAATTTCCCAGTGAAACCAGTCAATGTTAGCCTATGGAAGGAAATTCAAGTTACTGGTAAGTACGGTTAGAATTGCTTTTCAGGATCAGTACTGGCCTTAAAGATTCAGCACTGAGGTCTCTCCTGATAACAGGTGAGTAAATCGGAATTCATAGTTCGGATGATTTTAGAGGAATATTTGTAAGTTCCAAAACTCCACACTTAGAAACTTTTCTGCTGAAAACCACACAATGGATTCCTATGGAAGGAAATACAAGTTACTGGTAAGTACGCTTAGAATTACTTTTCAGGGTCAGTGCTGGGCTAAAAGATGCAGCACTGAGTTCTCTCCTGATGACATGTGAGTAAATTGGAATTTGTAGTTTGGCTTATTTTAACTCCACACTTCGAAACTTCTCTGCTGAAAACCACACAATGGATTCCTATGGAAGGAAATACAAGTTACTGGTAAGTGTGCTTAGAATTACTTTTCAGGGTCAGTGCTGGGCTAAAAGATTCAGCACTGAGGTCTCTCCTGATAACAGGTGAGTAAATCGGAATTCATAGTTCGGATGATTTTAGAGGAATATTTGTAAGTTCCAAAACTCCACACTTAGAAAGTTTTCTGCTGAAAACCACACAATGTATTCCTATGGAAGGAAATACAAGTTACTGGTAAGTACGCTTAGAATTACTTTTCAGGGTCAGTGCTGGGCTAAAAGATGCAGCACTGAGTTCCCTCCTGATGACATGTGAGTAAATCGGAATTCGTAGTTTGGCTTATTTTAACTCCACACTTTGAAACTTATCTGCTGAAAAAGAAACAATGGATTCCTATGGAAGGAAATACAAGTTACTGGTAAGTACGCTTAGAATTACTTTTCAGGGTCAGTGCTGGGCTAAAAGATGCAGCACTGTGTTCTCTCCTGATAACATGTGAGTAAATCGGAATTCGTAGTTCGGCTGATTTTGGAGGAATATTTTAGAGTTCCGAACCTCCACACTGAGAAGAATTTCCAAGTGAAACCAGTCAATGTTAGCCTATGGAAGGAAGTTCAAGTTACTGGTAAGTACGGTTAGAATTGCTTTTCAGGATCAGTACTGGCCTTAAAGATTCAGCACTGAGGTCTCTCCTGATAACAGGTGAGTAAATCGAAATTCGTAGTTCGGCTGATTTTAGAGGAATATTTGTATGTTCCAAAACTCCACACTTAGAAACTTTTCTGCTGAAAACCAAACAATGGATTCCTATGGAAGGAAATACAAGCTACTGGTAAGTATGCTTTGAATTACTTTTCAGGGCCAGTGCGGGGCTAAAAAATGCAGCACTGGGTTTTCTACTGATAACAGGAGAGTAAATCGTAATTCATAATTCGGCTGATTTTAGAGGAATATTTGTAAGTTCCAAAACTCCACACTTAGAAACTTTTCTGCTGAAAACCACACAATGGATTCCTATGGAAGGAAATACAAGTAACTGGTAAGTACGCTTAGAATTACTTTTCAGGGTCAGTGCGGGGCTAAAAGATGCAGCACTGGGTTCTCTCCTGATAACAGGTGAGTAAATCGGAATTCGTAGTTCGGCTGATTTTAGAGGAATATTTGTAAGTTCCAAAACTCCACACTTAGAAACTTTTCTTCTGCAAACCATACAATGGATTCCTATGGAAGGAAATACAAGTTATTGGTAAGTACGCTTAGAATTACTTTTCAGGGACAGTGCTGGGCTAAAAGATGTAGCACTGGGATCTCTCCTGATAACAGGTGAGTAAATCGGAATTCGTAGTTCGGCTGATTTTAGAGGAATAGTTGTAAATTCCAAAACTCCACACTTAGAAACTTTTCTGCTGAAAACCACAAAATGGATTCCTATGGAAGGAAATACAAGTTACTGGTAAGTACGCTTAGAATTACTTTTCAGGGTCAGTGCTGGGCTAAAAGATGCAGCACTGGGTTCTCTCCTGATAACAGGTGAGTAAATCGGAATTCGTAGTTCGGCTGATTTTAGAGGAATATTTGTAAGTTCTAAAACTCCACACTTAGAAACTTTTCTTCTGAAAACCATACAATGGATTCCTATGGAAGGAAATACAAGTTACTGGTAAGTTGGTAAGTACGCTTAGAATTAGTTTTCAGGGTCAGTGCTGGGCTAAAAGATGCAGCACTGGGATCTCTCCTGATAACAGGTGAGTAAATTGAAATTCGTAGTTCGGCTGATTTTAGAGGAATATTTGTAAGTTCCAAAACTCCACACTTAGAAACTTTTCTGCTGAAAACCACACAACGGATTCCTATGGAAGGAAATACAAGCTACTGGTAAGTACGCTTAGAATTACTTTTCAGGGTCAGTGCGGGGCTAAAAGATGCAGCACTGGGTTCTCTCGTGATAACAGGAGACTAAATCGTAATTCGAATTTCGGCTGATTTTAGAGGAATATTTGTAAGTTCCAAAACTCCACACGTAGAAACTTTTCTGCTGAAAACCACACAATGGATTCCTATGGAAGGAAATACAAGTTACTGGTAAGTACACTTAGAATTACTTTTCAGAGTCAGTGCTGGGCTAAAAGATGCAGCACTGAGTTCTCTCCTGATGACAGGTTACTAAATCGGAATTCGTAGTTTGGCTTATTTTAGAGGAATATTTGTAAGTACCAAAACTCCACATTTTCATACTTTTCTGCTGAAAACCACACAATGGATTCCTATGGAAGGATATACAAGTTACTGGTAAGTACGCTTAGAATTAATTTTCAGGGTCAGTGCTGGGCTAAAAGATGCAGCACTGTGTTCTCTCTTGATAACAGGTTACTAAATCAGAATTCGTAGTTTGGCTGATTTTAGAGGAATATTTGTAAGTTCCAAAACTCCACACTGAGAAGAATTTCCAAGTGAAACCAGTCAATTTTAGCCTATGGAAGGAAATTCAAGTTACTGGTAAGTACGGTTAGAATTACTTTTCAGGATCAGTACTGGCCTTAAAGATTCAGCACTGAGGTCTCTCCTGATAAGTTTTGAGTAAATCGGAATTCGTAGTTCGGCTGATTTTAGAGGAATATTTTAGTTCCAAACCTCCACACTGAGAAGAATTTCCAAGTGAAACCAGTCAATTTTAGCCTATGGAAGGAAATTCAAGTTACTGGTAAGTACGGTTAGAATTACTTTTCAGGATCAGTACTGGCCTTAAAGATTCATCACTGAGGTCTCTCCTGATAACAGGTGAGTAAATCGAAATTCGTAGTTCGGCTGATTTTAGAGGAATATTTGTAAGTTCCAAAACTCCACATTTTCATACTTTTCTGCTGAAAACCACACAATGGATTCCTATGGAAGGATATACAAGTTACTAGTAAGTACGCTTAGAATTAATTTTCAGGGTCAGTGCTGGGCTAAAAGATGCAGCACTGTGTTCTCTCTTGATAACAGGTTACTAAATCAGAATTCGTAGTTTGGCTGATTTTAGAGGAATATTTGTAAGTTCCAAAACTCCACACTTAGAAACTTCTCTGCTGAAAACCACACAATGGATTCCTATGGAAGGAAATACAAGTTACTGGTAAGTTGGTAAGTACGCTTAGAATTAGTTTTCAGGGTCAGTGCTGGGCTAAAAGATGCAGCACTGGGATCTCTCCTGATAACAGGTGAGTAAATTGAAATTCGTAGTTCGGCTGATTTTAGAGGAATATTTGTAAGTTCCAAAACTCCACACTTAGAAACTTTTCTGCTGAAAACCACACAACGGATTCCTATGGAAGGAAATACAAGCTACTGGTAAGTATGCTTAGAATTAATTTTCAGGGCCAGTGCGGGGCTAAAAAATGCAGCACTGGGTTTTCTACTGATAACAGGAGAGTAAATCGTAATTCGTAATTCGGCTGATTTTAGAGGAATATTTGTAAGTTCCAAAACTCCACACTTAGAATCTTTTCTTCTGAAAACCATACAATGGATTCCTATGGAAGGAAATACAAGTTATTGGTAAGTACGCTTAGAATTACTTTTCAGGGTCAGTGCTGGGCTAAAAGATGCAGCACTGGGTTCTCTCCTGATAACAGGTGAGTAAATTGGAATTCGTAGTTCAGCTGATTTTAGAGGAATATTTGTAAGTTCCAAAACTCCACACTTAGAAACTTTTCTTCTGAAAACCATACAATGGATTCCTATGGAAGGAAATACAAGTTATTGGTATGTACGCTTAGAATTACTTTTCAGGGTCAGTGCTGGGCTAAAAGATGCAGCACTGGCTTCTCTCCTGATAACAGGAGAGTAAATCGGAATTCGTAGTTCGGCTGATTTTAGAGGAATATTTTAGAGTTTCAAACCTCCACACTGAGAAGAATTTCAAAGTGAAACCAGTCAATTTTAGCCTATTGAAGGAAATTCATTTTACTGGTAAGTACGGTTAGAATTACTTTTCACGATCAGTACTGGCCTTAAAGATTCAGCACTGAGGTCTCTCCTAATAACAGGTGAGTAAATTGAAATTTGTAGTTCGGCTGATTTTAGAGGAATATTTGTAAGTTCCAAAACTCCACACTTAGAAACTTTTCTGCTGAAAACCACACAATGGATTCCTATGGAAGGAAATACAAGCTACTGGTAAGTACGCTTAGAATTACTTTTCAGGGTCAGTGCGGGGCTAAAAGATGCAGCACTGGGTTCTCTCGTGATAACAGGAGACTAAATCGTAATTCGAATTTCGGCTGATTTTAGAGGAATATTTGTAAGTTCCAAAACTCCACACGTAGAAACTTTTCTGCTGAAAACCACACAATGGATTCCTATGGAAGGAAATACAAGTTACTGGTAAGTACACTTAGAATTACTTTTCAGAGTCAGTGCTGGGCTAAAAGATGCAGCACTGAGTTCTCTCCTGATGACATATGAGTAAATCGGAATTCGTAGTTTGGCTTATTTTAGAGGAATATTTGTAAGTACCAAAACTCCACATTTTCATACTTTTCTGCTGAAAACCACACAATGGATTCCTATGGAAGGATATACAAGTTACTGGTAAGTACGCTTAGAATTAATTTTCAGGGTCAGTGCTGGGCTAAAAGATGCAGCACTGTGTTCTCTCTTGATAACAGGTTACTAAATCAGAATTCGTAGTTTGGCTGATTTTAGAGGAATATTTGTAAGTTCCAAAACTCCACACTGAGAAGAATTTCCAAGTGAAACCAGTCAATTTTAGCCTATGGAAGGAAATTCAAGTTACTGGTAAGTACGGTTAGAATTACTTTTCAGGATCAGTACTGGCCTTAAAGATTCAGCACTGAGGTCTCTCCTGATAAGTTTTGAGTAAATCGGAATTCGTAGTTCGGCTGATTTTAGAGGAATATTTTAGTTCCAAACCTCCACACTGAGAAGAATTTCCAAGTGAAACCAGTCAATTTTAGCCTATGGAAGGAAATTCAAGTTACTGGTAAGTACGGTTAGAATTACTTTTCAGGATCAGTACTGGCCTTAAAGATTCATCACTGAGGTCTCTCCTGATAACAGGTGAGTAAATCGAAATTCGTAGTTCGGCTGATTTTAGAGGAATATTTGTAAGTTCCAAAACTCCACATTTTCATACTTTTCTGCTGAAAACCACACAATGGATTCCTATGGAAGGATATACAAGTTACTAGTAAGTACGCTTAGAATTAATTTTCAGGGTCAGTGCTGGGCTAAAAGATGCAGCACTGTGTTCTCTCTTGATAACAGGTTGCTAAATCAGAATTCGTAGTTTGGCTGATTTTAGAGGAATATTTGTAAGTTCCAAAACTCCACACTTAGAAACTTCTCTGCTGAAAACCACACAATGGATTCCTATGGAAGGAAATACAAGTTACTGGTAAGTTGGTAAGTACGCTTAGAATTAGTTTTCAGGGTCAGTGCTGGGCTAAAAGATGCAGCACTGGGATCTCTCCTGATAACAGGTGAGTAAATTGAAATTCGTAGTTCGGCTGATTTTAGAGGAATATTTGTAAGTTCCAAAACTCCACACTTAGAAACTTTTCTGCTGAAAACCACACAACGGATTCCTATGGAAGGAAATACAAGCTACTGGTAAGTATGCTTAGAATTAATTTTCAGGGCCAGTGCGGGGCTAAAAAATGCAGCACTGGGTTTTCTACTGATAACAGGAGAGTAAATCGTAATTCGTAATTCGGCTGATTTTAGAGGAATATTTGTAAGTTCCAAAACTCCACACTTAGAATCTTTTCTTCTGAAAACCATACAATGGATTCCTATGGAAGGAAATACAAGTTATTGGTAAGTACGCTTAGAATTACTTTTCAGGGTCAGTGCTGGGCTAAAAGATGTAGCACTGGGATCTCTCCTGATAACAGGTGAGTAAATCGGAATTCGTAGTTCGGCTGATTTTAGAGGAATATTTGTAAGTTCCAAAACTCCATATTTGTATACTTTTCTGCTGAAAACCACACAATGGATTCCTATGGAAGGAAATACAAGTAACTGGTAAGTACGCTTAGAATTACTTTTCAGGGTCAGTGCTGGGCTAAAAGATGCAGCACTGGGTTCTCTCCTGATAACAGGTGAGTAAATCGGAATTCGTAGTTCGGCTGATTTTAGAGGAATATTTGTAAGTTCCAAAACTCCACACTTAGAAACTTTTCTTCTGAAAACCATACAATGGATTCCTATGGAAGGAAATACAAGTTATTGGTAAGTACGCTTAGAATTACTTTTCAGGGCCAGTGCTGGGCGAAAAGATGTAGCACTGGGATCTCTCCTGATAACAGGCGAGTAAATCGGAATTCGTAGTTCGGCTGATTTTAGAGGAATAGTTGTAAATTCCAAAACTCCACACTTAGAAACTTTTCTGCTGAAAACCACAAAATGGATTCCTATGGAAGGAAATACAAGTTACTGGTAAGTACGCTTAGAATTACTTTTCAGGGTCAGTGCTGGGCTAAAAGATGCAGCACTGGGTTCTCTCCTGATAACAGGTGAGTAAATCGGAATTCGTAGTTCGGCTCATTTTAGAGGAATATTTGTAAGTTCTAAAACTCCACACTTAGAAACTTTTCTTCTGAAAACCATACAATGGATTCCTATGGAAGGAAATACAAGTTATTGGTAAGTACGCTTAGAATTACTTTTCAGGGTCAGTGCTGGGCTAAAAGATGCAGCACTGGGTTCTCTCCTGATAACAGGTGAGTAAATTGGAATTCGTAGTTCGGCTGATTTTAGAGGAATATTTGTATGTTCCAAAACTCCACACTTAGAAACTTTTCTGCTGAAAACCAAACAATGGATTCCTATGGAAGGAAATACAAGCTACTGGTAAGTATGCTTAGAATTACTTTTCAGGGCCAGTGCGGGGCTAAAAAATGCAGCACTGGGTTTTCTACTGATAACAGGAGAGTAAATCGTAATTCATAATTCGGCTGATTTTAGAGGAATATTTGTAAGTTCCAAAACTCCACACTTAGAAACTTTTCTGCTGAAAACCACACAATGGATTCCTATGGAAGGAAATACAAGTAACTGGTAAGTACGCTTAGAATTACTTTTCAGGGTCAGTGCGGGGCTAAAAGATGCAGCACTGGGTTCTCTCCTGATAACAGGTGAGTAAATCGGAATTCGTAGTTCGGCTGATTTTAGAGGAATATTTGTAAGTTCCAAAACTCCACACTTAGAAACTTTTCTTCTGAAAACCATACAATGGATTCCTATGGAAGGAAATACAAGTTATTGGTAAGTACGCTTAGAATTACTTTTCAGGGACAGTGCTGGGCTAAAAGATGTAGCACTGGGATCTCTCCTGATAACAGGTGAGTAAATCGGAATTCGTAGTTCGGCTGATTTTAGAGGAATAGTTGTAAATTCCAAAACTCCACACTTAGAAACTTTTCTGCTGAAAACCACAAAATGGATTCCTATGGAAGGAAATACAAGTTACTGGTAAGTACGCTTAGAATTACTTTTCAGGGTCAGTGCTGGGCTAAAAGATGCAGCACTGGGTTCTCTCCTGATAACAGGTGAGTAAATCGGAATTCGTAGTTCGGCTGATTTTAGAGGAATATTTGTAATTTCTAAAACTCCACACTTAGAAACTTTTCTTCTGAAAACCATTCAATGGATTCCTATGAAAGGAAATACAAGTTATTGGTAAGTACGCTTAGAATTACTTTTCAGGGTCAGTGCTGGGCTAAAAGATGCAGCACTGGGTTCTCTCCTGATAACAGGTGAGTAAATTGGAATTCGTAGTTCAGCTGATTTTAGAGGAATATTTGTAAGTTCCAAAACTCCACACTTAGAAACTTTTCTTCTGAAAACCATACAATGGATTCCTATGGAAGGAAATACAAGTTATTGGTATGTACGCTTAGAATTACTTTTCAGGGTCAGTGCTGGGCTAAAAGATGCAGCACTGGCTTCTCTCCTGATAACAGGAGAGTAAATCGGAATTCGTAGTTCGGCTGATTTTAGAGGAATATTTTAGAGTTTCAAACCTCCACACTGAGAAGAATTTCAAAGTGAAACCAGTCAATTTTAGCCTATTGAAGGAAATTCATTTTACTGGTAAGTACGGTTAGAATTACTTTTCACGATCAGTACTGGCCTTAAAGATTCAGCACTGAGGTCTCTCCTAATAACAGGTGAGTAAATTGAAATTTGTAGTTCGGCTGATTTTAGAGGAATATTTGTAAGTTCCAAAACTCCACACTTAGAAACTTTTCTGCTGAAAACCACACAATGGATTCCTATGGAAGGAAATACAAGCTACTGGTAAGTACGCTTAGAATTACTTTTCAGGGTCAGTGCGGGGCTAAAAGATGCAGCACTGGGTTCTCTCGTGATAACAGGAGACTAAATCGTAATTCGAATTTCGGCTGATTTTAGAGGAATATTTGTAAGTTCCAAAACTCCACACGTAGAAACTTTTCTGCTGAAAACCACACAATGGATTCCTATGGAAGGAAATACAAGTTACTGGTAAGTACACTTAGAATTACTTTTCAGAGTCAGTGCTGGGCTAAAAGATGCAGCACTGAGTTCTCTCCTGATGACAGGTTACTAAATCGGAATTCGTAGTTTGGCTTATTTTAGAGGAATATTTGTAAGTACCAAAACTCCACATTTTCATACTTTTCTGCTGAAAACCACACAATGGATTCCTATGGAAGGATATACAAGTTACTGGTAAGTACGCTTAGAATTAATTTTCAGGGTCAGTGCTGGGCTAAAAGATGCAGCACTGTGTTCTCTCTTGATAACAGGTTACTAAATCAGAATTCGTAGTTTGGCTGATTTTAGAGGAATATTTGTAAGTTCCAAAACTCCACACTGAGAAGAATTTCCAAGTGAAACCAGTCAATTTTAGCCTATGGAAGGAAATTCAAGTTACTGGTAAGTACGGTTAGAATTACTTTTCAGGATCAGTACTGGCCTTAAAGATTCAGCACTGAGGTCTCTCCTGATAAGTTTTGAGTAAATCGGAATTCGTAGTTCGGCTGATTTTAGAGGAATATTTTAGAGTTCCAAACCTCCACACTGAGAAGAATTTCCAAGTGAAACCAGTCAATTTTAGCCTGTGGAAGGAAATTCAAGTTACTGGTAAGTACGGTTAGAATTACTTTTCAGGATCAGTACTGGCCTTAAAGATTCATCACTGAGGTCTCTCCTGATAACAGGTGAGTAAATCGAAATTCGTAGTTCGGCTGATTTTAGAGGAATATTTGTAAGTTCCAAAACTCCACATTTTCATACTTTTCTGCTGAAAACCACACAATGGATTCCTATGGAAGGATATACAAGTTACTGGTAAGTACGCTTAGAATTAATTTTCAGGGTCAGTGCTGGGCTAAAAGATGCAGCACTGTGTTCTCTCTTGATAACAGGTTACTAAATCAGAATTCGTAGTTTGGCTGATTTTAGAGGAATATTTGTAAGTTCCAAAACTCCACACTTAGAAACTTCTCTGCTGAAAACCACACAATGGATTCCTATGGAAGGAAATACAAGTTACTGGTAAGTTGGTAAGTACGCTTAGAATTAGTTTTCAGGGTCAGTGCTGGGCTAAAAGATGCAGCACTGGGATCTCTCCTGATAACAGGTGAGTAAATTGAAATTCGTAGTTCGGCTGATTTTAGAGGAATATTTGTAAGTTCCAAAACTCCACACTTAGAAACTTTTCTGCTGAAAACCACACAACGGATTCCTATGGAAGGAAATACAAGCTACTGGTAAGTATGCTTAGAATTAATTTTCAGGGCCAGTGCGGGGCTAAAAAATGCAGCACTGGGTTTTCTACTGATAACAGGAGAGTAAATCGTAATTCGTAATTCGGCTGATTTTAGAGGAATATTTGTAAGTTCCAAAACTCCACACTTAGAATCTTTTCTTCTGAAAACCATACAATGGATTCCTATGGAAGGAAATACAAGTTATTGGTAAGTACGCTTAGAATTACTTTTCAGGGTCAGTGCTGGGCTAAAAGATGTAGCACTGGGATCTCTCCTGATAACAGGTGAGTAAATCGGAATTCGTAGTTCGGCTGATTTTAGAGGAATATTTGTAAGTTCCAAAACTCCATATTTGTATACTTTTCTGCTGAAAACCACACAATGGATTCCTATGGAAGGAAATACAAGTAACTGGTAAGTACGCTTAGAATTACTTTTCAGGGTCAGTGCGGGGCTAAAAGATGCAGCACTGGGTTCTCTCCTGATAACAGGTGAGTAAATCGGAATTCGTAGTTCGGCTGATTTTAGTGGAATATTTGTAAGTTCCAAAACTCCACACTTAGAAACTTTTCTTCTGAAAACCATACAATGGATTCCTATGGAAGGAAATACAAGTTATTGGTAAGTACGCTTAGAATTACTTTTCAGGGACAGTGCTGGGCTAAAAGATGTAGCACTGGGATCTCTCCTGATAACAGGTGAGTAAATCGGAATTCGTAGTTCGGCTGATTTTAGAGGAATAGTTGTAAATTCCAAAACTCCACACTTAGAAACTTTTCTGCTGAAAACCACAAAATGGATTCCTATGGAAGGAAATACAAGTTACTGGTAAGTACGCTTAGAATTACTTTTCAGGGTCAGTGCTGGGCTAAAAGATGCAGCACTGGGTTCTCTCCTGATAACAGGTGAGTAAATCGGAATTCGTAGTTCGGCTGATTTTAGAGGAATATTTGTAAGTTCTAAAACTCCACACTTAGAAACTTTTCTTCTGAAAACCATACAATGGATTCCTATGAAAGGAAATACAAGTTATTGGTAAGTACGCTTAGAATTACTTTTCAGGGTCAGTGCTGGGCTAAAAGATGCAGCACTGGGTTCTCTCCTGATAACAGGTGAGTAAATTGGAATTCGTAGTTCAGCTGATTTTAGAGGAATATTTGTAAGTTCCAAAACTCCACACTTAGAAACTTTTCTTCTGAAAACCATACAATGGATTCCTATGGAAGGAAATACAAGTTATTGGTATGTACGCTTAGAATTACTTTTCAGGGTCAGTGCTGGGCTAAAAGATGCAGCACTGGCTTCTCTCCTGATAACAGGAGAGTAAATCGGAATTCGTAGTTCGGCTGATTTTAGAGGAATATTTTAGAGTTTCAAACCTCCACACTGAGAAGAATTTCAAAGTGAAACCAGTCAATTTTAGCCTATTGAAGGAAATTCATTTTACTGGTAAGTACGGTTAGAATTACTTTTCACGATCAGTACTGGCCTTAAAGATTCAGCACTGAGGTCTCTCCTAATAACAGGTGAGTAAATTGAAATTTGTAGTTCGGCTGATTTTAGAGGAATATTTGTAAGTTCCAAAACTCCACACTTAGAAACTTTTCTGCTGAAAACCACACAATGGATTCCTATGGAAGGAAATACAAGCTACTGGTAAGTACGCTTAGAATTACTTTTCAGGGTCAGTGCGGGGCTAAAAGATGCAGCACTGGGTTCTCTCGTGATAACAGGAGACTAAATCGTAATTCGAATTTCGGCTGATTTTAGAGGAATATTTGTAAGTTCCAAAACTCCACACGTAGAAACTTTTCTGCTGAAAACCACACAATGGATTCCTATGGAAGGAAATACAAGTTACTGGTAAGTACACTTAGAATTACTTTTCAGAGTCAGTGCTGGGCTAAAAGATGCAGCACTGAGTTCTCTCCTGATGACAGGTTACTAAATCGGAATTCGTAGTTTGGCTTATTTTAGAGGAATATTTGTAAGTACCAAAACTCCACATTTTCATACTTTTCTGCTGAAAACCACACAATGGATTCCTATGGAAGGATATACAAGTTACTGGTAAGTACGCTTAGAATTAATTTTCAGGGTCAGTGCTGGGCTAAAAGATGCAGCACTGTGTTCTCTCTTGATAACAGGTTACTAAATCAGAATTCGTAGTTTGGCTGATTTTAGAGGAATATTTGTAAGTTCCAAAACTCCACACTGAGAAGAATTTCCAAGTGAAACCAGTCAATTTTAGCCTATGGAAGGAAATTCAAGTTACTGGTAAGTACGGTTAGAATTACTTTTCAGGATCAGTACTGGCCTTAAAGATTCAGCACTGAGGTCTCTCCTGATAAGTTTTGAGTAAATCGGAATTCGTAGTTCGGCTGATTTTAGAGGAATATTTTAGAGTTCCAAACCTCCACACTGAGAAGAATTTCCAAGTGAAACCAGTCAATTTTAGCCTATGGAAGGAAATTCAAGTTACTGGTAAGTACGGTTAGAATTACTTTTCAGGATCAGTACTGGCCTTAAAGATTCATCACTGAGGTCTCTCCTGATAACAGGTGAGTAAATCGAAATTCGTAGTTCGGCTGATTTTAGAGGAATATTTGTAAGTTCCAAAACTCCACATTTTCATACTTTTCTGCTGAAAACCACACAATGGATTCCTATGGAAGGATATACAAGTTACTGGTAAGTACGCTTAGAATTAATTTTCAGGGTCAGTGCTGGGCTAAAAGATGCAGCACTGTGTTCTCTCTTGATAACAGGTTACTAAATCAGAATTCGTAGTTTGGCTGATTTTAGAGGAATATTTGTAAGTTCCAAAACTCCACACTTAGAAACTTCTCTGCTGAAAACCACACAATGGATTCCTATGGAAGGAAATACAAGTTACTGGTAAGTTGGTAAGTACGCTTAGAATTAGTTTTCAGGGTCAGTGCTGGGCTAAAAGATGCAGCACTGGGATCTCTCCTGATAACAGGTGAGTAAATTGAAATTCGTAGTTCGGCTGATTTTAGAGGAATATTTGTAAGTTCCAAAACTCCACACTTAGAAACTTTTCTGCTGAAAACCACACAACGGATTCCTATGGAAGGAAATACAAGCTACTGGTAAGTATGCTTAGAATTAATTTTCAGGGCCAGTGCGGGGCTAAAAAATGCAGCACTGGGTTTTCTACTGATAACAGGAGAGTAAATCGTAATTCGTAATTCGGCTGATTTTAGAGGAATATTTGTAAGTTCCAAAACTCCACACTTAGAATCTTTTCTTCTGAAAACCATACAATGGATTCCTATGGAAGGAAATACAAGTTATTGGTAAGTACGCTTAGAATTACTTTTCAGGGTCAGTGCTGGGCTAAAAGATGTAGCACTGGGATCTCTCCTGATAACAGGTGAGTAAATCGGAATTCGTAGTTCGGCTGATTTTAGAGGAATATTTGTAAGTTCCAAAACTCCATATTTGTATACTTTTCTGCTGAAAACCACACAATGGATTCCTATGGAAGGAAATACAAGTAACTGGTAAGTACGCTTAGAATTACTTTTCAGGGTCAGTGCGGGGCTAAAAGATGCAGCACTGGGTTCTCTCCTGATAACAGGTGAGTAAATCGGAATTCGTAGTTCGGCTGATTTTAGTGGAATATTTGTAAGTTCCAAAACTCCACACTTAGAAACTTTTCTTCTGAAAACCATACAATGGATTCCTATGGAAGGAAATACAAGTTATTGGTAAGTACGCTTAGAATTACTTTTCAGGGACAGTGCTGGGCTAAAAGATGTAGCACTGGGATCTCTCCTGATAACAGGTGAGTAAATCGGAATTCGTAGTTCGGCTGATTTTAGAGGAATAGTTGTAAATTCCAAAACTCCACACTTAGAAACTTTTCTGCTGAAAACCACAAAATGGATTCCTATGGAAGGAAATACAAGTTACTGGTAAGTACGCTTAGAATTACTTTTCAGGGTCAGTGCTGGGCTAAAAGATGCAGCACTGGGTTCTCTCCTGATAACAGGTGAGTAAATCGGAATTCGTAGTTCGGCTGATTTTAGAGGAATATTTGTAAGTTCTAAAACTCCACACTTAGAAACTTTTCTTCTGAAAACCATACAATGGATTCCTATGGAAGGAAATACAAGTTATTGGTAAGTACGCTTAGAATTACTTTTCAGGGTCAGTGCTGGGCTAAAAGATGCAGCACTGGGTTCTCTCCTGATAACAGGTGAGTAAATTGGAATTCGTAGTTCAGCTGATTTTAGAGGAATATTTGTAAGTTCCAAAACTCCACACTTAGAAACTTTTCTTCTGAAAACCATACAATGGATTCCTATGGAAGGAAATACAAGTTATTGGTATGTACGCTTAGAATTACTTTTCAGGGTCAGTGCTGGGCTAAAAGATGCAGCACTGGCTTCTCTCCTGATAACAGGAGAGTAAATCGGAATTCGTAGTTCGGCTGATTTTAGAGGAATATTTTAGAGTTTCAAACCTCCACACTGAGAAGAATTTCAAAGTGAAACCAGTCAATTTTAGCCTATTGAAGGAAATTCATTTTACTGGTAAGTACGGTTAGAATTACTTTTCACGATCAGTACTGGCCTTAAAGATTCAGCACTGAGGTCTCTCCTAATAACAGGTGAGTAAATTGAAATTTGTAGTTCGGCTGATTTTAGAGGAATATTTGTAAGTTCCAAAACTCCACACTTAGAAACTTTTCTGCTGAAAACCACACAATGGATTCCTATGGAAGGAAATACAAGCTACTGGTAAGTACGCTTAGAATTACTTTTCAGGGTCAGTGCGGGGCTAAAAGATGCAGCACTGGGTTCTCTCGTGATAACAGGAGACTAAATCGTAATTCGAATTTCGGCTGATTTTAGAGGAATATTTGTAAGTTCCAAAACTCCACACGTAGAAACTTTTCTGCTGAAAACCACACAATGGATTCCTATGGAAGGAAATACAAGTTACTGGTAAGTACACTTAGAATTACTTTTCAGAGTCAGTGCTGGGCTAAAAGATGCAGCACTGAGTTCTCTCCTGATGACATATGAGTAAATCGGAATTCGTAGTTTGGCTTATTTTAGAGGAATATTTGTAAGTACCAAAACTCCACATTTTCATACTTTTCTGCTGAAAACCACACAATGGATTCCTATGGAAGGATATACAAGTTACTGGTAAGTACGCTTAGAATTAATTTTCAGGGTCAGTGCTGGGCTAAAAGATGCAGCACTGTGTTCTCTCTTGATAACAGGTTACTAAATCAGAATTCGTAGTTTGGCTGATTTTAGAGGAATATTTGTAAGTTCCAAAACTCCACACTGAGAAGAATTTCCAAGTGAAACCAGTCAATTTTAGCCTATGGAAGGAAATTCAAGTTACTGGTAAGTACGGTTAGAATTACTTTTCAGGATCAGTACTGGCCTTAAAGATTCAGCACTGAGGTCTCTCCTGATAAGTTTTGAGTAAATCGGAATTCGTAGTTCGGCTGATTTTAGAGGAATATTTTAGAGTTCCAAACCTCCACACTGAGAAGAATTTCCAAGTGAAACCAGTCAATTTTAGCCTATGGAAGGAAATTCAAGTTACTGGTAAGTACGGTTAGAATTACTTTTCAGGATCAGTACTGGCCTTAAAGATTCATCACTGAGGTCTCTCCTGATAACAGGTGAGTAAATCGAAATTCGTAGTTCGGCTGATTTTAGAGGAATATTTGTAAGTTCCAAAACTCCACATTTTCATACTTTTCTGCTGAAAACCACACAATGGATTCCTATGGAAGGATATACAAGTTACTGGTAAGTACGCTTAGAATTAATTTTCAGGGTCAGTGCTGGGCTAAAAGATGCAGCACTGTGTTCTCTCTTGATAACAGGTTACTAAATCAGAATTCGTAGTTTGGCTGATTTTAGAGGAATATTTGTAAGTTCCAAAACTCCACACTTAGAAACTTCTCTGCTGAAAACCACACAATGGATTCCTATGGAAGGAAATACAAGTTACTGGTAAGTTGGTAAGTACGCTTAGAATTAGTTTTCAGGGTCAGTGCTGGGCTAAAAGATGCAGCACTGGGATCTCTCCTGATAACAGGTGAGTAAATTGAAATTCGTAGTTCGTCTGATTTTAGAGGAATATTTGTAAGTTCCAAAACTCCACACTTAGAAACTTTTCTGCTGAAAACCACACAACGGATTCCTATGGAAGGAAATACAAGCTACTGGTAAGTATGCTTAGAATTAATTTTCAGGGCCAGTGCGGGGCTAAAAAATGCAGCACTGGGTTTTCTACTGATAACAGGAGAGTAAATCGTAATTCGTAATTCGGCTGATTTTAGAGGAATATTTGTAAGTTCCAAAACTCCACACTTAGAATCTTTTCTTCTGAAAACCATACAATGGATTCCTATGGAAGGAAATACAAGTTATTGGTAAGTACGCTTAGAATTACTTTTCAGGGTCAGTGCTGGGCTAAAAGATGTAGCACTGGGATCTCTCCTGATAACAGGTGAGTAAATCGGAATTCGTAGTTCGGCTGATTTTAGAGGAATATTTGTAAGTTCCAAAACTCCATATTTGTATACTTTTCTGCTGAAAACCACACAATGGATTCCTATGGAAGGAAATACAAGTAACTGGTAAGTACGCTTAGAATTACTTTTCAGGGTCAGTGCTGGGCTAAAAGATGCAGCACTGGGTTCTCTCCTGATAACAGGTGAGTAAATCGGAATTCGTAGTTCGGCTGATTTTAGAGGAATATTTGTAAGTTCCAAAACTCCACACTTAGAAACTTTTCTTCTGAAAACCATACAATGGATTCCTATGGAAGGAAATACAAGTTATTGGTAAGTACGCTTAGAATTACTTTTCAGGGCCAGTGCTGGGCTAAAAGATGTAGCACTGGGATCTCTCCTGATAACAGGTGAGTAAATCGGAATTCGTAGTTCGGCTGATTTTAGAGGAATAGTTGTAAATTCCAAAACTCCACACTTAGAAACTTTTCTGCTGAAAACCACAAAATGGATTCCTATGGAAGGAAATACAAGTTACTGGTAAGTACGCTTAGAATTACTTTTCAGGGTCAGTGCTGGGCTAAAAGATGCAGCACTGGGTTCTCTCCTGATAACAGGTGAGTAAATCGGAATTCGTAGTTCGGCTGATTTTAGAGGAATATTTGTAAGTTCTAAAACTCCACACTTAGAAACTTTTCTTCTGAAAACCATACAATGGATTCCTATGGAAGGAAATACAAGTTATTGGTAAGTACGCTTAGAATTACTTTTCAGGGTCAGTGCTGGGCTAAAAGATGCAGCACTGGGTTCTCTCCTGATAACAGGTGAGTAAATTGGAATTCGTAGTTCGGCTGATTTTAGAGGAATATTTGTAAGTTCCAAAACTCCACACTTAGAAACTTTTCTACTGAAAACCATACAATGGATTCCTATGGAAGGAAATACAAGTTATTGGTATGTACGCTTAGAATTACTTTTCAGGGTCAGTGCTGGGCTAAAAGATGCAGCACTGGCTTCTCTCCTGATAACAGGAGAGTAAATCGGAATTCGTAGTTCGGCTGATTTTAGAGGAATATTTTAGAGTTTCAAACCTCCACACTGAGAAGAATTTCAAAGTGAAACCAGTCAATTTTAGCCTATGGAAGGAAATTCATTTTACTGGTAAGTACGGTTAGAATTACTTTTCACGATCAGTACTGGCCTTAAAGATTCAGCACTGAGGTCTCTCCTAATAACAGGTGAGTAAATTGAAATTTGTAGTTCGGCTGATTTTAGAGGAATATTTGTAAGTTCCAAAACTCCACACTTAGAAACTTTTCTGTAGAAAACCACACAATGGATTCCTATGGAAGGAAATACAAGCTACTGGTAAGTACGCTTAGAATTACTTTTCAGGGTCAGTGCGGGGCTAAAAGATGCAGCACTGGGTTCTCTCGTGATAACAGGAGACTAAATCGTAATTCGAATTTCGGCTGATTTTAGAGGAATATTTGTAAGTTCCAAAACTCCACATGTAGAAACTTTTCTGCTGAAAACCACACAATGGATTCCTATGGAAGGAAATACAAGTTACTGGTAAGTACACTTAGAATTACTTTTCAGAGTCAGTGCTGGGCTAAAAGATGCAGCACTGAGTTCTCTCCTGATGACATATGAGTAAATCGGAATTCGTAGTTTGGCTTATTTTAGAGGAATATTTGTAAGTACCAAAACTCCACATTTTCATACTTTTCTGCTGAAAACCACACAATGGATTCCTATGGAAGGATATACAAGTTACTGGTAAGTACGCTTAGAATTAATTTTCAGGGTCAGTGCTGGGCTAAAAGATGCAGCACTGTGTTCTCTCTTGATAACAGGTTACTAAATCAGAATTCGTAGTTTGGCTGATTTTAGAGGAATATTTGTAAGTTCCAAAACTCCACACTGAGAAGAATTTCCAAGTGAAACCAGTCAATTTTAGCCTATGGAAGGAAATTCAAGTTACTGGTAAGTACGGTTAGAATTACTTTTCAGGATCAGTACTGGCCTTAAAGATTCAGCACTGAGGTCTCTCCTGATAAGTTTTGAGTAAATCGGAATTCGTAGTTCGGCTGATTTTAGAGGAATATTTTAGAGTTCCAAACCTCCACACTGAGAAGAATTTCCAAGTGAAACCAGTCAATTTTAGCCTATGGTAGGAAATTCAAGTTACTGGTAAGTACGGTTAGAATTACTTTTCAGGATCAGTACTGGCCTTAAAGATTCATCACTGAGGTCTCTCCTGATAACAGGTGAGTAAATCGAAATTCGTAGTTCGGCTGATTTTAGAGGAATATTTGTAAGTTCCAAAACTCCACATTTTCATACTTTTCTGCTGAAAACCACACAATGGATTCCTATGGAAGGATATACAAGTTACTGGTAAGTACGCTTAGAATTAATTTTCAGGGTCAGTGCTGGGCTAAAAGATGCAGCACTGTGTTCTCTCTTGATAACAGGTTACTAAATCAGAATTCGTAGTTTGGCTGATTTTAGAGGAATATTTGTAAGTTCCAAAACTCCACACTTAGAAACTTCTCTGCTGAAAACCACACAATGGATTCCTATGGAAGGAAATACAAGTTACTGGTAAGTACGCTTAGAATTAGTTTTCAGGGTCAGTGCTGTGCTAAAAGATGCAGCACTGGGATCTCTCCTGATAACAGGTGAGTAAATTGAAATTCGTAGTTCGGCTGATTTTAGAGGAATATTTGTAAGTTCCAAAACTCCACACTTAGAAACTTTTCTGCTGAAAACCACACAACGGATTCCTATGGAAGGAAATACAAGCTACTGGTAAGTATGCTTAGAATTAATTTTCAGGGCCAGTGCGGGGCTAAAAAATGCAGCACTGGGTTTTCTACTGATAACAGGAGAGTAAATCGTAATTCGTAATTCGGCTGATTTTAGAGGAATATTTGTAAGTTCCAAAACTCCACACTTAGAATCTTTTCTTCTGAAAACCATACAATGGATTCCTATAGAAGGAAATACAAGTTATTGGTAAGTACGCTTAGAATTACTTTTCAGGGTCAGTGCTGGGCTAAAAGATGTAGCACTGGGATCTCTCCTGATAACAGGTGAGTAAATCGGAATTCGTAGTTCGGCTGATTTTAGAGGAATATTTGTAAGTTCCAAAACTCCACATTTGTATACTTTTCTGCTGAAAACCACACAATGGATTCCTATGGAAGGAAATACAAGTAACTGGTAAGTACGCTTAGAATTACTTTTCAGGGTCAGTGCTGGGTTAAAAAATGCAGCACTGGGTTTTCTACTGATAACAGGAGAGTAAATCGTAATTCATAATTCGGCTGATTTTAGAGGAATATTTGTAAGTTACAAAACTCCACACTTAGAAACTTTTCTGCTGAAAACCACACAATGGATTCCTATGGAAGGAAATACAAGTAACTGGTAAGTACGCTTAGAATTACTTTTCAGGGTCAGTGCTGGGCTAAAAGATGCAGCACTGGGTTCTCTCCTGATAACAGGTGAGTAAATCGGAATTCGTAGTTCGGCTGATTTTAGAGGAATATTTGTAAGTTCCAAAACTCCACACTTAGAAACTTTTCTTCTGAAAACCATACAATGGATTCCTATGGAAGGAAATACAAGTTATTGGTAAGTACGCTTAGAATTACTTTTCAGGGACAGTGCTGGGCTAAAAGATGTAGCACTGGGATCTCTCCTGATAACAGGTGAGTAAATCGGAATTCGTAGTTCGGCTGATTTTAGAGGAATAGTTGTAAATTCCAAAACTCCACACTTAGAAACTTTTCTGCTGAAAACCACAAAATGGATTCCTATGGAAGGAAATACAAGTTACTGGTAAGTACGCTTAGAATTACTTTTCAGGGTCAGTGCTGGGCTAAAAGATGCAGCACTGGGTTCTCTCCTGATAACAGGTGAGTAAATCGGAATTCGTAGTTCGGCTGATTTTAGAGGAATATTTGTAAGTTCTAAAACTCCACACTTAGAAACTTTTCTTCTGAAAACCATACAATGGATTCCTATGGAAGGAAATACAAGTTATTGGTAAGTACGCTTAGAATTACTTTTCAGGGTCAGTGCTGGGCTAAAAGATGCAGCACTGGGTTCTCTCCTGATAACAGGTGAGTAAATTGGAATTTGTAGTTCAGCTGATTTTAGAGGAATATTTGTAAGTTCCAAAACTCCACACTTAGAAACTTTTCTACTGAAAACCATACAATGGATTCCTATGGAAGGAAATACAAGTTATTGGTATGTACGCTTAGAATTACTTTTCAGGGTCAGTGCTGGGCTAAAAGATGCAGCACTGGCTTCTCTCCTGATAACAGGAGAGTAAATCGGAATTCGTAGTTCGGCTGATTTTAGAGGAATATTTTAGAGTTTCAAACCTCCACACTGAGAAGAATTTCAAAGTGAAACCAGTCAATTTTAGCCTATTGAAGGAAATTCATTTTACTGGTAAGTACGGTTAGAATTACTTTTCACGATCAGTACTGGCCTTAAAGATTCAGCACTGAGGTCTCTCCTAATAACAGGTGAGTAAATTGAAATTTGTAGTTCGGCTGATTTTAGAGGAATATTTGTAAGTTCCAAAACTCCACACTTAGAAACTTTTCTGCTGAAAACCACACAATGGATTCCTATGGAAGGAAATACAAGCTACTGGTAAGTACGCTTAGAATTACTTTTCAGGGTCAGTGCGGGGCTAAAAGATGCAGCACTGGGTTCTCTCGTGATAACAGGAGACTAAATCGTAATTCGAATTTCGGCTGATTTTAGAGGAATATTTGTAAGTTCCAAAACTCCACACGTAGAAACTTTTCTGCTGAAAACCACACAATGGATTCCTATGGAAGGAAATACAAGTTACTGGTAAGTACACTTAGAATTACTTTTCAGAGTCAGTGCTGGGCTAAAAGATGCAGCACTGAGTTCTCTCCTGATGACATATGAGTAAATCGGAATTCGTAGTTTGGCTTATTTTAGAGGAATATTTGTAAGTACCAAAACTCCACATTTTCATACTTTTCTGCTGAAAACCACACAATGGATTCCTATGGAAGGATATACAAGTTACTGGTAAGTACGCTTAGAATTAATTTTCAGGGTCAGTGCTGGGCTAAAAGATGCAGCACTGTGTTCTCTCTTGATAACAGGTTACTAAATCAGAATTCGTAGTTTGGCTGATTTTAGAGGAATATTTGTAAGTTCCAAAACTCCACACTGAGAAGAATTTCCAAGTGAAACCAGTCAATTTTAGCCTATGGAAGGAAATTCAAGTTACTGGTAAGTACGGTTAGAATTACTTTTCAGGATCAGTACTGGCCTTAAAGATTCAGCACTGAGGTCTCTCCTGATAAGTTTTGAGTAAATCGGAATTCGTAGTTCGGCTGATTTTAGAGGAATATTTTAGAGTTCCAAACCTCCACACTGAGAAGAATTTCCAAGTGAAACCAGTCAATTTTAGCCTATGGAAGGAAATTCAAGTTACTGGTAAGTACGGTTAGAATTACTTTTCAGGATCAGTACTGTCCTTAAAGATTCATCACTGAGGTCTCTCCTGATAACAGGTGAGTAAATCGAAATTCGTAGTTCGGCTGATTTTAGAGGAATATTTGTAAGTTCCAAAACTCCACATTTTCATACTTTTCTGCTGAAAACCACACAATGGATTCCTATGGAAGGATATACAAGTTACTGGTAAGTACGCTTAGAATTAATTTTCAGGGTCAGTGCTGGGCTAAAAGATGCAGCACTGTGTTCTCTCTTGATAACAGGTTACTAAATCAGAATTCGTAGTTTGGCTGATTTTAGAGGAATATTTGTAAGTTCCAAAACTCCACACTTAGAAACTTCTCTGCTGAAAACCACACAATGGATTCCTATGGAAGGAAATACAAGTTACTGGTAAGTTGGTAAGTACGCTTAGAATTAGTTTTCAGGGTCAGTGCTGGGCTAAAAGATGCAGCACTGGGATCTCTCCTGATAACAGGTGAGTAAATTGAAATTCGTAGTTCGGCTGATTTTAGAGGAATATTTGTAAGTTCCAAAACTCCACACTTAGAAACTTTTCTGCTGAAAACCACACAACGGATTCCTATGGAAGGAAATACAAGCTACTGGTAAGTATGCTTAGAATTAATTTTCAGGGCCAGTGCGGGGCTAAAAAATGCAGCACTGGGTTTTCTACTGATAACAGGAGAGTAAATCGTAATTCGTAATTCGGCTGATTTTAGAGGAATATTTGTAAGTTCCAAAACTC
Source organism: Triturus cristatus (assembly GCF_964204655.1). Classification (NCBI taxonomy): domain Eukaryota; kingdom Metazoa; phylum Chordata; class Amphibia; order Caudata; family Salamandridae; genus Triturus; species Triturus cristatus. The sequence continues at coordinate 348,833,288 of NC_140579.1, forward strand.
CACACTTAGAATCTTTTCTTCTGAAAACCATACAATGGATTCCTATGGAAGGAAATACAAGTTATTGGTAAGTACACTTAGAATTACTTTTCAGGGTCAGTGCTGGGCTAAAAGATGTAGCACTGGGATCTCTCCTGATAACAGGTGAGTAAATCGGAATTCGTAGTTCGGCTGATTTTAGAGGAATATTTGTAAGTTCCAAAACTCCACATTTGTATACTTTTCTGCTGAAAACCACACAATGGATTCCTATGGAAGGAAATACAAGTAACTGGTAAGTACGCTTAGAATTACTTTTCAGGGTCAGTGCTGGGCTAAAAGATGCAGCACTGGGTTCTCTCCTGATAACAGGTGAGTAAATCGGAATTCGTAGTTCGGCTGATTTTAGAGGAATATTTGTAAGTTCCAAAACTCCACACTTAGAAACTTTTCTTCTGAAAACCATACAATGGATTCCTATGGAAGGAAATACAAGTTATTGGTAAGTACGCTTAGAATTACTTTTCAGGGTCAGTGCTGGGCTAAAAGATGCAGCACTGGGTCCTCTCCTGATAACAGGTGAGTAAATTGGAATTCGTAGTTCGGCTGATTTTAGAGGAATATTTGTGAGTTCCAAAACTCCACACTTAGAAACTTTTCTTCTGAAAACCATACAATGGATTCCTATGGAAGGAAATACAAGTTATTGGTATGTACGCTTAGAATTACTTTTCAGGGTCAGTGCTGGGCTAAAAGATGCAGCACTGGCTTCTCTCCTGATAACAGGAGAGTAAATCGGAATTCGTAGTTCGGCTGATTTTAGAGGAATATTTTAGAGTTTCAAACCTCCACACTGAGAAGAATTTCAAAGTGAAACCAGTCAATTTTAGCCTATGGAAGGAAATTCATTTTACTGGTAAGTACGGTTAGAATTACTTTTCACGATCAGTACTGGCCTTAAAGATTCAGCACTGAGGTCTCTCCTAATAACAGGTGAGTAAATTGAAATTTGTAGTTCGGCTGATTTTAGAGGAATATTTGTAAGTTCCAAAACTCCACATTTGTATACTTTTCTGCTGAAAACCACACAATGGATTCCTATGGAAGGAAATACAAGTTACTGGTAAGTATGCTTAGAATTAATTTTCAGGGTCAGTGCTGGGCTAAAAGATGCAGCACTGAGTTCTCTCCTGATGACATGTAAATCGGAATTCATAGTTTGGCTTATTTTAGAGGAATATTTGTAAGTACCAAAATTCCACACTTCGAAACTTCTCTGCTGAAAACCACACAATGGATTCCTATGGAAGGAAATTCAAGTTACTGGTAAGTACGCTTGGAATTACTTTTCAGGGTCAGTGCTGGGCTAAAAGATGTAGCACTGGGATCTCTATTGATAACAGGAGAGTAAATGGGAATTCGGAATTCGGCTGATTTTAGAGGAATATTTGTAAGTTCCAAAACTCCACACTTAGAAACTTTTCTGCTGAAAACCACACAATGGATTCCTATGGAAGGAAATACAAGTTATTGGTAAGTACACTTAGAATTACTTTTCAGGGTCAGTGCTGGGCTAAAAGATGCAGCACTGAGTTCTCTCCTGATGACATATGAGTAAATCGGAATTCGTAGTTTGGCTTACTTAAGAGGAATATTTGTAATTTCCAAAACTCCACAAATAGAAACTTTTCTGCTGAAAACCACACAATGGATTCCTATCGAAGGAAATACAAGTTAATGGTAAGTACGCTTAGAATTAATTTTCAGGGTCAGTGCTGGGCTAAAAGATGCAGCACTGTGTTCTCTCTTGATAACAGGTTACTAAATCAGAATTCGTAGTTTGGCTGATTTTAGAGGAATATTTGTAAGTTCCAAAACTCCACACTTAGAAACTTCTCTGCTGAAAACCACACAATGGATTCCTATGGAAGGAAATACAAGTTACTGGTAAGTACGCTTAGAATTAGTTTTCAGGGTCAGTGCTGGGCTAAAAGATGCAGCACTGGGATCTCTCCTGATAACAGGTGAGTAAATCGGAATTCGTAGTTTGGCTGATTTTAGAGGAAAATTTGTAAGTTCCAAAACTCCATACTTAGAAGAATTTCCCAGTGAAACCAGTCAATGTTAGCCTATGGAAGGAAATTCAAGTTACTGGTAAGTACGGTTAGAATTGCTTTTCAGGATCAGTACTGGCCTTAAAGATTCAGCACTGAGGTCTCTCCTGATAACAGGTGAGTAAATCGGAATTCATAGTTCGGATGATTTTAGAGGAATATTTGTAAGTTCCAAAACTCCACACTTAGAAACTTTTCTGCTGAAAACCACACAATGGATTCCTATGGAAGGAAATACAAGTTACTGGTAAGTACGCTTAGAATTACTTTTCAGGGTCAGTGCTGGGCTAAAAGATGCAGCACTGAGTTCTCTCCTGATGACATGTGAGTAAAATGGAATTTGTAGTTTGGCTTATTTTAACTCCACACTTCGAAACTTCTCTGCTGAAAACCACACAATGTATTCCTATGGAAGGAAATACAAGTTACTGGTAAGTACGCTTAGAATTACTTTTCAGGGTCAGTGCTGGGCTAAAAGATGCAGCACTGAGTTCCCTCCGAATGACATGTGAGTAAATCGGAATTCGTAGTTTGGCTTATTTTAACTCCACACTTCGAAACTTCTCTGCTGAAAACCAAACAATGGATTCCTATGGAAGGAAATACAAGTTACTGGTAAGTACACTTAGAATTACTTTTCAGGGTCAGTGCTGGGCTCAAAGATGCAGCACTGAGTTCTCTCCTGATGACATGTGAGTAAATCGGAATTCGTAGTTTGGCTGATTTTAGAGGAATATTTGTAAATTCCAAACTCCACACTTAGAAACTTTTCTGCTGAAAACCACACAATGGATTCCTATGGAAGGAAATACAAGTTACTGGTAAGTACGCTTAGAATTACTTTTCAGGGTCAGTGCTGGGCTAAAAGATGCAGCACTGGGATCTCTCTTGATAACAGGTGAGTAAATCGGAATTCGTAGTTCAGCTGATTTTAGAGGAATATTTGTAAGTTCCAAAACTCCACACTTAGAAGAATTTCCCAGTGAAACCAGTCAATGTTAGCCTATGGAAGGAAATTCAAGTTACTGGTAAGTACGGTTAGAATTGCTTTTCAGGATCAGTACTGCCCTTAAAGATTCAGCACTGAGGTCTCTCCTGATAACAGGTGAGTAAATCGGAATTCGTAGTTCGGATGACTTTAGAGGAATATTTGTAAGTTCCAAAACTCCACACTTAGAAACTTTTCTGCTGAAAACCACACAATGGATTCCTATTGAAGGAAATACAAGTTACTGGTAAGTACGCTTAGAATTACTTTTCAGGGTCAGTGCTGGGCTAAAAGATGCAGCACTGAGTTCTCTCCTGATGACATGTGAGTAAATCGGAATTCGTAGTCTGGCTGATTTTAGAGGAATATTTTAAAGTTCCAAAACTCCACACTTAGAAGAATTTCCGAGTGAAACCAGTCAATGTAAGCCTATGGAAGGAAATACAAGTTACTGGTAAGTGGGGTTAGAATTACTTTTCAGGATCAGTACTGGTCTTAAAGCTTCAGCACTGAGATCTCTCCTGATAAGTTTTGAGTAAATCGGAATTCGTAGTTCGGCTGATTTTAGAGGAATATTTTAGAGTTCCAAACCTCCACACTGAGAAGAATTTCCAAGTGAAACCAGTCAATTTTAGCCTATGGAAGGAAATTCAAGTTACTGGTAAGTACGGTTAGAATTACTTTTCAGGATCAGTACTGGCCTTAAAGATTCAGCACTGAGGTCTCTCCTGATAACAGGTGAGTAAATCGAAATTCGTAGTTCGGCTGATTTTAGAGGAATATTTGTAAGTTCCAAAACTCCACACTTAGAAACTTTTCTGCTGAAAACCACACAATGGATTTCTATGGAAGGAAATACAAGCTACTGGTAAGTACGCTTAGAATTACTTTTCAGGGTCAGTGCGGGGCTAAAAGATGCAGCACTGGGTTCTCTACTGAGAACAGGAGAGTAAATCGGAATTCAGAATTCGGCTAATTTTAGAGGAATATTTGTAAGTTCCAAAACTCCACACTTAGAAACTTTTCTGCTGAAAACCACACAATGGATTCCTATGGAAGGAAATACAAGTTATTGGTAAGTACTCTTAGAATTACTTTTCAGGGTCAGTGCTGGGCTAAAAGATGCAGCACTGAGTTCTCTCCTGATGACATATGAGTAAATCGGAATTCGTAGTTTGGCTTATTTTAGAGGAATATTTGTGAGTACCAAAACTCCACATTTTCATACTTTTCTGCTGAAAACCACACAATGGATTCCTATGGAAGGATATACAAGTTACTGGTAAGTACACTTAGAATTAATTTTCAGGGTCAGTGCTGGGCTAAAAGATGCAGCACTGTGTTCTCTCTTGATAACAAGTTACTAAATCAGAATTCGTAGTTTGGCTGATTTTAGAGGAATATTTGTAAGTTCCAAAACTCCACACTTAGAAACTTCTCTGCTGAAAACCACACAATGGATTCCTATGGAAGGAAATACAAGTTACTGGTAAGTACGCTTAGAATTAGTTTTCAGGGTCAGTGCTGGGCTAAAAGATGCAGCACTGGGATCTCTACTGATAACAGGTGAGTAAATTGAAATTCGTAGTTCGGCTGATTTTAGAGGAATATTTGTAAGTTCCAAAACTCCACACTTAGAAACTTTTCTGCTGAAAACCACACAATGGATTCCTATGGAAGGAAATACAAGCTACTGGTAAGTACGCTTAGAATTACTTTTCAGGGTCAGTGCGGGGCTAAAAGATGCAGCACTGGGTTCTCTCGTGATAACAGGAGACTAAATCGTAATTCGAATTTTGGCTGATTTTAGAGGAATATTTGTAAGTTCCAAAACTCCACACGTAGAAACTTTTCTGCTGAAAACCACACAATGGATTCCTATGGAAGGAAATACAAGTTACTGGTAAGTACACTTAGAATTACTTTTCAGAGTCAGTGCTGGGCTAAAAGATGCAGCACTGAGTTCTCTCCTGATGACATATGAGTAAATCGGAATTCGTAGTTTGGCTTATTTTAGAGGAATATTTGTAAGTACCAAAACTCCACATTTTCATACTTTTCTGCTGAAAACCACACAATGGATTCCTATGGAAGGATATACAAGTTACTGGTAAGTACGCTTAGAATTAATTTTCAGGGTCAGTGCTGGGCTAAAAGATGCAGCACTGTGTTCTCTCTTGATAACAGGTTACTAAATCAGAATTCGTAGTTTGGCTGATTTTAGAGGAATATTTGTAAGTTCCAAAACTCCACACTTAGAAACTTCTCTGCTGAAAACCACACAATGGATTCCTATGGAAGGAAATACAAGTTACTGGTAAGTATGCTTAGAATTAGTTTTCAGGGTCAGTGCTGGGCTAAAAGATGCAGCACTGGGATCTCTCCTGATAACAGGTGAGAAAATTGAAATTCGTAGTTCGGCTGATTTTAAAGGAATATTTGTAAGTTCCAAAACTCCACACTTAGAAACTTTTCTGCTGAAAACCACACAACGGATTCCTATGGAAGGAAATACAAGCTACTGGTAAGTATGCTTAGAATTAATTTTCAGGGCCAGTGCGGGGCTAAAAAATGCAGCACTGGGTTTTCTACTGATAACAGGAGAGTAAATCGTAATTCGTAATTCGGCTGATTTTAGAGGAATATTTGTAAGTTCCAAAACTCCAAACTGAGAAACTTTTCTGCTGAAAACCACACAATGGATTCCTATGGAAGGAAATGCAAGTTACTGGTAAGTACACTTAGAATTACTTTTCAGGGTCAGTGCTGGGCTAAAAGATGCAGCACTGAGTTCTCTCCTGATGACATGTAAATCGGAATTCATAGTTTGGCTTATTTTAGAGGAATATTTGTAAGTACCAAAATTCCACACTTCGAAACTTCTCTGCTGAAAACCACACAATGGATTCCTATGGAAGGAAATTCAAGTTACTGGTAAGTACGCTTGGAATTACTTTTCAGGGTCAGTGCTGGGCTAAAAGATGTAGCACTGGGATCTCTACTGATAACAGGAGAGTAAATGGGAATTCGGAATTCGGCTGATTTTAGAGGAATATTTGTAAGTTCCAAAACTCCACACTTAGAAACTTTTCTGCTGAAAACCACACAATGGATTCCTATGGAAAGAAATACAAGTTATTGGTAAGTACACTTAGAATTACTTTTCAGGGTCAGTGCTGGGCTAAAAGATGCAGCACTGAGTTCTCTCCTGATGACATATGAGTAAATCGGAATTCGTAGTTTGGCTTCCTTAAGAGGAATATTTGTAATTTCCAAAACTCCACAAATAGAAACTTTTCTGCTGAAAACCACACAATGGATTCCTATCGAAGGAAATACAAGTTAATGGTAAGTACGCTTAGAATTAATTTTCAGGGTCAGTGCTGGGCTAAAAGATGCAGCACTGTGTTCTCTCTTGATAACAGGTTACTAAATCAGAATTCGTAGTTTGGCTGATTTTAGAGGAATATTTGTAAGTTCCAAAACTCCACACTTAGAAACTTCTCTGCTGAAAACCACACAATGGATTCCTATGGAAGGAAATACAAGTTACTGGTAAGTACGCTTAGAATTAGTTTTCAGGGTCAGTGCTGGGCTAAAAGATGCAGCACTGGGATCTCTCCTGATAACAGGTGAGTAAATCGGAATTCGTAGTTTGGCTGATTTTAGAGGAAAATTTGTAAGTTCCAAAACTCCATACTTAGAAGAATTTCCCAATGAAACCAGTCAATGTTAGCCTATGGAAGGAAATTCAAGTTACTGGTAAGTACGGTTAGAATTGCTTTTCAGGATCAGTACTGGCCTTAAAGATTCAGCACTGAGGTCTCTCCTGATAACAGGTGAGTAAATCGGAATTCATATTTCGGATGATTTTAGAGGAATATTTGTAAGTTCCAAAACTCCACACTTAGAAACTTTTCTGCTGAAAACCACACAATGGATTCCTATGGAAGGAAATACAAGTTACTGGTAAGTACGCTTAGAATTACTTTTCAGGGTCAGTGCTGGGCTAAAAGATGCAGCACTGAGTTCTCTCCTGATGACATGTGAGTAAAATGGAATTTGTAGTTTGGCTTATTTTAACTCCACACTTCGAAACTTCTCTGCTGAAAACCACACAATGTATTCCTATGGAAGGAAATACAAGTTACTGGTAAGTACGCTTAGAATTACTTTTCAGGGTCAGTGCTGGGCTAAAAGATGCAGCACTGAGTTCCCTCCTGATGACATGTGAGTAAATCGGAATTCGTAGTTTGGCTTATTTTAACTCCACACTTCGAAACTTCTCTGCTGAAAACCAAACAATGGATTCCTATGGAAGGAAATACAAGTTACTGGTAAGTACACTTAGAATTACTTTTCAGGGTCAGTGCTGGGCTCAAAGATGCAGCACTGAGTTCTCTCCTGATGACATGTGAGTAAATCGAAATTCGGAGATTGGCTGATTTTAGAGGAATATTTGTAAATTCCAAACTCCACACTTAGAAACTTTTCTGCTGAAAACCACACAATGGATTCCTATGGAAGGAAATACAAGTTACTGGTAAGTACGCTTAGAATTACTTGTCAGGGTCAGTGCTGGGCTAAAAGATGCAGCACTGGGATCTCTCTTGATAACAGGTGAGTAAATCGGAATTCGTAGTTCAGCTGATTTTAGAGGAATATTTGTAAGTTCCAAAACTCCACACTTAGAAGAATTTCCCAGTGAAACCAGTCAATGTTAGCCTATGGAAGGAAATTCAAGTTACTGGTAAGTACGGTTAGAATTGCTTTTCAGTATCAGTACTGGCCTTAAAGATTCAGCACTGAGGTCTCTCCTGATAACAGGTGAGTAAATTGGAATTCGTAGTTCGGATGACTTTAGAGGAATATTTGTAAGTTCCAAAACTCCACACTTAGAAACTTTTCTGCTAAAAAACCACACAATGGATTCCTATTGAAGGAAATACAAGTTACTGGTAAGTACGCTTAGAATTACTTTTCAGGGTCAGTGCTGGGCTAAAAGATGCAGCACTGAGTTCTCTCCTGATGACATGTGAGTAAATCGTAATTCGTAGTCTGGCTGATTTTAGAGGAATATTTTAAAGTTCCAAAACTCCACACTTAGAAGAATTTCCAAGTGAAACCAGTCAATGTAAGCCTATGGAAGGAAATACAAGTTACTGGTAAGTGGGGTTAGAATTACTTTTCAGGATCAGTACTGGTCTTAAAGCTTCAGCACTGAGATCTCTCCTGATAAGTTTTGAGTAAATCGGAATTCGTAGTTCGGCTGATTTTAGAGGAATATTTTAGAGTTCCAAACCTCCACACTGAGAAGAATTTCCAAGTGAAACCAGTCAATTTTAGCCTATGGAAGGAAATTCAAGTTACTGGTAAGTACGGTTAGAATTACTTTTCAGGATCAGTACTGGCCTTAAAGATTCAGCACTGAGGTCTCTCCTGATAACAGGTGAGTAAATCGAAATTCGTAGTTCGGCTGATTTTAGAGGAATATTTGTAAGTTCCAAAACTCCACACTTAGAAACTTTTCTGCTGAAAACCACACAATGGATTTCTATGGAAGGAAATACAAGCTACTGGTAAGTACGCTTAGAATTACTTTTCAGGGTCAGTGCGGGGCTAAAAGATGCAGCACTGGGTTCTCTACTGAGAACAGGAGAGTAAATCGGAATTCAGAATTCGGCTAATTTTAGAGGAATATTTGTAAGTTCCAAAACTCCACACTTAGAAACTTTTCTGCTGAAAACCACACAATGGATTCCTATGGAAGGAAATACAAGTTATTGGTAAGTACACTTAGAATTACTTTTCAGGGTCAGTGCTGGGCTAAAAGATGCAGCACTGAGTTCTCTCCTGATGACATATGAGTAAATCGGAATTCGTAGTTTGGCTTATTTTAGAGGAATATTTGTAAGTACCAAAACTCCACATTTTCATACTTTTCTGCTGAAAACCACACAATGGATTCCTATGGAAGGATATACAAGTTACTGGTAAGTACACTTAGAATTAATTTTCAGGGTCAGTGCTGGGCTAAAAGATGCAGCACTGTGTTCTCTCTTGATAACAAGTTACTAAATCAGAATTCGTAGTTTGGCTGATTTTAGAGGAATATTTGTAAGTTCCAAAACTCCACACTTAGAAACTTCTCTGCTGAAAACCACACAATGGATTCCTATGGAAGGAAATACAAGTTACTGGTAAGTACGCTTAGAATTAGTTTTCAGGGTCAGTGCTGGGCTAAAAGATGCAGCACTGGGATCTCTCCTGATAACAGGTGAGTAAATTGAAATTCGTAGTTCGGCTGATTTTAGAGGAATATTTGTAAGTTCCAAAACTCCACACTTAGAAACTTTTCTGCTGAAAACCACACAATGGATTCCTATGGAAGGAAATACAAGCTACTGGTAAGTACGCTTAGAATTACTTTTCAGGGTCAGTGCGGGGCTAAAAGATGCAGCACTGGGTTCTCTCGTGATAACAGGAGACTAAATCGTAATTCGAATTTTGGCTGATTTTAGAGGAATATTTGTAAGTTCCAAAACTCCACACGTAGAAACTTTTCTGCTGAAAACCACACAATGGATTCCTATGGAAGGAAATACAAGTTACTGGTAAGTACACTTAGAATTACTTTTCAGAGTCAGTGCTGGGCTAAAAGATGCAGCACTGAGTTCTCTCCTGATGACATATGAGTAAATCGGAATTCGTAGTTTGGCTTATTTTAGAGGAATATTTGTAAGTACCAAAACTCCACATTTTCATACTTTTCTGCTGAAAACCACACAATGGATTCCTATGGAAGGATATACAAGTTACTGGTAAGTACGCTTAGAATTAATTTTCAGGGTCAGTGCTGGGCTAAAAGATGCAGCACTGTGTTCTCTCTTGATAACAGGTTACTAAATCAGAATTCGTAGTTTGGCTGATTTTAGAGGAATATTTGTAAGTTCCAAAACTCCACACTTAGAAACTTCTCTGCTGAAAACCACACAATGGATTCCTATGGAAGGAAATACAAGTTACTGGTAAGTATGCTTAGAATTAGTTTTCAGGGTCAGTGCTGGGCTAAAAGATGCAGCACTGGGATCTCTCCTGATAACAGGTGAGAAAATTGAAATTCGTAGTTCGGCTGATTTTAAAGGAATATTTGTAAGTTCCAAAACTCCACACTTAGAAACTTTTCTGCTGAAAACCACACAACGGATTCCTATGGAAGGAAATACAAGCTACTGGTAAGTATGCTTAGAATTAATTTTCAGGGCCAGTGCGGGGCTAAAAAATGCAGCACTGGGTTTTCTACTGATAACAGGAGAGTAAATCGTAATTCGTAATTCGGCTGATTTTAGAGGAATATTTGTAAGTTCCAAAACTCCAAACTGAGAAACTTTTCTGCTGCAAACCACACAATGGATTCCTATGGAAGGAAATGCAAGTTACTGGTAAGTACACTTAGAATTACTTTTCAGGGTCAGTGCTGGGCTAAAAGATGCAGCACTGAGTTCTCTCCTGATGACATGTAAATCGGAATTCATAGTTTGGCTTATTTTAGAGGAATATTTGTAAGTACCAAAATTCCACACTTCGAAACTTCTCTGCTGAAAACCACACAATGGATTCCTATGGAAGGAAATTCAAGTTACTGGTAAGTACGCTTGGAATTACTTTTCAGGGTCAGTGCTGGGCTAAAAGATGTAGCACTGGGATCTCTACTGATAACAGGAGAGTAAATGGGAATTCGGAATTCGGCTGATTTTAGAGGAATATTTGTAAGTTCCAAAACTCCACACTTAGAAACTTTTCTGCTGAAAACCACACAATGGATTCCTATGGAAAGAAATACAAGTTATTGGTAAGTACACTTAGAATTACTTTTCAGGGTCAGTGCTGGGCTAAAAGATGCAGCACTGAGTTCTCTCCTGATGACATATGAGTAAATCGGAATTCGTAGTTTGGCTTCCTTAAGAGGAATATTTGTAATTTCCAAAACTCCACAAATAGAAACTTTTCTGCTGAAAACCACACAATGGATTCCTATCGAAGGAAATACAAGTTAATGGTAAGTACGCTTAGAATTAATTTTCAGGGTCAGTGCTGGGCTAAAAGATGCAGCACTGTGTTCTCTCTTGATAACAGGTTACTAAATCAGAATTCGTAGTTTGGCTGATTTTAGAGGAATATTTGTAAGTTCCAAAACTCCACACTTAGAAACTTCTCTGCTGAAAACCACACAATGGATTCCTATGGAAGGAAATACAAGTTACTGGTAAGTACGCTTAGAATTAGTTTTCAGGGTCAGTGCTGGGCTAAAAGATACAGCACTGGGATCTCTCCTGATAACAGGTGAGTAAATCGGAATTCGTAGTTTGGCTGATTTTAGAGGAAAATTTGTAAGTTCCAAAACTCCATACTTAGAAGAATTTCCCAATGAAACCAGTCAATGTTAGCCTATGGAAGGAAATTCAAGTTACTGGTAAGTACGGTTAGAATTGCTTTTCAGGATCAGTACTGGCCTTAAAGATTCAGCACTGAGGTCTCTCCTGATAACAGGTGAGTAAATCGGAATTCATATTTCGGATGATTTTAGAGGAATATTTGTAAGTTCCAAAACTCCACACTTAGAAACTTTTCTGCTGAAAACCACACAATGGATTCCTATGGAAGGAAATACAAGTTACTGGTAAGTACGCTTAGAATTACTTTTCAGGGTCAGTGCTGGGCTAAAAGATGCAGCACTGAGTTCTCTCCTGATGACATGTGAGTAAAATGGAATTTGTAGTTTGGCTTATTTTAACTCCACACTTCGAAACTTCTCTGCTGAAAACCACACAATGTATTCCTATGGAAGGAAATACAAGTTACTGGTAAGTACGCTTAGAATTACTTTTCAGGGTCAGTGCTGGGCTAAAAGATGCAGCACTGAGTTCCCTCCTGATGACATGTGAGTAAATCGGAATTCGTAGTTTGGCTTATTTTAACTCCACACTTCGAAACTTCTCTGCTGAAAACCAAACAATGGATTCCTATGGAAGGAAATACAAGTTACTGGTAAGTACACTTAGAATTACTTTTCAGGGTCAGTGCTGGGCTCAAAGATGCAGCACTGAGTTCTCTCCTGATGACATGTGAGTAAATCGGAATTCGGAGATTGGCTGATTTTAGAGGAATATTTGTAAATTCCAAACTCCACACTTAGAAACTTTTCTGCTGAAAACCACACAATGGATTCCTATGGAAGGAAATACAAGTTACTGGTAAGTACGCTTAGAATTACTTGTCAGGGTCAGTGCTGGGCTAAAAGATGCAGCACTGGGATCTCTCTTGATAACAGGTGAGTAAATCGGAATTCGTAGTTCAGCTGATTTTAGAGGAATATTTGTAAGTTCCAAAACTCCACACTTAGAAGAATTTCCCAGTGAAACAAGTCAATGTTAGCCTATGGAAGGAAATTCAAGTTACTGGTAAGTACGGTTAGAATTGCTTTCAGTATCAGTACTGGCCTTAAAGATTCAGCACTGAGGTCTCTCCTGATAACAGGTGAGTAAATTGGAATTCGTAGTTCGGATGACTTTAGAGGAATATTTGTAAGTTCCAAAACTCCACACTTAAAAACTTTTCTGCTAAAAAACCACACAATGGATTCCTATTGAAGGAAATACAAGTTACTGGTAAGTACGCTTAGAATTACTTTTCAGGGTCAGTGCTGGGCTAAAAGATGCAGCACTGAGTTCTCTCCTGATGACATGTGAGTAAATCGGAATTCGTAGTCTGGCTGATTTTAGAGGAATATTTTAAAGTTCCAAAACTCCACACTTAGAAGAATTTCCAAGTGAAACCAGTCAATGTAAGCCTATGGAAGGAAATACAAGTTACTGGTAAGTGGGGTTAGAATTACTTTTCAGGATCAGTACTGGTCTTAAAGCTTCAGCACTGAGGTCTCTCCTGATAAGTTTTGAGTAAATCGGAATTCGTAGTTCGGCTGATTTTAGAGGAATATTTTAGAGTTGCAAACCTCCACACTGAGAAGAATTTCCAAGTGAAACCAGTCAATTTTAGCCTATGGAAGGAAATTCAAGTTACTGGTAAGTACGGTTAGAATTACTTTTCAGGATCAGTACTGGCCTTAAAGATTCAGCACTGAGGTCTCTCCTGATAACAGGTGAGTAAATCGAAATTCGTAGTTCGGCTGATTTTAGAGGAATATTTGTAAGTTCCAAAACTCCACACTTAGAAACTTTTCTGCTGAAAACCACACAATGGATTTCTATGGAAGGAAATACAAGCTACTGGTAAGTACGCTTAGAATTGCTTTTCAGGGTCAGTGCGGGGCTAAAAGATGCAGCACTGGGTTCTCTACTGAGAACAGGAGAGTAAATCGGAATTCAGAATTCGGCTGATTTTAGAGGAATATTTGTAAGTTCCAAAACTCCACACTTAGAAACTTTTCTGCTGAAAACCACACAATGTATTCCTATGGAAGGAAATACAAGTTATTGGTAAGTACACTTAGAATTACTTTTCAGGGTCAGTGCTGGGCTAAAAGATGCAGCACTGAGTTCTCTCCTGATGACATATGAGTAAATCGGAATTCGTAGTTTGGCTTATTTTAGAGGAATATTTGTAAGTACCAAAACTCCACATTTTCATACTTTTCTGCTGAAAACCACACAATGGATTCCTATGGAAGGATATACAAGTTACTGGTAAGTACACTTAGAATTAATTTTCAGGGTCAGTGCTGGGCTAAAAGATGCAGCACTGTGTTCTCTCTTGATAACAGGTTACTAAATCAGAATTCGTAGTTTGGCTGATTTTAGAGGAATATTTGTAAGTTCCAAAACTCCACACTTAGAAACTTCTCTGCTGAAAACCACACAATGGATTCCTATGGAAGGAAATACAAGTTACTGGTAAGTACGCTTAGAATTAGTTTTCAGGGTCAGTGCTGGGCTAAAAGATGCAGCACTGGGATCTCTCCTGATAACAGGTGAGTAAATTGAAATTCGTAGTTCAGCTGATTTTAGAGGAATATTTGTAAGTTCCAAAACTCCACACTTAGAATCTTTTCTGCTGAAAACCACACAATGGATTCCTATGGAAGGAAATACAAGTTACTGGTAAGTACGCTTAGAATTACTTTTCAGGGTCAGTGCTGGGCTAAAAGATGCAGCACTGGGATCTCTCTTGATAACAGGTGAGTAAATCGGAATTCGTAGTTCAGCTGATTTTAGAGGAATATTTGTAAGTTCCAAAACTCCACACTTAGAAGAATTTCCCAGTGAAACCAGTCAATGTTAGCCTATGGAAGGAAAATCAAGTTACTGGTAAGTACGGTTAGAATTGCTTTTCAGGATCAGTACTGGCCTTAAAGATTCAGCACTGAGGTCTCTCCTGATAACAGGTGAGTAAATCGGAATTCGTAGTTCGGATGACTTTAGAGGAATATTTGTAAGTTCCAAAACTCCACACTTAGAAACTTTTCTGCTGAAAACCACACAATGGATTCCTATTGAAGGAAATACAAGTTACTGGTAAGTACGCTTAGAATTACTTTTCAGGGTCAGTGCTGGGCTAAAAGATGCAGCACTGAGTTCTCTCCTGATGACATGTGAGTAAATCGGAATTCGTAGTCTGGCTGATTTTAGAGGAATATTTTGAAGTTCTAAAACTCCACACTTAGAAGAATTTCCAAGTGAAACCAGTCAATGTAAGCCTATGGAAGGAAATACAAGTTACTGGTAAGTGGGGTTAGAATTACTTTTCAGGATCAGTACTGGTCTTAAAGCTTCAGCACTGAGGTCTCTCCTGATAAGTTTTGAGTAAATCGGAATTCGTAGTTCGGCTGATTTTAGAGGAATATTTTAGAGTTCCAAACCTCCACACTGAGAAGAATTTCCAAGTGAAACCAGTCAATTTTAGCCTATGGAAGGAAATTCAAGTTACTGGTAAGTACGGTTAGAATTACTTTTCAGGATCAGTACTGGCCTTAAAGATTCAGCACTGAGGTCTCTCCTGATAACAGGTGAGTAAATCGAAATTCGTAGTTCGGCTGATTTTAGAGGAATATTTGTAAGTTCCAAAACTCCACACTTAGAAACTTTTCTGCTGAAAACCACACAATGGATTTCTATGGAAGGAAATACAAGCTACTGGTAAGTACGCTTAGAATTACTTTTCAGGGTCAGTGCGGGGCTAAAAGATGCAGCACTGGGTTCTCTACTGAGAACAGGAGAGTAAATCGGAATTCAGAATTCGGCTGATTTTAGAGGAATATTTGTAAGTTCCAAAACTCCACACTTAGAAACTTTTCTGCTGAAAACCACACAATGGATTCCTATGGAAGGAAATACAAGCTACTGGTAAGTACGCTTAGAATTACTTTTCAGGGTCAGTGCGGGGCTAAAAGATGCAGCACTGGGTTCTCTCGTGATAACAGGAGACTAAATCGTAATTCGAATTTCGGCTGATTTTAGAGGAATATTTGTAAGTTCCAAAACTCCACACGTAGAAACTTTTCTGCTGAAAACCACACAATGGATTCCTATGGAAGGAAATACAAGTTACTGGTAAGTACACTTAGAATTACTTTTCAGAGTCAGTGCTGGGCTAAAAGATGCAGCACTGAGTTCTCTCCTGATGACATATGAGTAAATCGGAATTCGTAGTTTGGCTTATTTTAGAGGAATATTTGTAAGTACCAAAACTCCACATTTTCATACTTTTCTGCTGAAAACCACACAATGGATTCCTATGGAAGGATATACAAGTTACTGGTAAGTACGCTTAGAATTAATTTTCAGGGTCAGTGCTGGGCTAAAAGATGCAGCACTGTGTTCTCTCTTGATAACAGGTTACTAAATCAGAATTCGTAGTTTGGCTGATTTTAGAGGAATATTTGTAAGTTCCAAAACATCACACTGAGAAGAATTTCCAAGTGAAACCAGTCAATTTTAGCCTATGGAAGGAAATTCAAGTTACTGGTAAGTACGGTTAGAATTACTTTTCAGGATCAGTACTGGCCTTAAAGATTCAGCACTGAGGTCTCTCCTGATAAGTTTTGAGTAAATCGGAATTCGTAGTTCGGCTGATTTTAGAGGAATATTTTAGAGTTCCAAACCTCCACACTGAGAAGAATTTCCAAGTGAAACCAGTCAATTTTAGCCTATGGAAGGAAATTCAAGTTACTGGTAAGTACGGTTAGAATTACTTTTCAGGATCAGTACTGGCCTTAAAGATTCATCACTGAGGTCTCTCCTGATAACAGGTGAGTAAATCGAAATTCGTAGTTCGGCTGATTTTAGAGGAATATTTGTAAGTTCCAAAACTCCACATTTTCATACTTTTCTGCTGAAAACCACACAATGGATTCCTATGGAAGGATATACAAGTTACTGGTCAGTACGCTTAGAATTAATTTTCAGGGTCAGTGCTGGGCTAAAAGATGCAGCACTGTGTTCTCTCTTGATAACAGGTTACTAAATCAGAATTCGTAGTTTGGCTGATTTTAGAGGAATATTTGTAAGTTCCAAAACTCCACACTTAGAAACTTCTCTGCTGAAAACCACACAATGGATTCCTATGGAAGGAAATACAAGTTACTGGTAAGTACGCTTAGAATTAGTTTTCAGGGTCAGTGCTGGGCTAAAAGATGCAGCACTGGGATCTCTCCTGATAACAGGTGAGTAAATTGAAATTCGTAGTTCGGCTGATTTTAGAGGAATATTTGTAAGTTCCAAAACTCCACACTTAGAAACTTTTCTGCTGAAAACCACACAACGGATTCCTATGGAAGGAAATACAAGCTACTGGTAAGTATGCTTAGAATTAATTTTCAGGGCCAGTGCGGGGCTAAAAAATGCAGCACTGGGTTTTCTACTGATAACAGGAGAGTAAATCGTAATTCGTAATTCGGCTGATTTTAGAGGAATATTTGTAAGTTCCAAAACTCCACACTTAGAATCTTTTCTTCTGAAAACCATACAATGGATTCCTATGGAAGGAAATACAAGTTATTGGTAAGTACGCTTAGAATTACTTTTCAGGGTCAGTGCTGGGCTAAAAGATGTAGCACTGGGATCTCTCCTGATAACAGGTGAGTAAATCGGAATTCGTAGTTCGGCTGATTTTAGAGGAATATTTGTAAGTTCCAAAACTCCACATTTGTATACTTTTCTGCTGAAAACCACACAATGGATTCCTATGGAAGGAAATACAAGTAACTGGTAAGTATGCTTAGAATTACTTTTCAGGGTCAGTGCTGGGCTAAAAGATGCAGCACTGGGTTCTCTCCTGATAACAGGTGAGTAAATCGGAATTCGTAGTTCGGCTGATTTTAGAGGAATATTTGTAAGTTCCAAAACTCCACACTTAGAAACTTTTTTTCTGAAAACCATACAATGGATTCCTATGGAAGGAAATACAAGTTATTGGTAAGTACGCTTAGAATTACTTTTCAGGGTCAGTGCTGGGCTAAAAGATGCAGCACTGGGATCTCTCCTGATAACAGGTGAGAAAATTGAAATTCGTAGTTCGGATGACTTTAGAGGAATATTTGTAAGTTCCAAAACTCCACACTTAGAAACTTTTCTGCTAAAAAACCACACAATGGATTCCTATTGAAGGAAATACAAGTTACTGGTAAGTACGCTTAGAATTACTTTTCAGGGTCAGTGCTGGGCTAAAAGATGCAGCACTGAGTTCTCTCCTGATGACATGTGAGTAAATCGGAATTCGTAGTCTGGCTGATTTTAGAGGAATATTTTAAAGTTCCAAAACTCCACACTTAGACGAATTTCCAAGTGAAACCAGTCAATGTAAGCCTATGGAAGGAAATACAAGTTACTGGTAAGTGGGGTTAGAATTACTTTTCAAGATCAGTACTGGTCTTAAAGCTTCAGCACTGAGGTCTCTCCTGATAAGTTTTGAGTAAATCGGAATTCGTAGTTTGGCTGATTTTAGAGGAATATTTTAGAGTTCCAAACCTCCACACTGAGAAGAATTTCCAAGTGAAACCAGTCAATTTTAGCCTATGGAAGGAAATTCAAGTTACTGGTAAGTACGGTTAGAATTACTTTTCAGGATCAGTACTGGCCTTAAAGATTCAGCACTGAGGTCTCTCCTGATAACAGGTGAGTAAATCGAAATTCGTAGTTCGGCTGATTTTAGAGGAATATTTGTAAGTTCCAAAACTCCACACTTAGAAACTTTTCTGCTGAAAACCACACAATGGATTTCTATGGAAGGAAATACAAGCTACTGGTAAGTACGCTTAGAATTACTTTTCAGGGTCAGTGCGGGGCTAAAAGATGCAGCACTGGGTTC
This sequence comes from Triturus cristatus, assembly GCF_964204655.1. NCBI lineage: Eukaryota > Metazoa > Chordata > Amphibia > Caudata > Salamandridae > Triturus > Triturus cristatus. Next base: position 348,851,690 of record NC_140579.1, read on the forward strand.
TCTACTGAGAACAGGAGAGTAAATCGGAATTCAGAATTCGGCTGATTTTAGAGGAATATTTGTAAGTTCCAAAACTCCACACTTAGAAACTTTTCTGCTGAAAACCACACAATGGATTCCTATGGAAGGAAATACAAGTTATTGGTAAGTACACTTAGAATTACTTTTCAGGGTCAGTGCTGGGCTAAAAGATGCAGCACTGAGTTCTCTCCTGAAGACATATGAGTAAATCGGAATTCGTAGTTTGGCTTATTTTAGAGGAATATTTGTAAGTACCAAAACTCCACATTTTCATACTTTTCTGCTGAAAACCACACAATGGACTCCTATGGAAGGATATACAAGTTACTGGTAAGTACACTTAGAATTAATTTTCAGGGTCAGTGCTGGGCTAAAAGATGCAGCACTGTGTTCTCTCTTGATAACAGGTTACTAAATCAGAATTCGTAGTTTGGCTGATTTTAGAGGAATATTTGTAAGTTCCAAAACTCCACACTTAGAAACTTTTGTGCTGAAAACCACACAATGGATTCCTATGGAAGGAAATACAAGTTACTGGTAAGTACGCTTAGAATTAGTTTTCAGGGTCAGTGCTGGGCTAAAAGATGCAGCTCTGGGATCTCTCCTGATAACAGGTGAGTAAATTGAAATTCGTAGTTCGGCTGATTTTAGAGGAATATTTGTAAGTTCCAAAACTCCACACTTAGAAACTTTTCTGCTGAAAACGACACAATGGATTCCTATGGAAGGAAATACAAGTTACTGGTAAGTACGCTTAGAATTACTTTTCAGGGTCAGTGCTAGGCTAAAAGATGCAGCACTGGGATCTCTCTTGATAACAGGTGAGTAAATCGGAATTCGTAGTTCAGCTGATTTTAGAGGAATATTTGTAAGTTCCAAAACTCCACACTTAGAAGAATTTCCCAGTGAAACCAGTCAATGTTAGCCTATGGAAGGAAAATCAAGTTACTGGTAAGTACGGTTAGAATTGCTTTTCAGGATCAGTACTGGCCTTAAAGATTCAGCACTGAGGTCTCTCCTGATAACAGGTGAGTAAATTGGAATTCGTAGTTCGGATGACTTTAGAGGAATATTTGTAAGTTCCAAAACTCCACACTTAGAAACTTTTCTGCTGAAAACCACACAATGGATTCCTATTGAAGGAAATACAAGTTACTGGTAAGTACGCTTAGAATTACTTTTCAGGGTCAGTGCTGGGCTAAAAGATGCAGCACTGAGTTCTCTCCTGATGACATGTGAGTAAATCGGAATTCGTAGTCTGGCTGATTTTAGAGGAATATTTTGAAGTTCTAAAACTCCACACTTAGAAGAATTTCCAAGTGAAACCAGTCAATGTAAGCCTATGGAAGGAAATACAAGTTACTGGTAAGTGGGGTTAGAATTACTTTTCAGGATCAGTACTGGTCTTAAAGCTTCAGCACTGAGGTCTCTCCTGATAAGTTTTGAGTAAATCGGAATTCGTAGTTCGGCTGATTTTAGAGGAATATTTTAGAGTTCCAAACCTCCACACTGAGAAGAATTTCCAAGTGAAACCAGTCAATTTTAGCCTATGGAAGGAAATTCAAGTTACTGGTAAGTACGGTTAGAATTACTTTTCAGGATCAGTACTGGCCTTAAAGATTCAGCACTGAGGTCTCTCCTGATAACAGGTGAGTAAATCGAAATTCGTAGTTCGGCTGATTTTAGAGGAATATTTGTAAGTTCCAAAACTCCACACTTAGAAACTTTTCTGCTGAAAACCACACAATGGGTTTCTATGGAAGGAAATACAAGCTACTGGTAAGTACGCTTAGAATTACTTTTCAGGGTCAGTGCGGGGCTAAAAGATGCAGCACTGGGTTCTCTACTGAGAACAGGAGAGTAAATCGGAATTCAGAATTCGGCTGATTTTAGAGGAATATTTGTAAGTTCCAAAACTCCACACTTAGAAACTTTTCTGCTGAAAACCACACAATGGATTCCTATGGAAGGAAATACAAGCTACTGGTAAGTACGCTTAGAATTACTTTCCAGGGTCAGTGCGGGGCTAAAAGATGCAGCACTGGGTTCTCTCGTGATAACAGGAGACTAAATCGTAATTCGAATTTCGGCTGATTTTAGAGGAATATTTGTAAGTTCCAAAACTCCACACGTAGAAACTTTTCTGCTGAAAACCACACAATGGATTCCTATGGAAGGAAATACAAGTTACTGGTAAGTACACTTAGAATTACTTTTCAGGGTCAGTGCTGGGCTAAAAGATGCAGCACTGAGTTCTCTCCTGATGACATATGAGTAAATCGGAATTCGTAGTTTGGCTTATTTTAGAGGAATATTTGTAAGTACCAAAACTCCACATTTTCATACTTTTCTTCTGAAAACCACACAATGGATTCCTATGGAAGGATATACAAGTTACTGGTAAGTACGCTTAGAATTAATTTTCAGGGTCAGTGCTGGGCTAAAAGATGCAGCACTGTGTTCTCTCTTGATAACAGGTTACTAAATCAGAATTCGTAGTTTGGCTGATTTTAGAGGAATATTTGTAAGTTCCAAAACTCCACACTGAGAAGAATTTCCAAGTGAAACCAGTCAATTTTAGCCTATGGAAGGAAATTCAAGTTACTGGTAAGTACGGTTAGAATTACTTTTCAGGATCAGTACTGGCCTTAAGGATTCAGCACTGAGGTCTCTCCTGATAAGTTTTGAGTAAATCGGAATTCGTAGTTCGGCTGATTTTAGAGGAATATTTTAGAGTTCCAAACCTCCACACTGAGAAGAATTTCCAAGTGAAACCAGTCAATTTTAGCCTATGGAAGGAAATTCAAGTTACTGGTAAGTACGGTTAGAATTACTTTTCAGGATCAGTACTGGCCTTAAAGATTCATCACTGAGGTCTCTCCTGATAATAGGTGAGTAAATCGAAATTCGTAGTTCGGCTGATTTTAGAGGAATATTTGTAAGTTCCAAAACTCCACATTTTCATACTTTTCTGCTGAAAACCACACAATGGATTCCTATGGAAGGATATACAAGTTACTGGTAAGTACGCTTAGAATTAATTTTCAGGGTCAGTGCTGGGCTAAAAGATGCAGCACTGTGTTCTCTCTTGATAACAGGTTACTAAATCAGAATTCGTAGTTTGGCTGATTTTAGAGGAATATTTGTAAGTTCCAAAACTCCACACTTAGAAACTTCTCTGCTGAAAACCACACAATGGATTCCTATGGAAGGAAATACAAGTTACTGGTAAGTACGCTTAGAATTAGTTTTCAGGGTCAGTGCTGGGCTAAAAGATGCAGCACTGGGATCTCTCCTGATAACAGGTGAGTAAATTGAAATTCGTAGTTCGGCTGATTTTAGAGGAATATTTGTAAGTTCCAAAACTCCACACTTAGAAACTTTTCTGCTGAAAACCACACAACGGATTCCTATGGAAGGAAATACAAGCTACTGGTAAGTATGCTTAGAATTAATTTTCAGGGCCAGTGCGGGGCTAAAAAATGCAGCACTGGGTTTTCTACTGATAACAGGAGAGTAAATCGTAATTCGTAATTCGGCTGATTTTAGAGGAATATTTGTAAGTTCCAAAACTCCACACTTAGAATCTTTTCTTCTGAAAACCATACAATGGATTCCTATGGAAGGAAATACAAGTTATTGGTAAGTACGCTTAGAATTACTTTTCAGGGTCAGTGCTGGGCTAAAAGATGTAGAACTGGGATCTCTCCTGATAACAGGTGAGTAAATCGGAATTCGTAGTTCGGCTGATTTTAGAGGAATATTTGTAAGTTCCAAAACTCCACATTTGTATACTTTTCTGCTGAAAACCACACAATGGATTCCTATGGAAGGAAATACAAGTAACTGGTAAGTACGCTTAGAATTACTTTTCAGGGTCAGTGCTGGGCTAAAAGATGCAGCACTGGGTTCTCTCCTGATAACAGGTGAGTAAATCGGAATTCGTAGTTCGGCTGATTTTAGAGGAATATTTGTAAGTTCCAAAACTCCACACTTAGAAACTTTTCTTCTGAAAACCATACAATGGATTCCTATGGAAGGAAATACAAGTTATTGGTAAGTACGCTTAGAATTACTTTTCAGGGCCAGTGCTGGGCTAAAAGATGTAGCACTGGGATCTCTCCTGATAACAGGTGAGTAAATCGGAATTCGTAGTTCGGCTGATTTTAGAGGAATAGTTGTAAATTCCAAAACTCCACACTTAGAAACTTTTCTGCTGAAAACCACAAAATGGATTCCTATGGAAGGAAATACAAGTTACTGGTAAGTACGCTTAGAATTACTTTTCAGGGTCAGTGCTGGGCTAAAAGATGCAGCACTGGGTTCTCTCCTGATAACAGGTGAGTAAATCGGAATTCGTAGTTCGGCTGATTTTAGAGGAATATTTGTAAGTTCTAAAACTCCACACTTAGAAACTTTTCTTCTGAAAACCATACAATGGATTCCTATGGAAGGAAATACAAGTTATTGGTAAGTACGCTTAGAATTACTTTTCAGGGTCAGTGCTGGGCTAAAAGATGCAGCACTGGGTTCTCTCCTGATAACAGGTGAGTAAATTGGAATTCGTAGTTCGGCTGATTTTAGAGGAATATTTGTAAGTTCCAAAACTCCACACTTAGAAACTTTTCTTCTGAAAACCATACAATGGATTCCTATGGAAGGAAATACAAGTTATTGGTATGTACGCTTAGAATTACTTTTCAGGGTCAGTGCTGGGCTAAAAGATGCAGCACTGGCTTCTCTCCTGATAACAGGAGAGTAAATCGGAATTCGTAGTTCGGCTGATTTTAGAGGAATATTTTAGAGTTTCAAACCTCCACACTGAGAAGAATTTCAAAGTGAAACCAGTCAATTTTAGCCTATGGAAGGAAATTCATTTTACTAGTAAGTACGGTTAGAATTACTTTTCACGATCAGTACTGGCCTTAAAGATTCAGCACTGAGGTCTCTCCTAATAACAGGTGAGTAAATTGAAATTTGTAGTTCGGCTGATTTTAGAGGAATATTTGTAAGTTCCAAAACTCCACACTTAGAAACTTTTCTGCTGAAAACCACACAATGGATTCCTATGGAAGGAAATACAAGCTACTAGTAAGTACGCTTAGAATTACTTTTCAGGGTCAGTGCGGGGCTAAAAGATGCAGCACTGGGTTCTCTCGTGATAACAGGAGACTAAATCGTAATTCGAATTTCGGCTGATTTTAGAGGAATATTTGTAAGTTCCAAAACTCCACACGTAGAAACTTTTCTGCTGAAAACCACACAATGGATTCCTATGGAAGGAAATACAAGTTACTGGTAAGTACGCTTAGAATTAGTTTTCAGGGTCAGTGCTGGGCTAAAAGATGCAGCACTGGGATCTCTCCTGATAACAGGTGAGTAAATCGGAATTCGTAGTTTGGCTGATTTTAGAGGAATATTTGTAAGTTCCAAAACTCCATACTTAGAAGAATTTCCCAGTGAAACCAGTCAATGTTAGCCTATGGAAGGAAATTCAAGTTACTGGTAAGTACGGTTAGAATTGCTTTTCAGGATCAGTACTGGCCTTAAAGATTCAGCACTGAGGTCTCTCCTGATAACAGGTGAGTAAATTGGAATTCATAGTTCGGATGATTTTAGAGGAATATTTGTAAGTTCCAAAACTCCACACTTAGAATTTTTTCTGCTGAAAACCACACAATGGATTCCTATGGAAGGAAATACAAGTTACTGGTAAGTACGCTTAGAATTACTTTTCAGGGTCAGTGCTGGGCTAAAAGATGCAGCACTGAGTTCTCTCCTGATGACATGTGAGTAAAATGGAATTTGTAGTTTGGCTTATTTTAACTCCACACTTCGAAACTTCTCTGCTGAAAACCACACAATGTATTCCTATGGAAGGAAATACAAGTTACTGGTAAGTACGCTTAGAATTACTTTTCCGGGTCAGTGCTGGGCTAAAAGATGCAGCACTGAGTTCCCTCCGAATGACATGTGAGTAAATCGGAATTCGTAGATTGGCTTATTTTAACTCCACACTTCGAAACTTCTCTGCTGAAAACCGAACAATGGATTCCTATGGAAGGAAATACAAGTTACTGGTAAGTACACTTAGAATTACTTTTCAGGGTCAGTGCTGGGCTCAAAGATGCAGCACTGAGTTCTCTCCTGATGACATGTGAGTAAATCGGAATTCGTAGTTTGGCTGATTTAAAGGAATATTTGTAAATTCCAAACTCCACACTTAGAAACTTTTCTGCTGAAAACCACACAATGGATTCCTATGGAAGGAAATACAAGTTACTGGTAAGTACGCTTAGAATTACTTTTCAGGGTCAGTGCTGGGCTAAAAGATGCAGCACTGGGATCTCTCTTGATAACAGGTGAGTAAATCGGAATTCGTAGTTCAGCTGATTTTAGAGGAATATTTGTAAGTTCCAAAACTCCACACTTAGAAGAATTTCCCAGTGAAACCAGTCAATGTTAGCCTATGGAAGGAAATTCAAGTTACTGGTAAGTACGGTTAGAATTGCTTTTCAGGATCAGTACTGGCCTTAAAGATTCAGCACTGAGGTCTCTCCTGATAACAGGTGAGTAAATCGGAATTCGTAGTTCGGATGACTTTAGAGGAATATTTGCAAGTTCCAAAACTCCACACTTAGAAACTTTTCTGCTGAAAACCACACAATGGATTCCTATTGAAGGAAATACAAGTTACTGGTAAGTACGCTTAGAATTACTTTTCAGGGTCAGTGCTGGGCTAAAAGATGCAGCACTGAGTTCTCTCCTGATGACATGTGAGTAAATCGGAATTCGTAGTCTGGCTGATTTTAGAGGAATATTTTAAAGTTCCAAAACTCCACACTTAGAAGAATTTCCAAGTGAAACCAGTCAATGTAAGCCTATGGAAGGAAATACAAGTTACTGGTAAGTGGGGTTAGAATTACTTTTCAGGATCAGTACTGGTCTTAAAGCTTCAGCACTGAGGTCTCTCCTGATAAGTTTTGAGTAAATCGGAATTCGTAGTTCGGCTGATTTTAGAGGAATATTTTAGAGTTCCAAACCTCCACACTGAGAAGAATTTCCAAGTGAAACCAGTCAATTTTAGCCTATGGAAGGAAATGCAAGTTACTGGTAAGTACGGTTAGAATTACTTTTCAGGATCAGTACTGGCCTTAAAGATTCAGCACTGAGGTCTCTCCTGATAACAGGTGAGTAAATCGAAATTCGTAGTTCGGCTGATTTTAGAGGAATATTTATAAGTTCCAAAACTCCACACTTAGAAACTTTTCTGCTGAAAACCACACAATGGATTTCTATGGAAGGAAATACAAGCTACTGGTAAGTACGCTTAGAATTACTTTTCAGGGTCAGTGTGGGGCTAAAAGATGCAGCACTGGGTTCTCTACTGAGAACAGGAGAGTAAATCGGAATTCAGAATTCGGCTGATTTCAGAGGAATATTTGTAAGTTCCAAAACTCCACACTTAGAAACTTTTCTGCTGAAAACCACACAATGGATTCCTATGGAAGGAAATACAAGTTATTGGTAAGTACACTTAGAATTACTTTTCAGGGTCAGTGCTGGGCTAAAAGATGCAGCACTGAGTTCTCTCCTGAAGACATATGAGTAAATCGGAATTCGTAGTTTGGCTTATTTTAGAGGAATATTTGTAAGTACCAAAACTCCACATTTTCATACTTTTCTGCTGAAAACCACACAATGGATTCCTATGGAAGGATATACAAGTTACTGGTAAGTACACTTAGAATTAATTTTCAGGGTCAGTGCTGGGCTAAAAGATGCAGCACTGTGTTCTCTCTTGATAACAGGTTACTAAATCAGAATTCGTAGTTTGGCTGATTTTAGAGGAATATTTGTAAGTTCCAAAACTCCACACTTAGAAACTTCTCTGCTGAAAACCACACAATGGATTCCTATGGAAGGAAATACAAGTTACTGGTAAGTACGCTTAGAATTCGTTTTCAGGGTCAGTGCTGGGCTAAAAGATGCAGCACTGGGATCTCTCCTGATAACAGGTGAGTAAATTGAAATTCGTAGTTCGGCTGATTTTAGAGGAATATTTGTAAGTTCCAAAACTCCACACTTAGAAACTTTTCTGCTGAAAACCACACAATGGATTCCTATGGAAGGAAATACAAGCTACTGGTAAGTACGCTTAGAATTACTTTTCAGGGTCAGTGCTGGGCTAAAAGATGCAGCACTGGGTTCTCTCGTGATAACAGGAGACTAAATCGTAATTCGAATTTTGGCTGATTTTAGAGGAATATTTGTAAGTTCCAAAACTCCACACGTAGAAACTTTTCTGCTGAAAACCACACAATGGATTCCTATGGAAGGAAATACAAGTTACTGGTAAGTACACTTAGAATTACTTTTCAGAGTCAGTGCTGGGCTAAAAGATGCAGCACTGAGTTCTCTCCTGATGACATATGAGTAAATCGGAATTCGTAGTTTGGCTTATTTTAGAGGAATATTTGTAAGTACCAAAACTCCACATTTTCATACTTTTCTGCTGAAAACCACACAATGGATTCCTATGGAAGGATATACAAGTTACTGGTAAGTACGCTTAGAATTAATTTTCAGGGTCAGTGCTGGGCTAAAAGATGCAGCACTGTGTTCTCTCTTGATAACAGGTTACTAAATCAGAATTCGTAGTTTGGCTGATTTTAGAGGAATATTTGTAAGTTCCAAAACTCCACACTTAGAAACTTCTCTGCTGAAAACCACACAATGGATTCCTATGGAAGGAAATACAAGTTACTGGTAAGTATGCTTAGAATTAGTTTTCAGGGTCAGTGCTGGGCTAAAAGATGCAGCACTGGGATCTCTCCTGATAACAGGTGAGAAAATTAAAATTCGTAGTTCGGCTGATTTTAAAGGAATATTTGTAAGTTCCAAAACTCCACACTTAGAAACTTTTCTGCTGAAAACCACACAACGGATTCCTATGGAAGGAAATACAAGCGACTGGTAAGTATGCTTAGAATTAATTTTCAGGGCCAGTGCGGGGCTAAAAAATGCAGCACTGGGTTTTCTACTGATAACAGGAGAGTAAATCGTAATTCGTAATTCGGCTGATTTTATAGGAATATTTGTAAGTTCCAAAACTCCAAACTGAGAAACTTTTCTGCTGAAAACCACACAATGGATTCCTATGGAAGGAAATGCAAGTTACTGGTAAGTACACTTAGAATTACTTTTCAGGGTCAGTGCTGGGCTAAAAGATGCAGCACTGAGTTCTCTCCTGATGACATGTAAATCGGAATTCATAGTTTGGCTTATTTTAGAGGAATATTTGTAAGTACCAAAATTCCACATTTCGAAACTTCTCTGCTGAAAACCACACAATGGATTCCTATGGAAGGAAATTCAAGTTACTGGTAAGTACGCTTGGAATTACTTTTCAGGGTCAGTGCTGGGCTAAAAGATGTAGCACTGGGATCTCTACTGATAACAGGAGAGTAAATGGGAATTCGGAATTCGGCTGATTTTAGAGGAATATTTGTAAGTTCCAAAACTCCACACTTAGAAACTTTTCTGCTGAAAACCACACAATGGATTCCTATGGAAGGAAATACAAGTTATTGGTAAGTACACTTAGAATTACTTTTCAGGGTCAGTGCTGGGCTAAAAGATGCAGCACTGAGTTCTCTCCTGATGACATATGAGTAAATCGGAATTCGTAGTTTGGCTTCCTTAAGAGGAATATTTGTAATTTCCAAAACTCCACAAATAGAAACTTTTCTGCTGAAAACCACACAATGGATTCCTATCGAAGGAAATACAAGTTAATGGTAAGTACGCTTAGAATTAATTTTCAGGGTCAGTGCTGGGCTAAAAGATGCAGCACTGTGTTCTCTCTTGATAACAGGTTACTAAATCAGAATTCGTAGTTTGGCTGATTTTAGAGGAATATTTGTAAGTTCCAAAACTCCACACTTAGAAACTTCTCTGCTGAAAACCACACAATGGATTCCTATGGAAGGAAATACAAGTTACTGGTAAGTACGCTTAGAATTAGTTTTCAGGGTCAGTGCTGGGCTAAAAGATGCAGCACTGGGATCTCTCCTGATAACAGGTGAGTAAATCGGAATTCGTAGTTTGGCTGATTTTAGAGGAAAATTTGTAAGTTCCAAAACTCCATACTTAGAAGAATTTCCCAGTGAAACCAGTCAATGTTAGCCTATGGAAGGAAATTCAAGTTACTGGTAAGTACGGTTAGAATTGCTTTTCAGGATCAGTACTGGCCTTAAAGATTCAGCACTGAGGTCTCTCCTGATAACAGGTGAGTAAATCGGAATTCATAGTTCGGATGATTTTAGAGGAATATTTGTAAGTTCCAAAACTCCACACTTAGAAACTTTTCTGCTGAAAACCACACAATGGATTCCTATGGAAGGAAATACAAGTTACTGGTAAGTACGCTTAGAATTACTTTTCAGGGTCAGTGCTGGGCTAAAAGATGCAGCACTGAGTTCTCTCCTGATGACATGTGAGTAAAATGGAATTTGTAGTTTGGCTTATTTTAACTCCACACTTCGAAACTTCTCTGCTGAAAACCACACAATGTATTCCTATGGAAGGAAATACAAGTTACTGGTAAGTACGCTTAGAATTACTTTTCAGGGTCAGTGCTGGGCTAAAAGATGCAGCACTGAGTTCCCTCCTGATGACATGTGAGTAAATCGGAATTCGTAGTTTGGCTTATTTTAACTCCACACTTCAAAACTTCTCTGCTGAAAACCAAACAATGGATTCCTATGGAAGGAAATACAAGTTACTGGTAAGTACACTTAGAATTACTTTTCAGGGTCAGTGCTGGGCTCAAAGATGCAGCACTGAGTTCTCTCCTGATGACATGTGAGTAAATCGGAATTCGTAGATTGGCTGATTTTAGAGGAATATTTGTAAATTCCAAACTCCACACTTAGAAACTTTTCTGCTGAAAACCACACAATGGATTCCTATGGAAGGAAATACAAGTTACTGGTAAGTACACTTAGAATTACTTTTCAGGGTCAGTGCTGGGCTAAAAGATGCAGCACTGGGATCTCTCTTGATAACAGGTGAGTAAATCGGAATTCGTAGTTCAGCTGATTTTAGAGGAATATTTGTAAGTTCCAAAACTCCACACTTAGAAGAATTTCCCAGTGAAACCAGTCAATGTTAGCCTATGGAAGGAAATTCAAGTTACTGGTAAGTACGGTTAGAATTGCTTTTCAGGATCAGTACTGGCCTTAAAGATTCAGCACTGAGGTCTCTCCTGATAACAGGTGAGTAAATCGGAATTCGTAGTTCGGATGACTTTAGAGGAATATTTGTAAGTTCCAAAACTCCACACTTAGAAACTTTTCTGCTAAAAAACCACACAATGGATTCCTATTGAAGGAAATACAAGTTACTGGTAAGTACGCTTAGAATTACTTTTCAGGGTCAGTGCTGGGCTAAAAGATGCAGCACTGAGTTCTCTCCTGATGACATGTGAGTAAATCGGAATTCGTAGTCTGGCTGATTTTAGAGGAATATTTTAAAGTTCCAAAACTCCACACTTAGAAGAATTTCCAAGTGAAACCAGTCAATGTAAGCCTATGGAAGGAAATACAAGTTACTGGTAAGTGGGGTTAGAATTACTTTTCAGGATCAGTACTGGTCTTAAAGCTTCAGCACTGAGGTCTCTCCTGATAAGTTTTGAGTAAATCGGAATTCGTAGTTCGGCTGATTTTAGAGGAATATTTTAGAGTTCCAAACCTCCACACTGAGAAGAATTTCCAAGTGAAACCAGTCAATGTTAGCCTATGGAAGGAAATTCAAGTTACTGGTAAGTACGGTTAGAATTACTTTTCAGGATCAGTACTGGCCTTAAAGATTCAGCACTGAGGTCTCTCCTGATAACAGGTGAGTAAATCGAAATTCGTAGTTCGGCTGATTTTAGAGGAATATTTGTAAGTTCCAAAACTCCACACTTAGAAACTTTTCTGCTGAAAACCACACAATGGATTTCTATGGAAGGAAATACAAGCTACTGGTAAGTACGCTTAGAATTACTTTTCAGGGTCAGTGCGGGGCTAAAAGATGCAGCACTGGGTTCTCTACTGAGAACAGGAGAGTAAATCGGAATTCAGAATTCGGCTGATTTTAGAGGAATATTTGTAAGTTCCAAAACTCCACACTTAGAAACTTTTCTGCTGAAAACCACACAATGGATTCCTATGGAAGGAAATACAAGTTATTGGTAAGTACACTTAGAATTACTTTTCAGGGTCAGTGCTGGGCTAAAAGATGCAGCACTGAGTTCTCTCCTGATGACATATGAGTAAATCGGAATTCGTAGTTTGGCTTATTTTAGAGGAATATTTGTAAGTACCAAAACTCCACATTTTCATACTTTTCTGCTGAAAACCACACAATGGATTCCTATGGAAGGATATACAAGTTACTGGTAAGTACACTTAGAATTAATTTTCAGGGTCAGTGCTGGGCTAAAAGATGCAGCACTGTGTTCTCTCTTGATAACAGGTTACTAAATCAGAATTCGTAGTTTGGCTGATTTTAGAGGAATATTTGTAAGTTCCAAAACTCCACACTTAGAAACTTCTCTGCTGAAAACCTCACAATGGATTCCTATGGAAGGAAATACAAGTTACTGGTAAGTACGCTTAGAATTAGTTTTCAGGGTCAGTGCTGGGCTAAAAGATGCAGCACTGGGATCTCTCCTGATAACAGGTGAGTAAATTGAAATGCGTAGTTCGGCTGATTTTAGAGGAATATTTGTAAGTTCCAAAACTCCACACTTAGAAACTTTTCTGCTGAAAACCACACAATGGATTCCTATGGAAGGAAATACAAGTTACTGGTAAGTACGCTTAGAATTACTTTTTAGGGTCAGTGCTGGGCTAAAAGATGCAGCACTGGGATCTCTCTTGATAACAGGTGAGTAAATCGGAATTCGTAGTTCAGCTGATTTTAGAGGAATATTTGTAAGTTCCAAAACTCCACACTTAGAAGAATTTCCCAGTGAAACCAGTCAATGTTAGCCTATGGAAGGAAAATCAAGTTACTGGTAAGTACGGTTAGAATTGCTTTTCAGGATCAGTACTGGCCTTAAAGATTCAGCACTGAGGTCTCTCCTGATAACAGGTGAGTAAATCGGAATTCGTAGTTCGGATGACTTTAGAGGAATATTTGTAAGTTCCAAAACTCCACACTTAGAAACTTTTCTGCTGAAAACCACACAATGGATTCCTATTGAAGGAAATACAAGTTACTGGTAAGTACGCTTAGAATTACTTTTCAGGGTCAGTGCTGGGCTAAAAGATGCAGCACTGAGTTCTCTCCTGATGACATGTGAGTAAATCGGAATTCGTAGTCTGGCTGATTTTAGAGGAATATTTTGAAGTTCTAAAACTCCACACTTAGAAGAATTTCCAAGTGAAACCAGTCAATGTAAGCCTATGGAAGGAAATACAAGTTACTGGTAAGTGGGGTTAGAATTACTTTTCAGGATCAGTACTGCTCTTAAAGCTTCAGCACTGAGGTCTCTCCTGATAAGTTTTGAGTAAATCGGAATTCGTAGTTCGGCTGATTTTAGAGGAATATTTTAGAGTTCCAAACCTCCACACTGAGAAGAATTTCCAAGTGAAACCAGTCAATTTTAGCCTATGGAAGGAAATTCAAGTTACTGGTAAGTACGGTTAGAATGACTTTTCAGGATCAGTACTGGCCTTAAAGATTCAGCACTGAGGTCTCTCCTGATAACAGGTGAGTAAATCGAAATTCGTAGTTCGGCTGATTTTAGAGGAATATTTGTAAGTTCCAAAACTCCACACTTAGAAACTTTTCTGCTGAAAACCACACAATGGATTTCTATGGAAGGAAATACAAGCTACTGGTAAGTACGCTTAGAATTACTTTTCAGGGTCAGTGCGGGGCTAAAAGATGCAGCACTGGGTTCTCTACTGAGAACAGGAGAGTAAATCGGAATTCAGAATTCGGCTGATTTTAGAGGAATATTTGTAAGTTCCAAAACTCCACACGTAGAAACTTTTCTGCTGAAAACCACACAATGGATTCCTATGGAAGGAAATACAAGTTACTGGTAAGTACACTTAGAATTACTTTTCAGAGTCAGTGCTGGGCTAAAAGATGCAGCACTGAGTTCTCTCCTGATGACATATGAGTAAATCGGAATTCGTAGTTTGGCTTATTTTAGAGGAATATTTGTAAGTACCAAAACTCCACATTTTCATACTTTTCTGCTGAAAACCACACAATGGATTCCTATGGAAGGATATACAAGTTACTGGTAAGTACACTTACAATTAATTTTCAGGGTCAGTGCTGGGCTAAAAGATGCAGCACTGTGTTCTCTCTTGATAACAGGTTACTAAATCAGAATTCGTAGTTTGGCTGATTTTAGAGCAATATTTGTAAGTTCCAAAACTCCACACTTAGAAACTTCTCTGCTGAAAACCACACAATGGATTCCTATGGAAGGAAATACAAGTTACTGGTAAGTATGCTTAGAATTAGTTTTCAGGGTCAGTGCTGGGCTAAAAGATGCAGCACTGGGATCTCTCCTGATAACAGGTGAGAAACTTGAAATTCGTAGTTCGGCTGATTTTAAAGGAATATTTGTAAGTTCCAAAACTCCACACTTAGAAACTTTTCTGCTGAAAACCACACAACGGATTCCTATGGAAGGAAATACAAGCTACTGGTAAGTATGCTTAGAATTAATTTTCAGGGCCAGTGCGGGGCTAAAAAATGCAGCACTGGGTTTTCTACTGATAACAGGAGAGTAAATCATAATTCGTAATTCGGCTGATTTTAGAGGAATATTTGTAAGTTCCAAAACTCCAAACTGAGAAACTTTTCTGCTGAAAACCACACAATGGATTCCTATGGAAGGAAATGCAAGTTACTGGTAAGTACACTTAGAATTACTTTTCAGGGTCAGTGCTGGGCTAAAAGATGCAGCACTGAGTTCTCTCCTGATGACATGTAAATCAGAATTCATAGTTTGGCTTATTTTAGAGGAATATTTGTAAGTTCCAAAATTCCACACTTCGAAACTTCTCTGCTGAAAACCACACAATGGATTCCTATGGAAGGAAATTCAAGTTACTGGTAAGTACGCTTGGAATTACTTTTCAGGGTCAGTGCTGGGCTAAAAGATGTAGCACTGGGATCTCTACTGATAACAGGAGAGTAAATCGGAATTCAGAATTCGGCTGATTTTAGAGGAATATTTGTAAGTTCCAAAACTCCACACTTAGAAACTTTTCTGCTGAAAACCACACAATGGATTCCTATGGAAGGAAATACAAGTTATTGGTAAGTACACTTAGAATTACTTTTCAGGGTCAGTGCTGGGCTAAAAGATACAGCACTGAGTTCTCTCCTGATGACATATGAGTAAATCGGAATTCGTAGTTTGGCTTACTTAAGAGGAATATTTGTAATTTCCAAAACTCCACAAATAGAAACTTTTCTGCTGAAAACCACACAATGGATTCCTATGGAAGGAAATACAAGTTAATGGTAAGTACGCTTAGAATTAATTTTCAGGGTCAGTGCTGTGCTAAAAGATGCAGCACTGTGTTCTCTCTTGATAACAGGTTACTAAATCAGAATTCGTAGTTTGGCTGATTTTAGAGGAATATTTGTAAGTTCCAAAACTCCACACTTAGAAACTTCTCTGCTGAAAACCACACAATGGATTCCTATGGAAGGAAATACAAGTTACTGGTAAGTACGCTTCGAATTACTTTTCAGGGTCAGTGCTGGGCTAAAAGATGCAGCACTGGGATCTCTCCTGATAACAGGTGAGTAAATCGGAATTCGTAGTTTGGCTGATTTTAGAGGAATATTTGTAAGTTCCAAAACTCCATACTTAGAAGAATTTCCCAGTGAAACCAGTCAATGTTAGCCTATGGAAGGAAATTCAAGTTACTGGTAAGTACGGTTAGAATTGCTTTTCAGGATCAGTACTGGCCTTAAAGATTCAGCACTGAGGTCTCTCCTGATAACAGGTGAGTAAATCGGAATTCATAGTTCGGATGATTTTAGAGGAATATTTGTAAGTTCCAAAACTCCACACTTAGAAACTTTTCTGCTGAAAACCACACAATGGATTCCTATGGAAGGAAATACAAGTTACTGGTAAGTACGCTTAGAATTACTTTTCAGGGTCAGTGCTGGGCTAATAGATGCAGCACTGAGTTCTCTCCTGATGACATGTGAGTAAAATGGAATTTGTAGTTTGGCTTATTTTAACTCCACACTTCGAAACTTCTCTGCTGAAAACCACACAATGTATTCCTATAGAAGGAAATACAAGTTACTGGTAAGTACGCTTAGAATTACTTTTCAGGGTCAGTGCTGGGCTAAAAGATGCAGCACTGAGTTCCCTCCTGATGACATGTGAGTAAATCGGAATTCGTAGTTTGGCTTATTTTAACTCCACACTTCGAAACTTCTCTGCTGAAAACCAAACAATGGATTCCTATGGAAGGAAATACAAGTTACTGGTAAGTACACTTAGAATTACTTTTCAGGGTCAGTGCTGGGCTCAAAGATGCAGCACTGAGTTCTCTCCTGATGACATGTGAGTAAATCGGAATTCGTAGTTTGGCTGATTTTAGAGGAATATTTGTAAATTCCAAACTCCACACTTAGAAACTTTTCTGCTGAAAACCACACAATGGATTCCTATGGAAGGAAATACAAGTTACTGGTAAGTACGCTTAGAATTACTTTTCAGGGTCAGTGCTGGGCTAAAAGATGCAGCACTGGGATCTCTCTTGATAACAGGTGAGTAAATCGGAATTCGTAGTTCAGCTGATTTTAGAGGAATATTTGTAAGTTCCAAAACTCCACACTTAGAAGAATTTCCCAGTGAAACCAGTCAATGTTAGCCTATGGAAGGAAATTCAAGTTACTGGTAAATACGGTTAGAATTGCTTTTCAGGATCAGTACTGGCCTTAAAGATTCAGCACTGAGGTCTCTCCTGATAACAGGTGAGTAAATCGGAATTCGTAGTTCGGATAACTTTAGAGGAATATTTGTAAGTTCCAAAACTCCACACTTAGAAACTTTTCTGCTGAAAACCACACAATGGATTCCTATTGAAGGAAATACAAGTTACTGGTAAGTACGCTTAGAATTACTTTTCAGGGTCAGTGCTGGGCTAAAAGATGCAGCACTGAGTTCTCTCCTGATGACATGTGAGTAAATCGGAATTCGTAGTGTGGCTGATTTTAGAGGAATATTTTAAAGTTCCAAAACTCCACACTTAGAAGAATTTCCAAGTGAAACCAGTCAATGTAAGCCTATGGAAGGAAATACAAGTTACTGGTAAGTAGGGTTAGAATTACTTTTCAGGATCAGTACTGGTCTTAAAGCTTCAGCACTGAGGTCTCTCCTGATAAGTTTTGAGTAAATCGGAATTCGTAGTTCGGCTGATTTTAGAGGAATATTTTAGAGTTCCAAACCTCCACACTGAGAAGAATTTCCAAGTGAAACCAGTCAATTTTAGCCTATGGAAGGAAATTCAAGTTACTGGTAAGTACGGTTAGAATTACTTTTCAGGATCAGTACTGGCCTTAAAGATTCAGCACTGAGGTCTCTCCTGATAACAGGTGAGTAAATCGAAATTCGTAGTTCGGCTGATTTTAGAGGAATATTTGTAAGTTCCAAAACTCCACACTTAGAAACTTTTCTGCTGAAAACCACACAATGGATTTCTATGGAAGGAAATAAAAGTTACTGGTAAGTACGCTTTGAATTACTTTTCAGGGTCAGTGCTGGGCTAAAAGATGCAGCACTGGCTTCTCTCCTGATAACAGGAGAGTAAATCGGAATTCGTAGTTCGGCTGATTTTAGAGGAATATTTTAGAGTTCCAAACCTCCACACTGAGAAGAATTTCCAAGTGAAACCAGTCAATTTTAGCCTATGGAAGGAAATTCAAGTTACTGGTAAGTACGGTTAGAATTACTTTTCAGGATCAGTACTGGCCTTAAAGATTCAGCACTGAGGTCTCTCCTGATAACAGGTGAGCATCGGAATTCGTAGTTCGGCTGATTTTAGAGAAATATTTGTAAGTTCCAAAACTCCACACTTAGAAACTTTTCTTCTGAAAACCATACAATGGATTCCTATGGAAGGAAATACAAGTTATTGGTAAGTACGCTTAGAATTACTTTTCAGGGTCAGTGCTGGGCTAAAAGATGTAGCACTGGGATCTCTCCTGATAACAGGTGAGTAAATCGGAATTCGTAGTTCGGCTGATTTTAGAGGAATATTTGTAAGTTCCAAAACTCCACATTTGTATACTTTTCTGCTGAAAACCACACAATGGATTCCTATGGAAGGAAATACAAGTTACTGGTAAGTATGCTTAGAATTAATTTTCAGGGTCAGTGCTGGGTTAAAAGATGCAGCACTGAGTTCTCTCCTGATAACAGGTGAGTAAATCGGAATTCGTAGTTCGGCTGATTTTAGAGGAATATTTGTAAATTCCAAAACTCCACACTTAGAAACTTTTCTGCTGAAAACCACAAAATGGATTCCTATGGAAGGAAATACAAGTTACTGGTAAGTACGCTTAGAATTACTTTTCAGGGTCAGTGCTGGGCTAAAAGATGAAGCACTGGGTTTTCTCCTGATAACAGGTGAGTAAATCGGAATTCGTAGTTCGGCTGATTTTAGAGGAATATTTGTAAGTTCCAAAACTCCACACTTAGAAACTTTTCTTCTGAAAACCATACAATGGATTCCAATGGAAGGAAATACAAGTTATTGGTATGTACGCTTAGAATTACTTTTCAGGGTCAGTGCTGGGCTAAAAGATGCAGCACTGTCTTCTCTCCTGATAACAGGAGAGTAAATCGGAATTCGTAGTTCGGCTGATTTTAGAGGAATATTTTAGAGTTTCAAACCTCCACACTGAGAAGAATTTCCAAGTGAAACCAGTCAATGTTAGCCTATGGAAGGAAATTCATTTTACTGGTAAGTACGGTTAGAATTACTTTTCACGATCAGTACTGGCCTTAAAGATTCAGCACTGAGGTCTCTCCTAATAACAGGTGAGTAAATTGAAATTTGTAGTTCGGCTGATTTTAGAGGAATATTTGTAAGTTCCAAAACTCCACACTTAGAAACTTTTCTGCTGAAAACCACACAATGGATTCCTATGGAAGGAAATACAAGCTACTGGTAAGTACGCTTAGAATTACTTTTCAGGGTCAGTGCGGGGCTAAAAGATGCAGCACTGGGTTCTCTCCTGATAACAGGAGACTAAATCGTAATTCGAATTTCGGCTGATTTTAGAGGAATATTTGTAAGTTCCAAAACTCCACACGTAGAAACTTTTCTGCTGAAAACCACACAATGGATTCCTATGGAAGGAAATACAAGTTACTGGTAAGTACACTTAGAATTACTTTTCAGAGTCAGTGCTGGGCTAAAAGATGCAGCACTGAGTTCTCTCCTGATGACATATGAGTAAATCGGAATTCGTAGTTTGGCTTATTTTAGAGGAATATTTGTAAGTACCAAAACTCCACATTTTCATACTTTTCTGCTGAAAACCACACAATGGATTCCTATGGAAGGAAATACAAGTTACTGGTAAGTACGCTTAGAATTAATTTTCAGGGTCAGTGCTGGGCTAAAAGATGCAGCACTGTGTTCTCTCTTGATAACAGGTTACTAAATCAGAATTCGTAGTTTGGCTGATTTTAGAGGAATATTTGTAAGTTCCAAAACTCCACACTTAGAAACTTTTCTGCTGAAAACCACACAATGGATTCCTATGGAAGGAAATACAAGCTACTGGTAAGTACGCTTAGAATTACTTTTCAGGGTCAGTGCGGGGCTAAAAGATGCAGCACTGGGTTCTCTCGTGATAACAGGAGACTAAATCGTAATTCGAATTTCGGCTGATTTTAGAGGAATATTTGTAAGTTCCAAAACTCCACACGTAGAAACTTTTCTGCTGAAAACCACACAATGGATTCCTATGGAAGGAAATACAAGTTACTGGTAAGTACACTTAGAATTACTTTTCAGAGTCAGTGCTGGGCTAAAAGATGCAGCACTGAGTTCTCTCCTGATGACATATGAGTAAATCGGAATTCGTAGTTTGGCTTATTTTAGAGGAATATTTGTAAGTACCAAAACTCCACATTTTCATACTTTTCTGCTGAAAACCACACAATGGATTCCTATGGAAGGATATACAAGTTACTGGTAAGTACGCTTAGAATTAATTTTCAGGGTCAGTGCTGGGCTAAAAGATGCAGCACTGTGTTCTCTCTTGATAACAGGTTACTAAATCAGAATTCGTAGTTTGGCTGATTTTAGAGGAATATTTGTAAGTTCCAAAACTCCACACTTAGAAACTTCTCTGCTGAAAACCACACAATGGATTCCTATGGAAGGAAATACAAGTTACTGGTAAGTATGCTTAGAATTCGTTTTCAGGGTCAGTGCTGGGCTAAAAGATGCAGCACTGGGATCTCTCCTGATAACAGGTGAGAAAATTGAAATTCGTAGTTCGGCTGATTTTAAAGGAATATTTGTAAGTTCCAAAACTCCACACTTAGAAACTTTTCTACTGAAAACCACACAACGGATTCCTATGGAAGGAAATACAAGCTACTGGTAAGTATGCTTAGAATTAATTTTCAGGGCCAGTGCGGGGCTAAAAAATGCAGCACTGGGTTTTCTACTGATAACAGGAGAGTAAATCATAATTCGTAATTCGGCTGATTTTAGAGGAATATTTGTAAGTTCCAAAACTCCAAACTGAGAAACTTTTCTGCTGAAAACCACACAATGGATTCCTATGGAAGGAAATGCAAGTTACTGGTAAGTACACTTAGAATTACTTTTCAGGGTCAGTGCTGGGCTAAAAGATGCAGCACTGAGTTCTCTCCTGATGACATGTAAATCAGAATTCATAGTTTGGCTTATTTTAGAGGAATATTTGTAAGTTCCAAAATTCCACACTTCGAAACTTCTCTGCTGAAAACCACACAATGGATTCCTATGGAAGGAAATTCAAGTTACTGGTAAGTACGCTTGGAATTACTTTTCAGGGTCAGTGCTGGGCTAAAAGATGTAGCACTGGGATCTCTACTGATAACAGGAGAGTAAATCGGAATTCAGAATTCGGCTGATTTTAGAGGAATATTTGTAAGTTCCAAAACTCCACACTTAGAAACTTTTCTGCTGAAAACCACACAATGGATTCCTATGGAAGGAAATACAAGTTATTGGTAAGTACACTTAGAATTACTTTTCAGGGTCAGTGCTGGGCTAAAAGATGCAGCACTGAGTTCTCTCCTGATGACATATGAGTAAATCGGAATTCGTAGTTTGGCTTACTTAAGAGGAATATTTGTAATTTCCAAAACTCCACAAATAGAAACTTTTCTGCTGAAAACCACACAATGGATTCCTATGGAAGGAAATACAAGTTAATGGTAAGTACGCTTAGAATTAATTTTCAGGGTCAGTGCTGTGCTAAAAGATGCAGCACTGTGTTCTCTCTTGATAACAGGTTACTAAATCAGAATTCGTAGTTTGGCTGATTTTAGAGGAATATTTGTAAGTTCCAAAACTCCACACTTAGAAACTTCTCTGCTGAAAACCACACAATGGATTCCTATGGAAGGAAATACAAGTTACTGGTAAGTACGCTTCGAATTACTTTTCAGGGTCAGTGCTGGGCTAAAAGATGCAGCACTGGGATCTCTCCTGATAATAGGTGAGTAAATCGGAATTCGTAGTTTGGCTGATTTTAGAGGAATATTTGTAAGTTCCAAAACTCCATACTTAGAAGAATTTCCCAGTGAAACCAGTCAATGTTAGCCTATGGAAGGAAATTCAAGTTACTGGTAAGTACGGTTAGAATTGCTTTTCAGGATCAGTACTGGCCTTAAAGATTCAGCACTGAGGTCTCTCCTGATAACAGGTGAGTAAATCGGAATTCATAGTTCGGATGATTTTAGAGGAATATTTGTAAGTTCCAAAACTCCACACTTAGAAACTTTTCTGCTGAAAACCACACAATGGATTCCTATGGAAGGAAATACAAGTTACTGGTAAGTACGCTTAGAATTACTTTTCAGGGTCAGTGCTGGGCTAATAGATGCAGCACTGAGTTCTCTCCTGATGACATGTGAGTAAAATGGAATTTGTAGTTTGGCTTATTTTAACTCCACACTTCGAAACTTCTCTGCTGAAAACCACACAATGTATTCCTATGGAAGGAAATACAAGTTACTGGTAAGTACGCTTAGAATTACTTTTCAGGGTCAGTGCTGGGCTAAAAGATGCAGCACTGAGTTCCCTCCTGATGACATGTGAGTAAATCGGAATTCGTAGTTTGGCTTATTTTAACTCCACACTTCGAAACTTCTCTGCTGAAAACCAAACAATGGATTCCTATGGAAGGAAATACAAGTTACTGGTAAGTACACTTAGAATTACTTTTCAGGGTCAGTGCTGGGCTCAAAGATGCAGCACTGAGTTCTCTCCTGATGACATGTGAGTAAATCGGAATTCGTAGTTTGGCTGATTTTAGAGGAATATTTGTAAATTCCAAACTCCACACTTAGAAACTTTTCTGCTGAAAACCACACAATGGATTCCTATGGAAGGAAATACAAGTTACTGGTAAGTACGCTTAGAATTACTTTTCAGGGTCAGTGCTGGGCTAAAAGATGCAGCACTGGGATCTCTCTTGATAACAGGTGAGTAAATCGGAATTCGTAGTTCAGCTGATTTTAGAGGAATATTTGTAAGTTCCAAAACTCCACACTTAGAAGAATTTCCCAGTGAAACCAGTCAATGTTAGCCTATGGAAGGAAATTCAAGTTACTGGTAAATACGGTTAGAATTGCTTTTCAGGATCAGTACTGGCCTTAAAGATTCAGCACTGAGGTCTCTCCTGATAACAGGTGAGTAAATCGGAATTCGTAGTTCGGATAACTTTAGAGGAATATTTGTAAGTTCCAAAACTCCACACTTAGAAACTTTTCTGCTGAAAACCACACAATGGATTCCTATTGAAGGAAATACAAGTTACTGGTAAGTACGCTTAGAATTACTTTTCAGGGTCAGTGCTGGGCTAAAAGATGCAGCACTGAGTTCTCTCCTGATGACATGTGAGTAAATCGGAATTCGTAGTGTGGCTGATTTTAGAGGAATATTTTAAAGTTCCAAAACTCCACACTTAGAAGAATTTCCAAGTGAAACCAGTCAATGTAAGCCTATGGAAGGAAATACAAGTTACTGGTAAGTAGGGTTAGAATTACTTTTCAGGATCAGTACTGGTCTTAAAGCTTCAGCACTGAGGTCTCTCCTGATAAGTTTTGAGTAAATCGGAATTCGTAGTTCGGCTGATTTTAGAGGAATATTTTAGAGTTCCAAACCTCCACACTGAGAAGAATTTCCAAGTGAAACCAGTCAATTTTAGCCTATGGAAGGAAATTCAAGTTACTGGTAAGTACGGTTAGAATTACTTTTCAGGATCAGTACTGGCCTTAAAGATTCAGCACTGAGGTCTCTCCTGATAACAGGTGAGTAAATCGAAATTCGTAGTTCGGCTGATTTTAGAGGAATATTTGTAAGTTCCAAAACTCCACACTTAGAAACTTTTCTGCTGAAAACCACACAATGGATTTCTATGGAAGGAAATAAAAGTTACTGGTAAGTACGCTTTGAATTACTTTTCAGGGTCAGTGCTGGGCTAAAAGATGCAGCACGGGCTTCTCTCCTGATAACAGGAGAGTAAATCGGAATTCGTAGTTCGGCTGATTTTAGAGGAATATTTTAGAGTTCCAAACCTCCACACTGAGAAGAATTTCCAAGTGAAACCAGTCAATTTTAGCCTATGGAAGGAAATTCAAGTTACTGGTAAGTACGGTTAGAATTACTTTTCAGGATCAGTACTGGCCTTAAAGATTCAGCACTGAGGTCTCTCCTGATAACAGGTGAGCATCGGAATTCGTAGTTCGGCTGATTTTAGAGAAATATTTGTAAGTTCCAAAACTCCACACTTAGAAACTTTTCTTCTGAAAACCATACAATGGATTCCTATGGAAGGAAATACAAGTTATTGGTAAGTACGCTTAGAATTACTTTTCAGGGTCAGTGCTGGGCTAAAAGATGTAGCACTGGGATCTCTCCTGATAACAGGTGAGTAAATCGGAATTCGTAGTTCGGCTGATTTTAGAGGAATATTTGTAAGTTCCAAAACTCCACATTTGTATACTTTTCTGCTGAAAACCACACAATGGATTCCTATGGAAGGAAATACAAGTTACTGGTAAGTATGCTTAGAATTAATTTTCAGGGTCAGTGCTGGGTTAAAAGATGCAGCACTGAGTTCTCTCCTGATAACAGGTGAGTAAATCGGAATTCGTAGTTCGGCTGATTTTAGAGGAATATTTGTAAATTCCAAAACTCCACACTTAGAAACTTTTCTGCTGAAAACCACAAAATGGATTCCTATGGAAGGAAATACAAGTTACTGGTAAGTACGCTTAGAATTACTTTTCAGGGTCAGTGCTGGGCTAAAAGATGAAGCACTGGGTTTTCTCCTGATAACAGGTGAGTAAATCGGAATTCGTAGTTCGGCTGATTTTAGAGGAATATTTGTAAGTTCCAAAACTCCACACTTAGAAACTTTTCTTCTGAAAACCATACAATGGATTCCAATGGAAGGAAATACAAGTTATTGGTATGTACGCTTAGAATTACTTTTCAGGGTCAGTGCTGGGCTAAAAGATGCAGCACTGTCTTCTCTCCTGATAACAGGAGAGTAAATCGGAATTCGTAGTTCGGCTGATTTTAGAGGAATATTTTAGAGTTTCAAACCTCCACACTGAGAAGAATTTCCAAGTGAAACCAGTCAATGTTAGCCTATGGAAGGAAATTCATTTTACTGGTAAGTACGGTTAGAATTACTTTTCACGATCAGTACTGCCCTTAAAGATTCAGCACTGAGGTCTCTCCTAATAACAGGTGAGTAAATTGAAATTTGTAGTTCGGCTGATTTTAGAGGAATATTTGTAAGTTCCAAAACTCCACACTTAGAAACTTTTCTGCTGAAAACCACACAATGGATTCCTATGGAAGGAAATACAAGCTACTGGTAAGTACGCTTAGAATTACTTTTCAGGGTCAGTGCGGGGCTAAAAGATGCAGCACTGGGTTCTCTCCTGATAACAGGAGACTAAATCGTAATTCGAATTTCGGCTGATTTTAGAGGAATATTTGTAAGTTCCAAAACTCCACACGTAGAAACTTTTCTGCTGAAAACCACTCAATGGATTCCTATGGAAGGAAATACAAGTTACTGGTAAGTACACTTAGAATTACTTTTCAGAGTCAGTGCTGGGCTAAAAGATGCAGCACTGAGTTCTCTCCTGATGACATATGAGTAAATCGGAATTCGTAGTTTGGCTTATTTTAGAGGAATATTTGTAAGTACCAAAACTCCACATTTTCATACTTTTCTGCTGAAAACCACACAATGGATTCCTATGGAAGGAAATACAAGTTACTGGTAAGTACGCTTAGAATTAATTTTCAGGGTCAGTGCTGGGCTAAAAGATGCAGCACTGTGTTCTCTCTTGATAACAGGTTACTAAATCAGAATTCGTAGTTTGGCTGATTTTAGAGGAATATTTGTAAGTTCTAAAACTCCACACTTAGAAACTTCTCTGCTGAAAACCACACAATGGATTCCTATGGAAGGAAATCCAATTACTGGTAAGTACGCTTAGAATTAGTTTTCAGGGTCAGTGCTAGGTTAAAAGATGCAGCACTGGGATCTCTCCTGATAACAGGTGAGTAAATTGAAATTCGTAGATCGGCTGATTTTAAAGGAATATTTGTAAGTTCCAAAACTCCACACTTAGAAACTTTTCTGCTGAAAACCACACAACGGATTCCCATGGAAGGAAATACAAGCTACTGGTAAGTATGCTTAGAAATAATTTTCAGGGCCAGTGCGGGGCTAAAAAATGCAGCACTGGGTTTTCTACTGATAACAGGAGAGTAAATCGTAATTCGTAATTCGGCTAATTTTAGAGGAATATTTGTAAGTTCCAAAACTCCACACTTAGAAACTTTTCTGCTGAAAACCACACAATGGATTCCTATGGAAGGAAATACAAGTTACTGGTAAGTATGCTTAGAATTACTTTTCAGGGTCAGTGCTGGGCTAAAAGATGCAGCACTGGGTTCTCTCCTGATAACAGGTGAGTAAATCGGAATTCGTAGTTTGGCTGATTTTAGAGGAATATTTGTAAGTTCCAAAACGCCACACTTAGAAACTTTTCTTCTGAAAACCATACAATGGATTCCTATGGAAGGAAATACAAGTTATTGGTAAGTACGCTTAGAATTACTTTTCAGGGTCAGTGCTGGGCTAAAAGATGTAGTACTGGGATCTCTCCTGATAACAGGTGAGTAAATCGGAATTCGTAGTTCGGCTGATTTTAGAGGAATATTTGTAAGTTCCAAAACTCCACATTTGTATACTTTTCTGCTGAAAACCACACAATGGATTCCTATGGAAGGAAATACAAGTTACTGGTAAGTATGCTTAGAATTAATTTTCAGGGTCAGTGCTGGGTTAAAAGATGCAGCACTGAGTTCTCTCCTGATAACAGGTGAGTAAATCGGAATTCGTAGTTCGGCTGATTTTAGAGGAATATTTGTAAATTCCAAAACTCCACACTTAGAAACTTTTCTGCTGAAAACCACAAAATGGATTCCTATGGAAGGAAATACAAGTTACTGGTAAGTACGCTTAGAATTACTTTTCAGGGTCAGTGCTGGGCTAAAAGATGTAGTACTGGGATCTCTCCTGATAACAGGTGAGTAAATCGGAATTCGTAGTTCGGCTGATTTTAGAGGAATATTTGTAAGTTCCAAAACTCCACATTTGTATACTTTTCTGCTGAAAACCACACAATGGATTCCTATGGAAGGAAATACAAGTTACTGGTAAGTATGCTTAGAATTAATTTTCAGGGTCAGTGCTGGGCTAAGAGATGCAGCACTGGGTTCTCTACTGATAACAGGTGAGTAAATCGGAATTCGTAGTTCGGCTGATTTTAGAGGAATATTTGTAAGTTCTAAAACTCCACACTTAGAAACTTTTCCAAGTGAAACCAGTCAATGTTAACCTATGGAAGGAAATTCATTTTACTGGTAAGTATGGTTAGAATTACTATTCACGATCAGTACTGGCCTTAAAGATTCAGCACTGAGGTCTCTCCTGATAACAGGTGAGTAAATTGAAATTTGTAGTTCGGCTGATTTTAGAGGAATATTTGTAAGTTCCAAAACTCCACACTTAGAAACTTTTCTGCTGAAAACCACACAATGGATTCCTATGGAAGGAAATACAAGTTACTGGTAAGTACGCTTAGAATTACTTTTCACGATCAGTACTGGCCTTAAAGATTCAGCACTGAGGTCTCTCCTGATAACAGGTGAGTAAATTGAAATTTGTAGTTCGGCTGATTTTAGAGGAATATTTGTGAGTTCCAAAACTCCACACTTAGAAACTTTTCTGCTGAAAACCACACAATGGATTCCTATGGAAGGAAATACAAGCTACTGGTAAGTACGCTTAGAATTACTTTTCAGGGTCAGTGCGGGGCTAAAAGATGCAGCACTGTGTTCTCTCCTGATAACATGTGAGTAAATCGGAATTCGTAGTTTGGCTGATTTTAGAGGAATATTTTAGAGTTCCGAACCTCCACACTGAGAAGAATTTCCAAGTGAAACCAGTCAATGTTAGCCTATGGAAGGAAGTTCAAGTTACTGGTAAGTACGAGTAGAATTACTTTTCAGGATCAGTACTGGCCTTAAAGATTCAGCACTGAGGTCTCTCCTGATAACAGGTGAGTAAATCGGAATTCGTAGTTCGGCTGATTTTAGAGGAATATTTGTAAATTCCAAAACTCCACACTTAGAAACTTTTCTGCTGAAAACCACAAAATGGATTCCTATGGAAGGAAATACAAGTTACTGGTAAGTACGCTTAGAATTACTTTTCAGGGTCAGTGCTGGGCTAAAAGATGCAGCACTGGGTTCTCTCCTGATAACAGGTGAGTAAATCGGAATTCGTAGTTCGGCTGATTTTAGAGGAATATTTGTAAGTTCTAAAACTCCACACTTAGAAACTTTTCCAAGTGAAACCAGTCAATGTTAACCTATGGAAGGAAATTCATTTTACTGGTAAGTACGGTTAGAATTACTATTCACGATCAGTACTGGCCTTAAAGATTCAGCACTGAGGTCTCTCCTGATAACAGGTGAGTAAATTGAAATTTGTAGTTCGGCTGATTTTAGAGGAATATTTGTAAGTTCCAAAACTCCACACTTAGAAACTTTTCTGCTGAAAACCACACAATGGATTCCTATGGAAGGAAATACAAGTTACTGGTAAGTACGCTTAGAATTACTTTTCACGATCAGTACTGGCCTTAAAGATTCAGCACTGAGGTCTCTCCTGATAACAGGTGAGTAAATTGAAATTTGTAGTTCGGCTGATTTTAGAGGAATATTTGTGAGTTCCAAAACTCCACACTTAGAAACTTTTCTGCTGAAAACCACACAATGGATTCCTATGGAAGGAAATACAAGCTACTGGTAAGTACGCTTAGAATTACTTTTCAGGGTCAGTGCGGGGCTAAAAGATGCAGCACTGGGTTCTCTCCTGATAACAGGAGACTAAATCGTAATTCGTATTTCGGCTGATTTTAGAGGAATATTTGTAAGTTCCAAAACTCCACACTTAGAAACTTTTCTGCTGAAAACCACACAATGGATTCCTATGGAAGGAAATACAAGTTACCGGTAAGTACACTTAGAATTACTTTTCAGGGTCAGTGCTGGGCTAAAAGATGCAGCACTGTGTTCTCTCCTGATAACAGGTGAGTAAATCGAAATTCGTAGTTCGGCTGATTTAGAGGAATATTTGTAAGTTCCAAAACTCCACACTTAGAAACTTTTCTGCTGAAAACCACACAACGGATTACTATGGAAGGAAATACAAGCTACTGGTAAGTATGCTTAGAATTACTTTTCAGGGCCAGTGCAGGGCTAAAAGATGCAGCACTGGGTTCTCTCCTGATAACAGGTCAGTAAATCGGAATTCGTAGTTCGGCTGATTTTAGAGGAATATTTGTAAGTTCCAAAACTCCACACTTAGAAACTTTTCTGCTGAAAACCACACAATGGATTCCTATGGAAGGAAATACAAGTTACTGGTAAGTACGCTTTGAATTACTTTTCAGGGTCAGTACTTGCCTTAAAGATTCAGCATTGAGGTCTCTCCTGATAACAGGTGAGTAAATCGAAATTCGTAGTTCGGCTGATTTTAGAGGAATATTTGTAAGTTCCAAAACTCCACACTTAGAAACTTTTCTGCTGAAAACCACACAATGGATTCCTATGGAAGGAAATACAAGTTACTGGTAAGTACACTTAGAATTACTTTTCAGGGTCAGTGCTGGGCTAAAAGATGCAGCACTGTGTTCTCTCCTGATAACATGTGAGTAAATCGGAATTCGTAGTTTGGCTGATTTTAGAGGAATATTTTAGAGTTCCGAACCTCCACACTGAGAAGAATTTCCAAGTGAAACCAGTCAATGTTAGCCTATGGAAGGAAGTTCAAGTTACTGGTAAGTACGAGTAGAATTACTTTTCAGGATCAGTACTGGCCTTAAAGATTCAGCACTGAGGTCTCTCCTGATAACAGGTGAGTAAATCGAAATTCGTAGTTCGGCTGATTTAGAGGAATATTTGTAAGTTCCAAAACTCCACACTTAGAAACTTTTCTGCTGAAAACCACACAACGGATTACTATGGAAGGAAATACAAGCTACTGGTAAGTATGCTTAGAATTAATTTTCAGGGCCAGTGCGGGGCTAAAAAATGCAGCACTGGGTTTTCTACTGATAAAGTTCCAAAACTCCACACTTAGAAACTTTTCTGCTGAAAACCACACAATGGATTCCAATGGAAGGAAATACAAGTTACTGGTAAGTACGCTTAGAATTACTTTTCAGGGTCAGTGCTGGGCTAAAAGATGCAGCACTGGGTTCTCTCCTGATAACAGGTGAGTAAATCGGAATTCGTAGTTCGGCTGATTTTAGAGGAATATTTGTAAGTTCCAAAACTCCACACTTAGAAACTTTTCTTCTGAAAACCATACAATGGATTCCTATGGAAGGAAATACAAGTTATTGGTAAGTACGCTTAGAATTACTTTTCAGGGTCAGTGCTGGGCTAAAAGATGTAGCACTGGGATCTCTCCTGATAACAGGTGAGTAAATCGGAATTCGTAGTTCGGCTGATTTTAGAGGAATAATTGTAAGTTCCAAAACTCCACATTTGTATACTTTTCTGCTGAAAACCACACAATGGATTCCTATGGAAGGAAATACAAGTTACTGGTAAGTATGCTTAGAATTAATTTTCAGGGTCAGTGCTGGGCTAAAAGATGCAGCACTGGGTTCTCTCCTGATAACAGGTGAGTAAATCGGATTTCGTAGTTCGGCTGATTTTAGAGGAATATTTGTAAGTTCTAAAACTCCACACTTAGAAACTTTTCTTCTGAAAACCATACAATGGATTCCTATGGAAGGAAATACAAGTTATTGGTAAGTACGCTTAGAATTACTTTTCAGGGTCAGTGCTGGGCTAAAAGATGCAGCACTGGGTTCTCTCCTGATAACAGGAGAGTAAATCGGAATTCGTAGTTCGGCTGATTTTAGAGGAATATTTTAGAGTTCCAAACCTCCACACTGAGAAGAATTTCCAAGTGAAACCAGTCAATGTTAACCTATGGAAGGAAATTCATTTTACTGGTAAGTACGGTTAGAATTACTTTTCACGATCAGTACTGGCCTTAAAGATTCAGCACTGAGGTCTCTCCTGATAACAGGTGAGTAAATTGAAATTTGTAGTTCGGCTGATTTTAGAGGAATATTTGTAAGTTCCAAAACGCCACACTTAGAAACTTTTCTGCTGAAAACCACACAATGGATTCCTATGGAAGGAAATACAAGCTACTGGTAAGTACGCTTAGAATTACTCTTCAGGGTCAGTGCGGGGCTAAAAGATGCAGCACTGGGTTCTCTCCTGATAACAGGAGACTAAATCGTAATTCGTATTTCGGCTGATTTTAGAGGAATATTTGTAAGTTCCAAAACTCCACACTTAGAAACTTTTCTGCTGAAAACCACACAATGGATTCCTATGGAAGGAAATACAAGTTACTGGTAAGTACACTTAGAATTACTTTTCAGGGTCAGTGCTGGGCTAAAAGATGCAGCACTGTGTTCTCTCCTGATAACATGTGAGTAAATCGGAATTCGTAGTTTGGCTGATTTTAGAGGAATATTTTAGAGTTCCGAACCTCCACACTGAGAAGAATTTCCAAGTGAAACCAGTCAATGTTAGCCTATGGAAGGAAGTTCAAGTTACTGGTAAGTACGAGTAGAATTACTTTTCAGGATCAGTACTGGCCTTAAAGATTCAGCACTGAGGTCTCTCCTGATAACAGGTGAGTAAATCGAAATTCGTAGTTCGGCTGATTTTAGAGGAATATTTGTAAGTTCCAAAACTCCACACTTAGAAACTTTTCTGCTGAAAACCACACAACGGATTCCTATGGAAGGAAATACAAGCTACTGGTAAGTATGCTTAGAATTACTTTTCAGGGCCAGTGCGGGGCTAAAAAATGCAGCACTGGGTTTTCTACTGATAACAGGAGAGTAAATCGTAATTCGTAATTCGGCTGATTTTAGAGGAATATTTGTAAGTTCCAAAACTCCACACTTAGAAACTTTTCTGCTGAAAACCACACAATGGATTCCTATGGAAGGAAATACAAGTTACTGGTAAGTACGCTTAGAATTACTTTTCAGGGTCAGTACTGGCCTTAAAGATTCAGCATTGAGGTCTCTCCTGATAACAGGTGAGTAAATCGAAATTCGTAGTTCGGCTGATTTTAGAGGAATATTTGTAAGTTCCAAAACTCCACACTTAGAAACTTTTCTGCTGAAAACCACACAATGGATTCCTATGGAAGGAAATACAAGTTACTGGTAAGTACGCTTAGAATTACTTTTCAGGGTCAGTGCTGGGCTAAAAGATGAAGCACTGGGTTTTCTCCTGATAACAGGTGAGTAAATCGGAATTCGTAGTTCGGCTGATTTTAGAGGAATATTTGTAAGTTCCAAAACTCCACACTTCGAAACTTTTCTTCTGAAAACCATACAATGGATTCCAATGGAAGGAAATACAAGTTATTGGTATGTACGCTTAGAATTACTTTTCAGGGTCAGTGCTGGGCTAAAAGATGCAGCACTGTCTTCTCTCCTGATAACAGGAGAGTAAATCGGAATTCGTAGTTCGGCTGATTTTAGAGGAATATTTTAGAGTTTCAAACCTCCACACTGAGAAGAATTTCCAAGTGAAACCAGTCAATGTTAGCCTATGGAAGGAAATTCATTTTACTGGTAAGTACGGTTAGAATTACTTTTCACGATCAGTACTGGCCTTAAAGATTCAGCACTGAGGTCTCTCCTAATAACAGGTGAGTAAATTGAAATTTGTAGTTCGGCTGATTTTAGAGGAATATTTGTAAGTTCCAAAACTCCACACTTAGAAACTTTTCTGCTGAAAACCACACAATGGATTCCTATGGAAGGAAATACAAGCTACTGGTAAGTACGCTTAGAATTACTTTTCAGGGTCAGTGCGGGGCTAAAAGATGCAGCACTGGGTTCTCTCCTGATAACAGGAGACTAAATCGTAATTCGAATTTCGGCTGATTTTAGAGGAATATTTGTAAGTTCCAAAACTCCACACGTAGAAACTTTTCTGCTGAAAACCACACAATGGATTCCTATGGAAGGAAATACAAGTTACTGGTAAGTACACTTAGAATTACTTTTCAGAGTCAGTGCTGGGCTAAAATATGCAGCACTGAGTTCTCTCCTGATGACATATGAGTAAATCGGAATTCGTAGTTTGGCTTATTTTAGAGGAATATTTGTAAGTACCAAAACTCCACATTTTCATACTTTTCTGCTGAAAACCACACAATGGATTCCTATGGAAGGAAATACAAGTTACTGGTAAGTACGCTTAGAATTAATTTTCAGGGTCAGTGCTGGGCTAAAAGATGCAGCACTGTGTTCTCTCTTGATAACAGGTTACTAAATCAGAATTCGTAGTTTGGCTGATTTTAGAGGAATATTTGTAAGTTCCAAAACTCCACACTTAGAAACTTCTCTGCTGAAAACCACACAATGGATTCCTATGGAAGGAAATCCAATTACTGGTAAGTACGCTTAGAATTAGTTTTCAGGGTCAGTGCTGGGCTAAAAGATGCAGCACTGGGATCTCTCCTGATAACAGGTGAGTAAATTGAAATTCGTAGTTCGGCTGATTTTAAAGGAATATTTGTAAGTTCCAAAACACCACACTTAGAAACTTTTCTGCTGAAAACCACACAACGGATTCCTATGGAAGGAAATACAAGCTACTGGAAAGTATGCTTAGAAATAATTTTCAGGGCCAGTGCGGGGCTAAAAAATGCAGCACTGGGTTTTCTACTGATAACAGGAGAGTAAATCGTAATTCGTAATTCGGCTAATTTTAGAGGAATATTTGTAAGTTCCAAAACTCCACACTTAGAAACTTTTCTGCTGAAAACCACACAATGGATTCCTATGGAAGGAAATACAAGTTACTGGTAAGTATGCTTAGAATTACTTTTCAGGGTCAGTGCTGGGCTAAAAGATGCAGCACTGGGTTCTCTCCTGATAACAGGTGAGTAAATCGGAATTCGTAGTTTGGCTGATTTTAGAGGAATATTTGTAAGTTCCAAAACGCCACACTTAGAAACTTTTCTTCTGAAAACCATACAATGGATTCCTATGGAAGGAAATACAAGTTATTGGTAAGTACGCTTAGAATTACTTTTCAGGGTCAGTGCTGGGCTAAAAGATGTAGTACTGGGATCTCTCCTGATAACAGGTGAGTAAATCGGAATTCGTAGTTCGGCTGATTTTAGAGGAATATTTGTAAGTTCCAAAACTCCACATTTGTATACTTTTCTGCTGAAAACCACACAATGGATTCCTATGGAAGGAAATACAAGTTACTGGTAAGTATGCTTAGAATTAATTTTCAGGGTCAGTGCTGGGTTAAAAGATGCAGCACTGAGTTCTCTCCTGATAACAGGTGAGTAAATCGGAATTCGTAGTTCGGCTGATTTTAGAGGAATATTTGTAAATTCCAAAACTCCACACTTAGAAACTTTTCTGCTGAAAACCACAAAATGGATTCCTATGGAAGGAAATACAAGTTACTGGTAAGTACGCTTAGAATTACTTTTCAGGGTCAGTGCTGGGCTAAAAGATGTAGTACTGGGATCTCTCCTGATAACAGGTGAGTAAATCGGAATTCGTAGTTCGGCTGATTTTAGAGGAATATTTGTAAGTTCCAAAACTCCACATTTGTATACTTTTCTGCTGAAAACCACACAATGGATTCCTATGGAAGGAAATACAAGTTACTGGTAAGTATGCTTAGAATTAATTTTCAGGGTCAGTGCTGGGCTAAGAGATGCAGCACTGGGTTCTCTACTGATAACAGGTGAGTAAATCGGAATTCGTAGTTCGGCTGATTTTAGAGGAATATTTGTAAGTTCTAAAACTCCACACTTAGAAACTTTTCCAAGTGAAACCAGTCAATGTTAACCTATGGAAGGAAATTCATTTTACTGGTAAGTATGGTTAGAATTACTATTCACGATCAGTACTGGCCTTAAAGATTCAGCACTGAGGTCTCTCCTGATAACAGGTGAGTAAATTGAAATTTGTAGTTCGGCTGATTTTAGAGGAATATTTGTAAGTTCCAAAACTCCACACTTAGAAACTTTTCTGCTGAAAACCACACAATGGATTCCTATGGAAGGAAATACAAGTTACTGGTAACTACGCTTAGAATTACTTTTCACGATCAGTACTGGCCTTAAAGATTCAGCACTGAGGTCTCTCCTGATAACAGGTGAGTAAATTGAAATTTGTAGTTCGGCTGATTTTATAGGAATATTTGTGAGTTCCAAAACTCCACACTTAGAAACTTTTCTGCTGAAAACCACACAATGGATTCCTATGGAAGGAAATACAAGCTACTGGTAAGTACGCTTAGAATTACTTTTCAGGGTCAGTGCGGGGCTAAAAGATGCAGCACTGGGTTCTCTCCTGATAACAGGAGACTAAATCGTAATTCGTATTTCGGCTGATTTTAGAGGAATATTTGTAAGTTCCAAAACTCCACACTTAGAAACTTTTCTGCTGAAAACCACACAATGGATTCCTATGGAAGGAAATACAAGTTACTGGTAAGTACACTTAGAATTACTTTTCAGGGTCAGTGCTGGGCTAAAAGATGCAGCACTGTGTTCTCTCCTGATAACATGTGAGTAAATCGGAATTCGTAGTTTGGCTGATTTTAGAGGAATATTTTAGAGTTCTGAACCTCCACACTGAGAAGAATTTCCAAGTGAAACCAGTCAATGTTAGCCTATGGAAGGAAGTTCAAGTTACTGGTAAGTACGAGTAGAATTACTTTTCAGGATCAGTACTGGCCTTAAAGATTCAGCACTGAGGTCTCTCCTGATAACAGGTGAGTAAATCGGAATTCGTAGTTCGGCTGATTTTAGAGGAATATTTGTAAATTCCAAAACTCCACACTTAGAAACTTTTCTGCTGAAAACCACAAAATGGATTCCTATGGAAGGAAATACAAGTTACTGGTAAGTACGCTTAGAATTACTTTTCAGGGTCAGTGCTGGGCTAAAAGATGCAGCACTGGGTTCTCTCCTGATAACAGGTGAGTAAATCGGAATTCGTAGTTCGGCTGATTTTAGAGGAATATTTGTAAGTTCTAAAACTCCACACTTAGAAACTTTTCCAAGTGAAACCAGTCAATGTTAACCTATGGAAGGAAATTCATTTTACTGGTAAGTACGGTTAGAATTACTATTCACGATCAGTACTGGCCTTAAAGATTCAGCACTGAGGTCTCTCCTGATAACAGGTGAGTAAATTGAAATTTGTAGT
Organism: Triturus cristatus; assembly: GCF_964204655.1. Taxonomy (NCBI): domain Eukaryota; kingdom Metazoa; phylum Chordata; class Amphibia; order Caudata; family Salamandridae; genus Triturus; species Triturus cristatus. The sequence goes on from NC_140579.1 coordinate 348,887,898, forward strand.
TCGGCTGATTTTAGAGGAATATTTGTAAGTTCCAAAACTCCACACTTAGAAACTTTTCTGCTGAAAACCACACAATGGATTCCTATGGAAGGAAATACAAGCTACTGGTAAGTATGCTTAGAATTACTTTTCAGGGCCAGTGCGGGGCTAAAAAATGCAGCACTGGGTTTTCTACTGATAACAGGAGACTAAATCGTAATTCGGCTGATTTTAGAGGAATATTTGTAAGTTCCAAAACTCCACACTTAGAAACTTTTCTGCTGAAAACCACACAATGGATTCCTATGGAAGGAAATATAAGTTACTGGTAAGTACGCTTAGAATTACTTTTCACGATCAGTACTGGCCTTAAAGATTCAGCACTGAGGTCTCTCCTGATAACAGGTGAGTAAATTGAAATTTGTAGTTCGGCTGATTTTAGAGGAATATTTGTGAGTTCCAAAACTCCACACTTAGAAACTTTTCTGCTGAAAACCACACAATGGATTCCTATGGAAGGAAATACAAGCTACTGGTAAGTACGCTTAGAATTACTTTTCAGGGTCAGTGCGGGGCTAAAAGATGCAGCACTGGGTTCTCTCCTGATAACAGGAGACTAAATCGTAATTCGTATTTCGGCTGATTTTAGAGGAATATTTGTAAGTTCCAAAACTCCACACTTAGAAACTTTTCTGCTGAAAACCACACAATGGATTCCTATGGAAGGAAATACAAGTTACTGGTAAGTACACTTAGAATTACTTTTCAGGGTCAGTGCTGGGCTAAAAGATGCAGCACTGTGTTCTCTCCTGATAACATGTGAGTAAATCGGAATTCGTAGTTTGGCTGATTTTAGAGGAATATTTTAGAGTTCTGAACCTCCACACTGAGAAGAATTTCCAAGTGAAACCAGTCAATGTTAGCCTATGGAAGGAAGTTCAAGTTACTGGTAAGTACGAGTAGAATTACTTTTCAGGATCAGTACTGGCCTTAAAGATTCAGCACTGAGGTCTCTCCTGATAACAGGTGAGTAAATCGGAATTCGTAGTTCGGCTGATTTTAGAGGAATATTTGTAAATTCCAAAACTCCACACTTAGAAACTTTTCTGCTGAAAACCACAAAATGGATTCCTATGGAAGGAAATACAAGTTACTGGTAAGTACGCTTAGAATTACTTTTCAGGGTCAGTGCTGGGCTAAAAGATGCAGCACTGGGTTCTCTCCTGATAACAGGTGAGTAAATCGGAATTCGTAGTTCGGCTGATTTTAGAGGAATATTTGTAAGTTCTAAAACTCCACACTTAGAAACTTTTCCAAGTGAAACCAGTCAATGTTAACCTATGGAAGGAAATTCATTTTACTGGTAAGTACGGTTAGAATTACTATTCACGATCAGTACTGGCCTTAAAGATTCAGCACTGAGGTCTCTCCTGATAACAGGTGAGTAAATTGAAATTTGTAGTTCGGCTGATTTTAGAGGAATATTTGTAAGTTCCAAAACTCCACACTTAGAAACTTTTCTGCTGAAAACCACACAATGGATTCCTATGGAAGGAAATACAAGCTACTGGTAAGTATGCTTAGAATTACTTTTCAGGGCCAGTGCGGGGCTAAAAAATGCAGCACTGGGTTTTCTACTGATAACAGGAGACTAAATCGTAATTCGGCTGATTTTAGAGGAATATTTGTAAGTTCCAAAACTCCACACTTAGAAACTTTTCTGCTGAAAACCACACAATGGATTCCTATGGAAGGAAATATAAGTTACTGGTAAGTACGCTTAGAATTACTTTTCACGATCAGTACTGGCCTTAAAGATTCAGCACTGAGGTCTCTCCTGATAACAGGTGAGTAAATTGAAATTTGTAGTTCGGCTGATTTTAGAGGAATATTTGTGAGTTCCAAAACTCCACACTTAGAAACTTTTCTGCTGAAAACCACACAATGGATTCCTATGGAAGGAAATACAAGCTACTGGTAAGTACGCTTAGAATTACTTTTCAGGGTCAGTGCGGGGCTAAAAGATGCAGCACTGGGTTCTCTCCTGATAACAGGAGACTAAATCGTAATTCGTATTTCGGCTGATTTTAGAGGAATATTTGTAAGTTCCAAAACTCCACACTTAGAAACTTTTCTGCTGAAAACCACACAATGTATTCCTATGGAAGGAAATACAAGTTACTGGTAAGTACACTTAGAATTACTTTTCAGGGTCAGTGCTGGGCTAAAAGATGCAGCACTGTGTTCTCTCCTGATAACATGTGAGTAAATCGGAATTCGTAGTTTGGCTGATTTTAGAGGAATATTTTAGAGTTCCGAACCTCCACACTGAGAAGAATTTCCAAGTGAAACCAGTCAATGTTAGCCTATGGAAGGAAGTTCAAGTTACTGGTAAGTACGAGTAGAATTACTTTTCAGGATCAGTACTGGCCTTAAAGATTCAGCACTGAGGTCTCTCCTGATAACAGGTGAGTAAATCGAAATTCGTAGTTCGGCTGATTTTAGAGGAATATTTGTAAGTTCCAAAACTCCACACTTAGAAACTTTTCTGCTGAAAACCACACAACGGATTCCTATGGAAGGAAATACAAGCTACTGGTAAGTATGCTTAGAATTACTTTTCAGGGCCAGTGCGGGGCTAAAAAATGCAGCACTGGGTTTTCTACTGATAACAGGAGAGTAAATCGTAATTCGTAATTCGGCTGATTTTAGAGGAATATTTGTAAGTTCCAAAACTCCACACTTAGAAACTTTTCTGCTGAAAACCACACAATGGATTCCTATGGAAGGAAATATAAGTTACTGGTAAGTACGAGTAGAATTACTTTTCAGGATCAGTACTGGCCTTAAAGATTCAGCACTGAGGTCTCTCCTGATAACAGGTGAGTAAATCGAAATTCGTAGTTCGGCTGATTTTAGAGGAATATTTGTAAGTTCCAAAACTCCACACTTAGAAACTTTTCTGCTGAAAACCACACAACGGATTCCTATGGAAGGAAATACAAGCTACTGGTAAGTATGCTTAGAATTAATTTTCAGGGCCAGTGCGGGGCTAAAAAATGCAGCACTGGGTTTTCTACTGATAAAGTTCCAAAACTCCACACTTAGAAACTTTTCTGCTGAAAACCACACAATGGATTCCAATGGAAGGAAATACAAGTTACTGGTAAGTACGCTTAGAATTACTTTTCAGGGTCAGTGCTGGGCTAAAAGATGCAGCACTGGGTTCTCTCCTGATAACAGGTGAGTAAATCGGAATTCGTAGTTCGGCTGATTTTAGAGGAATATTTGTAAGTTCCAAAACTCCACACTTAGAAACTTTTCTTCTGAAAACCATACAATGGATTCCTATGGAAGGAAATACAAGTTATTGGTAAGTACGCTTAGAATTACTTTTCAGGGTCAGTGCTGGGCTAAAAGATGTAGCACTGGGATCTCTCCTGATAACAGGTGAGTAAATCGGAATTCGTAGTTCGGCTGATTTTAGAGGAATATTTGTAAGTTCCAAAACTCCACATTTGTATACTTTTCTGCTGAAAACCACACAATGGATTCCTATGGAAGGAAATACAAGTTACTGGTAAGTATGCTTAGAATTAATTTTCAGGGTCAGTGCTGGGCTAAAAGATGCAGCACTGGGTTCTCTCCTGATAACAGGTGAGTAAATCGGATTTCGTAGTTCGGCTGATTTTAGAGGAATATTTGTAAGTTCTAAAACTCCACACTTAGAAACTTTTCTTCTGAAAACCATACAATGGATTCCTATGGAAGGAAATACAAGTTATTGGTAAGTACGCTTAGAATTACTTTTCAGGGTCAGTGCTGGGCTAAAAGATGCAGCACTGGGTTCTCTCCTGATAACAGGAGAGTAAATCGGAATTCGTAGTTCGGCTGATTTTAGAGGAATATTTTAGAGTTCCAAACCTCCACACTGAGAAGAATTTCCAAGTGAAACCAGTCAATGTTAACCTATGGAAGGAAATTCATTTTACTGGTAAGTACGGTTAGAATTACTTTTCACGATCAGTACTGGCCTTAAAGATTCAGCACTGAGGTCTCTCCTGATAACAGGTGAGTAAATTGAAATTTGTAGTTCGGCTGATTTTAGAGGAATATTTGTAAGTTCCAAAACGCCACACTTAGAAACTTTTCTGCTGAAAACCACACAATGGATTCCTATGGAAGGAAATACAAGCTACTGGTAAGTACGCTTAGAATTACTCTTCAGGGTCAGTGCGGGGCTAAAAGATGCAGCACTGGGTTCTCTCCTGATAACAGGAGACTAAATTGTAATTCGTATTTCGGCTGATTTTAGAGGAATATTTGTATGTTCCAAAACTCCACACTTAGAAACTTTTCTGCTGAAAACCACACAATGGATTCCTATGGAAGGAAATACAAGTTACTGGTAAGTACACTTAGAATTACTTTTCAGGGTCAGTGCTGGGCTAAAAGATGCAGCACTGTGTTCTCTCCTGATAACATGTGAGTAAATCGGAATTCGTAGTTTGGCTGATTTTAGAGGAATATTTTAGAGTTCCGAACCTCCACACTGAGAAGAATTTCCAAGTGAAACCAGTCAATGTTAGCCTATGGAAGGAAGTTCAAGTTACTGGTAAGTACGAGTAGAATTACTTTTCAGGATCAGTACTGGCCTTAAAGATTCAGCACTGAGGTCTCTCCTGATAACAGGTGAGTAAATCGAAATTCGTAGTTCGGCTGATTTTAGAGGAATATTTGTAAGTTCCAAAACTCCACACTTAGAAACTTTTCTGCTGAAAACCACACAACGGATTCCTATGGAAGGAAATACAAGCTACTGGTAAGTATGCTTAGAATTACTTTTCAGGGCCAGTGCGGGGCTAAAAAATGCAGCACTGGGTTTTCTACTGATAACAGGAGAGTAAATCGTAATTCGTAATTCGGCTGATTTTAGAGGAATATTTGTAAGTTCCAAAACTCCACACTTAGAAACTTTTCTGCTGAAAACCACACAATGGATTCCTATGGAAGGAAATACAAGTTACTGGTAAGTACGCTTTGAATTACTTTTCAGGGTCAGTACTTGCCTTAAAGATTCAGCATTGAGGTCTCTCCTGATAACAGGTGAGTAAATCGAAATTCGTAGTTCGGCTGATTTTAGAGGAATATTTGTAAGTTCTAAAACTCCACACTTAGAAACTTTTCTGCTGAAAACCACACAATGGATTCCTATGGAAGGAAATACAAGTTACTGGTAAGTACACTTAGAATTACTTTTCAGGGTCAGTGCTGGGCTAAAAGATGCAGCACTGTGTTCTCTCCTGATAACATGTGAGTAAATCGGAATTCGTAGTTTGGCTGATTTTAGAGGAATATTTTAGAGTTCCGAACCTCCACACTGAGAAGAATTTCCAAGTGAAACCAGTCAATGTTAGCCTATGGAAGGAAGTTCAAGTTACTGGTAAGTACGAGTAGAATTACTTTTCAGGATCAGTACTGGCCTTAAAGATTCAGCACTGAGGTCTCTCCTGATAACAGGTGAGTAAATCGAAATTCGTAGTTCGGCTGATTTAGAGGAATATTTGTAGGTTCCAAAACTCCACACTTAGAAACTTTTCTGCTGAAAACCACACAACGGATTACTATGGAAGGAAATACAAGCTACTGGTAAGTATGCTTAGAATTACTTTTCAGGGCCAGTGCAGGGCTAAAAGATGCAGCACTGGGTTCTCTCCTGATAACAGGTCAGTAAATCGGAATTCGTAGTTCGGCTGATTTTAGAGGAATATTTGTAAGTTCCAAAACTCCACACTTAAAAAACTTTTCTGCTGAAAACCACACAACGGATTCCTATGGAAGGAAATACAAGCTACTGGTAAGTATGCTTAGAATTAATTTTCAGGGCCAGTGCGGGGCTAAAAAATGCAGCACTGGGTTTTCTACTGATAAAGTTCCAAAACTCCACACTTAGAAACTTTTCTGCTGAAAACCACACAATGGATTCCAATGGAAGGAAATACAAGTTACTGGTAAGTACGCTTAGAATTACTTTTCAGGGTCAGTGCTGGGCTAAAAGATGCAGCACTGGGTTCTCTCCTGATAACAGGTGAGTAAATCGGAATTCGTAGTTCGGCTGATTTTAGAGGAATATTTGTAAGTTCCAAAACTCCACACTTAGAAACTTTTCTTCTGAAAACCATACAATGGATTCCTATGGAAGGAAATACAAGTTATTGGTAAGTACGCTTAGAATTACTTTTCAGGGTCAGTGCTGGGCTAAAAGATGTAGCACTGGGATCTCTCCTGATAACAGGTGAGTAAATCGGAATTCGTAGTTCGGCTGATTTTAGAGGAATATTTGTAAGTTCCAAAACTCCACATTTGTATACTTTTCTGCTGAAAACCACACAATGGATTCCTATGGAAGGAAATACAAGTTACTGGTAAGTATGCTTAGAATTAATTTTCAGGGTCAGTGCTGGGCTAAAAGATGCAGCACTGGGTTCTCTCCTGATAACAGGTGAGTAAATCGGATTTCGTAGTTCGGCTGATTTTAGAGGAATATTTGTAAGTTCTAAAACTCCACACTTAGAAACTTTTCTTCTGAAAACCATACAATGGATTCCTATGGAAGGAAATACAAGTTATTGGTAAGTACGCTTAGAATTACTTTTCAGGGTCAGTGCTGGGCTAAAAGATGCAGCACTGGGTTCTCTCCTGATAACAGGAGAGTAAATCGGAATTCGTAGTTCGGATGATTTTAGAGGAATATTTTAGAGTTCCAAACCTCCACACTGAGAAGAATTTCCAAGTGAAACCAGTCAATGTTAACCTATGGAAGGAAATTCATTTTACTGGTAAGTACGGTTAGAATTACTTTTCACGATCAGTACTGGCCTTAAAGATTCAGCACTGAGGTCTCTCCTGATAACAGGTGAGTAAATTGAAATTTGTAGTTCGGCTGATTTTAGAGGAATATTTGTAAGTTCCAAAACGCCACACTTAGAAACTTTTCTGCTGAAAACCACACAATGGATTCCTATGGAAGGAAATACAAGCTACTGGTAAGTACGCTTAGAATTACTCTTCAGGGTCAGTGCGGGGCTAAAAGATGCAGCACTGGGTTCTCTCCTGATAACAGGAGACTAAATCGTAATTCGTATTTCGGCTGATTTTAGAGGAATATTTGTAAGTTCCAAAACTCCACACTTAGAAACTTTTCTGCTGAAAACCACACAATGGATTCCTATGGAAGGAAATACAAGTTACTGGTAAGTACACTTAGAATTACTTTTCAGGGTCAGTGCTGGGCTAAAAGATGCAGCACTGTGTTCTCTCCTGATAACATGTGAGTAAATCGGAATTCGTAGTTTGGCTGATTTTAGAGGAATATTTTAGAGTTCCGAACCTCCACACTGAGAAGAATTTCCAAGTGAAACCAGTCAATGTTAGCCTATGGAAGGAAGTTCAAGTTACTGGTAAGTACGAGTAGAATTACTTTTCAGGATCAGTACTGGCCTTAAAGATTCAGCACTGAGGTCTCTCCTGATAACAGGTGAGTAAATCGAAATTCGTAGTTCGGCTGATTTTAGAGGAATATTTGTAAGTTCCAAAACTCCACACTTAGAAACTTTTCTGCTGAAAACCACACAACGGATTCCTATGGAAGGAAATACAAGCTACTGGTAAGTATGCTTAGAATTACTTTTCAGGGCCAGTGCGGGGCTAAAAAATGCAGCACTGGGTTTTCTACTGATAACAGGAGAGTAAATCGTAATTCGTAATTCGGCTGATTTTAGAGGAATATTTGTAAGTTCCAAAACTCCACACTTAGAAACTTTTCTGCTGAAAACCACACAATGTATTCCTATGGAAGGAAATACAAGTTACTGGTAAGTACGCTTTGAATTACTTTTCAGGGTCAGTACTTGCCTTAAAGATTCAGCATTGAGGTCTCTCCTGATAACAGGTGAGTAAATCGAAATTCGTAGTTCGGCTGATTTTAGAGGAATATTTGTAAGTTCTAAAACTCCACACTTAGAAACTTTTCTGCTGAAAACCACACAATGGATTCCTATGGAAGGAAATACAAGTTACTGGTAAGTACTTTTAGAATTACTTTTCAGGGTCAGTGCTGGGCTAAAAGATGCAGCACTGTGTTCTCTCCTGATAACATGTGAGTAAATCGGAATTCGTAGTTTGGCTGATTTTAGAGGAATATTTTAGAGTTCCGAACCTCCACACTGAGAAGAATTTCCAAGTGAAACCAGTCAATGTTAGCCTATGGAAGGAAGTTCAAGTTACTGGTAAGTACGAGTAGAATTACTTTTCAGGATCAGTACTGGCCTTAAAGATTCAGCACTGAGGTCTCTCCTGATAACAGGTGAGTAAATCGAAATTCGTAGTTCGGCTGATTTAGAGGAATATTTGTAGGTTCCAAAACTCCACACTTAGAAACTTTTCTGCTGAAAACCACACAACGGATTACTATGGAAGGAAATACAAGCTACTGGTAAGTATGCTTAGAATTACTTTTCAGGGCCAGTGCAGGGCTAAAAGATGCAGCACTGGGTTCTCTCCTGATAACAGGTCAGTAAATCGGAATTCGTAGTTCGGCTGATTTTAGAGGAATATTTGTAAGTTCCAAAACTCCACACTTAAAAAACTTTTCTGCTGAAAACCACACAACGGATTCCTATGGAAGGAAATACAAGCTACTGGTAAGTATGCTTAGAATTAATTTTCAGGGCCAGTGCGGGGCTAAAAAATGCAGCACTGGGTTTTCTACTGATAAAGTTCCAAAACTCCACACTTAGAAACTTTTCTGCTGAAAACCACACAATGGATTCCAATGGAAGGAAATACAAGTTACTGGTAAGTACGCTTAGAATTACTTTTCAGGGTCAGTGCTGGGCTAAAAGATGCAGCACTGGGTTCTCTCCTGATAACAGGTGAGTAAATCGGAATTCGTAGTTCGGCTGATTTTAGAGGAATATTTGTAAGTTCCAAAACTCCACACTTAGAAACTTTTCTTCTGAAAACCATACAATGGATTCCTATGGAAGGAAATACAAGTTATTGGTAAGTACGCTTAGAATTACTTTTCAGGGTCAGTGCTGGGCTAAAAGATGTAGCACTGGGATCTCTCCTGATAACAGGTGAGTAAATCGGAATTCGTAGTTCGGCTGATTTTAGAGGAATATTTGTAAGTTCCAAAACTCCACATTTGTATACTTTTCTGCTGAAAACCACACAATGGATTCCTATGGAAGGAAATACAAGTTACTGGTAAGTATGCTTAGAATTAATTTTCAGGGTCAGTGCTGGGCTAAAAGATGCAGCACTGGGTTCTCTCCTGATAACAGGTGAGTAAATCGGATTTCGTAGTTCGGCTGATTTTAGAGGAATATTTGTAAGTTCTAAAACTCCACACTTAGAAACTTTTCTTCTGAAAACCATACAATGGATTCCTATGGAAGGAAATACAAGTTATTGGTAAGTACGCTTAGAATTACTTTTCAGGGTCAGTGCTGGGCTAAAAGATGCAGCACTGGGTTCTCTCCTGATAACAGGAGAGTAAATCGGAATTCGTAGTTCGGCTGATTTTAGAGGAATATTTTAGAGTTCCAAACCTCCACACTGAGAAGAATTTCCAAGTGAAACCAGTCAATGTTAACCTATGGAAGGAAATTCATTTTACTGGTAAGTACGGTTAGAATTACTTTTCACGATCAGTACTGGCCTTAAAGATTCAGCACTGAGGTCTCTCCTGATAACAGGTGAGTAAATTGAAATTTGTAGTTCGGCTGATTTTAGAGGAATATTTGTAAGTTCCAAAACGCCACACTTAGAAACTTTTCTGCTGAAAACCACACAATGGATTCCTATGGAAGGAAATACAAGCTACTGGTAAGTACGCTTAGAATTACTCTTCAGGGTCAGTGCGGGGCTAAAAGATGCAGCACTGGGTTCTCTCCTGATAACAGGAGACTAAATCGTAATTCGTATTTCGGCTGATTTTAGAGGAATATTTGTAAGTTCCAAAACTCCACACTTAGAAACTTTTCTGCTGAAAACCACACAATGGATTCCTATGGAAGGAAATACAAGTTACTGGTAAGTACACTTAGAATTACTTTTCAGGGTCAGTGCTGGGCTAAAAGATGCAGCACTGTGTTCTCTCCTGATAACATGTGAGTAAATCGGAATTCGTAGTTTGGCTGATTTTAGAGGAATATTTTAGAGTTCCGAACCTCCACACTGAGAAGAATTTCCAAGTGAAACCAGTCAATGTTAGCCTATGGAAGGAAGTTCAAGTTACGGGTAAGTACGAGTAGAATTACTTTTCAGGATCAGTACTGGCCTTAAAGATTCAGCACTGAGGTCTCTCCTGATAACAGGTGAGTAAATCGAAATTCGTAGTTCGGCTGATTTTAGAGGAATATTTGTAAGTTCCAAAACTCCACACTTAGAAACTTCTCTGCTGAAAACCACACAATGGATTCCTATGGAAGGAAATACAAGTTACTGGTAAGTATGCTTAGAATTAGATTTCAGGGTCAGTGCTGGGCTAAAAGATGCAGCACTGGGATCTCTCCTGATAACAGGTGAGTAAATTGAAATTCGTAGTTCGGCTGATTTTAGAGGAATATTTGTAAGTTCCAAAACTCCACACTTAGAAACTTTTCTGCTGAAAACCACACAACGGATTCCTATGGAAGGAAATACAAGCTACTGGTAAGTATGCTTAGAATTAATTTTCAGGGCCTGTGCGGGGCTAAAAAATGCAGCACTGGGTTTTCTACTGATAAAGTTCCAAAACTCCACACTTAGAAACTTTTCTGCTGAAAACCACACAATGGATTCCAATGGAAGGAAATACAAGTTACTGGTAAGTACGCTTAGAATTACTTTTCAGGGTCAGTGCTGGGCTAAAAGATGCAGCACTGGGTTCTCTCCTGATAACAGGTGAGTAAATCGGAATTCGTAGTTCGGCTGATTTTAGAGGAATATTTGTAAGTTCCAAAACTCCACACTTAGAAACTTTTCTTCTGAAAACCATACAATGGATTCCTATGGAAGGAAATACAAGTTATTGGTAAGTACGCTTAGAATTACTTTTCAGGGTCAGTGCTGGGCTAAAAGATGTAGCACTGGGATATCTCCTGATAACAGGTGAGTAAATCGGAATTCGTAGTTCGGCTGATTTTAGAGGAATATTTGTAAGTTCCAAAACTCCACATTTGTATACTTTTCTGCTGAAAACCACACAATGGATTCCTATGGAAGGAAATACAAGTTACTGGTAAGTATGCTTAGAATTAATTTTCAGGGTCAGTGCTGGGCTAAAAGATGCAGCACTGGGTTCTCTCCTGATAACAGGTGAGTAAATCGGATTTCGTAGTTCGGCTGATTTTAGAGGAATATTTGTAAGTTCTAAAACTCCACACTTAGAAACTTTTCTTCTGAAAACCATACAATGGATTCCTATGGAAGGAAATACAAGTTATTGGTAAGTACGCTTAGAATTACTTTTCAGGGTCAGTGCTGGGCTAAAAGATGCAGCACTGGGTTCTCTCCTGATAACAGGAGAGTAAATCGGAATTCGTAGTTCGGCTGATTTTAGAGGAATATTTTAGAGTTCCAAACCTCCACACTGAGAAGAATTTCCAAGTGAAACCAGTCAATGTTAACGTATGGAAGGAAATTCATTTTACTGGTAAGTACGGTTAGAATTACTTTTCACGATCAGTACTGGCCTTAAAGATTCAGCACTGAGGTCTCTCCTGATAACAGGTGAGTAAATTGAAATTTGTAGTTCGGCTGATTTTAGAGGAATATTTGTAAGTTCCAAAACGCCACACTTAGAAACTTTTCTGCTGAAAACCACACAATGGATTCCTATGGAAGGAAATACAAGCTACTGGTAAGTACGCTTAGAATTACTCTTCAGGGTCAGTGCGGGGCTAAAAGATGCAGCACTGGGTTCTCTCCTGATAACAGGAGACTAAATTGTAATTCGTATTTCGGCTGATTTTAGAAGAATATTTGTATGTTCCAAAACTCCACACTTAGAAACTTTTCTGCTGAAAACCACACAATGGATTCCTATGGAAGGAAATACAAGTTACTGGTAAGTACACTTAGAATTACTTTTCAGGGTCAGTGCTGGGCTAAAAGATGCAGCACTGTGTTCTCTCCTGATAACATGTGAGTAAATCGGAATTCGTAGTTTGGCTGATTTTAGAGGAATATTTTAGAGTTCCGAACCTCCACACTGAGAAGAATTTCCAAGTGAAACCAGTCAATGTTAGCCTATGGAAGGAAGTTCAAGTTACTGGTAAGTACGAGTAGAATTACTTTTCAGGATCAGTACTGGCCTTAAAGATTCAGCACTGAGGTCTCTCCTGATAACAGGTGAGTAAATCGAAATTCGTAGTTCGGCTGATTTTAGAGGAATATTTGTAAGTTCCAAAACTCCACACTTAGAAACTTTTCTGCTGAAAACCACACAACGGATTCCTATGGAAGGAAATACAAGCTACTGGTAAGTATGCTTAGAATTACTTTTCAGGGCCAGTGCGGGGCTAAAAAATGCAGCACTGGGTTTTCTACTGATAACAGGAGAGTAAATCGTAATTCGTAATTCGGCTGATTTTAGAGGAATATTTGTAAGTTCCAAAACTCCACACTTAGAAACTTTTCTGCTGAAAACCACACAATGGATTCCTATGGAAGGAAATACAAGTTACTGGTAAGTACGCTTAGAATTACTTTTCAGGGTCAGTACTGGCCTTAAAGATTCAGCATTGAGGTCTCTCCTGATAACAGGTGAGTAAATCGAAATTCGTAGTTCGGCTGATTTTAGAGGAATATTTGTAAGTTCCAAAACTCCACACTTAGAAACTTTTCTGCTGAAAACCACACAATGGATTCCTATGGAAGGAAATACAAGTTACTGGTAAGTACACTTAGAATTACTTTTCAGGGTCAGTGCTGGGCTAAAAGATGCAGCACTGTGTTCTCTCCTGATAACATGTGAGTAAATCGGAATTCGTAGTTTGGCTGATTTTAGAGGAATATTTTAGAGTTCCGAACCTCCACACTGAGAAGAATTTCCAAGTGAAACCAGTCAATGTTAGCCTATGGAAGGAAGTTCAAGTTACTGGTAAGTACGAGTAGAATTACTTTTCAGGATCAGTACTGGCCTTAAAGATTCAGCACTGAGGTCTCTCCTGATAACAGGTGAGTAAATCGAAATTCGTAGTTCGGCTGATTTAGAGGAATATTTGTAAGTTCCAAAACTCCACACTTAGAAACTTTTCTGCTGAAAACCACACAACGGATTACTATGGAAGGAAATACAAGCTACTGGTAAGTATGCTTAGAATTACTTTTCAGGGCCAGTGCAGGGCTAAAAGATGCAGCACTGGGTTCTCTCCTGATAACAGGTCAGTAAATCGGAATTCGTAGTTCGGCTGATTTTAGAGGAATATTTGTAAGTTCCAAAACTCCACACTTAGAAACTTTTCTGCTGAAAACCACACAACGGATTCCTATGGAAGGAAATACAAGCTACTGGTATGTATGCTTAGAATTAATTTTCAGGGCCAGTGCAGGGCTAAAAAATGCAGCACTGGGTTTTCTACTGATAAAGTTCCAAAACTCCACACTTAGAAACTTTTCTGCTGAAAACCACACAATGGATTCCAATGGAAGAAAATACAAGTTACTGGTAAGTACGCTTAGAATTACTTTTCAGGGTCAGTGCTGGGCTAAAAGATGCAGCACTGGGTTCTCTCCTGATAACAGGTGAGTAAATCGGAATTCGTAGTTTGGCTGATTTTAGAGGAATATTTGTAAGTTCCAAAACTCCACACTTAGAAACTTTTCTTCTGAAAACCATACAATGGATTCCTATGGAAGGAAATACAAGTTATTGGTAAGTACGCTTAGAAGTACTTTTCAGGGTCAGTGCTGGGCTAAAAGATGTAGCACTGGGATCTCTCCTGATAACAGGTGAGTAAATCGGAATTCGTAGTTCGGCTGATTTTAGAGGAATATTTGTAAGTTCCAAAACTCCACATTTGTATACTTTTCTGCTGAAAACCACACAATGGATTCCTATGGAAGGAAATACAAGTTACTGGTAAGTATGCTTAGAATTAATTTTCAGGGTCAGTGCTGGGCTAAAAAATGCAGCACTGGGTTCTCTCCTGATAACAGGTGAGTAAATCGGATTTCGTAGTTCGGCTGATTTTAGAGGAATATTTGTAAGTTCTAAAACTCCACACTTAGAAACTTTTCTTCTGAAAACCATACAATGGATTCCTATGGAAGGAAATACAAGTTATTGGTAAGTACGCTTAGAATTACTTTTCAGGGTCAGTGCTGGGCTAAAAGATGCAGCACTGGGTTCTCTCCTGATAACAGGAGAGTAAATCGGAATTCGTAGTTCGGCTGATTTTAGAGGAATATTTTAGAGTTCCAAACCTCCACACTGAGAAGAATTTCCAAGTGAAACCAGTCAATGTTAACCTATGGAAGGAAATTCTTTTTACTGGTAAGTACGGTTAGAATTACTTTTCACGATCAGTACTGGCCTTAAAGATTCAGCACTGAGGTCTCTCCTGATAACAGGTGAGTAAATTGAAATTTGTAGTTCGGCTGATTTTAGAGGAATATTTGTAAGTTCCAAAACGCCACACTTAGAAACTTTTCTGCTGAAAACCACACAATGGATTCCTATGGAAGGAAATACAAGCTACTGGTAAGTACGCTTAGAATTACTCTTCAGGGTCAGTGCGGGGCTAAAAGATGCAGCACTGGGTTCTCTCCTGATAACAGGAGACTAAATCGTAATTCGTATTTCGGCTGATTTTAGAGGAATATTTGTAAGTTCCAAAACTCCACACTTAGAAACTTTTCTGCTGAAAACCACACAATGGATTCCTATGGAAGGAAATACAAGTTACTGGTAAGTACGCTTAGAATTACTTTTCAGGGTCAGTGCTGGGCTAAAAGATGCAGCACTGTGTTCTCTCCTGATAACATGTGAGTAAATCGGAATTCGTAGTTTGGCTGATTTTAGAGGAATATTTTAGAGTTCCGAACCTCCACACTGAGAAGAATTTCCAAGTGAAACCAGTCAATGTTAGCCTATGGAAGGAAGTTCAAGTTACTGGTAAGTACGAGTAGAATTACTTTTCAGGATCAGTACTGGCCTTAAAGATTCAGCACTGAGGTCTCTCCTGATAACAGGTGAGTAAATCGAAATTCGTAGTTCGGCTGATTTTAGAGGAATATTTGTAAGTTCCAAAACTCCACACTTAGAAACTTTTCTGCTGAAAACCACACAACGGATTCCTATGGAAGGAAATACAAGCTACTGGTAAGTATGCTTAGAATTACTTTTCAGGGCCAGTGCGGGGCTAAAAAATGCAGCACTGGGTTTTCTACTGATAACAGGAGAGTAAATCGTAATTCGTAATTCGGCTGATTTTAGAGGAATATTTGTAAGTTCCAAAACTCCACACTTAGAAACTTTTCTGCTGAAAACCACACAATGGATTCCTATGGAAGGAAATACAAGTTACTGGTAAGTACGCTTAGAATTACTTTTCAGGGTCAGTACTGGCCTTAAAGATTCAGCATTGAGGTCTCTCCTGATAACAGGTGAGTAAATCGAAATTCGTAGTTCGGCTGATTTTAGAGGAATATTTGTAAGTTCCAAAACTCCACACTTAGAAACTTTTCTGCTGAAAACCACACAATGGATTCCTATGGAAGGAAATACAAGTTACTGGTAAGTACACTTAGAATTATTTTTCAGGGTCAGTGCTGGGCTAAAAGATGCAGCACTGTGTTCTCTCCTGATAACATGTGAGTAAATCGGAATTCGTAGTTTGGCTGAATTAAGAGGAATATTTTAGAGTTCCGAACCTCCACACTGAGAAGAATTTCCAAGTGAAACCAGTCAATGTTAGCCTATGGAAGGAAGTTCAAGTTACTGGTAAGTACGAGTAGAATTACTTTTCAGGATCAGTACTGGCCTTAAAGATTCAGCACTGAGGTCTCTCCTGATAACAGGTGAGTAAATCGAAATTCGTAGTTCGGCTGATTTAGAGGAATATTTGTAAGTTCCAAAACTCCACACTTAGAAACTTTTCTGCTGAAAACCACACAACGGATTACTATGGAAGGAAATACAAGCTACTGGTAAGTATGCTTAGAATTACTTTTCAGGGCCAGTGCAGGGCTAAAAGATGCAGCACTGGGTTCTCTCCTGATAACAGGTCAGTAAATCGGAATTCGTAGTTCGGCTGATTTTAGAGGAATATTTGTAAGTTCCAAAACTCCACACTTAGAAACTTTTCTTCTGAAAACCATACAATGGATTCCTATGGAAGGAAACACAAGTTATTGGTAAGTACGCTTAGAATTACTTTTCAGGGTCAGTGCTGGGCTAAAAGATGTAGCACTGGGATCTCTCCTGATAACAGGTGATTAAATCAGAATTCGTAGTTCGGCTGATTTTAGAGGAATATTTGTAAGTTCCAAAACTCCACATTTTTATACTTTTCTGCTGAAAACCACACAATGGATTCCTATGGAAGGAACTACAAGTTACTGGTAAGTATGCTTAGAATTAATTTTCAGGGTCAGTGCTGGGCTAAAAGATGCAACACTGAGTTCTCTCCTGATAACAGGTGAGTAAATCGGAATTCGTAGTTCGGCTGATTTTAGAGGAATATTTGTAAATTCCAAAATTCCACACTTAGAAACTTTTCTGCTGAAAACCACAAAATAGATTCCTATGGAAGGAAATACAAGTTACTGGTAAGTACGCTTAGAATTACTTTTCAGGGTCAGTACTGGCCTTAAAGATTCAGCATTGAGGTCTCTCCTGATAACAGGTGAGTAAATCGAAATTCGTAGTTCGGCTGATTTTAGAGGAATATTTGTAAGTTCCAAAACTCCACACTTAGAAACTTTTCTGCTGAAAACCACACAATGGATTCCTATGGAAGGAAATACAAGTTACTGGTAAGTACGCTTAGAATTACTTTTCAGGGTCAGTGCTGGGCTAAAAGATGAAGCACTGGGTTTTCTCCTGATAACAGGTGAGTAAATCGGAATTCGTAGTTCGGCTGATTTTAGAGGAATATTTGTAAGTTCCAAAACTCCACACTTCGAAACTTTTCTTCTGAAAACCATACAATGGATTCCAATGGAAGGAAATACAAGTTATTGGTATGTACGCTTAGAATTACTTTTCAGGGTCAGTGCTGGGCTAAAAGATGCAGCACTGTCTTCTCTCCTGATAACAGGAGAGTAAATCGGAATTCGTAGTTCGGCTGATTTTAGAGGAATATTTTAGAGTTTCAAACCTCCACACTGAGAAGAATTTCCAAGTGAAACCAGTCAATGTTAGCCTATGGAAGGAAATTCATTTTACTGGTAAGTACGGTTAGAATTACTTTTCACGATCAGTACTGGCCTTAAAGATTCAGCACTGAGGTCTCTCCTAATAACAGGTGAGTAAATTGAAATTTGTAGTTCGGCTGATTTTAGAGGAATATTTGTAAGTTCCAAAACTCCACACTTAGAAACTTTTCTGCTGAAAACCACACAATGGATTCCTATGGAAGGAAATACAAGCTACTGGTAAGTACGCTTAGAATTACTTTTCAGGGTCAGTGCGGGGCTAAAAGATGCAGCACTGGGTTCTCTCCTGATAACAGGAGACTAAATCGTAATTCGAATTTCGGCTGATTTTAGAGGAATATTTGTAAGTTCCAAAACTCCACACGTAGAAACTTTTCTGCTGAAAACCACACAATGGATTCCTATGGAAGGAAATACAAGTTACTGGTAAGTACACTTAGAATTACTTTTCAGAGTCAGTGCTGGGCTAAAATATGCAGCACTGAGTTCTCTCCTGATGACATATGAGTAAATCGGAATTCGTAGTTTGGCTTATTTTAGAGGAATATTTGTAAGTACCAAAACTCCACATTTTCATACTTTTCTGCTGAAAACCACACAATGGATTCCTATGGAAGGAAATACAAGTTACTGGTAAGTACGCTTAGAATTAATTTTCAGGGTCAGTGCTGGGCTAAAAGATGCAGCACTGTGTTCTCTCTTGATAACAGGTTACTAAATCAGAATTCGTAGTTTGGCTGATTTTAGAGGAATATTTGTAAGTTCCAAAACTCCACACTTAGAAACTTCTCTGCTGAAAACCACACAATGGATTCCTATGGAAGGAAATCCAATTACTGGTAAGTACGCTTAGAATTAGTTTTCAGGGTCAGTGCTGGGCTAAAAGATGCAGCACTGGGATCTCTCCTGATAACAGGTGAGTAAATTGAAATTCGTAGTTCGGCTGATTTTAAAGGAATATTTGTAAGTTCCAAAACACCACACTTAGAAACTTTTCTGCTGAAAACCACACAACGGATTCCTATGGAAGGAAATACAAGCTACTGGTAAGTATGCTTAGAAATAATTTTCAGGGCCAGTGCGGGGCTAAAAAATGCAGCACTGGGTTTTCTACTGATAACAGGAGAGTAAATCGTAATTCGTAATTCGGCTAATTTTAGAGGAATATTTGTAAGTTCCAAAACTCCACACTTAGAAACTTTTCTGCTGAAAACCACACAATGGATTCCTATGGAAGGAAATACAAGTTACTGGTAAGTATGCTTAGAATTACTTTTCAGGGTCAGTGCTGGGCTAAAAGATGCAGCACTGGGTTCTCTCCTGATAACAGGTGAGTAAATCGGAATTCGTAGTTTGGCTGATTTTAGAGGAATATTTGTAAGTTCCAAAACGCCACACTTAGAAACTTTTCTTCTGAAAACCATACAATGGATTCCTATGGAAGGAAATACAAGTTATTGGTAAGTACGCTTAGAATTACTTTTCAGGGTCAGTGCTGGGCTAAAAGATGCAGCACTGTGTTCTCTCCTGATAACATGTGAGTAAATCGGAATTCGTAGTTTGGCTGATTTTAGAGGAATATTTTAGAGTTCCGAACCTCCACACTGAGAAGAATTTCCAAGTGAAACCAGTCAATGTTAGCCTATGGAAGGAAGTTCAAGTTACTGGTAAGTACGAGTAGAATTACTTTTCAGGATCAGTACTGGCCTTAAAGATTCAGCACTGAGGTCTCTCCTGATAACAGGTGAGTAAATCGAAATTCGTAGTTCGGCTGATTTTAGAGGAATATTTGTAAGTTCCAAAACTCCACACTTAGAAACTTTTCTGCTGAAAACCACACAACGGATTCCTATGGAAGGAAATACAAGCTACTGGTAAGTATGCTTAGAATTACTTTTCAGGGCCAGTGCGGGGCTAAAAAATGCAGCACTGGGTTTTCTACTGATAACAGGAGAGTAAATCGTAATTCGTAATTCGGCTGATTTTAGAGGAATATTTGTAAGTTCCAAAACTCCACACTTAGAAACTTTTCTGCTGAAAACCACACAATGGATTCCTATGGAAGGAAATACAAGTTACTGGTAAGTACGCTTTGAATTACTTTTCAGGGTCAGTACTTGCCTTAAAGATTCAGCATTGAGGTCTCTCCTGATAACAGGTGAGTAAATCGAAATTCGTAGTTCGGCTGATTTTAGAGGAATATTTGTAAGTTCCAAAACTCCACACTTAGAAACTTTTCTGCTGAAAACCACACAATGGATTCCTATGGAAGGAAATACAAGTTACTGGTAAGTACACTTAGAATTACTTTTCAGGGTCAGTGCTGGGCTAAAAGATGCAGCACTGTGTTCTCTCCTGATAACATGTGAGTAAATCGGAATTCGTAGTTTGGCTGATTTTAGAGGAATATTTTAGAGTTCCGAACCTCCACACTGAGAAGAATTTCCAAGTGAAACCAGTCAATGTTAGCCTATGGAAGGAAGTTCAAGTTACTGGTAAGTACGAGTAGAATTACTTTTCAGGATCAGTACTGGCCTTAAAGATTCAGCACTGAGGTCTCTCCTGATAACAGGTGAGTAAATCGAAATTCGTAGTTCGGCTGATTTAGAGGAATATTTGTAGGTTCCAAAACTCCACACTTAGAAACTTTTCTGCTGAAAACCACACAACGGATTACTATGGAAGGAAATACAAGCTACTGGTAAGTATGCTTAGAATTACTTTTCAGGGCCAGTGCAGGGCTAAAAGATGCAGCACTGGGTTCTCTCCTGATAACAGGTCAGTAAATCGGAATTCGTAGTTCGGCTGATTTTAGAGGAATATTTGTAAGTTCCAAAACTCCACACTTAGAAACTTTTCTGCTGAAAACCACACAACGGATTCCTATGGAAGGAAATACAAGCTACTGGTAAGTATGCTTAGAATTAATTTTCAGGGCCAGTGCGGGGCTAAAAAATGCAGCACTGGGTTTTCTACTGATAAAGTTCCAAAACTCCACACTTAGAAACTTTTCTGCTGAAAACCACACAATGGATTCCAATGGAAGGAAATACAAGTTACTGGTAAGTACGCTTAGAATTACTTTTCAGGGTCAGTGCTGGGCTAAAAGATGCAGCACTGGGTTCTCTCCTGATAACAGGTGAGTAAATCGGAATTCGTAGTTCGGCTGATTTTAGAGGAATATTTGTAAGTTCCAAAACTCCACACTTAGAAACTTTTCTTCTGAAAACCATACAATGGATTCCTATGGAAGGAAATACAAGTTATTGGTAAGTACGCTTAGAATTACTTTTCAGGGTCAGTGCTGGGCTAAAAGATGTAGCACTGGGATCTCTCCTGATAACAGGTGAGTAAATCGGAATTCGTAGTTCGGCTGATTTTAGAGGAATATTTGTAAGTTCCAAAACTCCACATTTGTATACTTTTCTGCTGAAAACCACACAATGGATTCCTATGGAAGGAAATACAAGTTACTGGTAAGTATGCTTAGAATTAATTTTCAGGGTCAGTGCTGGGCTAAAAGATGCAGCACTGGGTTCTCTCCTGATAACAGGTGAGTAAATCGGATTTCGTAGTTCGGCTGATTTTAGAGGAATATTTGTAAGTTCTAAAACTCCACACTTAGAAACTTTTCTTCTGAAAACCATACAATGGATTCCTATGGAAGGAAATACAAGTTATTGGTAAGTACGCTTAGAATTACTTTTCAGGGTCAGTGCTGGGCTAAAAGATGCAGCACTGGGTTCTCTCCTGATAACAGGAGAGTAAATCGGAATTCGTAGTTCGGCTGATTTTAGAGGAATATTTTAGAGTTCCAAACCTCCACACTGAGAAGAATTTCCAAGTGAAACCAGTCAATGTTAACCTATGGAAGGAAATTCATTTTACTGGTAAGTACGGTTAGAATTACTTTTCACGATCAGTACTGGCCTTAAAGATTCAGCACTGAGGTCTCTCCTGATAACAGGTGAGTAAATTGAAATTTGTAGTTCGGCTGATTTTAGAGGAATATTTGTAAGTTCCAAAACGCCACACTTAGAAACTTTTCTGCTGAAAACCACACAATGGATTCCTATGGAAGGAAATACAAGCTACTGGTAAGTACGCTTAGAATTACTCTTCAGGATCAGTGCGGGGCTAAAAGATGCAGCACTGGGTTCTCTCCTGATAACAGGAGACTAAATCGTAATTCGTATTTCGGCTGATTTTAGAGGAATATTTGTAAGTTCCAAAACTCCACACTTAGAAACTTTTCTGCTGAAAACCACACAATGGATTCCTATGGAAGGAAATACAAGTTACTGGTAAGTACACTTAGAATTACTTTTCAGGGTCAGTGCTGGGCTAAAAGATGCAGCACTGTGTTCTCTCCTGATAACATGTGAGTAAATCGGAATTCGTAGTTTGGCTGATTTTAGAGGAATATTTTAGAGTTCCGAACCTCCACACTGAGAAGAATTTCCAAGTGAAACCAGTCAATGTTAGCCTATGGAAGGAAGTTCAAGTTACGGGTAAGTACGAGTAGAATTACTTTTCAGGATCAGTACTGGCCTTAAAGATTCAGCACTGAGGTCTCTCCTGATAACAGGTGAGTAAATCGAAATTCGTAGTTCGGCTGATTTTAGAGGAATATTTGTAAGTTCCAAAACTCCACACTTAGAAACTTCTCTGCTGAAAACCACACAATGGATTCCTATGGAAGGAAATACAAGTTACTGGTAAGTATGCTTAGAATTAGATTTCAGGGTCAGTGCTGGGCTAAAAGATGCAGCACTGGGATCTCTCCTGATAACAGGTGAGTAAATTGAAATTCGTAGTTCGGCTGATTTTAGAGGAATATTTGTAAGTTCCAAAACTCCACACTTAGAAACTTTTCTGCTGAAAACCACACAACGGATTCCTATGGAAGGAAATACAAGCTACTGGTAAGTATGCTTAGAATTAATTTTCAGGGCCTGTGCGGGGCTAAAAAATGCAGCACTGGGTTTTCTACTGATAAAGTTCCAAAACTCCACACTTAGAAACTTTTCTGCTGAAAACCACACAATGGATTCCAATGGAAGGAAATACAAGTTACTGGTAAGTACGCTTAGAATTACTTTTCAGGGTCAGTGCTGGGCTAAAAGATGCAGCACTGGGTTCTCTCCTGATAACAGGTGAGTAAATCGGAATTCGTAGTTCGGCTGATTTTAGAGGAATATTTGTAAGTTCCAAAACTCCACACTTAGAAACTTTTCTTCTGAAAACCATACAATGGATTCCTATGGAAGGAAATACAAGTTATTGGTAAGTACGCTTAGAATTACTTTTCAGGGTCAGTGCTGGGCTAAAAGATGTAGCACTGGGATATCTCCTGATAACAGGTGAGTAAATCGGAATTCGTAGTTCGGCTGATTTTAGAGGAATATTTGTAAGTTCCAAAACTCCACATTTGTATACTTTTCTGCTGAAAACCACACAATGGATTCCTATGGAAGGAAATACAAGTTACTGGTAAGTATGCTTAGAATTAATTTTCAGGGTCAGTGCTGGGCTAAAAGATGCAGCACTGGGTTCTCTCCTGATAACAGGTGAGTAAATCGGATTTCGTAGTTCGGCTGATTTTAGAGGAATATTTGTAAGTTCTAAAACTCCACACTTAGAAACTTTTCTTCTGAAAACCATACAATGGATTCCTATGGAAGGAAATACAAGTTATTGGTAAGTACGCTTAGAATTACTTTTCAGGGTCAGTGCTGGGCTAAAAGATGCAGCACTGGGTTCTCTCCTGATAACAGGAGAGTAAATCGGAATTCGTAGTTCGGCTGATTTTAGAGGAATATTTTAGAGTTCCAAACCTCCACACTGAGAAGAATTTCCAAGTGAAACCAGTCAATGTTAACGTATGGAAGGAAATTCATTTTACTGGTAAGTACGGTTAGAATTACTTTTCACGATCAGTACTGGCCTTAAAGATTCAGCACTGAGGTCTCTCCTGATAACAGGTGAGTAAATTGAAATTTGTAGTTCGGCAGATTTTAGAGGAATATTTGTAAGTTCCAAAACGCCACACTTAGAAACTTTTCTGCTGAAAACCACACAATGGATTCCTATGGAAGAAAATACAAGCTACTGGTAAGTACGCTTAGAATTACTCTTCAGGGTCAGTGCGGGGCTAAAAGATGCAGCACTGGGTTCTCTCCTGATAACAGGAGACTAAATCGTAATTCGTATTTCGGCTGATTTTAGAGGAATATTTGTAAGTTCCAAAACTCCACACTTAGAAACTTTTCTGCTGAAAACCACACAATGGATTCCTATGGAAGGAAATACAAGTTACTGGTAAGTACACTTAGAATTACTTTTCAGGGTCAGTGCTGGGCTAAAAGATGCAGCACTGTGTTCTCTCCTGATAACATGTGAGTAAATCGGAATTCGTAGTTTGGCTGATTTTAGAGGAATATTTTAGAGTTCCGAACCTCCACACTGAGAAGAATTTCCAAGTGAAACCAGTCAATGTTAGCCTATGGAAGGAAGTTCAAGTTACGGGTAAGTACGAGTAGAATTACTTTTCAGGATCAGTACTGGCCTTAAAGATTCAGCACTGAGGTCTCTCCTGATAACAGGTGAGTAAATCGAAATTCGTAGTTCGGCTGATTTTAGAGGAATATTTGTAAGTTCCAAAACTCCACACTTAGAAACTTCTCTGCTGAAAACCACACAATGGATTCCTATGGAAGGAAATACAAGTTACTGGTAAGTATGCTTAGAATTAGATTTCAGGGTCAGTGCTGGGCTAAAAGATGCAGCACTGGGATCTCTCCTGATAACAGGTGAGTAAATTGAAATTCGTAGTTCGGCTGATTTTAGAGGAATATTTGTAAGTTCCAAAACTCCACACTTAGAAACTTTTCTGCTGAAAACCACACAACGGATTCCTATGGAAGGAAATACAAGCTACTGGTAAGTATGCTTAGAATTAATTTTCAGGGCCTGTGCGGGGCTAAAAAATGCAGCACTGGGTTTTCTACTGATAAAGTTCCAAAACTCCACACTTAGAAACTTTTCTGCTGAAAACCACACAATGGATTCCAATGGAAGGAAATACAAGTTACTGGTAAGTACGCTTAGAATTACTTTTCAGGGTCAGTGCTGGGCTAAAAGATGCAGCACTGTGTTCTCTCCTGATAACATGTGAGTAAATCGGAATTCGTAGTTTGGCTGATTTTAGAGGAATATTTTAGAGTTCCGAACCTCCACACTGAGAAGAATTTCCAAGTGAAACCAGTCAATGTTAGCCTATGGAAGGAAGTTCAAGTTACTGGTAAGTACGAGTAGAATTACTTTTCAGGATCAGTACTGGCCTTAAAGATTCAGCACTGAGGTCTCTCCTGATAACAGGTGAGTAAATCGAAATTCGTAGTTCGGCTGATTTTAGAGGAATATTTGTAAGTTCCAAAACTCCACACTTAGAAACTTTTCTGCTGAAAACCACACAACGGATTCCTATGGAAGGAAATACAAGCTACTGGTAAGTATGCTTAGAATTACTTTTCAGGGCCAGTGCGGGGCTAAAAAATGCAGCACTGGGTTTTCTACTGATAACAGGAGAGTAAATCGTAATTCGTAATTCGGCTGATTTTAGAGGAATATTTGTAAGTTCCAAAACTCCACACTTAGAAACTTTTCTGCTGAAAACCACACAATGGATTCCTATGGAAGGAAATACAAGTTACTGGTAAGTACGCTTAGAATTACTTTTCAGGGTCAGTACTGGCCTTAAAGATTCAGCATTGAGGTCTCTCCTGATAACAGGTGAGTAAATCGAAATTCGTAGTTCGGCTGATTTTAGAGGAATATTTGTAAGTTCCAAAACTCCACACTTAGAAACTTTTCTGCTGAAAACCACACAATGGATTCCTATGGAAGGAAATACAAGTTACTGGTAAGTACACTTAGAATTACTTTTCAGGGTCAGTGCTGGGCTAAAAGATGCAGCACTGTGTTCTCTCCTGATAACATGTGAGTAAATCGGAATTCGTAGTTTGGCTGATTTTAGAGGAATATTTTAGAGTTCCGAACCTCCACACTGAGAAGAATTTCCAAGTGAAACCAGTCAATGTTAGCCTATGGAAGGAAGTTCAAGTTACTGGTAAGTACGAGTAGAATTACTTTTCAGGATCAGTACTGGCCTTAAAGATTCAGCACTGAGGTCTCTCCTGATAACAGGTGAGTAAATCGAAATTCGTAGTTCGGCTGATTTAGAGGAATATTTGTAAGTTCCAAAACTCCACACTTAGAAACTTTTCTGCTGAAAACCACACAACGGATTACTATGGAAGGAAATACAAGCTACTGGTAAGTATGCTTAGAATTACTTTTCAGGGCCAGTGCAGGGCTAAAAGATGCAGCACTGGGTTCTCTCCTGATAACAGGTCAGTAAATCGGAATTCGTAGTTCGGCTGATTTTAGAGGAATATTTGTAAGTTCCAAAACTCCACACTTAGAAACTTTTCTGCTGAAAACCACACAACGGATTCCTATGGAAGGAAATACAAGCTACTGGTATGTATGCTTAGAATTAATTTTCAGGGCCAGTGCGGGGCTAAAAAATGCAGCACTGGGTTTTCTACTGATAAAGTTCCAAAACTCCACACTTAGAAACTTTTCTGCTGAAAACCACACAATGGATTCCAATGGAAGAAAATACAAGTTACTGGTAAGTACGCTTAGAATTACTTTTCAGGGTCAGTGCTGGGCTAAAAGATGCAGCACTGGGTTCTCTCCTGATAACAGGTGAGTAAATCGGAATTCATAGTTTGGCTGATTTTAGAGGAATATTTGTAAGTTCCAAAACTCCACACTTAGAAACTTTTCTTCTGAAAACCATACAATGGATTCCTATGGAAGGAAATACAAGTTATTGGTAAGTACGCTTAGAATTACTTTTCAGGGTCAGTGCTGGGCTAAAAGATGTAGCACTGGGATCTCTCCTGATAACAGGTGAGTAAATCGGAATTCGTAGTTCGGCTGATTTTAGAGGAATATTTGTAAGTTCCAAAACTCCACATTTGTATACTTTTCTGCTGAAAACCACACAATAGATTCCTATGGAAGGAAATACAAGTTACTGGTAAGTATGCTTAGAATTAATTTTCAGGGTCAGTGCTGGGCTAAAAGATGCAGCACTGGGTTCTCTCCTGATAACAGGTGAGTAAATCGGATTTCGTAGTTCGGCTGATTTTAGAGGAATATTTGTAAGTTCTAAAACTCCACACTTAGAAACTTTTCTTCTGAAAACCATACAATGGATTCCTATGGAAGGAAATACAAGTTATTGGTAAGTACGCTTAGAATTACTTTTCAGGGTCAGTGCTGGGCTAAAAGATGCAGCACTGGGTTCTCTCCTGATAACAGGAGAGTAAATCGGAATTCGTAGTTCGGCTGATTTTAGAGGAATATTTTAGAGTTCCAAACCTCCACACTGAGAAGAATTTCCAAGTGAAACCAGTCAATGTTAACCTATGGAAGGAAATTCTTTTTACTGGTAAGTACGGTTAGAATTACTTTTCACGATCAGTACTGGCCTTAAAGATTCAGCACTGAGGTCTCTCCTGATAACAGGTGAGTAAATTGAAATTTGTAGTTCGGCTGATTTTAGAGGAATATTTGTAAGTTCCAAAACGCCACACTTAGAAACTTTTCTGCTGAAAACCACACAATGGATTCCTATGGAAGGAAATACAAGCTACTGGTAAGTACGCTTAGAATTACTCTTCAGGGTCAGTGCGGGGCTAAAAGATGCAGCACTGGGTTCTCTCCTGATAACAGGAGACTAAATCGTAATTCGTATTTCGGCTGATTTTAGAGGAATATTTGTAAGTTCCAAAACTCCACACTTAGAAACTTTTCTGCTGAAAACCACACAATGGATTCCTATGGAAGGAAATACAAGTTACTGGTAAGTACACTTAGAATTACTTTTCAGGGTCAGTGCTGGGCTAAAAGATGCAGCACTGTGTTCTCTCCTGATAACATGTGAGTAAATCGGAATTCGTAGTTTGGCTGATTTTAGAGGAATATTTTAGAGTTCCGAACCTCCACACTGAGAAGAATTTCCAAGTGAAACCAGTCAATGTTAGCCTATGGAAGGAAGTTCAAGTTACTGGTAAGTACGAGTAGAATTACTTTTCAGGATCAGTACTGGCCTTAAAGATTCAGCACTGAGGTCTCTCCTGATAACAGGTGAGTAAATCGAAATTCGTAGTTCGGCTGATTTTAGAGGAATATTTGTAAGTTCCAAAACTCCACACTTAGAAACTTTTCTGCTGAAAACCACACAACGGATTCCTATGGAAGGAAATACAAGCTACTGGTAAGTATGCTTAGAATTACTTTTCAGGGCCAGTGCGGGGCTAAAAAATGCAGCACTGGGTTTTCTACTGATAACAGGAGAGTAAATCGTAATTCGTAATTCGGCTGATTTTAGAGGAATATTTGTAAGTTCCAAAACTCCACACTTAGAAACTTTTCTGCTGAAAACCACACAATGGATTCCTATGGAAGGAAATACAAGTTACTGGTAAGTACGCTTAGAATTACTTTTCAGGGTCAGTACTGGCCTTAAAGATTCAGCATTGAGGTCTCTCCTGATAACAGGTGAGTAAATCGAAATTCGTAGTTCGGCTGATTTTAGAGGAATATTTGTAAGTTCCAAAACTCCACACTTAGAAACTTTTCTGCTGAAAACCACACAATGGATTCCTATGGAAGGAAATACAAGTTACTGGTAAGTACACTTAGAATTACTTTTCAGGGTCAGTGCTGGGCTAAAAGATGCAGCACTGTGTTCTCTCCTGATAACATGTGAGTAAATCGGAATTCGTAGTTTGGCTGATTTTAGAGGAATATTTTAGAGTTCCGAACCTCCACACTGAGAAGAATTTCCAAGTGAAACCAGTCAATGTTAGCCTATGGAAGGAAGTTCAAGTTACTGGTAAGTACGAGTAGAATTACTTTTCAGGATCAGTACTGGCCTTAAAGATTCAGCACTGAGGTCTCTCCTGATAACAGGTGAGTAAATCGAAATTCGTAGTTCGGCTGATTTAGAGGAATATTTGTAAGTTCCAAAACTCCACACTTAGAAACTTTTCTGCTGAAAACCACACAACGGATTACTATGGAAGGAAATACAAGCTACTGGTAAGTATGCTTAGAATTACTTTTCAGGGCCAGTGCAGGGCTAAAAGATGCAGCACTGGGTTCTCTCCTGATAACAGGTCAGTAAATCGGAATTCGTAGTTCGGCTGATTTTAGAGGAATATTTGTAAGTTCCAAAACTCCACACTTAGAAACTTTTCTGCTGAAAACCACACAACGGATTCCTATGGAAGGAAATACAAGCTACTGGTATGTATGCTTAGAATTAATTTTCAGGGCCAGTGCGGGGCTAAAAAATGCAGCACTGGGTTTTCTACTGATAAAGTTCCAAAACTCCACACTTAGAAACTTTTCTGCTGAAAACCACACAATGGATTCCAATGGAAGAAAATACAAGTTACTGGTAAGTACGCTTAGAATTACTTTTCAGGGTCAGTGCTGGGCTAAAAGATGCAGCACTGGGTTCTCTCCTGATAACAGGTGAGTAAATCGGAATTCATAGTTTGGCTGATTTTAGAGGAATATTTGTAAGTTCCAAAACTCCACACTTAGAAACTTTTCTTCTGAAAACCATACAATGGATTCCTATGGAAGGAAATACAAGTTATTGGTAAGTACGCTTAGAATTACTTTTCAGGGTCAGTGCTGGGCTAAAAGATGTAGCACTGGGATCTCTCCTGATAACAGGTGAGTAAATCGGAATTCGTAGTTCGGCTGATTTTAGAGGAATATTTGTAAGTTCCAAAACTCCACATTTGTATACTTTTCTGCTGAAAACCACACAATAGATTCCTATGGAAGGAAATACAAGTTACTGGTAAGTATGCTTAGAATTAATTTTCAGGGTCAGTGCTGGGCTAAAAGATGCAGCACTGGGTTCTCTCCTGATAACAGGTGAGTAAATCGGATTTCGTAGTTCGGCTGATTTTAGAGGAATATTTGTAAGTTCTAAAACTCCACACTTAGAAACTTTTCTTCTGAAAACCATACAATGGATTCCTATGGAAGGAAATACAAGTTATTGGTAAGTACGCTTAGAATTACTTTTCAGGGTCAGTGCTGGGCTAAAAGATGCAGCACTGGGTTCTCTCCTGATAACAGGAGAGTAAATCGGAATTCGTAGTTCGGCTGATTTTAGAGGAATATTTTAGAGTTCCAAACCTCCACACTGAGAAGAATTTCCAAGTGAAACCAGTCAATGTTAACCTATGGAAGGAAATTCTTTTTACTGGTAAGTACGGTTAGAATTACTTTTCACGATCAGTACTGGCCTTAAAGATTCAGCACTGAGGTCTCTCCTGATAACAGGTGAGTAAATTGAAATTTGTAGTTCGGCTGATTTTAGAGGAATATTTGTAAGTTCCAAAACGCCACACTTAGAAACTTTTCTGCTGAAAACCACACAATGGATTCCTATGGAAGGAAATACAAGCTACTGGTAAGTACGCTTAGAATTACTCTTCAGGGTCAGTGCGGGGCTAAAAGATGCAGCACTGGGTTCTCTCCTGATAACAGGAGACTAAATCGTAATTCGTATTTCGGCTGATTTTAGAGGAATATTTGTAAGTTCCAAAACTCCACACTTAGAAACTTTTCTGCTGAAAACCACACAATGGATTCCTATGGAAGGAAATACAAGTTACTGGTAAGTACACTTAGAATTACTTTTCAGGGTCAGTGCTGGGCTAAAAGATGCAGCACTGTGTTCTCTCCTGATAACATGTGAGTAAATCGGAATTCGTAGTTTGGCTGATTTTAGAGGAATATTTTAGAGTTCCGAACCTCCACACTGAGAAGAATTTCCAAGTGAAACCAGTCAATGTTAGCCTATGGAAGGAAGTTCAAGTTACTGGTAAGTACGAGTAGAATTACTTTTCAGGATCAGTACTGGCCTTAAAGATTCAGCACTGAGGTCTCTCCTGATAACAGGTGAGTAAATCGAAATTCGTAGTTCGGCTGATTTTAGAGGAATATTTGTAAGTTCCAAAACTCCACACTTAGAAACTTTTCTGCTGAAAACCACACAACGGATTCCTATGGAAGGAAATACAAGCTACTGGTAAGTATGCTTAGAATTACTTTTCAGGGCCAGTGCGGGGCTAAAAAATGCAGCACTGGGTTTTCTACTGATAACAGGAGAGTAAATCGTAATTCGTAATTCGGCTGATTTTAGAGGAATATTTGTAAGTTCCAAAACTCCACACTTAGAAACTTTTCTGCTGAAAACCACACAATGGATTCCTATGGAAGGAAATACAAGTTACTGGTAAGTACGCTTAGAATTACTTTTCAGGGTCAGTACTGGCCTTAAAGATTCAGCATTGAGGTCTCTCCTGATAACAGGTGAGTAAATCGAAATTCGTAGTTCGGCTGATTTTAGAGGAATATTTGTAAGTTCCAAAACTCCACACTTAGAAACTTTTCTGCTGAAAACCACACAATGGATTCCTATGGAAGGAAATACAAGTTACTGGTAAGTACACTTAGAATTATTTTTCAGGGTCAGTGCTGGGCTAAAAGATGCAGCACTGTGTTCTCTCCTGATAACATGTGAGTAAATCGGAATTCGTAGTTTGGCTGATTTTAGAGGAATATTTTAGAGTTCCGAACCTCCACACTGAGAAGAATTTCCAAGTGAAACCAGTCAATGTTAGCCTATGGAAGGAAGTTCAAGTTACTGGTAAGTACGAGTAGAATTACTTTTCAGGATCAGTACTGGCCTTAAAGATTCAGCACTGAGGTCTCTCCTGATAACAGGTGAGTAAATCGAAATTCGTAGTTCGGCTGATTTAGAGGAATATTTGTAAGTTCCAAAACTCCACACTTAGAAACTTTTCTGCTGAAAACCACACAACGGATTACTATGGAAGGAAATACAAGCTACTGGTAAGTATGCTTAGAATTACTTTTCAGGGCCAGTGCAGGGCTAAAAGATGCAGCACTGGGTTCTCTCCTGATAACAGGTCAGTAAATCGGAATTCGTAGTTCGGCTGATTTTAGAGGAATATTTGTAAGTTCCAAAACTCCACACTTAGAAACTTTTCTTCTGAAAACCATACAATGGATTCCTATGGAAGGAAACACAAGTTATTGGTAAGTACGCTTAGAATTACTTTTCAGGGTCAGTGCTGGGCTAAAAGATGTAGCACTGGGATCTCTCCTGATAACAGGTGATTAAATCAGAATTCGTAGTTCGGCTGATTTTAGAGGAATATTTGTAAGTTCCAAAACTCCACATTTTTATACTTTTCTGCTGAAAACCACACAATGGATTCCTATGGAAGGAACTACAAGTTACTGGTAAGTATGCTTAGAATTAATTTTCAGGGTCAGTGCTGGGCTAAAAGATGCAGCACTGAGTTCTCTCCTGATAACAGGTGAGTAAATCGGAATTCGTAGTTCGGCTGATTTTAGAGGAATATTTGTAAATTCCAAAATTCCACACTTAGAAACTTTTCTGCTGAAAACCACAAAATAGATTCCTATGGAAGGAAATACAAGTTACTGGTAAGTACGCTTAGAATTACTTTTCAGGGTCAGTACTGGCCTTAAAGATTCAGCATTGAGGTCTCTCCTGATAACAGGTGAGTAAATCGAAATTCGTAGTTCGGCTGATTTTAGAGGAATATTTGTAAGTTCCAAAACTCCACACTTAGAAACTTTTCTGCTGAAAACCACACAATGGATTCCTATGGAAGGAAATACAAGTTACTGGTAAGTACGCTTAGAATTACTTTTCAGGGTCAGTGCTGGGCTAAAAGATGAAGCACTGGGTTTTCTCCTGATAACAGGTGAGTAAATCGGAATTCGTAGTTCGGCTGATTTTAGAGGAATATTTGTAAGTTCCAAAACTCCACACTTCGAAACTTTTCTTCTGAAAACCATACAATGGATTCCAATGGAAGGAAATACAAGTTATTGGTATGTACGCTTAGAATTACTTTTCAGGGTCAGTGCTGGGCTAAAAGATGCAGCACTGTCTTCTCTCCTGATAACAGGAGAGTAAATCGGAATTCGTAGTTCGGCTGATTTTAGAGGAATATTTTAGAGTTTCAAACCTCCACACTGAGAAGAATTTCCAAGTGAAACCAGTCAATGTTAGCCTATGGAAGGAAATTCATTTTACTGGTAAGTACGGTTAGAATTACTTTTCACGATCAGTACTGGCCTTAAAGATTCAGCACTGAGGTCTCTCCTAATAACAGGTGAGTAAATTGAAATTTGTAGTTCGGCTGATTTTAGAGGAATATTTGTAAGTTCCAAAACTCCACACTTAGAAACTTTTCTGCTGAAAACCACACAATGGATTCCTATGGAAGGAAATACAAGCTACTGGTAAGTACGCTTAGAATTACTTTTCAGGGTCAGTGCGGGGCTAAAAGATGCAGCACTGGGTTCTCTCCTGATAACAGGAGACTAAATCGTAATTCGAATTTCGGCTGATTTTAGAGGAATATTTGTAAGTTCCAAAACTCCACACGTAGAAACTTTTCTGCTGAAAACCACACAATGGATTCCTATGGAAGGAAATACAAGTTACTGGTAAGTACACTTAGAATTACTTTTCAGAGTCAGTGCTGGGCTAAAATATGCAGCACTGAGTTCTCTCCTGATGACATATGAGTAAATCGGAATTCGTAGTTTGGCTTATTTTAGAGGAATATTTGTAAGTACCAAAACTCCACATTTTCATACTTTTCTGCTGAAAACCACACAATGGATTCCTATGGAAGGAAATACAAGTTACTGGTAAGTACGCTTAGAATTAATTTTCAGGGTCAGTGCTGGGCTAAAAGATGCAGCACTGTGTTCTCTCTTGATATTAGGTTACTAAATCAGAATTCGTAGTTTGGCTGATTTTAGAGGAATATTTGTAAGTTCCAAAACTCCACACTTAGAAACTTCTCTGCTGAAAACCACACAATGGATTCCTATGGAAGGAAATCCAATTACTGGTAAGTACGCTTAGAATTAGTTTTCAGGGTCAGTGCTGGGCTAAAAGATGCAGCACTGGGATCTCTCCTGATAACAGGTGAGTAAATTGAAATTCGTAGTTCGGCTGATTTTAAAGGAATATTTGTAAGTTCCAAAACACCACACTTAGAAACTTTTCTGCTGAAAACCACACAACGGATTCCTATGGAAGGAAATACAAGCTACTGGTAAGTATGCTTAGAAATAATTTTCAGGGCCAGTGCGGGGCTAAAAAATGCAGCACTGGGTTTTCTACTGATAACAGGAGAGTAAATCGTAATTCGTAATTCGGCTAATTTTAGAGGAATATTTGTAAGTTCCAAAACTCCACACTTAGAAACTTTTATGCTGAAAACCACACAATGGATTCCTATGGAAGGAAATACAAGTTACTGGTAAGTATGCTTAGAATTACTTTTCAGGGTCAGTGCTGGGCTAAAAGATGCAGCACTGGGTTCTCTCCTGATAACAGGTGAGTAAATCGGAATTCGTAGTTTGGCTGATTTTAGAGGAATATTTGTAAGTTCCAAAACGCCACACTTAGAAACTTTTCTTCTGAAAACCATACAATGGATTCCTATGGAAGGAAATACAAGTTATTGGTAAGTACGCTTAGAATTACTTTTCAGGGTCAGTGCTGGGCTAAAAGATGCAGCACTGTGTTCTCTCCTGATAACATGTGAGTAAATCGGAATTCGTAGTTTGGCTGATTTTAGAGGAATATTTTAGAGTTCCGAACCTCCACACTGAGAAGAATTTCCAAGTGAAACCAGTCAATGTTAGCCTATGGAAGGAAGTTCAAGTTACTGGTAAGTACGAGTAGAATTACTTTTCAGGATCAGTACTGGCCTTAAAGATTCAGCACTGAGGTCTCTCCTGATAACAGGTGAGTAAATCGAAATTCGTAGTTCGGCTGATTTTAGAGGAATATTTGTAAGTTCCAAAACTCCACACTTAGAAACTTTTCTGCTGAAAACCACACAACGGATTCCTATGGAAGGAAATACAAGCTACTGGTAAGTATGCTTAGAATTACTTTTCAGGGCCAGTGCGGGGCTAAAAAATGCAGCACTGGGTTTTCTACTGATAACAGGAGAGTAAATCGTAATTCGTAATTCGGCTGATTTTAGAGGAATATTTGTAAGTTCCAAAACTCCACACTTAGAAACTTTTCTGCTGAAAACCACACAATGGATTCCTATGGAAGGAAATACAAGTTACTGGTAAGTACGCTTTGAATTACTTTTCAGGGTCAGTACTTGCCTTAAAGATTCAGCATTGAGGTCTCTCCTGATAACAGGTGAGTAAATCGAAATTCGTAGTTCGGCTGATTTTAGAGGAATATTTGTAAGTTCCAAAACTCCACACTAAGAAACTTTTCTGCTGAAAACCACACAATGGATTCCTATGGAAGGAAATACAAGTTACTGGTAAGTACACTTAGAATTACTTTTCAGGGTCAGTGCTGGGCTAAAAGATGCAGCACTGTGTTCTCTCCTGATAACATGTGAGTAAATCGGAATTCGTAGTTTGGCTGATTTTAGAGGAATATTTTAGAGTTCCGAACCTCCACACTGAGAAGAATTTCCAAGTGAAACCAGTCAATGTTAGCCTATGGAAGGAAGTTCAAGTTACTGGTAAGTACGAGTAGAATTACTTTTCAGGATCAGTACTGGCCTTAAAGATTCAGCACTGAGGTCTCTCCTGATAACAGGTGAGTAAATCGAAATTCGTAGTTCGGCTGATTTAGAGGAATATTTGTAGGTTCCAAAACTCCACACTTAGAAACTTTTCTGCTGAAAACCACACAACGGATTACTATGGAAGGAAATACAAGCTACTGGTAAGTATGCTTAGAATTACTTTTCAGGGCCAGTGCAGGGCTAAAAGATGCAGCACTGGGTTCTCTCCTGATAACAGGTCAGTAAATCGGAATTCGTAGTTCGGCTGATTTTAGAGGAATATTTGTAAGTTCCAAAACTCCACACTTAGAAACTTTTCTGCTGAAAACCACACAACGGATTCCTATGGAAGGAAATACAAGCTACTGGTAAGTATGCTTAGAATTAATTTTCAGGGCCAGTGCGGGGCTAAAAAATGCAGCACTGGGTTTTCTACTGATAAAGTTCCAAAACTCCACACTTAGAAACTTTTCTGCTGAAAACCACACAATGGATTCCAATGGAAGGAAATACAAGTTACTGGTAAGTACGCTTAGAATTACTTTTCAGGGTCAGTGCTGGGCTAAAAGATGCAGCACTGGGTTCTCTCCTGATAACAGGTGAGTAAATCGGAATTCGTAGTTCGGCTGATTTTAGAGGAATATTTGTAAGTTCCAAAACTCCACACTTAGAAACTTTTCTTCTGAAAACCATACAATGGATTCCTATGGAAGGAAATACAAGTTATTGGTAAGTACGCTTAGAATTACTTTTCAGGGTCAGTGCTGGGCTAAAAGATGTAGCACTGGGATCTCTCCTGATAACAGGTGAGTAAATCGGAATTCGTAGTTCGGCTGATTTTAGAGGAATATTTGTAAGTTCCAAAACTCCACATTTGTATACTTTTCTGCTGAAAACCACACAATGGATTCCTATGGAAGGAAATACAAGTTACTGGTAAGTATGCTTAGAATTAATTTTCAGGGTCAGTGCTGGGCTAAAAGATGCAGCACTGGGTTCTCTCCTGATAACAGGTGAGTAAATCGGATTTCGTAGTTCGGCTGATTTTAGAGGAATATTTGTAAGTTCTAAAACTCCACACTTAGAAACTTTTCTTCTGAAAACCATACAATGGATTCCTATGGAAGGAAATACAAGTTATTGGTAAGTACGCTTAGAATTACTTTTCAGGGTCAGTGCTGGGCTAAAAGATGCAGCACTGGGTTCTCTCCTGATAACAGGAGAGTAAATCGGAATTCGTAGTTCGGCTGATTTTAGAGGAATATTTTAGAGTTCCAAACCTCCACACTGAGAAGAATTTCCAAGTGAAACCAGTCAATGTTAACCTATGGAAGGAAATTCATTTTACTGGTAAGTACGGTTAGAATTACTTTTCACGATCAGTACTGGCCTTAAAGATTCAGCACTGAGGTCTCTCCTGATAACAGGTGAGTAAATTGAAATTTGTAGTTCGGCTGATTTTAGAGGAATATTTGTAAGTTCCAAAACGCCACACTTAGAAACTTTTCTGCTGAAAACCACACAATGGATTCCTATGGAAGGAAATACAAGCTACTGGTAAGTACGCTTAGAATTACTCTTCAGGGTCAGTGCGGGGCTAAAAGATGCAGCACTGGGTTCTCTCCTGATAACAGGAGACTAAATCGTAATTCGTATTTCGGCTGATTTTAGAGGAATATTTGTAAGTTCCAAAACTCCACACTTAGAAACTTTTCTGCTGAAAACCACACAATGGATTCCTATGGAAGGAAATACAAGTTACTGGTAAGTACACTTAGAATTACTTTTCAGGGTCAGTGCTGGGCTAAAAGATGCAGCACTGTGTTCTCTCCTGATAACATGTGAGTAAATCGGAATTCGTAGTTTGGCTGATTTTAGAGGAATATTTTAGAGTTCCGAACCTCCACACTGAGAAGAATTTCCAAGTGAAACCAGTCAATGTTAGCCTATGGAAGGAAGTTCAAGTTACGGGTAAGTACGAGTAGAATTACTTTTCAGGATCAGTACTGGCCTTAAAGATTCAGCACTGAGGTCTCTCCTGATAACAGGTGAGTAAATCGAAATTCGTAGTTCGGCTGATTTTAGAGGAATATTTGTAAGTTCCAAAACTCCACACTTAGAAACTTCTCTGCTGAAAACCACACAATGGATTCCTATGGAAGGAAATACAAGTTACTGGTAAGTATGCTTAGAATTAGATTTCAGGGTCAGTGCTGGGCTAAAAGATGCAGCACTGGGATCTCTCCTGATAACAGGTGAGTAAATTGAAATTCGTAGTTCGGCTGATTTTAGAGGAATATTTGTAAGTTCCAAAACTCCACACTTAGAAACTTTTCTGCTGAAAACCACACAACGGATTCCTATGGAAGGAAATACAAGCTACTGGTAAGTATGCTTAGAATTAATTTTCAGGGCCTGTGCGGGGCTAAAAAATGCAGCACTGGGTTTTCTACTGATAAAGTTCCAAAACTCCACACTTAGAAACTTTTCTGCTGAAAACCACACAATGGATTCCAATGGAAGGAAATACAAGTTACTGGTAAGTACGCTTAGAATTACTTTTCAGGGTCAGTGCTGGGCTAAAAGATGCAGCACTGGGTTCTCTCCTGATAACAGGTGAGTAAATCGGAATTCGTAGTTCGGCTGATTTTAGAGGAATATTTGTAAGTTCCAAAACTCCACACTTAGAAACTTTTCTTCTGAAAACCATACAATGGATTCCTATGGAAGGAAATACAAGTTATTGGTAAGTACGCTTAGAATTACTTTTCAGGGTCAGTGCTGGGCTAAAAGATGCAGCACTGTGTTCTCTCCTGATAACATGTGAGTAAATCGGAATTCGTAGTTTGGCTGATTTTAGAGGAATATTTTAGAGTTCCGAACCTCCACACTGAGAAGAATTTCCAAGTGAAACCAGTCAATGTTAGCCTATGGAAGGAAGTTCAAGTTACTGGTAAGTACGAGTAGAATTACTTTTCAGGATCAGTACTGGCCTTAAAGATTCAGCACTGAGGTCTCTCCTGATAACAGGTGAGTAAATCGAAATTCGTAGTTCGGCTGATTTTAGAGGAATATTTGTAAGTTCCAAAACTCCACACTTAGAAACTTTTCTGCTGAAAACCACACAACGGATTCCTATGGAAGGAAATACAAGCTACTGGTAAGTATGCTTAGAATTACTTTTCAGGGCCAGTGCGGGGCTAAAAAATGCAGCACTGGGTTTTCTACTGATAACAGGAGAGTAAATCGTAATTCGTAATTCGGCTGATTTTAGAGGAATATTTGTAAGTTCCAAAACTCCACACTTAGAAACTTTTCTGCTGAAAACCACACAATGGATTCCTATGGAAGGAAATACAAGTTACTGGTAAGTACGCTTAGAATTACTTTTCAGGGTCAGTACTGGCCTTAAAGATTCAGCATTGAGGTCTCTCCTGATAACAGGTGAGTAAATCGAAATTCGTAGTTCGGCTGATTTTAGAGGAATATTTGTAAGTTCCAAAACTCCACACTTAGAAACTTTTCTGCTGAAAACCACACAATGGATTCCTATGGAAGGAAATACAAGTTACTGGTAAGTACACTTAGAATTACTTTTCAGGGTCAGTGCTGGGCTAAAAGATGCAGCACTGTGTTCTCTCCTGATAACATGTGAGTAAATCGGAATTCGTAGTTTGGCTGATTTTAGAGGAATATTTTAGAGTTCCGAACCTCCACACTGAGAAGAATTTCCAAGTGAAACCAGTCAATGTTAGCCTATGGAAGGAAGTTCAAGTTACTGGTAAGTACGAGTAGAATTACTTTTCAGGATCAGTACTGGCCTTAAAGATTCAGCACTGAGGTCTCTCCTGATAACAGGTGAGTAAATCGAAATTCGTAGTTCGGCTGATTTAGAGGAATATTTGTAAGTTCCAAAACTCCACACTTAGAAACTTTTCTGCTGAAAACCACACAACGGATTACTATGGAAGGAAATACAAGCTACTGGTAAGTATGCTTAGAATTACTTTTCAGGGCCAGTGCAGGGCTAAAAGATGCAGCACTGGGTTCTCTCCTGATAACAGGTCAGTAAATCGGAATTCGTAGTTCGGCTGATTTTAGAGGAATATTTGTAAGTTCCAAAACTCCACACTTAGAAACTTTTCTGCTGAAAACCACACAACGGATTCCTATGGAAGGAAATACAAGCTACTGGTATGTATGCTTAGAATTAATTTTCAGGGCCAGTGCGGGGCTAAAAAATGCAGCACTGGGTTTTCTACTGATAAAGTTCCAAAACTCCACACTTAGAAACTTTTCTGCTGAAAACCACACAATGGATTCCAATGGAAGAAAATACAAGTTACTGGTAAGTACGCTTAGAATTACTTTTCAGGGTCAGTGCTGGGCTAAAAGATGCAGCACTGGGTTCTCTCCTGATAACAGGTGAGTAAATCGGAATTCGTAGTTTGGCTGATTTTAGAGGAATATTTGTAAGTTCCAAAACTCCACACTTAGAAACTTTTCTTCTGAAAACCATACAATGGATTCCTATGGAAGGAAATACAAGTTATTGGTAAGTACGCTTAGAATTACTTTTCAGGGTCAGTGCTGGGCTAAAAGATGTAGCACTGGGATCTCTCCTGATAACAGGTGAGTAAATCGGAATTCGTAGTTCGGCTGATTTTAGAGGAATATTTGTAAGTTCCAAAACTCCACATTTGTATACTTTTCTGCTGAAAACCACACAATGGATTCCTATGGAAGGAAATACAAGTTA
Organism: Triturus cristatus; assembly: GCF_964204655.1. NCBI lineage: Eukaryota > Metazoa > Chordata > Amphibia > Caudata > Salamandridae > Triturus > Triturus cristatus. The sequence goes on from NC_140579.1 coordinate 348,927,861, forward strand.
CTGGTAAGTATGCTTAGAATTAATTTTCAGGGTCAGTGCTGGGCTAAAAGATGCAGCACTGGGTTCTCTCCTGATAACAGGTGAGTAAATCGGATTTCGTAGTTCGGCTGATTTTAGAGGAATATTTGTAAGTTCTAAAACTCCACACTTAGAAACTTTTCTTCTGAAAACCATACAATGGATTCCTATGGAAGGAAATACAAGTTATTGGTAAGTACGCTTAGAATTACTTTTCAGGGTCAGTGCTGGGCTAAAAGATGCAGCACTGGGTTCTCTCCTGATAACAGGAGAGTAAATCGGAATTCGTAGTTCGGCTGATTTTAGAGGAATATTTTAGAGTTCCAAACCTCCACACTGAGAAGAATTTCCAAGTGAAACCAGTCAATGTTAACCTATGGAAGGAAATTCTTTTTACTGGTAAGTACGGTTAGAATTACTTTTCACGATCAGTACTGGCCTTAAAGATTCAGCACTGAGGTCTCTCCTGATAACAGGTGAGTAAATTGAAATTTGTAGTTCGGCTGATTTTAGAGGAATATTTGTAAGTTCCAAAACGCCACACTTAGAAACTTTTCTGCTGAAAACCACACAATGGATTCCTATGGAAGGAAATACAAGCTACTGGTAAGTACGCTTAGAATTACTCTTCAGGGTCAGTGCGGGGCTAAAAGATGCAGCACTGGGTTCTCTCCTGATAACAGGAGACTAAATCGTAATTCGTATTTCGGCTGATTTTAGAGGAATATTTGTAAGTTCCAAAACTCCACACTTAGAAACTTTTCTGCTGAAAACCACACAATGGATTCCTATGGAAGGAAATACAAGTTACTGGTAAGTACACTTAGAATTACTTTTCAGGGTCAGTGCTGGGCTAAAAGATGCAGCACTGTGTTCTCTCCTGATAACATGTGAGTAAATCGGAATTCGTAGTTTGGCTGATTTTAGAGGAATATTTTAGAGTTCCGAACCTCCACACTGAGAAGAATTTCCAAGTGAAACCAGTCAATGTTAGCCTATGGAAGGAAGTTCAAGTTACTGGTAAGTACGAGTAGAATTACTTTTCAGGATCAGTACTGGCCTTAAAGATTCAGCACTGAGGTCTCTCCTGATAACAGGTGAGTAAATCGAAATTCGTAGTTCGGCTGATTTTAGAGGAATATTTGTAAGTTCCAAAACTCCACACTTAGAAACTTTTCTGCTGAAAACCACACAACGGATTCCTATGGAAGGAAATACAAGCTACTGGTAAGTATGCTTAGAATTACTTTTCAGGGCCAGTGCGGGGCTAAAAAATGCAGCACTGGGTTTTCTACTGATAACAGGAGAGTAAATCGTAATTCGTAATTCGGCTGATTTTAGAGGAATATTTGTAAGTTCCAAAACTCCACACTTAGAAACTTTTCTGCTGAAAACCACACAATGGATTCCTATGGAAGGAAATACAAGTTACTGGTAAGTACGCTTAGAATTACTTTTCAGGGTCAGTACTGGCCTTAAAGATTCAGCATTGAGGTCTCTCCTGATAACAGGTGAGTAAATCGAAATTCGTAGTTCGGCTGATTTTAGAGGAATATTTGTAAGTTCCAAAACTCCACACTTAGAAACTTTTCTGCTGAAAACCACACAATGGATTCCTATGGAAGGAAATACAAGTTACTGGTAAGTACACTTAGAATTATTTTTCAGGGTCAGTGCTGGGCTAAAAGATGCAGCACTGTGTTCTCTCCTGATAACATGTGAGTAAATCGGAATTCGTAGTTTGGCTGATTTTAGAGGAATATTTTAGAGTTCCGAACCTCCACACTGAGAAGAATTTCCAAGTGAAACCAGTCAATGTTAGCCTATGGAAGGAAGTTCAAGTTACTGGTAAGTACGAGTAGAATTACTTTTCAGGATCAGTACTGGCCTTAAAGATTCAGCACTGAGGTCTCTCCTGATAACAGGTGAGTAAATCGAAATTCGTAGTTCGGCTGATTTAGAGGAATATTTGTAAGTTCCAAAACTCCACACTTAGAAACTTTTCTGCTGAAAACCACACAACGGATTACTATGGAAGGAAATACAAGCTACTGGTAAGTATGCTTAGAATTACTTTTCAGGGCCAGTGCAGGGCTAAAAGATGCAGCACTGGGTTCTCTCCTGATAACAGGTCAGTAAATCGGAATTCGTAGTTCGGCTGATTTTAGAGGAATATTTGTAAGTTCCAAAACTCCACACTTAGAAACTTTTCTTCTGAAAACCATACAATGGATTCCTATGGAAGGAAACACAAGTTATTGGTAAGTACGCTTAGAATTACTTTTCAGGGTCAGTGCTGGGCTAAAAGATGTAGCACTGGGATCTCTCCTGATAACAGGTGATTAAATCAGAATTCGTAGTTCGGCTGATTTTAGAGGAATATTTGTAAGTTCCAAAACTCCACATTTTTATACTTTTCTGCTGAAAACCACACAATGGATTCCTATGGAAGGAACTACAAGTTACTGGTAAGTATGCTTAGAATTAATTTTCAGGGTCAGTGCTGGGCTAAAAGATGCAGCACTGAGTTCTCTCCTGATAACAGGTGAGTAAATCGGAATTCGTAGTTCGGCTGATTTTAGAGGAATATTTGTAAATTCCAAAATTCCACACTTAGAAACTTTTCTGCTGAAAACCACAAAATAGATTCCTATGGAAGGAAATACAAGTTACTGGTAAGTACGCTTAGAATTACTTTTCAGGGTCAGTGCTGGGCTAAAAGATGAAGCACTGGGTTCTTTCCGGATAACAGGTGAGTAAATCAGAATTCGTAGCTCAGCTGATTTTAGAGGAATATTTGTAAGTTCCAAAACTCCACACTTAGAAACTTTTCTTCTGAAAACCATACAATGGATTCCTATGGAAGGAAATACAAGTTATTGGTAAGTACACTTAGAATTACTTTTCAGGGTCAGTGCTGGGCTAAAAGATGCAGCACTGGGTTCTCTCCTGATAACAGGAGAGTAAATCGGAATTCGTAGTTCGGCTGATTTTAGAGGAAAATTTTAGAGTTCCAAACCTCCACACTGAGAAGAATTTCCAAGTGAAACCAGTCAATGTTAGCCTATGGAAGGAAATTCATTTTACTGGTAAGTACGGTTAGAATTACTTTTCACGATCAGTACTGGCCTTAAAGATTCAGCACTGAGGTCTCTCCTGATAACAGGTGAGTAAATTGAAATTTGTAGTTCGGCTGATTTTAGAGGAATATTTGTAAGTTCCAAAACTCCACACTTAGAAACTTTTCTGCTGAAAACCACACAATGGATTCCTATGGAAGGAAATACAAGCTACTGGTAAGTACGCTTAGAATTACTTTTCAGGGTCAGTGCGGGGCTAAAAGATGCAGCACTGGGTTCTCTCCTGATAACAGGAGACTAAATCGTAATTCGTATTTCGGCTGATTTTAGAGGAATATTTGTAAGTTCCAAAACTCCACACGTAGAAACTTTTCTGCTGAAAACCACACAATGGATTCCTATGGAAGGAAATACAAGCTACTGGTAAGTACGCTTAGAATTACTTTTCAGGGTCAGTGCGGGACTAAAAGATGCAGCACTGGGTTCTCTCCTGATAACAGGAGACTAAATCGTAATTCGTATTTCGGCTGATTTTAGAGGAATATTTGTAAGTTCCAAAACTCCACACGTAGAAACTTTTCTGGTGAAAACCACACAATGGATTCCTATGGAAGGAAATACAAGTTACTGGTAAGTACAATTAGAATTACTTTTCAGGGTCAGTGCTGGGCTCAAAGATGCAGCACTGAGTTATCTCCTGATGACATGTGAGTAAATCGGAATTCGTAGTTTGGCTGATTCTAGAGGAATATTTGTAAATTCCAAACTCCACACTTAGAAACTTTTCTGCTGAAAACCACACAATGGATTCCTATGGAAGGAAATACAAGTTACTGGTAAGTACGCTTAGAATTATTTTTCAGGGTCAGTGCTGGGCTAAAAGATGCAGCACTGGGATCTCTCTTGATAACAGGTGAGTAAATCGGAATTCGTAGTTCAGCTGATTTTAGAGGAATATTTGTAAGTTCCAAAACTCCACACTTAGAAACTTTTCTTCTGAAAACCATACAATGGATTCCTATGGAAGGAAATACAAGTTATTGGTAAGTACGCTTAGAATTACTTTTCAGGGTCAGTGCTGGGCTAAAAGATGCAGCACTGGGTTCTCTCCTGATAACAGGAGAGTAAATCGGAATTCGTAGTTCGGCTGATTTTAGAGGAAAATTTTAGAGTTCCAAACCTCCACACTGAGAAGAATTTCCAAGTGAAACCAGTCAATGTTAGCCTATGGAAGGAAATTCATTTTACTGGTAAGTACGGTTAGAATTACTTTTCACGATCAGTACTGGCCTTAAAGATTCAGCACTGAGGTCTCTCCTGATAACAGGTGAGTAAATTGAAATTTGTAGTTCGGCTGATTTTAGAGGAATATTTGTAAGTTCCAAAACTCCACACTTAGAAACTTTTCTGCTGAAAACCACACAATGGATTCCTATGGAAGGAAATACAAGCTACTGGTAAGTACGCTTAGAATTACTTTTCAGGGTCAGTGCGGGGCTAAAAGATGCAGCACTGGGTTCTCTCCTGATAACAGGAGACTAAATCGTAATTCGTATTTCGGCTGATTTTAGAGGAATATTTGTAAGTTCCAAAACTCCACACGTAGAAACTTTTCTGCTGAAAACCACACAATGGATTCCTATGGAAGGAAATACAAGCTACTGGTAAGTACACTTAGAATTACTTTTCAGGGTCAGTGCGGGACTAAAAGATGCAGCACTGGGTTCTCTCCTGATAACAGGAGACTAAATCGTAATTCGTATTTCGGCTGATTTTAGAGGAATATTTGTAAGTTCCAAAACTCCACACTTAGAAACTTTTCTGCTGAAAACCACACAATGGATTCCTATGGAAGGAAATACAAGTTACTGGTAAGTACACTTAGAATTACTTTTCAGGGTCAGTGCTGGGCTAAAAGATGCAGCACTGTGTTCTCTCCTGATAACATGTGAGTAAATCAGAATTCGTAGTTTGGCTGATTTTAGAGGAATATTTTAGAGTTCCGAACCTCCACACTGAGAAGAATTTCCAAGTGAAACCAGTCAATGTTAGCCTATGGAAGGAAGTTCAAGTTACTGGTAAGTACGAGTAGAATTACTTTTCAGGATCAGTACTGGCCTTAAAGATTCAGCACTGAGGTCTCTCCTGATAACAGGTGAGTAAATCGAAATTCGTAGTTCGGCTGATTTTAGAGGAATATTTGTAAGTTCCAAAACTCCACACTTAGAAACTTTTCTGCTGAAAACCACACAACGGATTCCTATGGAAGGAAATACAAGCTACTGGTAAGTATGCTTAGAATTACTTTTCAGGGCCAGTGCGGGGCTAAAAAATGCAGCACTGGGTTTTCTACTGATAACAGGAGAGTAAATCGTAATTCGTAATTCGGCTGATTTTAGAGGAATATTTGTAAGTTCCAAAACTCCACACTTAGAAACTTTTCTGCTGAAAACCACACAATGGATTCCTATGGAAGGAAATACAAGTTACTGGTAAGTACGCTTAGAATTACTTTTCAGGGTCAGTACTGGCCTTAAAGATTCAGCATTGAGGTCTCTCCTGATAACAGGTGAGTAAATCGAAATTCGTAGTTCGGCTGATTTTAGAGGAATATTTGTAAGTTCCAAAACTCGACACTTAGAAACTTTTCTGCTGAAAACCACACAATGGATTCCTATGGAAGGAAATACAAGTTACTGGTAAGTACACTTAGAATTACTTTTCAGGGTCAGTGCTGGGCTAAAAGATGCAGCACTGTGTTCTCTCCTGATAACATGTGAGTAAATCGGAATTCGTAGTTTGGCTGATTTTAGAGGAATATTTTAGAGTTCCGAACCTCCACACTGAGAAGAATTTCCAAGTGAAACCAGTCAATGTTAGCCTATGGAAGGAAGTTCAAGTTACTGGTAAGTACAAGTAGAATTACTTTTCAGGATCAGTACTGGCCTTAAAGATTCAGCACTGAGGTCTCTCCTGATAACAGGTGAGTAAATCGAAATTCGTAGTTCGGCTGATTTAGAGGAATATTTGTAAGTTCCAAAACTCCACACTTAGAAACTTTTCTTCTGAAAACCACACAACGGATTACTATGGAAGGAAATACAAGCTACTGGTAAGTATGCTTAGAATTACTTTTCAGGGCCAGTGCAGGGCTAAAAGATGCAGCACTGGGTTCTCTCCTGATAACAGGTCAGTAAATCGGAATTCGTAGTTCGGCTGATTTTAGAGGAATATTTGTAAGTTCCAAAACTCCACACTTAGAAACTTTTCTGCTGAAAACCACACAACGGATTCCTATGGAAGGAAATACAAGCTACTGGTAAGTATGCTTAGAATTAATTTTCAGGGCCAGTGCGGGGCTAAAAAATGCAGCACTGGGTTTTCTACTGATAAAGTTCCAAAACTCCACACTTAGAAACTTTTCTGCTGAAAACCACACAATGGATTCCAATGGAAGGAAATACAAGTTACTGGTAAGTACGCTTAGAATTACTTTTCAGGGTCAGTGCTGGGCTAAAAGATGCAGCACTGGGTTCTCTCCTGATAACAGGTGAGTGAATCGGAATTCGTAGTTCGGCTGATTTTAGAGGAATATTTGTAAGTTCCAAAACTCCACACTTAGAAACTTTTCTTCTGAAAACCATACAATGGATTCCTATGGAAGGAAATACAAGTTATTGGTAAGTACGCTTAGAATTACTTTTCAGGGTCAGTGCTGGGCTAAAAGATGTAGCACTGGGATCTCTCCTGATAACAGGTGAGTAAATCGGAATTCGTAGTTCGGCTGATTTTAGAGGAATATTTGTAAGTTCCAAAACTCCACATTTGTATACTTTTCTGCTGAAAACCACACAATGGATTCCTATGGAAGGAAATACAAGTTACTGGTAAGTATGCTTAGAATTAATTTTCAGGGTCAGTGCTGGGCTAAAAGATGCAGCACTGGGTTCTCTCCTGATAACAGGTGAGTAAATCGGATTTCGTAGTTCGGCTGATTTTAGAGGAATATTTGTAAGTTCTAAAACTCCACACTTAGAAACTTTTCTTCTGAAAACCATACAATGGATTCCTATGGAAGGAAATACAAGTTATTGGTAAGTACGCTTAGAATTACTTTTCAGGGTCAGTGCTGGGCTAAAAGATGCAGCACTGTGTTCTCTCCTGATAACATGTGAGTAAATCGGAATTCGTAGTTCGGCTGATTTTAGAGGAATATTTTAGAGTTCCAAACCTCCACACTGAGAAGAATTTCCAAGTGAAACCAGTCAATGTTAACCTATGGAAGGAAATTCATTTTACTGGTAAGTACGGTTAGAATTACTTTTCACGATCAGTACTGGCCTTAAAGATTCAGCACTGAGGTCTCTCCTGATAACAGGTGAGTAAATTGAAATTTGTAGTTCGGCTGATTTTAGAGGAATATTTGTAAGTTCCAAAACGCCACACTTAGAAACTTTTCTGCTGAAAACCACACAATGGATTCCTATGGAAGGAAATACAAGCTACTGGTAAGTACGCTTAGAATTACTCTTCAGGGTCAGTGCGGGGCTAAAAGATGCAGCACTGGGTTCTCTCCTGATAACAGGAGACTAAATCGTAATTCGTATTTCGGCTGATTTTAGAGGAATATTTGTAAGTTCCAAAACTCCACACTTAGAAACTTTTCTGCTGAAAACCACACAATGGATTCCTATGGAAGGAAATACAAGTTACTGGTAAGTACACTTAGAATTACTTTTCAGGGTCAGTGCTGGGCTAAAAGATGCAGCACTGTGTTCTCTCCTGATAACATGTGAGTAAATCGGAATTCGTAGTTTGGCTGATTTTAGAGGAATATTTTAGAGTTCCGAACCTCCACACTGAGAAGAATTTCCAAGTGAAACCAGTCAATGTTAGCCTATGGAAGGAAGTTCAAGTTACTGGTAAGTACGAGTAGAATTACTTTTCAGGATCAGTACTGGCCTTAAAGATTCAGCACTGAGGTCTCTCCTGATAACAGGTGAGTAAATCGAAATTCGTAGTTCGGCTGATTTTAGAGGAATATTTGTAAGTTCCAAAACTCCACACTTAGAAACTTTTCTGCTGAAAACCACACAATGGATTCCTATGGAAGGAAATACAAGTTACTGGTAAGTACACTTAGAATTACTTTTCAGGGTCAGTACTGGCCTTAAAGATTCAGCATTGAGGTCTCTCCTGATAACAGGTGAGTAAATCGAAATTCGTATTTCGGCTGATTTTAGAGGAATATTTGTAAGTTCCAAGACTCCACACTTAGAAACTTTTCTGCTGAAAACCACACAATGGATTCCTATGGAAGGAAATACAAGTTACTGGTAAGTACACTTAGAATTACTTTTCAGGGTCAGTGCTGGGCTAAAAGATGCAGCACTGTGTTCTCTCCTGATAACATGTGAGTAAATCGGAATTCGTAGTTTGGCTGATTTTAGAGGAATATTTTAGAGTTCCGAACCTCCACACTGAGAAGAATTTCCAAGTGAAACCAGTCAATGTTAGCCTATGGAAGGAAGTTCAAGTTACGGGTAAGTACGAGTAGAATTACTTTTCAGGATCAGTACTGGCCTTAAAGATTCAGCACTGAGGTCTCTCCTGATAACAGGTGAGTAAATCGAAATTCGTAGTTCGGCTGATTTTAGAGGAATATTTGTAAGTTCCAAAACTCCACACTTAGAAACTTCTCTGCTGAAAACCACACAATGGATTCCTATGGAAGGAAATACAAGTTACTGGTAAGTATGCTTAGAATTAGTTTTCAGGGTCAGTGCTGGGCTAAAAGATGCAGCACTGGGATCTCTCCTGATAACAGTTGAGTAAATTGAAATTCGTAGTTCGGCTGATTTTAGAGGAATATTTGTAAGTTCCAAAACTCCACACTTAGAAACTTTTCTGCTGAAAACCACACAACGGATTCCTATGGATGGAAATACAAGCTACTGGTAAGTATGCTTAGAATTAATTTTCAGGGCCAGTGCGGGGCTAAAAAATGCAGCACTGGGTTTTCTACTGATAAAGTTCCAAAACTCCACACTTAGAAACTTTTCTGCTGAAAACCACACAATGGATTCCAATGGAAGGAAATACAAGTTACTGGTAAGTACGCTTAGAATTACTTTTCAGGGTCAGTGCTGGGCTAAAAGATGCAGCACTGGGTTCTCTCCTGATAACAGGTGAGTAAATCGGAATTCGTAGTTCGGCTGATTTTAGAGGAATATTTGTAAGTTCCAAAACTCCACACTTAGAAACTTTTCTTCTGAAAACCATACAATGGATTCCTATGGAAGGAAATACAAGTTATTGGTAAGTACGCTTAGAATTACTTTTCAGGGTCAGTGCTGGGCTAAAAGATGTAGCACTGGGATCTCTCCTGATAACAGGTGAGTAAATCGGAATTCGTAGTTCGGCTGATTTTAGAGGAATATTTGTAAGTTCCAAAACTCCACATTTGTATACTTTTCTGCTGAAAACCACACAATGGATTCCTATGGAAGGAAATACAAGTTACTGGTAAGTATGCTTAGAATTAATTTTCAGGGTCAGTGCTGGGCTAAAAGATGCAGCACTGGGTTCTCTCCTGATAACAGGTGAGTAAATCGGATTTCGTAGTTCGGCTGATTTTAGAGGAATATTTGTAAGTTCTAAAACTCCACACTTAGAAACTTTTCTTCTGAAAACCATACAATGGATTCCTATGGAAGGAAATACAAGTTATTGGTAAGTACGCTTAGAATTACTTTTCAGGGTCAGTGCTGGGCTAAAAGATGCAGCACTGTGTTCTCTCCTGATAACATGTGAGTAAATCGGAATTCGTAGTTCGGCTGATTTTAGAGGAATATTTTAGAGTTCCAAACCTCCACACTGAGAAGAATTTCCAAGTGAAACCAGTCAATGTTAACCTATGGAAGGAAATTCATTTTACTGGTAAGTACGGTTAGAATTACTTTTCACGATCAGTACTGGCCTTAAAGATTCAGCACTGAGGTCTCTCCTGATAACAGGTGAGTAAATTGAAATTTGTAGTTCGGCTGATTTTAGAGGAATATTTGTAAGTTCCAAAACGCCACACTTAGAAACTTTTCTGCTGAAAACCACACAATGGATTCCTATGGAAGGAAATACAAGCTACTGGTAAGTACGCTTAGAATTACTCTTCAGGGTCAGTGCGGGGCTAAAAGATGCAGCACTGGGTTCTCTCCTGATAACAGGAGACTAAATCGTAATTCGTATTTCGGCTGATTTTAGAGGAATATTTGTAAGTTCCAAAACTCCACACTTAGAAACTTTTCTGCTGAAAACCACACAATGGATTCCTATGGAAGGAAATACAAGTTACTGGTAAGTACACTTAGAATTACTTTTCAGGGTCAGTGCTGGGCTAAAAGATGCAGCACTGTGTTCTCTCTTGATAACATGTGAGTAAATCGGAATTCGTAGTTTGGCTGATTTTAGAGGAATATTTTAGAGTTCCGAACCTCCACACTGAGAAGAATTTCCAAGTGAAACCAGTCAATGTTAGCCTATGGAAGGAAGTTCAAGTTACTGGTAAGTACGAGTAGAATTACTTTTCAGGATCAGTACTGGCCTTAAAGATTCAGCACTGAGGTCTCTCCTGATAACAGGTGAGTAAATCGAAATTCGTAGTTCGGCTGATTTTAGAGGAATATTTGTAAGTTCCAAAACTCCACACTTAGAAACTTTTCTGCTGAAAACCACACAACGGATTCCTATGGAAGGAAATACAAGCTACTGGTAAGTATGCTTAGAATTACTTTTCAGGGCCAGTGCGGGGCTAAAAAATGCAGCACTGGGTTTTCTACTGATAACAGGAGAGTAAATCGTAATTCGTAATTCGGCTGATTTTAGAGGAATATTTGTAAGTTCCAAAACTCCACACTTAGAAACTTTTCTGCTGAAAACCACACAATGGATTCCTATGGAAGGAAATACAAGTTACTGGTAAGTACGCTTAGAATTACTTTTCAGGGTCAGTACTGGCCTTAAAGATTCAGCATTGAGGTCTCTCCTGATAACAGGTGAGTAAATCGAAATTCGTAGTTCGGCTGATTTTAGAGGAATATTTGTAAGTTCCAAAACTCCACACTTAGAAACTTTTCTGCTGAAAACCACACAATGGATTCCTATGGAAGGAAATACAAGTTACTGGTAAGTACACTTAGAATTACTTTTCAGGGTCAGTGCTGGGCTAAAAGATGCAGCACTGTGTTCTCTCCTGATAACATGTGAGTAAATCGGAATTCGTAGTTTGGCTGATTTTAGAGGAATATTTTAGAGTTCCGAACCTCCACACTGAGAAGAATTTCCAAGTGAAACCAGTCAATGTTAGCCTATGGAAGGAAGTTCAAGTTACTGGTAAGTACGAGTAGAATTACTTTTCAGGATCAGTACTGGCCTTAAAGATTCAGCACTGAGGTCTCTCCTGATAACAGGTGAGTAAATCGAAATTCGTAGTTCGGCTGATTTAGAGGAATATTTGTAAGTTCCAAAACTCCACACTTAGAAACTTTTCTGCTGAAAACCACACAAATGATTACTATGGAAGGAAATACAAGCTACTGGTAAGTATGCTTAGAATTACTTTTCAGGGCCAGTGCAGGGCTAAAAGATGCAGCACTGGGTTCTCTCCTGATAACAGGTCAGTAAATCGGAATTCGTAGTTCGGCTGATTTTAGAGGAATATTTGTAAGTTCCAAAACTCCACACTTAGAAACTTTTCTGCTGAAAACCACACAACGGATTCCTATGGAAGGAAATACAAGCTACTGGTAAGTATGCTTAGAATTAATTTTCAGGGCCAGTGCGGGGCTAAAAAATGCAGCACTGGGTTTTCTACTGATAAAGTTCCAAAACTCCACACTTAGAAACTTTTCTGCTGAAAACCACACAATGGATTCCAATGGAAGGAAATACAAGTTACTGGTAAGTACGCTTAGAATTACTTTTCAGGGTCATTGCTGGGCTAAAAGATGCAGCACTGGGTTCTCTCCTGATAACAGGTGAGTAAATCGGAATTCGTAGTTTGGCTGATTTTAGAGGAATATTTGTAAGTTCCAAAACTCCACACTTAGAAACTTTTCTTCTGAAAACCATACAATGGATTACTATGGAAGGAAATACAAGTTATTGGTAAGTACGCTTAGAATTACTTTTCAGGGTCAGTGCTGGGCTAAAAGATGTAGCACTGGGATCTCTCCTGATAACAGGTGAGTAAATCGGAATTCGTAGTTCGGCTGATTTTAGAGGAATATTTGTAAGTTCCAAAACTCCACATTTGTATACTTTTCTGCTGAAAACCACACAATGGATTCCTATGGAAGGAAATACAAGTTACTGGTAAGTATGCTTAGAATTAATTTTCAGGGTCAGTGCTGGGCTAAAAGATGCAGCACTGGGTTCTCTCCTGATAACAGGTGAGTAAATCGGATTTCGTAGTTCGGCTGATTTTAGAGGAATATTTGTAAGTTCTAAAACTCCACACTTAGAAACTTTTCTTCTGAAAACCATACAATGGATTCCTATGGAAGGAAATACAAGTTATTGGTAAGTACGCTTAGAATTTTTTTTCAGGGTCAGTGCTGGGCTAAAAGATGCAGCACAGGGTTCTCTCCTGATAACAGGAGAATAAATCGGAATTCGTAGTTCGGCTGATTTTAGAGGAATATTTTAGAGTTCCAAACCTCCACACTGAGAAGAATTTCCAAGTGAAACCAGTCAATGTTAACCTATGGAAGGAAATTCTTTTTACTGGTAAGTACGGTTAGAATTACTTTTCACGATCAGTACTGGCCTTAAAGATTCAGCACTGAGGTCTCTCCTGATAACAGGTGAGTAAATTGAAATTTGTAGTTCGGCTGATTTTAGAGGAATATTTGTAAGTTCCAAAACGCCACACTTAGAAACTTTTCTGCTGAAAACCACACAATGGATTCCTATGGAAGGAAATACAAGCTACTGGTAAGTACGCTTAGAATTACTCTTCAGGGTCAGTGCGGGGCTAAAAGATGCAGCACTGGGTTCTCTCCTGATAACAGGAGACTAAATCGTAATTCGTATTTCGGCTGATTTTAGAGGAATATTTGTAAGTTCCAAAACTCCACACTTAGAAACTTTTCTGCTGAAAACCACACAATGGATTCCTATGGAAGGAAATACAAGTTACTGGTAAGTACACTTAGAATTACTTTTCAGGGTCAGTGCTGGGCTAAAAGATGCAGCACTGTGTTCTCTCCTGATAACATGTGAGTAAATCGGAATTCGTAGTTTGGCTGATTTTAGAGGAATATTTTAGAGTTCCGAACCTCCACACTGAGAAGAATTTCCAAGTGAAACCAGTCAATGTTAGCCTATGGAAAGAAGTTCAAGTTACTGGTAAGTACGAGTAGAATTACTTTTCAGGATCAGTACTGGCCTTAAAGATTCAGCACTGAGGTCTCTCCTGATAACAGGTGAGTAAATCGAAATTCGTAGTTCGGCTGAATTTAGAGAAATATTTGTAAGTTCCAAAACTCCACACTTAGAAACTTCTCTGCTGAAAACCACACAACGGATTCCTATGGAAGGAAATACAAGCTACTGGTAAGTATGCTTAGAATTACTTTTCAGGGCCAGTGCGGGGCTAAAAAATGCAGCACTGGGTTTTCTACTGATAACAGGAGAGTAAATCGTAATTCGTAATTCGGCTGATTTTAGAGGAATATTTGTAAGTTCCAAAACTCCACACTTAGAAACTTTTCTGCTGAAAACCACACAATGGATTCCTATGGAAGGAAATACAAGTTACTGGTAAGTACGCTTAGAATTACTTTTCAGGGTCAGTACTGGCCTTAAAGATTCAGCATTGAGGTCTCTCCTGATAACAGGTGAGTAAATTGAAATTCGTAGTTCGGTTGATTTTAGAGGAATATTTGTAAGTTCCAAAACTCCACACTTAGAAACTTTTCTGCTGAAAACCACACAATGGATTCCTATGGAAGGAAATACAAGTTACTGGTAAGTACACTTAGAATTACTTTTCAGGGTCAGTGCTGGGCTAAAAGATGCAGCACTGTGTTCTCTCCTGATAACATGTGAGTAAATCGGAATTCGTAGTTTGGCTGATTTTAGAGGAATATTTTAGAGTTCCGAACCTCCACACTGAGAAGAATTTCCAAGTGAAACCAGTCAATGTTAGCCTATGGAAGGAAGTTCAAGTTACTGGTAAGTACGAGTAGAATTACTTTTCAGGATCAGTACTGGCCTTAAAGATTCAGCACTGAGGTCTCTCCTGATAACAGGTGAGTAAATCGAAATTCGTAGTTCGGCTGATTTAGAGGAATATTTGTAAGTTCCAAAACTCCACACTTAGAAACTTTTCTGCTGAAAACCACACAACGGATTACTATGGAAGGAAATACAAGCTACTGGTAAGTATGCTTAGAATTACTTTTCAGGGCCAGTGCAGGGCTAAAAGATGCAGCACTGGGTTCTCTCCTGATAACAGGTCAGTAAATCGGAATTCGTAGTTCGGCTGATTTTAGAGGAATATTTGTAAGTTCCAAAACTCCACACTTAGAAACTTTTCTTCTGAAAACCATACAATGGATTCCTATGGAAGGAAACACAAGTTATTGGTAAGTACGCTTAGAATTACTTTTCAGGGTCAGTGCTGGGCTAAAAGATGTAGCACTGGGATCTCTCCTGATAACAGGTGATTAAATCAGAATTCGTAGTTCGGCTGATTTTAGAGGAATATTTGTAAGTTCCAAAACTCCACATTTTTATACTTTTCTGCTGAAAACCACACAATGGATTCCTATGGAAGGAACTACAAGTTACTGGTAAGTATGCTTAGAATTAATTTTCAGGGTCAGTGCTGGGCTAAAAGATGCAGCACTGAGTTCTCTCCTGATAACAGGTGAGTAAATCGGAATTCGTAGTTCGGCTGATTTTAGAGGAATATTTGTAAATTCCAAAATTCCACACTTAGAAACTTTTCTGCTGAAAACCACAAAATGGATTCCTATGGAAGGAAATACAAGTTACTGGTAAGTACGCTTAGAATTACTTTTCAGGGTCAGTGCTGGGCTAAAAGATGAAGCACTGGGTTCTCTACTGATAACAGGTGAGTAAATCGGAATTCGTAGTTCAGCTGATTTTAGAGGAATATTTGTAAGTTCCAAAACTCCACACTTAGAAACTTTTCTTCTGAAAACCATACAATGGATTCCTATGGAAGGAAATACAAGTTATTGGTAAGTACGCTTAGAATTACTTTTCAGGGTCAGTGCTGGGCTAAAAGATGCAGCACTGGGTTCTCTCCTGATAACAGGAGAGTAAACCGGAATTCGTAGTTCGGCTGATTTTAGAGGAAAATTTTAGAGTTCCAAACCTCCACACTGAGAAGAATTTCCAAGTGAAACCAGTCAATGTTAGCCTATGGAAGGAAATTCATTTTACTGGTAAGTACGGTTAGAATTACTTTTCACGATCAGTATTGGCCTTAAAGATTCAGCACTGAGGTCTCTCCTGATAACAGGTGAGTAAATTGAAATTTGTAGTTCGGCTGATTTTAGAGGAATATTTGTAAGTTCCAAAACTCCACACTTAGAAACTTTTCTGCTGAAAACCACACAATGGATTCCTATGGAAGGAAATACAAGCTACTGGTAAGTACGCTTAGAATTACTTTTCAGGGTCAGTGCGGGGCTAAAAGATGCAGCACTGGGTTCTCTCCTGATAACAGGAGACTAAATCGTAATTCGTATTTCGGCTGATTTTAGAGGAATATTTGTAAGTTCCAAAACTCCACACGTAGAAACTTTTCTGCTGAAAACCACACAATGGATTCCTATGGAAGGAAATACAAGCTACTGGTAAGTACGCTTAGAATTACTTTTCAGGGTCAGTGCGGGAATAAAAGATGCAGCACTGGGTTCTATCCTGATAACAGGAGACTAAATCGTAATTCGTATTTCGGCTGATTTTAGAGGAATATTTGTAAGTTCCAAAACTCCACACGTAGAAACTTTTCTGGTGAAAACCACACAATGGATTCCTATGGAAGGAAATACAAGTTACTGGTAAGTACACTTAGAATTACTTTTCAGGGTCAGTGCTGGGCTCAAAGATGCAGCACTGAGTTATCTCCTGATGACATGTGAGTAAATCGGAATTCGTAGTTTGGCTGATTCTAGAGGAATATTTGTAAATTCCAAACTCCACACTTAGAAACTTTTCTGCTGAAAACCACACAATGGATTTCTATGGAAGGAAATACAAGTTACTGGTAAGTACGCTTAGAATTATTTTTCAGGGTCAGTGCTGGGCTAAAAGATGCAGCACTGGGATCTCTCTTGATAACAGGTGAGTAAATCGGAATTCGTAGTTCAGCTGATTTTAGAGGAATATTTGTAAGTTCCAAAACTCCACACTTAGAAACTTTTCTTCTGAAAACCATACAATGGATTCCTATGGAAGGAAATACAAATTATTGGTAAGTACGCTTAGAATTACTTTTCAGGGTCAGTGCTGGGCTAAAAGATGCAGCACTGGGTTCTCTCCTGATAACAGGAGAGTAAATCGGAATTCGTAGTTCGGCTGATTTTAGAGGAAAATTTTAGAGTTCCAAACCTCCACACTGAGAAGAATTTCCAAGTGAAACCAGTCAATGTTAGCCTATGGAAGGAAATTCATTTTACTGGTAAGTACGGTTAGAATTACTTTTCACGATCAGTACTGGCCTTAAAGATTCAGCACTGAGGTCTCTCCTGATAACAGGTGAGTAAATTGAAATTTGTAGTTCGGCTGATTTTAGAGGAATATTTGTAAGTTCCAAAACTCCACACTTAGAAACTTTTCTGCTGAAAACCACACAATGGATTCCTATGGAAGGAAATACAAGCTACTGGTAAGTACGCTTAGAATTACTTTTCAGGGTCAGTGCGGGGCTAAAAGATGCAGCACTGGGTTCTCTCCTGATAACAGGAGACTAAATCGTAATTCGTATTTCGGCTGATTTTAGAGGAATATTTGTAAGTTCCAAAACTCCACACGTAGAAACTTTTCTGCTGAAAACCACACAATGGATTCCTATGGAAGGAAATACAAGCTACTGGTAAGTATGCTTAGAATTACTTTTCAGGGTCAGTGCGGGACTAAAAGATGCAGCACTGGGTTCTCTCCTGATAACAGGAGACTAAATCGTAATTCGTATTTCGGCTGATTTTAGAGGAATATTTGTAAGTTCCAAAACTCCACACGTAGAAACTTTTCTGGTGAAAACCACACAATGGATTCCTATGGAAGGAAATACAAGTTACTGGTAAGTACACTTAGAATTACTTTTCAGGGTCAGTGCTGGGCTCAAAGATGCAGCACTGAGTTATCTCCTGATGACATGTGAGTAAATCGGAATTCGTAGTTTGGCTGATTCAAGAGGAATATTTGTAAATTCCAAACTCCACACTTAGAAACTTTTCTGCTGAAAACCACACAATGGATTCCTATGGAAGGAAATACAAGTTACTGGTAAGTACGCTTAGAATTATTTTCAGGGTCAGTGCTGGGCTAAAAGATGCAGCACTGGGATCTCTCTTGATAACAGGTGAGTAAATCGGAATTCGTAGTTCATCTGATTTTAGAGGAATATTTGTAAGTTCCAAAACTCCACACTTAGAAGAATTTCCCAGTGAAACCAGTCAATGTTAGCCTATGGAAGGAAATTCAAGTTACTGGTAAGTACGGTTAGAATTGCTTTTCAGGATCAGTACTGGCCTTAAAGATTCAGCACTGAGGTCTCTCCTGATAACAGGTGAGTAAATCGGAATTCGTAGTTTGGCTTATTTTAACTCCACACTTCGAAACTTCTCTGCTGAAAACCACACAATGGATTCCTATGGAAGGAAATACAAGTTACTGGTAAGTACGCTTAGAATTAGTTTTCAGGGTCAGTGCTGGGCTAAAAGATGCAGCACTGGCATCTTTCCTGATAACAGGTGAGTAAATTGAAATTCGTAGTTCGGCTGATTTTAAAGGAATATTTGTAAGTTCCAAAACTCCACACTTAGAAACTTTTCTGCTGAAAACCACACAACGGATTCCTATGGAAGGAAATACAAGCTACTGGTAAGTATGCTTAGAATTAATTTTCAGGGCCAGTGCGGGGCTAAAAAATGCAGCACTGGGTTTTCTACTGATAACAGGAGAGTAAATCGTAATTTGTAATTCGGCTGATTTTAGAGGAATATTCGTAAGTTCCAAAACTCCACACTTAGAAACTTTTCTGCTGAAAACCACACAATGGATTCCTATTGAAGGAAATACAAGTTACTGGTAAGTACGCTTAGAATTTCTTTTCAGGGTCAGTGCTGGGCTAAAAAATGCAGCACTGGGATTTCTACTGATAACAGGAGAGTAAATCGTAATTCGGCTGATTTTAGAGGAATATTAGTAAGTTCCAAACCTCCAAACTTAAAAACTTTTCTGCTGAAAACCACACAATGGATTCCTATGGAAGGAAATAAAAGCTACTGGTAAGTACGCTTAGAATTACTTTTCAGGGTCAGTGCTGGGCTAAAAGATGCAGCACTGAGTTCTCTCCTGATGACATGTGAGTAAATCGGAATTCGCAGTTTGGCTTATTTTAGAGGAATATTTGTAAGTACCAAAACTCCACACTTCGAAACTTCTCTGCTGAAAACCAAACAATGGATTCCTATGGAAGGAAATACAAGTTACTGGTAAGTACGCATAGAATTACTTTTCAGGGTCAGTGCTGGGCTAAAAGATGTAGCACTCTGATCTCTCCTAATAACAGGTGAGTAAATCGGAATTTGTAGTTTGGCTGATTTTAGAGGAATATTTGTAAGTTCCAAAACTCCACATTTTCGTACTTTTCTGCTGAAAACCATGCAATGGATTCCTATGGAAGGACATACAAGTTACTGGTAAGTACGCTTAGAATTAATTTTCAGGGTCAGTGCTGGGCTAAAAGATGCAGCACTGTGTTCTCTCTTGATAACAGGTTACTAAATCAGAATTCGTAGTTTGGCTGATTTTAGAGGAATATTTGTAAGTTCCAAAACTCCACACTTAGAAACTTCTCTGCTGAAAACCACACAATGGATTCCTACGGAAGGAAATACAAGTTACTGGTAAGTACGCTTAGAATTACTTTTCAGGGTCAGTGCTGGGCTAAAAGATGCAGCACTGTGTTCTCTCCCGATAACAAGTGAGTGAATCGGAATTCGTAGTTCGGCTGATTTTAGTGGAATATTTTAGAGTTCCGAACCTCCACACTGAGAAGAATTTCCAAGTGAAACCAGTCAATGTTAGCCTATGGAAGGAAGTTCAAGTTACTGGTAAGTACGCTTAGAATTACTTTTCAGGGTCAGTGCTGGGCTAAAAGATGCAGCACTGTGTTCTCTCCTGATAACATGTGAGTAAATCGAAATTCGGAGTTCGGCTGATTTTAGAGGAATATTTGTAAGTTCCAAAACTCCACACTTAGAAACTTTTCTGCTGAAAACCACACAATGGATTCCTATGGAAGGAAATACAAGCTACTGGTAAGTATGCTTAGAATTACTTTTCAGGGCCAGTGCGGGGCTAAAAAACTGCAGCACTGGGTTTTCTACTGATAACAGGAGAGTAAATCGTAATTCGGCTGATTTTAGAGGAATATTTGTAAGTTCCAAAACTCCACACTTAGAAACTTTTCTGCTGAAAACCACACAATGGATTCCTATGGAAGGAAATACAAGTTACTGGTAAGTACGCTTAGAATTACTTTTCAGGGTCAGTGCTGGGCTAAAAGATGCAGCACTGGGTTCTCTCCTGATAACAGGTGAGTAAATCGGAATTCGTAGTTCGGCTGATTTTAGAGGAATATTTGTAAGTTCCAAAACTCCACACTTCGAAACTTTTCTTCTGAAAACCATACAATGGATTCCTATGGAAGGAAATACAAGTTACTGGTAAGTACGCTTAGAATTACTTTTCAGGGTCAGTGCTGGGCTAAAAGATGCAGCACTGAGTTCTCTCCTGATAACAGGTGAGTAAATCGGAATTCGTAGTTCGGCTGATTTTAGAGGAATATTTTAAAGTTCCGAAACTCCACCCTTAGAAGAATTTCCAAGTGAAACCAGTCAATGTAAGCCTATGGAAGGAAATACAAGTTACTGGTAAGTACGGTTAGAATTACTTTTCAGGATCAGTACTGGTCTTAAAGCTTCAGCACTGAGGTCTGTCCTGATAACATTTGAGTAAATCGGAATTCGTAGTTCGGCTGATTTTAGAGGAATATTTTAGAGTTCCAAACCTCCACACTGAGAAGAATTTCCAAGTGAAACCAGTCAATGTTAGCCTATGGAAGGAAATTCAAGTTACTGGTAAGTATGGTTAGAATTACTTTTCAGGATCAGTACTGGCCTTAAAGATTCAGCACTGAGGTCTCTCCTGATAACAGGTGAGTAAATCGAAATTCGTAGTTTGGCTGATTTTAGAGGAATATTTGTAAGTTTCAAACCTCCAAACTTAAAAACTTTTCTGCTGAAAACCACACAATGGATTCCTATGGAAGGAAATAAAAGCTACTGGTAAGTACGCTTAGAATTACTTTTCAGGGTCAGTGCTGGGCTAAAAGATGCAGCACTGAGTTCTCTCCTGATGACATGTGAGTAAATCGGAATTCGTAGTTTGGCTTATTTTAGAGGAATATTTGTAAGTACCAAAACTCCACACTTCGAAACTTCTCTGCTGAAAACCACACAATGGATTCCTATGGAAGGAAATACAAGTTACTGGTAAGTACGCATAGAATTACTTTTCAGGGTCAGTGCTGGGCTAAAAGATGTAGCACTGGGATCTCTCCTGATAACAGGTGAGTAAATCAGAATTTGTAGTTCGGCTGATTTTAGAGGAATATTTGTAAGTTCCAAAACTCCACATTTTCGTACTTTTCTGCTGAAAACCACACAATGGATTCCTATGGAAGGAAATACAAGTTACTGGTAAGTACGCTTAGAATTAATTTTCAGGGTCAGTGCTGGGCTAAAAGATGCAGCACTGTGTTCTCTCTTGATAACAGGTTACTAAATCAGAATTCGTAGTTTGGCTGATTTTAGAGGAATATTTGTAAGTTCCCAAACTCCACACTTAGAAACTTCTCTGCTGAAAACCACACAATGGATTCCTATGGAAGGAAATACAAGTTACTAGTAAGTACGCTTAGAATTACTTTTCAGGGTCAGTGCTGGGCTAAAAGATGCAGCACTGGGATCTCTCCTGATAACAGGTGAGTAAATCGGAATCCGTAGTTCGGCTGATTTTAGAGGATTATTTGTAAGGTCCAAAATTCCACACAGACACTTTTCTGCTGAAAACCACACAATGGATTCCTATGGAAGGAAATACAAGTTACTGGTAAGTACGCTTCGAATTACTTTTCAGGGTCAGTGCTGGGCTAAAAGAAGCAGCACTGGGTTCGCTCCTGATAACAGGTGAGTAAATTGGAATTCGTAGTTCGGCTGATTTTAGAGGAATATTTGTAAGTTCCAAAACTCCACACTTAGACACTTTTCTGCTGAAAACCACACAATGGATTCCTATGGAAGGAAATACAAGTTACTGGTAAGTACGCTTAGAATTACTTTTCAGGGTCAGTGCTGGGCTAAAAGATGCAGCACTGGTTTCTCTCCTGATAACAGGTGAGTAAATCGGAATTCGTAGTTCGGCTGATTTTAGAGGAATATTTGTAAGTTCCAAAACTCCACACTTAGAAACTTTTCTGCTGAAAACCACACAATGGATTCCTATGGAAGGAAATACAAGTTACTGGTAAGTACGCTTAGAATTACTTTTCTGAGTCAGTGCTGGGCTAAAAGATGCAGCACTGGGATCTCTCCTGATAACAGGTGAGTAAATCGGAATCCGTAGTTCGGCTGATTTTAGAGGAATATTTGTAAGTTCCAAAACTCCACACTTAGATACTTTTCTGCTGAAAACCACACAATGGATTCCTATGGAAGGAAATACAAGTTACTGGTAAGTACGCTTCGAATTACTTTTCAGGGTCAGTGCTGGGCTAAAAGAAGCAGCACTGGGTTCGCTCCTGATGACAGGTGAGTAAATCGGAACTCGTAGTTCGGCTGATTTTAGAGGAATATTTGTAAGTTCCAAAACTACACACTTAGAAACTTTTCTGCTGAAAACCACACAATGGATTCCTATGGAAGGAAATACAAGTTACTGGTAAGTATGCTTAGAATTACTTTTCAGTGTCAGTGCTGGGCTAAAAGATGCAGCACTGGGTTGTCTACCGATAACAGGTGAATAAATCGGAATTCGTAGTTCGGCTGATTTTAGAGGAATATTTTAAAGTTCCAAAACTCCACACTTAGAAGAATTTCCAAGTGAAACTAGTCAATGTAATCCTATGGAAGGAAATACAAGTTACTGGTAAGTATGGTTAGAAATACTTTTCAGGATCAGTACTGGCCTTAAAGATTCAGCACTGAGGTCTCTCCTGATAACATTTGAGTAAATCTGAATTCGTAGTTCGGCTGATTTTAGAGGAATATTTTAGAGTTCCAAACCTCCACACTGAGAAGAATTTCCAAGTGAAACCAGTCAATGTTAGCCTATGGAAGGAAATTCAAGTTACTGGTAAGTACGGTTACAATTTCTTTTCGGGATCAGTACTGGCCTTAAAGATTCATCACTGAGGTCTCTCCTGATAACAGGTGAGTAAATCGAAATTCGTAGCTCGGCTGATTTTAGAGGAATATTTGTAAGTTCCAAAACTCCACACTTAGAAACTTTTCTGCTGAAAACCACACAATGGGTTCCTATGGAAGGAAATACAAGCTACTGGTAAGTACGCTTAGAATTACTTTTCAGGGTCAGTGCTGGGCTAAAAGATGCAGCACGGGGTTCTCTCCTGATAACAGGAGAGTAAATCGGAATTCGTAATTCAGCTGATTTTAGAGGAATATTTGTAAGTTCCAAAACTCCACACTTAGAAACTTTTCTGCTGAAAACCACACAATGGATTCCTATGGAAGGAAATACAAGTTACTGGTAAGTACGCTTAGAATTACTTTTCAGGGTCACTGCTGGGCTAAAAGATGCAGCACTGAGTTCTCTCCTGATGACAGGTGAGTAAATCGGAATTCGTAGTTCGGCTGATTTTAGAGGAATATTTGTAAGTTCCAAAACTCCACACTTAGAAGAATTTCCCAGTGAAACCAGTCAATGTTAGCCTATGAAATGAAATTCAAGTTACTGGTAAGTACGGTTAGAATTGCTTTTCAGGATCAGTACTGGCCTTAAAGATTCAGCAATGAGGTCTCTCCTGATAACAGGTGAGTAAATCGGAATTCGTAGTTCGGCTTATTTTAGAGGAATATTTGTAAGTTCCAAAACTCCACACTTAGAAACTTTTCTGCTGAAAACCACACAATGGATTCCTATGGAAGGAAATACAAGTTACTGGTAAGTACGGTTAGAATTACTTTTCAGGATCAGTACTGGCCTTAAAGCTTCAGCACTGAGGTCTCTCCTGATAACATTTGAGTAAATTGGAATTCGTAGTTCAGCTGATTTTAGAGGAATATTTTAGAGTTCCAAACCTCCACACTGAGAAGAATTTCCAAGTGAAACCAGTCAATGTAAGCCTATGGAAGGAAATACAAGTTACTGGTAAGTATGGTTAGAAATACTTTTCAGGATCAGTACTGGCCTTAAAGATTCAGCACTGAGGTCTCTCCTGATAACATTTGAGTAAATCTGAATTCGTAGTTCGGCTGATTTTAGAGGAATATTTTAAAGGTCCAAATCTCCACACTTAGAAGAATTTCCAAGTGAAACCAGTCAATGTTAGCCTATGGAAGGAAATTCAAGTTACTGGTAAGTACGGTTACAATTACTTTTTGGGATCAGTACTGGCCTTAAAGATTCAGCACTGAGGTCTCTCCTGATAACAGGTGAGTAAATCAAAATTCGGAGCTCGGCTGATCTTAGAGGAATATTTGTAAGTTCCAAAACTCCACACTTAGAAACTTTTCTGCTGAAAACCACACAATGGATTCCTATGGAAGGAAATACAAGCTACTGGTAATTACGCTTAGAATTACTTTTCAGGGTCAGTGCTGGGCTAAAAGATGTAGCACTGGGTTCTCTCCTGATAACAGGAGAGTAAATCGGAATTCGTAATTCAGCTGATTTTAGAGGAATATTTGTAAGTTCCAAAACTCCACACTTAGAAACTTTTCTGCTGAAAACCACACAATGGATTCCTATGGAAGGAAATACAAGTTACTGGTAAGTACGCTTAGAATTACTTTTCAGGGTCACTGCTGGGCTAAAAGATGCAGCACTGAGTTCTCTCCTGATGACATGTGAGTAAATCGGAATTCGTAGTTTGGCTTATTTTAGAGGAATATTTGTAAGTACCAAAACTCCACACTTCGAAACTTCTCTGCTGAAAACCACACAATGGATTTCTATGGAACGCAATACAAGTTACTGGTAAGTACGGTTAGAATTACTTTTCAGGATCAGTACTGGCCTTAAAGCTTCAGCACTGAGGTCTCTCCTGATAACATTTGAGTAAATTGGAATTCGTAGTTCAGCTGATTTTAGAGGAATATTTTAGAGTTCCAAACCTCCACACTGAGAAGAATTTCCAAGTGAAACCAGTCAATGTAAGCCTATGGAAGGAAATACAAGTTACTGGTAAGTATGGTTAGAAATACTTTTCAGGATCAGTACTGGCCTTAAAGATTCAGCACTGAGGTCTCTCCTGATAACATTTGAGTAAATCTGAATTCGTAGTTCGGCTGATTTTAGAGGAATATTTTAAAGGTCCAAATCTCCACACTTAGAAGAATTTCCAAGTGAAACCAGTCAATGTTAGCCTATGGAAGGAAATTCAAGTTACTGGTAAGTACGGTTACAATTACTTTTCGGGATCAGTACTGGCCTTAAAGATTCAGCACTGAGGTCTCTCCTGATAACAGGTGAGTAAATCAAAATTCGGAGCTCGGCTGATCTTAGAGGAATATTTGTAAGTTCCAAAACTCCACACTTAGAAACTTTTCTGCTGAAAACCACACAATGGATTCCTATGGAAGGAAATACAAGCTACTGGTAAGTACGCTTAGAATTACTTTTCAGGGTCAGTGCTGGGCTAAAAGATGCAGCACTGGGTTCTCTCCTGATAACAGGAGAGTAAATCGGAATTTGTAATTCAGCTGATTTTAGAGGAATATTTGTAAGTTCCAAAACTCCACACTTAGAAACTTTTCTGCTGAAAACCACACAATGGATTCCTATGGAAGGAAATACAAGTTACTGGTAAGTACGCTTAGAATTACTTTTCAGGGTCACTGCTGGGCTAAAAGATGCAGCACTGAGTTCTCTCCTGATGACATGTGAGTAAATCGGAATTCGTAGTTTGGCTTATTTTAGAGGAATATTTGTAAGTACCAAAACTCCACACTTCGAAACTTCTCTGCTGAAAACCACACAATGGATTCCTATGGAACGCAATACGAGTTACTGGTAAGTACGCTTAGAATTACTTTTCAGGGTCAGTGCTGGGCTAAAAGATGTAGCACTGGGATCTCTCCCGATAACAGGTGAGTAAATCGGAATTCGTAGTTCGGCTGATTTTAGAGAAATATTTGTAAGTTCCAAAACTCCACACTTTCATACTTTTCTGCTGAAAACCACACAATGGATTCCTATGGAAGGAAATACAAGTTACTGGTAAGTATGCTTAGAATTAATTTTCAGGGTCAGTGCTGGGCTAAAAGATGCAGCACTGAGTTCTCTCCTGATAACAGGTGAGTAAATCGTAATTCGTAGTTAGGCTGATTTTAGAGGAATATTTGTAAATTCCTAAACTCCACACTTAGAAACTTTTCTGCTGAAAACCACACAATGGATTCCTATGGAAGGAAATACAAGTTACTGGTAAGTACGCTTAGAATTACTTTTCAGGGTCAGTGCCAGGCTAAAAGATGCAGCACTGGTTTCTCTCCTGATAACATGTGAGTAAATCGGAATTCGTAGTTCGGCTGATTTTAGAGGAATATTTGTAAGTTCCAAAACTCCACACTTTGAAACGTTTCTGCTGAAAACCACACAATGGATTCCTATGGAAGGAAATACAAGTTACTGGTAAGTACGCTTAGAATTACTTTTCTGAGTCAGTGCTGGGCTAAAAGATGCAGCACTGGGATCTCTCCTGATAACAGGTGAGTAAATCGGAATCCGTAGTTCGGCTGATTTTAGAGGAATATTTGTAAGTTCCAAAACTCCACACTTAGATACTTTTCTGCTGAAAACCACACAATGGATTCCTATGGAAGGAAATACAAGTTACTGGTAAGTACGCTTCGAATTACTTTTCAGGGTCAGTGCTGGGCTAAAAGATGCAGCACTGGGTTGTCTACCGATAACAGGTGAATAAATCGGAATTCGTAGTTCGGCTGATTTTAGATGAATATTTTAAAGTTCCAACACTCCACACTTAGAAGAATTTCCAAGTGAAACCAGTCAATGTAAGCCTATGGAAGGAAATACAAGTTACTGGTAAGTATGGTTAGAAATACTTTTCAGGATCAGTACTGGCCTTAAAGATTCAGCACTGAGGTCTCTCCTGATAACAGGTGAGTAAATCGAAATTCGTAGCTCGGCTGATCCTAGAGGAATATTTGTAAGGTCCAAAACTCCACACTTAGAAACTTCTCTGCTGAAAACCACACAATGGATACCTATGGAAGGAAATACAAGTTACTGGTAAGTACGCTTAGAATTACTTTTTAGGGTCAGTGCTGGGCTAAAAGATGCAGCACTGGGATCTCTCCTGATAACAGGTGAGTAAATCGGAATTCGTAGTTCGGCTTATTTTAGAGGAATATTTTAGAGTTCCAAACCTCCACACTGAGAAGAATTTCCAAGTGAAACCAGTCAATGTTAGCCTATGGAAGGAAATTCAAGTTACTGGTAAGTATGGTTAGAATTACTTTTCAGGATCAGTACTGGCCTTAACGATTCAGCACTGAGTTCTCTCCTGATAACAGGTGAGTAAATCGTAATTCGTAGTTCGGCTGATTTTAGAGGAATATTTGTAAATTCCTAAACTCCACACTTAGAAACTTTTCTGCTGAAAACCACACAATGGATTTCTATGGAAGGATATACAAGTTACTGGTAAGTACGCTTAGAATTACTTTTCAGGGTCAGTGCTGGGCTAAAAGATGCAGCACTGGGTTCTCTCCTGATAACAGGTGAGTAAATCGGAATTCGTAGTTCGGCTGATTTTAGAGGAATATTTGTAAGTTCCAAAACTCCACACTTAGAAACTTTTCTGCTGAAAACCACACAATGGATTCCTATGGAAGGAAATACAAGTTACTGGTAAGTACGGTTAGAATTACTTTTCAGGATCAGTACTGGCCTTAAAGCTTCAGCACTGAGGTCTCTCCTGATAACATTTGAGTAAATTGGAATTCGTAGTTCAGCTGATTTTAGAGGAATATTTTAGAGTTCCAAACCTCCACACTGAGAAGAATTTCCAAGTGAAACCAGTCAATGTAAGCCTATGGAAGGAAATACAAGTTACTGGTAAGTATGGTTAGAAATACTTTTCAGGATCAGTACTGGCCTTAAAGATTCAGCACTGAGGTCTCTCCTGATAACATTTGAGTAAATCTGAATTCGTAGTTCGGCTGATTTTAGAGGAATATTTTAAAGGTCCAAATCTCCACACTTAGAAGAATTTCCAAGTGAAACCAGTCAATGTTAGCCTATGGAAGGAAATTCAAGTTACTGGTAAGTACGGTTACAATTACTTTTTGGGATCAGTACTGGCCTTAAAGATTCAGCACTGAGGTCTCTCCTGATAACAGGTGAGTAAATCAAAATTCGGAGCTCGGCTGATCTTAGAGGAATATTTGTAAGTTCCAAAACTCCACACTTAGAAACTTTTCTGCTGAAAACCACACAATGGATTCCTATGGAAGGAAATACAAGCTACTGGTAAGTACGCTTAGAATTACTTTTCAGGGTCAGTGCTGGGCTAAAAGATGCAGCACTGGGTTCTCTCCTGATAACAGGAGAGTAAATCGGAATTCGTAATTCAGCTGATTTTAGAGGAATATTTGTAAGTTCCAAAACTCCACACTTAGAAACTTTTCTGCTGAAAACCACACAATGGATTCCTATGGAAGGAAATACAAGTTACTGGTAAGTACGCTTAGAATTACTTTTCAGGGTCACTACTGGGCTAAAAGATGCAGCACTGAGTTCTCTCCTGATGACATGTGAGTAAATCGGAATTCGTAGTATGGCTTATTTTAGAGGAATATTTGTAAGTACCAAAACTCCACACTTCGAAACTTCTCTGCTGCAAACCACACAATGGATTCCTATGGAACGCAATACAAGTTACTGGTAAGTATGCTTAGAATTACTTTTCAGGGTCAGTGCTGGGCTAAAAGATGTAGCACTGAGATCTCTCCCGATAACAGGTGAGTAAATCGGAATTCGTAGTTCGGCTGATTTTAGAGAAATATTTGTAAGTTCCAAAACTCCACACTTTCATACTTTTCTGCTGAAAACCCCACAATGGATTCCTATGGAAGGAAATACAAGTTACTGGTAAGTATGCTTAGAATTAATTTTCAGGGTCAGTGCTGGGCTAAAAGATGCAGCACTGAGTTCTCTCCTGATAACAGGTGAGTAAATCGTAATTCGTAGTTAGGCTGATTTTAGAGGAATATTTGTAAATTCCTAAACTCCACACTTAGAAACTTTTCTGCTGAAAACCACACAATGGATTCCTATAGAAGGAAATACAAGTTACTGGTAAGTACGCTTAGAATTACTTTTCAGGGTCAGTGCTGGGCTAAAAGATGCAGCACTGGTTTCTCTCCTGATAACAGGTGAGTAAATCGGAATTCGTAGTTCGGCTGATTTTAGAGGAATATTTGTAAGTTCCAAAACTCCACACTTAGAAACTTTTCTGCTGAAAACCACACAATGGATTCCTATGGAAGGAAATACAAGTTACTGGTAAGTACGCTTAGAATTACTTTTCTGAGTCAGTGCTGGGCTAAAAGATGCAGCACTGGGATCTCTCCTGATAACAGGTGAGTAAATCGGAATCCGTAGTTCGGCTGATTTTAGAGGAATATTTGTAAGTTCCAAAACTCCACACTTAGATACTTTTCTTCTGAAAACCACACAATGGATTCCAAATGGAAGGAAATACAAGTTACTGGTAAGTACGCTTCGAATTACTTTTCAGGGTCAGTGCTGGGCTAAAAGAAGCAGCACTGGGTTCACTCCTGATGACAGGTGAGTAAATCGGAATTCGTAGTTCGGCTGATTTTAGAGGAATATTTGTAAGTTCCAAAACTCCACACTTAGAAGAATTTCCAAGTGAAACCAGTCAATGTAAGCCTATGGAAGGAAATACAAGTTACTGGTAAGTATGGTTAGAAATACTTTTCAGGATCAGTACTGGCCTTAAAGATTCAGCACTGAGGTCTCTCCTGATAACAGGTGAGTAAATCGAAATTCGTAGCTCGGCTGATCCTAGAGGAATATTTGTAAGGTCCAAAACTCCACACTTAGAAACTTCTCTGCTGAATACCACACAATGGATACCTATGGAAGGAAATACAAGTTACTGGTAAGTACGCTTAGAATTACTTTTTAGGGTCAGTGCTGGGCTAAAAGATGCAGCACTGGGATCTCTCCTGATAACAGGTGAGTAAATCGGAATTCGTAGTTCGGCTTATTTTAGAGGAATATTTTAGAGTTCCAAACCTCCACACTGAGAAGAATTTCCAAGTGAAACCAGTCAATGTTAGCCTATGGAAGGAAATTCAAGTTACTGGTAAGTATGGTTAGAATTACTTTTCAGGATCAGTACTGGCCTTAACGATTCAGCACTGAGGTCTCTCCTGATAACAGGTGAGTAAATCGAAATTCGTAGTTCGGCTGATTTTAGAGGAATATTTGTAAGTTCCAAAACTCCACACTTAGAAGAATTTCCCAGTGAAACCAGTCAATGTTAGCCTATGGAAGGAAATTCAAGTTACTGGTAAGTACGCTTAGAATTAATTTTCAGGGTCAGTGCTGGGCTAAAAGATGCAGCACTGAGTTCTCTCCTGATAACAGGTGAGTAAATCGTAATTCGTAGTTCGGCTGATTTTAGAGGAATATTTGTAAATTCCTAAACTCCACACTTAGAAACTTTTCTGCTGAAAACCACACAATGGATTCCTATGGAAGGATATACAAGTTACTGGTAAGTACGCTTAGAATTACTTTTCAGGGTCAGTGCTGGGCTAAAAGATGCAGCACTGGGTTCTCTCCTGATAACAGGTGAGTAAATCGGAATTCGTAGTTCGGCTGATTTTAGAGGAATATTTGTAAGTTCCAAAACTCCACACTTAGAAACTTTTCTGCTGAAAACCACACAATGGATTCCTATGGAAGGAAATACAAGTTACTGGTAAGTACGGTTAGAATTACTTTTCAGGATCAATACTGGCCTTAAAGCTTCAGCACTGAGGTGTCTCCTGATAACATTTGAGTAAATTGGAATTCGTAGTTCAGCTGATTTTAGAGGAATATTTTAGAGTTCCAAACCTCCACACTGAGAAGAATTTCCAAGTGAAACCAGTCAATGTAAGCCTATGGAAGGAAATTCAAGTTACTGGTAAGTACGGTTACAATTACTTTTCGGGATCAGTACTGGCCTTAAAGATTCAGCACTGAGGTCTCTCCTGATAACAGGTGAGTAAATCAAAATTCGGAGCTCGGATGATCTTAGAGGAATATTTGTAAGTTCCAAAACTCCACACTTAGAAACTTTTCTGCTGAAAACCACACAATGGATTCCTATGGAAGGAAATACAAGCTACTGGTAAGTACGCTTAGAATTACTTTTCAGGGTCAGTGCTGGGCTAAAAGATGCAGCACTGGGTTCTCTCCTGATAACAGGAGAGTAAATCGGAATTCGTAATTCGGCTGATTTTAGAGGAATATTTGTAAGTTCCAAAACTCCACACTTAGAAACTTTTCTGCTGAAAACCACACAATGGATTCCTATGGAAGGAAATACAAGTTACTGGTAAGTACGCTTAGAATTACTTTTCAGGGTCACTGCTGGGCTAAAAGATGCAGCACTGAGTTCTCTCCTGATGACATGTGAGTAAATCGGAATTCGTAGTTTGGCTTATTTTAGAGGAATATTTGTAAGTACCAAAACTCCACACTTCGAAACTTCTCTGCTGAAAACCACACAATGGATTCCTATGGAACGCAATACAAGTTACTGGTAAGTACGCTTAGAATTACTTTTCAGGGTCAGTGCTGGGCTAAAAGATGTAGCACTGGGATCTCTCCCGATAACAGGTGAGTAAATCGGAATTTGTAGTTCGGCTGATTTTAGAGAAATATTTGTAAGTTCCAAAACTCCACACTTTCATACTTTTCTGCTGAAAACCACACAATGGATTCCTATGGAAGGAATTACAAGTTACTGGTAAGTATGCTTAGAATTAATTTTCAGGGTCAGTGCTGGGCTAAAAGATGCAGCACTGAGTTCTCTCCTGATAACAGGTGAGTAAATCGTAATTCGTAGTTAGGCTGATTTTGTGAGGAATATTTGTAAATTCCTAAACTCCACACTTAGAAACTTTTCTGCTGAAAACCACACAATGGATTCCTATGGAAGGAAATACAAGTTACTGGTAAGTACGCTTAGAATTACTTTTCAGGGTCAGTGCTGGGCTAAAAGATGCAGCACTGGTTTCTCTCCTGATAACAGGTGAGTAAATCGGAATCCGTAGTTCGGCTGATTTTAGAGGAATATTTGTAAGTTCCAAAACTCCACACTTAGATACTTTTCTGCTGAAAACCACACAATGGATTCCTATGGAAGGAAATACAAGTTACTGGTAAGTACGCTTCGAATTACTTTTCAGGGTCAGTGCTGGGCTAAAAGAAGCAGCACTGGGATCTCTCCTGATAACAGGTGAGTAAATCGGAATCCGTAGTTCGGCTGATTTTAGAGGAATATTTGTAAGTTCCAAAACTCCACACTTAGATACTTTTCTGCTGAAAACCACACAATGGATTCCTATGGAAGGAAATACAAGTTACTGGTAAGTATGCTTAGAATTAATTTTCAGGGTCAGTACTGGGCTAAAAGATGCAGCGCTGAGTTCTCTCCTGATAACAGGTGAGTAAATCGTAATTCGTAGTTCGGCTGGTTTTAGAGGAATATTTGTAAATTCCTAAACTCCACACTTAGAAACTTTTCTGCTGAAAACCACACAATGGATTCCTATGGGAGGATATACAAGTTACTGGTAAGTACGCTTAGAATTACTTTTCAGGGTCAGTGCTGGGCTAAAAGATGCAGCACTGGGTTCTCTCCTGATAACAGGTGAGTAAATCGGAATTCGTAGTTCGGCTGATTTTAGAGGAATATTTGTAAGTTCCAAAACTCCACACTTAGAAACTTTTCTGCTGAAAACCACACAATGGATTCCTATGGAAGGAAATACAAGTTACTGGTAAGTACGGTTAGAATTACTTTTCAGGATCAGTACTGGCCTTAAAGCTTCAGCACTGAGGTCTCTCCTGATAACATTTGAGTAAATTGGAATTCGTAGTTCAGCTGATTTTAGAGGAATATTTTAGAGTTCCAAACCTCCACACTGAGAAGAATTTCCAAGTGAAACCAGTCAATGTAAGCCTATGGAAGGAAATACAAGTTACTGGTAAGTATGGTTAGAAATACTTTTCAGGATCAGTACTGGCCTTAAAGATTCAGCACTGAGGTCTCTCCTGATAACATTTGAGTAAATCTGAATTCGTAGTTCGGCTGATTTTAGAGGAATATTTTAAAGGTCCAAATCTCCACACTTAGAAGAATTTCCAAGTGAAACCAGTCAATGTTAGCCTATGGAAGGAAATTCAAGTTACTGATAAGTACGGTTACAATTACTTTTCGGGATCAGTACTGGCCTTAAAGATTCAGCACTGAGGTCTCTCCTGATAACAGGTGAGTAAATCAAAATTCGGAGCTCGGCTGATCTTAGAGGAATATTTGTAAGTTCCAAAACTCCACACTTAGAAACTTTTCTGCTGAAAACCACACAATGGATTCCTATGGAAGGAAATACAAGCTACTGGTAAGTACGCTTAGAATTACTTTTCAGGGTCAGTGCTGGGCTAAAAGATGCAGCACTGGGTTCTCTCCTGATAACAGGAGAGTAAATCGGAATTTGTAATTCAGCTGATTTTAGAGGAATATTTGTAAGTTCCAAAACTCCACACTTAGAAACTTTTCTGCTGAAAACCACACAATGGATTCCTATGGAAGGAAATACAAGTTACTGGTAAGTACGCTTAGAATTACTATTCAGGGTCACTGCTGGGCTAAAAGATGCAGCACTGAGTTCTCTCCTGATGACATGTGAGTAAATCGGAATTCGTAGTTTGGCTTATTTTAGAGGAATATTTGTAAGTACCAAAACTCCACACTTCGAAACTTCTCTGCTGAAAACCACACAATGGATTCCTATGGAACGCAATACGAGTTACTGGTAAGTACGCTTAGAATTACTTTTCAGGGTCAGTGCTGGGCTAAAAGATGTAGCACTGGGATCTCTCCCGATAACAGGTGAGTAAATCGGAATTCGTAGTTCGGCTGATTTTAGTGAAATATTTGTAAGTTCCAAAACTCCACACTTTCATACTTTTCTGCTGAAAACCACACAATGGATTCCTATGGAAGGAAATACAAGTTACTGGTAAGTATGCTTAGAATTAATTTTCAGGGTCAGTGCTGGGCTAAAAGATGCAGCACTGAGTTCTCTCCTGATAACAGGTGAGTAAATCGTAATTCGTAGTTAGGCTGATTTTAGAGGAATATTTGTAAATTCCTAAACTCCACACTTAGAAACTTTTCTGCTGAAAACCACACAATGGATTCCTATGGAAGGAAATACAAGTTACTGGTAAGTACGCTTAGAATTACTTTTCAGGGTCAGTGCCAGGCTAAAAGATGCAGCACTGGTTTCTCTCCTGATAACATGTGAGTAAATCGGAATTCGTAGTTCGGCTGATTTTAGAGGAATATTTGTAAGTTCCAAAACTCCACACTTAGAAACTTTTCTGCTGAAAACCACACAATGGATTCCTATGGAAGGAAATACAAGTTACTGGTAAGTACGCTTAGAATTACTTTTCTGAGTCAGTGCTGGGCTAAAAGATGCAGCACTGGGATCTCTCCTGATAACAGGTGAGTAAATCGGAATCCGTAGTTCGGCTGATTTTAGAGGAATATTTGTAAGTTCCAAAACTCCACACTTAGATACTTTTCTGCTGAAAACCACACAATGGATTCCTATGGAAGGAAATACAAGTTACTGGTAAGTACGCTTCGAATTACTTTTCAGGGTCAGTGCTGGGCTAAAAGAAGCAGCACTGGGTTCACTGCAGATGACAGGTGAGTAAATCGGAATTCGTAGTTCGGCTGATTTTAGAGGAATATTTGTAAGTTCCAAAACTACACACTTAGAAACTTTTCTGCTGAAAACCACACAATGGATTCCTATGGAAGGAAATACAAGTTACTGGTAAGTACGCTTAGAATTACTTTTCAGTGTCAGTGCTGGGCTAAAAGATGCAGCACTGGGTTGTCTACCGATAACAGGTGAATAAATCGGAATTCGTAGTTCGGCTGATTTTAGATGAATATTTTAAAGTTCCAAAACTCCACACTTAGAAGAATTTCCAAGTGAAACCAGTCAATGTAAGCCTATGGAAGGAAATACAAGTTACTGGTAAGTATGGTTAGAAATACTTTTCAGGATCAGTACTGGCCTTAAAGATTCAGCACTGAGGTCTCTCCTGATAACAGGTGAGTAAATCGAAATTCGTAGCTCGGCTGATCTTAGAGGAATATTTGTAAGTTCCAAAACTCCACACTTAGAAACTTCTCTGCTGAAAACCACACAATGGATACCTATGGAAGGAAATACAAGTTACTGGTAAGTACGCTTAGAATTACTTTTTAGGGTCAGTGCTGGGCTAAAAGATGCAGCACTGGGATCTCTCCTGATAACAGGTGAGTAAATCGGAATTCGTAGTTCGGCTTATTTTAGAGGAATATTTTAGAGTTCCAAACCTCCACACTGAGAAGAATTTCCAAGTGAAACCAGTCAATGTTAGCCTATGGAAGGAAATTCAAGTTACTGGTAAGTATGGTTAGAATTACTTTTCAGGATCAGTACTGGCCTTAACGATTCAGCACTGAGGTCTCTCCTGATAACAGGTAAGTAAATCGAAATTCGTAGTTCGGCTGATTTTAGAGGAATATTTGTAAGTTCCAAAACTCCACACTTAGAAGAATTTCCCAGTGAAACCAGTCAACGTTAGCCTATGGAAGGAAATTCAAGTTACTGGTAAGTACGCTTAGAATTAATTTTCAGGGTCAGTGCTGGGCTAAAAGATGCAGCACTGAGTTCTCTCCTGATAACAGGTGAGTAAATCGTAATTCGTAGTTCGGCTGATTTTAGAGGAATATTTGTAAATTCCTAAACTCCACACTTAGAAACTTTTCTGCTGAAAACCACACAATGGATTCCTATGGAAGGATATACAAGTTACTGGTAAGTACGCTTAGAATTACTTTTCAGGGTCAGTGCTGGGCTAAAAGATGCAGCACTGGGTTCTCTCCTGATAACAGGTGAGTAAATCGGAATTCGTAGTTCGGCTGATTTTAGAGGAATATTTGTATGTTCCAAAACTCCACACTTAGAAACTTTTCTGCTGAAAACCACACAATGGATTCCTATGGAAGGAAATACAAGTTACTGGTAAGTACGCTTCGAATTACTTTTCAGAGTCAGTGCTGGGCTAAAAGAAGCAGCACTGGGTTCGCTCCTGATGACAGGTGAGTAAATCGGAATTCGTAGTTCGGCTTATTTTAGAGGAATATTTGTAAGTACCAAAACTCCACACTTCGAAACTTCTCTGCTGAAAACCACACAATGGATTCCTATGGAACGAAATACAAGTTACTGGTAAGTACGCTTAGAATTAATTTTCAGGGTCAGTGCTGGGCTAAAAGATGCAGCACTGAGTTCTCTCCTGATAACAGGTGAGTAAATCGTAATTCGTAGTTCGGCTGATTTTAGAGGAATATTTGTAAATTCCTAAACTCCACACTTAGAAACTTTTCTGCTGAAAACCACACAATGGATTCCTATGGAAGGAAATACAAGATACTGGTAAGTACGCTTAGAATTAATTTTCAGGGTCAGTGCTGGGCTAAAAGATGCAGCACTGAGTTCTCTCCTGATAACAGGTGAGTAAATCGGAATTCGTAGTTCAGCTGATTTTAGAGGAATATTTGTAAGTTCCAACACATTCCACACTTTCATACTTTTCTGCTGAAAACCACACAATGGATTCCTATGGAAGGAAATACAAGTTACTGGTAAGTACGGAGAGAATTACTTTTCAGGATCAGTACTGGCCTTAAAGATGCAGCACGGAGTTCTCTCCTGATGACATGTGAGTAAATCGGAATTCGTAGTTTGGCTTATTTTAGAGGAATATTTGTAAGTACCAAAACTCCACACTGCGAAACTTCTCTGCTGAAAACCACACAATGGATTCCTATGGAAGGAAATACAAGTTACTGGTAAGTACGCTTAGAATTACTTTTCAGGGTCAGTGCTGCGCTAAAAGATGTAGCACTGGGATCTCTCCCGATAACCGGTGAGTAAATCGGAATTCGTAGTTCGGCTGATTTTAGAGGAATATTTGTAAGTTCCAAAACTCCACACTTTCATACTTTTCTGCTGAAAACCACACAATGGATTCCTATGGAAGGAAATACAAGTTACTGGTAAGTATGCTTAGAATTACTTTTCAGTGTCAGTGCTGGGCTAAAAGCTGCAGCACTGGGTTGTCTCTTGATAACAGGTGAATAAATCGGAATTCGTAGTTCGGCTGATTTTAGAGGAATATTTTAAAGGTCCAAAACTCCACACTTAGAAGAATTTCCAAGTGAAACCAGTCAATGTAAGCCTATGGAAGGAAATACAAGTTACTGGTAAGTATGGTTAGAAATACTTTTCAGGATCAGTACTGGCCTTAAAGATTCAGCACTGAGGTCTCTCCTGATAACATTTGAGTAAATCTGAATTCGTAGTTCGGCTGATTTTAGAGGAATATTTTAAAGGTCCAAATCTCGACAATTAGAAGAATTTCCAAGTGAAACCAGTCAATGTTAGCCTATGGAAGGAAATTCAAGTTACTGGTAAGTACGGTTACAATTACTTTTCGGGATCAGTACTGGCCTTAAAGATTCAGCACTGAGGTCTCTCCTGATAACAGGTGAGTAAATCAAAATTCGGAGCTTGGCTGATCTTAGAGGAATATTTGTAAGTTCCAAAACTCCACACTTAGAAACTTTTCTGCTGAAAACCACACAATGGATTCCTATGGAAGGAAATACAAGTTACTGGTAAGTACGCTTAGAATTACTTTTCAGGGTCACTGCTGGGCTAAAAGATGCAGCACTGAGTTCTCTCCTGATGACATGTGAGTAAATCGGAAATCATAGTTTGGCTTATTTTAGAGGAATATTTGTAAGTACCAAAACTCCACACTTCGAAACTTCTCTGCTGAAAACCACACAATGGATTCCTATGGAACGAAATACAAGTTACTGGTAAGTACACTTAGAATTACTTTTCAGGGTCAGTGCTGGGCTAAAAGATGTAGCACAGGGATCTCTCCCGATAACAGGTGAGTAAATCGGAATTCGTAGTTCGGCTGATTTTAGAGGAATATTTGTAAGTTCCAAAACTTCACACTTTCATACTTTTCTGCTGAAAACAACACAATGGATTCCTATGGAAGGAAATACAAGTTACTGGTAAGTACGCTTAGAATTACTTTTCAGGGTCAGTGCTGGGCTAAAAGATGCAGCACTGATTTCTCTCCCGATAACAGGTGAGTAAATCGGAATTCGTAGTTCGGCTGATTTTAGAGGAATATTTGTAAGTTCCAAAACTCCACACTTAGAAACTTTTCTGCTGAAAACCACACAATGGATCCTATGGAAGGAAATACAAGTTACTGGTAAGTACGCTTAGAATTACTTTTCTGAGTCAGTGCTGGGCTAAAAGATGCAGCACTGGGATCTCTCCTGATAACAGGTGAGTAAATCGGAATCCGTAGTTCGGCTGATTTTAGAGGAATATTTGTAAGTTCCAAAACTCCACACTTAGATACTTTTCTGCTGAAAACCACACAATGGATTCCTATGGAAGGAAATACAAGTTACTGGTAAGTACGCTTCAAATTACTTTTCAGGGTCAGTGCTGGGCTAAAAGAAGCAGCACTGGGTTCGCTCCTGATGACAGGTGAGTAAATCTGAAATCGTAGTTCGGCTGATTTTAGAGGAATATTTGTAAGTTCCAAAACTCCACACTTAGAAACTTTTCTGCTGAAAACCACACAATGGATTCCTATGGATGGAAATACAAGTTACTGGTAAGTACGCTTAGAATTACTTTTCAGTGTCAGTGCTGGGCTAAAAGATGCAGCACTGGGTTGTCTACCGATAACAGGTGAATAAATCCGAATTCGTAGTTCGGCTGATTTTAGAGGAATATTTTAAAGTTCCAAAACTCCACACTTAGAAGAATTTCCAAGTGAAACCAGTCAATGTAAGCCTATGGAAGGAAATACAAGTTACTGGTAAGTATAGTTAGAAATACTTTTCAGGATCAGTACTGGCCTTAAAGATTCAGCACTGAGGTCTCTCCTGATAACATTTGAGTAAATCTGAATTCGTAGTTCGGCTGGTTTTAGAGGAATATTTTAGAGTTCCACACCTCCACACTGAGAAGAATTTCCAAGTGAAACCAGTCAATGTTAGCCTATGGAAGGAAATTCAAGTTACTTGTAAGTACGGTTACAATTACTTTTCGGGATCAGTACTGGCCTTAAAGATTCATCACTGAGGTCTCTCCTGATAACAGGTGAGTAAATCGAAATTCGTAGCTCGGCTGATTTTAGAGGAATATTTGTAAGTTCTAAAACTCCACACTTAGAAACTTTTCTGCTGAAAACCACACAATGGATTCCTATGGAAGGAAATACAAGCTACTGGTAAGTACGCTTAGAATTACTTTTCAGGGTCAGTGCTGGGCTAAAAGATGCAGCACGGGGTTCTCTCCTGATAACAGGAGAGTAAATCGGAATTCGTAATTCAACTGATTTTAGAGGAATATTTGTAAGTTCCAAAACTCCACACTTAGAAACTTTTCTGCTGAAAACCACACAATGGATTCCTATGGAAGGAAATACAAGTTACTGGTAAGTACGCTTAGAATTACTTTTCAGGGTCACTGCTGGGCTAAAAGATGCAGCACTGAGTTCTCTCCTGATGACAGGTGAGTAAATCGGAATTCGTAGTTCGGCTGATTTTAGAGGAATATTTGTAAGTTCCAAAACTCCACACTTAGAAGAATTTCCCAGTGAAACCAGTCAATGTTAGCCTATGAAATGAAATTCAAGTTACTGGTAAGTACGGTTAGAATTGCTTTTCAGGATCAGTACTGGCCTTAAAGATTCAGCAATGAGGTCTCTCCTGATAACAGGTGAGTAAATCGGAATTCGTAGTTCGGCTGATTTTGGAGGAATATTTGTAAGTTCCAAAACTCCACACTTAAAAACTTTTCTGCTGAAAACCACACAATGGATTCCTATGGAAGGAAATACAAGTTACTGGTAAGTACGGTTAGAATTACTTTTCAGGATCAGTACTGGCCTTAAAGCTTCAGCACTGAGGTCTCTCCTGATAACATTTGAGTAAATTGGAATTCGTAGTTCAGCTGATTTTAGAGGAATATTTTAGAGTTCCAAACCTCCACACTGAGAAGAATTTCCAAGTGAAACCAGTCAATGTAAGCCTATGGAAGGAAATACAAGTTACTGGTAAGTATGGTTAGAAATACTTTTCAGGATCAGTACTGGCCTTAAAGATTCAGCACTGAGGTCTCTCCTGATAACATTTGAGTAAATCTGAATTCGTAGTTCAGCTGATTTTAGAGGAATATTTTAGAGTTCCAAACCTCCACACTGAGAAGAATTTCCAAGTGAAACCAGTCAATGTAAGCCGATGGAAGGAAATACAAGTTACTGGTAAGTATGGTTAGAATTACTTTTCGGGATCAGTACTGGCCTTAAAGATTCAGCACTGAGGTCTCTCCTGATAACAGGTGAGTAAATCAAAATTCGGAGCTCGGCTGATCTTAGAGGAATATTTGTAAGTTCCAAAACTCCACACTTAGAAACTTTTCTGCTGAAAACCACACAATGGATTCCTATGGAAGGAAATACAAGCTATTGGTAAGTACTCTTAGAATTACTTTTCAGGGTCAGTGCTGGGCTAAAAGATGCAGCACTGGGTTCTCTCCTGATAACAGGAGAGTAAATCGGAATTCGTAATTCAGCTGATTTTAGAGGAATATTTGTAAGTTCCAAAACTCCACACTTAGAAACTTTTCTGCTGAAAACCACACAATGGATTCCTATGGAAGGAAATACAAGTTACTGGTAAGTACGCTTAGAATTACTTTTCAGGGTCACTGCTGGGCTAAAAGATGCAGCACTGAGTTCTCTCCTAATGACATGTGAGTAAATCGGAATTCGTAGTTTGGCTTATTTTAGAGGAATATTTGTAAGTACCAAAACTCCACACTTCGAAACTTCTCTGCTGAAAACCACACAATGGATTCCTATGGAACGAAATACAAGTTACTGGTAAGTACGCTTCAAATTACTTTTCAGGGTCAGTGCTGGGCTAAAAGAAGCAGCACTGGGTTCGCTCCTGATGACAGGTGAGTAAATCTGAAATCGTAGTTCGGCTGATTTTAGAGGAATATTTGTAAGTTCCAAAACTACACACTTAGAAACTTTTCTGCTGAAAACCACACAATGGATTCCTATGGATGGAAATACAAGTTACTGGTAAGTACGCTTAGAATTACTTTTCAGTGTCAGTGCTGGGCTAAAAGATGCAGCACTGGGTTGTCTACCGATAACAGGTGAATAAATCGGAATTCGTAGTTCGGCTGATTTTAGAGGAATATTTTAAAGTTCCAAAACTCCACACTTAGAAGAATTTCCAAGTGAAACCAGTCAATGTAAGCCTATGGAAGGAAATACAAGTTACTGGTAAGTATAGTTAGAAATACTTTTCAGGATCAGTACTGGCCTTAAAGATTCAGCACTGAGGTCTCTCCTGATAACATTTGAGTAAATCTGAATTCGTAGTTCGGCTGGTTTTAGAGGAATATTTTAGAGTTCCACACCTCCACACTGAGAAGAATTTCCAAGTGAAACCAGTCAATGTTAGCCTATGGAAGGAAATTCAAGTTACTGGTAAGTACGGTTACAATTACTTTTCGGGATCAGTACTGGCCTTAAAGATTCATCACTGAGGTCTCTCCTGATAACAGGTGAGTAAATCGAAATTCG
Organism: Triturus cristatus; assembly: GCF_964204655.1. Taxonomy (NCBI): domain Eukaryota; kingdom Metazoa; phylum Chordata; class Amphibia; order Caudata; family Salamandridae; genus Triturus; species Triturus cristatus. Next base: position 348,969,572 of record NC_140579.1, read on the forward strand.
TAGCTCGGCTGATTTTAGAGGAATATTTGTAAGTTCCAAAACTCCACACTTAGAAACTTTTCTGCTGAAAACCACACAATGGATTCCTATGGAAGGAAATACAAGCTACTGGTAAGTACGCTTAGAATTACTTTTCAGGGTCAGTGCTGGGCTAAAAGATGCAGCACGGGGTTCTCTCCTGATAACAGGAGAGTAAATCGGAATTCGTAATTCAACTGATTTTAGAGGAATATTTGTAAGTTCCAAAACTCCACACTTAGAAACTTTTCTGCTGAAAACCACACAATGGATTCCTATGGATGGAAATACAAGTTACTGGTAAGTACGCTTAGAATTACTTTTCAGTGTCAGTGCTGGGCTAAAAGATGCAGCACTGGGTTGTCTACCGATAACAGGTGAATAAATCGGAATTCGTAGTTCGGCTGATTTTAGAGGAATATTTTAAAGTTCCAAAACTCCACACTTAGAAGAATTTCCAAGTGAAACCAGTCAATGTAAGCCTATGGAAGGAAATACAAGTTACTGGTAAGTATAGTTAGAAATACTTTTCAGGATCAGTACTGGCCTTAAAGATTCAGCACTGAGGTCTCTCCTGATAACATTTGAGTAAATCTGAATTCGTAGTTCGGCTGGTTTTAGAGGAATATTTTAGAGTTCCACACCTCCACACTGAGAAGAATTTCCAAGTGAAACCAGTCAATGTTAGCCTATGGAAGGAAATTCAAGTTACTTGTAAGTACGGTTAAAATTACTTTTCGGGATCAGTACTGGCCTTAAAGATTCATCACTGAGGTCTCTCCTGATAACAGGTGAGTAAATCGAAATTCGTAGCTCGGCTGATTTTAGAGGAATATTTGTAAGTTCCAAAACTCCACACTTAGAAACTTTTCTGCTGAAAACCACACAATGGATTCCTATGGAAGGAAATACAAGCTACTGGTAAGTACGCTTAGAATTACTTTTCAGGGTCAGTGCTGGGCTAAAAGATGCAGCACGGGGTTCTCTCCTGATAACAGGAGAGTAAATCGGAATTCGTAATTCAACTGATTTTAGAGGAATATTTGTAAGTTCCAAAACTCCACACTTAGAAACTTTTCTGCTGAAAACCACACAATGGATTCCTATGGAAGGAAATACAAGTTACTGGTAAGTACGCTTAGAATTACTTTTCAGGGTCACTGCTGGGCTAAAAGATGCAGCACTGAGTTCTCTCCTGATGACAGGTGAGTAAATCGGAATTCGTAGTTCGGCTGATTTTAGAGGAATATTTGTAAGTTCCAAAACTCCACACTTAGAAGAATTTCCCAGTGAAACCAGTCAATGTTAGCCTATGAAATGAAATTCAAGTTACTGGTAAGTACGGTTAGAATTGCTTTTCAGGATCAGTACTGGCCTTAAAGATTCAGCAATGAGGTCTCTCCTGATAACAGGTGAGTAAATCGGAATTCGTAGTTCGGCTGATTTTGGAGGAATATTTGTAAGTTCCAAAACTCCACACTTAAAAACTTTTCTGCTGAAAACCACACAATGGATTCCTATGGAAGGAAATACAAGTTACTGGTAAGTACGGTTAGAATTACTTTTCAGGATCAGTACTGGCCTTAAAGCTTCAGCACTGAGGTCTCTCCTGATAACATTTGAGTAAATTGGAATTCGTAGTTCAGCTGATTTTAGAGGAATATTTTAGAGTTCCAAACCTCCACACTGAGAAGAATTTCCAAGTGAAACCAGTCAATGTAAGCCTATGGAAGGAAATACAAGTTACTGGTAAGTATGGTTAGAAATACTTTTCAGGATCAGTACTGGCCTTAAAGATTCAGCACTGAGGTCTCTCCTGATAACATTTGAGTAAATCTGAATTCGTAGTTCAGCTGATTTTAGAGGAATATTTTAGAGTTCCAAACCTCCACACTGAGAAGAATTTCCAAGTGAAACCAGTCAATGTAAGCCTATGGAAGGAAATACAAGTTACTGGTAAGTATGGTTAGAATTACTTTTCGGGATCAGTACTGGCCTTAAAGATTCAGCACTGAGGTCTCTCCTGATAACAGGTGAGTAAATCAAAATTCGGAGCTCGGCTGATCTTAGAGGAATATTTGTAAGTTCCAAAACTCCACACTTAGAAACTTTTCTGCTGAAAACCACACAATGGATTCCTATGGAAGGAAATACAAGCTACTGGTAAGTACGCTTAGAATTACTTTTCAGGGTCAGTGCTGGGCTAAAAGATGCAGCACTGGGTTCTCTCCTGATAACAGGAGAGTAAATCGGAATTCGTAATTCAGCTGATTTTAGAGGAATATTTGTAAGTTCCAAAACTCCACACTTAGAAACTTTTCTGCTGAAAACCACACAATGGATTCCTATGGAAGGAAATACAAGTTACTGGTAAGTACGCTTAGAATTACTTTTCAGGGTCACTGCTGGGCTAAAAGATGCAGCACTGAGTTCTCTCCTAATGACATGTGAGTAAATCGGAATTCGTAGTTTGGCTTATTTTAGAGGAATATTTGTAAGTACCAAAACTCCACACTTCGAAACTTCTCTGCTGAAAACCACACAATGGATTCCTATGGAACGAAATACAAGTTACTGGTAAGTACGCTTAGAATTACTTTTCAGGGTCAGTGCTGGGCTAAAAGATGTAGCACTGGGATCTCTCCCGATAACAGGTGAGTAAATCGGAATTCGTAGTTCGGCTGATTTTAGAGGAATATTTGTAAGTTTCAAAACTCCACACTTTCATACTTTTCTGCTGAAAACCACACAATGGATTCCTATGGAAGGAAATACAAGTTACTGGTAAGTATGCTTAGAATTAATTTTCAGGGTCAGTGCTGGGCTAAAAGATGCAGCACTGAGTTCTCTCCTGATAACAGGTGAGTAAATCGTAATTCGTAGTTAGGCTGATTTTAGAGGAATATTTGTAAATTCCTAAACTCCACACTTAGAAACTTTTCTGCTGAAAACCACACAATGGATTCCTATGGAAGGAAATACAAGTTACTGGTAAGTACGCTTAGAATTACTTTTCTGAGTCAGTGCTGGGCTAAAAGATGCAGCACTGGGATCTCTCCTGATAACAGGTGAGTAAATCGGAATCCGTAGTTCGGCTGATTTTAGAGGAATATTTGTAAGTTCCAAAACTCCACACTTAGATACTTTTCTGCTGAAAACCACACAATGGATTCCTATGGAAGGAAATACAAGTTACTGGTAAGTACGCTTCGAATTACTTTTCAGGGTCAGTGCTGGGCTAAAAGAAGCAGCACTGGGTTCGCTCCTGATGACAGGTGAGTAAATCGGAATTCGTAGTTCGGCTGATTTTAGAGGAATATTTGTAAGTTCCATGTTGGACTTGGCCCTTCTGGCAGGTTCACCCCTGAACTTTTTTTGCTTTTTACTGGTGACTTGGTGTGGTGATATTTGGTTTCTGCGCACTTTCCCTGTGTCCCAGAGGAAAGTGCGTGCGCATTCTGAGTGCATGCGGTGAGATAGGCCTGCCCTCCCATAGGAATGCATGGGGAATGTATGTGTCCCTAGTAGTTCCTGATGCGTGGGGTGTGCAGGCCCGAGTTTGGTATGTGCGGACTCGTGTGATTGAATGCTGCGCGATGATGTGTGCGGCGTGCATGTACCTAGTGTGGAAGTGCCACTTCTAGAAGTGGGCACTTCGGTGTGCAGTGTGTCTGTCGCGTGATTGGCTGATCATGTCATGTGACAGGCTAGGGATTCCCCAGAGTCAGGATGAGTCACCCAGTGGTGAATGGGGAGATCAGCAGCTAGATGGGTGGGAGGAGTACACCGGGGTCCTGAATAGGACAGGGTTTTCCACACACAATGCTGGCCCCGCCCCCTGCGGTGCGACTGACGACCCTAGCCCTGCCAATGAATAGAGTGAGGGGCTGAGCACATCAAGGGTGCTCCCCAACCAGCTGCGACTGGTTTTCCCCCTCACCCTGAACCCAGAACAAAGGGATGTGGTGTATAAAAAGGGGCTGTGTCCCCTTACAAAATGTTCTTGTTCTAACTCGAATCTACCAGGGGCGTGCTGCTGCTGGGGCCCAGGGGAAGGCTTGCCTCCCTGGGCCCTGCCCAGCCCCTGGATGCCCTGGACGCTGAAGGACTTCTGGGACTATTCTTTTTGCCATTGCCCCTTACCTTCTAAAGGCCTCTTTGCTGGGAGATTTTTGCTCCCTTTCTTTATGCCTCCAGGACTTGTGACCTAGCGCCTGAAAAGCGCTATCTTTTCCCCCAGGAAGGAGGAACATGTGGGCCTTGGCGGTGCTGGGCTGCGATCGCCGCCGAGGGAATCCCGACGTAGGGATTCCCCCGTAATGCTGGTCTCGCGGGTGCCCACCCCGCTGCCTTGGCGTTAATTCTATGCAGGTGCCCACCCTGCGTCTTCGTGCTTCAGGAGGGATACGGGTGCCTACCCCGCTTATGGAGTTATGTAAAAATGACGGGTGCCCACCCGCACTTTGCCCGCCAAAGAGATCACCGCCGCGGCCCGAGCTGCATGTAAAAACGGCCGCCGAGTCTGCGGCCCGCCTGGTTGTGGGCGGGGCTGCGGGACGGAAGCGGAAGTGCCGCCATTGTCCCCGGAGCCTCGCAGGCTCCACCAGAGAAGTCCCGGTCCCGAGATGGGGGACCGGGCGAAGACCGGCGCCTCCAGGGACGGAGCTCTCATGTGGTGAGAGAGCCCCCGCCATGACCGCCAGTGCCGGAAGTCCCGGTCCCAGAAGCGGGACCGGGCAGAGAGAGAGAGAGCCGGTGAGTGAGGCTGCCTAGGGGGAGGGGGCGAGGTGAAGGCACTAGTGCCGGTGCTGAGCGGCCCCGCTTGACAGTGGGCCGCTCCAACATGCCCTCCCCTGTTTGTGTGTGCCAGATGAGGCACATAGTCCGAGCGGCCCCGTCTGCAGTGGGCCGCTCCAACGATTGATGTTTCGAGCCCCGAGGCTCCAACGAGGCGGGCAGGGTCCGTATGGTATTTATAGAGCCCCGGGTGGCCCTAGCGATGTGGGGACAGAATTGCCTTGAGCCAGAGAGGCTCCAACCCAGCATGGTTTGCCCAGAGAGCACCAGTGCGCCCCACAGTACTTTGGGGCAAGCCCCTTTTTCTATATTGGACCACCATTATTTTAGGAGCCCGTGCGCTCCATGGGGGACATGTCATTTTCGAGCCTAGTTGGCTCCAACGTTGGATATTGTCTCAGGGGCTAGTGAGAGCCCCTGCTTACTCTGTGCCTTCCCCAGCTGCGCAGCACTTAGTGCCAGCTGCAGCGTTTAGGCCCTGCTTTGTCCCCAGCTGCCCAGCAAGTAGTGGGCAGCTGCTACGTTTAGGTTCTGGCGCAACCTGGACTCTAATGCGATTTTGGTGCTAGGAAATGTACGGTGTAGTATGTTTTGCGCACCTTGTGTTCATGCTTATGGGGTTGGGAAATGTACTGTGTATAGTATATTTTGCGCTCCCTGTATTTCATACCTCTAGATAGGATTTCTGCCTAGGAGGTTGTTTTACCTTGTTTAGATTGATGGTAGGGAGAATGTACTTCCCTGTGTTATGTACGCCCCTAGTGTAGGTATACTTAGGTGGCTAGGTCTAAGGCGTTAGACTTGCGAGAATTGCATAATGTGATTTATGCCCCTGTGATGGATGCAGGATAGGTTTTATACCTGATGCTAGTGTGATGACGCTGAGGTCATTATTGCGCCAGTAGAGACTGGTTGTGCTCTACATTTACTTTATGTTATGTTCTACGTTTACTATTGGTGATTTGTGCTATGTTCTAAGTGCTAATTCCTGACAGTGGTCCATGTGGCCCTGTCCCCTGTATATATAATCCCTTGTAAATTCTGCCCGTGCCTGTTGGCACATTGTAGAATGTGTGTTTTTATCTAATGTGTTGTGTAATACAAAGGCTATTTTTATAGAATACCTTGTGTGGAGTTTCTTTTGTGGTGGGCCTTGGGTGTTGTTGCTGGGTGCGCGCGCAAACGCTTTACACATCGCCTCAGGGATAAGCCTGTCTGCTCGTGCCAAGCTACCAAGGGGGTGAGCAGGGGTTATCTTTGGCGTGTAACTCCCCGGCCCTGACTAGAGTGGTGGTTTCTGCCTGGCTCTGGCGCAAGCCTCAGCCAACCAGAAATCCCATTTCTAACATTGGTGATCAGCGGTGGGATTTGGACTTGCGTTTGCGCTGTACCGCAGCGGCAACTGGCCGCACTACAAAACTCTGCATTTAGATAAATCACATGGTATAGGGATTATTGTTCAAAGTTTGCTTTTAAATGTCATTTCTTTGGAAAGGTGTTCTTGTGCACTGTGAGTTAGGTGTCCCTAGCTCGGGAGGGTAGATCATCCCCCTTAGTGCATTGTGTTTTCTGGATTCACCAGAGGGTGGGATCCAGTGGTGGCAGCAGATGTGTGTCCAGTGCATGTATTCTCATTCCCAGTTCCCGGGGTAGTGGTACCTGTGTCACGTGGTGGTCAGGTTGAGAAATCAGGGGCGGTAGAAACTGTCTTACCAGTCTTGGGAGGGGTTTGGGGATGAATGTGTAATGCGCTGGATGAATGTGAATGTCCCATTCCCAGTTCCCAGAGTGATAGTACCTGTGTCACGTGGTGGTCAGGTTGAGAAATCAGGGGCGGTAGAAACTGTCTTACTAGTCTGGGGGGTGTGAGTGTGGATGAATGGTGTGAGTTCTCTGAAATAAGGAGCTTGCTGGTTGATTGGGTGTGAGTTCTCTGGGATAGGGAACTTGCATTGGGGAGTGATTCCAAAAGAAGTGGCTGAGGTGTCTTCCAGCCCAGCGTGGTGGAAGAGGTTCAGAGTAGCCCAGCTAGGTCTCGGTGTAGGGGCTCACGTCCTGTCTCTGCGGAGAAGGAGTGGGTGGGACTGCGTGTCTCCAGGTGCCCGAAACCCAGTGTCAGGGCCTGGATGGTTTCTTTAGGGAACATCAGGTCGGGGGCCTAGGCTGTACCAATAGGTCATTTGAGGAGGATCTCCCAGTGTCTAGAGGACGTGGAGCGTCTGTAATCAGAGCTCCAGTAGTCCTGGTGTCTGGCGGTACCGCTCCAGTTGGGAGGGTGCGGAAGTCCAGAGTGAGGGGTGAGAGGGGGAGGGATTCCCCAGTGGGAACCAGTAGGTCAGGGACCAGCCAGGAGGGCTGAGTCGCCACTGAGTGACCGTGGTGTTGCCACTTCTGTCCTGGGGCATCTTCACGCACTGTCAGAGGGACAGGAGGTCGTGAGCTCTGCGCCAGGCAGACTGTCACACGACACGCTAGGTATGTGTCACCCTCGGGAGGGTATATGTACTCCCAGGAAGTCCTGGTTCTCCGGGCAATTGTGAGGTGATACCCCCCTGATAGCAGGTGGGGTACAGTTGTGAGGGGTGAGAGGGGGAGAGGTCCCCAGTGGGAACCAGTGGGTCAGGGGGCCAGCCGGATGGGCTGAGCCACCAATGAGTGACCATGGTGATGCCACTTCTGTCCTGGGGCATCTTCACGCACTGTCGGAGGGACAGGAGGTCGTGAGCTCTACGCCAGGTTGCTGGGGCATCTTCACGCACTGTCAGAGGGACAGGAGGTCGTGAGCTCTGCGCCAGGTTGCTGGGGCATCTTCACGCACTGTCAGAGGGACAGGAGGTCGTGAGCTCTGCGCCAGGCAGACTGTCACATGACACGCTAGGTATGTGTCACCCTTAGGAAGTCCTGGTCCGCCAGGCATCTGACCAAAGGGTACGTCCCTCGGTTGGGGAGCCAGTAGCCGGTGTGTCCGGATCTGGACGTAAGGACGACTGTAGTCAGTGTCCTGGCCGGTTTGCCTTCTAGGGGTACCACTCCAGTTGGGACGGTGCGGAACTCTGGAAGGGGGTGCAGAGGGAGGGCGGCCTCGCCTCTGACCCCGGTGCAGCCGGTGAACTTGGATCCCCGGTGGTAGACCAGTTGGTGGAGAGAGGTCCTGAACTGGTGGGAGAGTTGTGTTCTGGTGGGTGCTTCCCTGGGAGGGTGCGGAACCCCAGAAGTAGAGGTAGGGTGGGGCATTCTTGCCCGTGACCACTGGTCAGCCTGAGGGTGCGGACCCTAGGTTGAAGGATCAGTGGTAGTTGGGAACTACACTGAGAGGGAGAGTGGAGAATGGCTTGTATGCCAGGGGTTACTACCCCCCACTCTGGGTTTGGCAAGGACCAGTGGTATCTGGGTGGCCTAGGGCCTGGTCCTGGCCGTGGACAACTAGGTAGTACCAGTGGGGTAGCCTAGTTGGGCCTGAGTTCTTTTCGGTTGTTTTTTTTCAGATGGAACCATGTTGATTGAGAATGGCGTAGAACCGGAGAGTGTCCCTGCAGTGCGGGCCTGCGTCCGTGTTCTATCGCCCCAAGCAGGGAAGTCCATCACGGTGGTGATTGGGCTGCCCTGCGTTTTGGCTGGAAGGGGGTTGTGTTGGACTTGGCCCTTCTGGCAGGTTCACCCCTGAACTTTTTTTGCTTTTTACTGGTGACTTGGTGTGGTGATATTTGGTTTCTGCGCACTTTCCCTGTGTCCCAGAGGAAAGTGTGTGCGCATTCTGAGTGCATGCGGTGAGATAGGCCTGCCCTCCCATAGGAATGCATGGGGAATGTATGTGTCCCTAGTAGTTCCTGATGCGTGGGGTGTGCAGGCCCGAGTTTGGTATGTGCGGACTCGTGTGATTGAATGCTGCGCGATGATGTGTGCGGCGTGCATGTACCTAGTGTGGAAGTGCCACTTCTAGAAGTGGGCACTTCGGTGTGCAGTGTGTCTGTCGCGTGATTGGCTGATCATGTCATGTGTCGGGCTAGGGATTCCCCAGAGTCAGGATGAGTCACCCAGTGGTGAAAGGGGAGATCAGCAGCTAGATGGGTGGGAGGAGTACACCGGGGTCCTGAATAGGACAGGGTTTTCCACACATAATGCTGGCCCCGCCCCCTGCGGTGCGACTGACGACCCTAGCCCTGCCAATGAATAGAGTGAGGGGCTGAGCACATGAAGGGTGCTCCCCAACCAGCTGCGACTGGTTTTCCCCCTCACCCTGAACCCAGAACAAAGGGATGTGGTGTATAAAAAGGGGCTGTGTCCCCTTACAAAATGTTCTTGTTCTAACTCGAATCTACCAGGGGCGTGCTGCTGCTGGGGCCCAGGGGAAGGCTTGCCTCCCTGGGCCCTGCCCAGCCCCTGGATGCCCTGGACGCTGAAGGACTTCTGGGACTATTCTTTTTGCCATTGCCCCTTACCTCCTAAAGGCCTCTTTGCTGGGAGATTTTTGCTCCCTTTCTTTATGCCTCCAGGACTTGTGACCTAGCGCCTGAAAAGCGCTATCTTTTCCCCCAGGAAGGAGGAACATGTGGGCCTTGGCGGTGCTGGGCTGCGATCGCTGCCGAGGGAATCCCGACGTAGGGATTCCCCCGTAATGCTGGTCTCGCGGGTGCCCACCCCGCTGCCTTGGCGTTAATTCTATGCAGGTGCCCACCCTGCGTCTTCGTGCTTCAGGAGGGATACGGGTGCCTACCCCGCTTATGGAGTTATGTAAAAATGACGGGTGCCCACCCCGCACTTTCCCCGCCAAAGAGATCACCGCCGCGGCCCGAGCTGCATGTAAAAACGGCCGCCGAGTCTGCGGCCCGCCTGGTTGTGGGCAGGGCCGCGGGACGGAAGCGGAAGTGCCGCCATTGTCCCCGGAGCCTCGCAGGCTCCACCAGAGAAGTCCCGGTCCCGAGATGGGGGACCGGGCAAAGACCGGCGCCTCCAGGGACGGAGCTCTCATGTGGTGAGAGAGCCCCCGCCATGACCGCCAGTGCCGGAAGTCCCGGTCCCAGAAGCGGGACCGGGCAGAGAGAGAGAGAGCCGGTGAGTGAGGCTGCCTAGGGGGAGGGGGCGAGGTGAAGGCACTAGTGCCGGTGCTGAGCGGCCCCGCTTGACAGTGGGCCGCTCCAACATGCCCTCCCCTGTTTGTGTGTGCCAGATGAGGCACATAGTCCGAGCGGCCCCGTCTGCAGTGGGCCGCTCCAACGATTGATGTTTCGAGCCCCGAGGCTCCAACGAGGCGGGCAGGGTCCGTATGGTATTTCTAGAGCCCCGGGTGGCCCTAGCGATGTGGGGACAGAATTGCCTTGAGCCAGAGAGGCTCCAACCCAGCATGGTTTGCCCAGAGAGCACCAGTGCGCCCCACAGTACTTTGGGGCAAGCCCCTTTTTCTATATTGGACCACCATTATTTTAGGAGCCCGTGCGCTCCATGGGGGACATGTCATTTTCGAGCCTAGGTGGCTCCAACGTTGGATATTGTCTCAGGGGCTAGTGAGAGCCCCTGCTTACTCTGTGCCTTCCCCAGCTGCGCAGCACTTAGTGCCAGCTGCAGCGTTTAGGCCCTGCTTTGTCCCCAGCTGCCCAGCAAGTAGTGGGCAGCTGCTACGTTTAGGTTCTGGCGCAACCTGGACTCTAATGCGATTTTGGTGCTAGGAAATGTACGGTGTAGTATGTTTTGCGCACCTTGTGTTCATGCTTATGGGGTTGGGAAATGTACTGTGTATAGTATATTTTGCGCTCCCTGTATTTCATACCTCTAGATAGGATTTCTGCCTAGGAGGTTGTTTTACCTTGTTTAGATTGATGGTAGGGAGAATGTACTTCCCTGTGTTATATACGCCCCTAGTGTAGGTATACTTAGGTGGCTAGGTCTAAGGCGTTAGACTTGCGAGAATTGCATAATGTGATTTATGCCCCTGTGATGGATGCAGGATAGGTTTTATACCTGATGCTAGTGTGATTACGCTGAGGTCATTATTGCGCCAGTAGAGACTGGTTGTGCTCTACATTTACTTTGTGTTATGTTCTACGTTTACTATTGGTGATTTGTGCTATGTTCTAAGTGCTAATTCCTGACAGTGGTCCAAGTGGCCCTGTCCCCTGTATATATAATCCCTTGTAAATTCTGCCCGTGCCTGTTGGCACATTGTAGAGTGTGTGTTTTTATCTAATGTGTTGTGTAATACAAAGGCTATTTTTATAGAATACCTTGTGTGGAGTTTCTTTTGTGGTGGGCCTTGGGTGTTGTTGCTGGGTGCGCGCGCAAACGCTTTACACATCGCCTCAGGGATAAGCCTGTCTGCTCGTGCCAAGCTACCAAGGGGGTGAGCAGGGGTTATCTTTGGCGTGTAACTCCCCGGCCCTGACTAGAGTGGTGGTTTCTGCCTGGCTCTGGCGCAAGCCTCAGCCAACCAGAAATCCCATTTCTAACATTCCAAAACTACACACTTAGAAACTTTTCTGCTGAAAACCACACAATGGATTCCTATGGAATGAAATACAAGTTACTGGTAAGTACGCTTAGAATTACTTTTCAGTGTCAGTGCTGGGCTAAAAGATGCAGCACTGGGTTGTCTACCGATAACAGGTGAATAAATCGGAATTCGTAGTTCGGCTGATTTTAGAGGAATATTTTAAAGTTCCAAAACTCCACACTTAGAAGAATTTCCAAGTGAAACCAGTCAATGTAAGCCTATGGAAGGAAATACAAGTTACTGGTAAGTATGGTTAGAAATATTTTTCAGGATCAGTACTGGCCTTAAAGATTCAGCACTGAGGTCTCTCCTGATAACATTTGAGTAAATCTGAATTCGTAGTTCGGCTGATTTTAGAGGAATATTTTAGAGTTCCAAACCTCCACACTGAGAAGAATTTCCAAGTGAAACCAGTCAATGTTAGCCTATGGAAGGAAATTCAAGTTACTGGTAAGTACGGATACAATTACTTTTCGGGATCAGTACTGGCCTTAAAGATTCATCACTGAGGTCTCTCCTGATAACAGGTGAGTAAATCGAAATTCGTAGCTCGGCTGATTTTAGAGGAATATTTGTAAGTTCCAAAACTCCACACTTAGAAACTTTTCTGCTGAAAACCACACAATGGATTCCTATGGAAGGAAATACAAGCTACTGGTAAGTACGCTTAGAATTACTTTTCAGGGTCAGTGCTGGGCTAAAAGATGCAGCACGGGGTTCTCTCCTGATAACAGGAGAGTAAATGGGAATTCGTAATTCAGCTGATTTTAGAGGAATATTTGTAAGTTCCAAAACTCCACACTTAGAAACTTTTCTGCTGAAAACCACACAATGGATTCCTATGGAAGGAAATACAAGTTACTGGTAAGTATGGTTAGAAATACTTTTCAGGATCAGTACTGGCCTTAAAGATTCAGCACTGAGGTCTCTCCTGATAACAGGTGAGTAAATCGAAATTCGTAGCTCGGCTGATCCTAGAGGAATATTTGTAAGGTCCAAAACTCCACACTTAGAAACTTCTCTGCTGAATACCACACAATGGAAACCTATGGAAGGAAATACAAGTTACTGGTAAGTACGCTTAGAATTACTTTTTAGGGTCAGTGCTGGGCTAAAAGATGCAGCACTGGGATCTCTCCTGATAACAGGTGAGTAAATCGGAATTCGTAGTTCGGCTTATTTTAGAGGAATATTTTAGAGTTCCAAACCTCCACACTGAGAAGAATTTCCAAGTGAAACCAGTCAATGTTAGCCTATGGAAGGAAATTCAAGTTACTGGTAAGTATGGTTAGAATTACTTTTCAGGATCAGTACTGGCCTTAACGATTCAGCACTGAGGTCTCTCCTGATAACAGGTGAGTAAATCGAAATTCGTAGTTCGGCTGATTTTAGAGGAATATTTGTAAGTTCCAAAACTCCACACTTAGAAGAATTTCCCAGTGAAACCAGTCAATGTTAGCCTATGGAAGGAAATTAAAGTTACTGGTAAGTACGCTTAGAATTAATTTTCAGGGTCAGTGCTGGGCTAAAAGATGCAGCACTGAGTTCTCTCCTGATAACAGGTGAGTAAATCGTAATTCGTAGTTCGGCTGATTTTAGAGGAATATTTGTAAATTCCTAAACTCCACACTTAGAAACTTTTCTGCTGAAAACCACACAATGGATTCCTATGGAAGGATATACAAGTTACTGGTAAGTACGCTTAGAATTACTTTTCAGGGTCAGTGCTGGGCTAAAAGATGCAGCACTGGGTTCTCTCCTGATAACAGGTGAGTAAATCGGAATTCGTAGTTCGGCTGATTTTAGAGGAATATTTGTAAGTTCCAAAACTCCACACTTAGAAACTTTTCTGCTGAAAACCACACAATGGATTCCTATGGAAGGAAATACAAGTTACTGGTAAGTACGGTTAGAATTACTTTTCAGGATCAATACTGGCCTTAAAGCTTCAGCACTGAGGTGTCTCCTGATAACATTTGAGTAAATTGGAATTCGTAGTTCAGCTGATTTTAGAGGAATATTTTAGAGTTCCAAACCTCCACACTGAGAAGAATTTCCAAGTGAAACCAGTCAATGTAAGCCTATGGAAGGAAATACAAGTTACTGGTAAGTATGGTTAGAAATACTTTTCAGGATCAGTACTGGCCTTAAAGATTCAGCACTGAGGTCTCTCCTGATAACATTTGAGTAAATCTGAATTCGTAGTTCGGCTGATTTTAGAGGAATATTTTAAAGGTCCAAATCTCCACACTTAGAAGAATTTCCAAGTGAAACCAGTCAATGTTAGCCTATGGAAGGAAATTCAAGTTACTGGTAAGTACGGTTACAATTACTTTTCGGGATCAGTACTGGCCTTAAAGATTCAGCACTGAGGTCTCTCCTGATAACAGGTGAGTAAATCAAAATTCGGAGCTCGGATGATCTTAGAGGAATATTTGTAAGTTCCAAAACTCCACACTTAGAAACTTTTCTGCTGAAAACCACACAATGGATTCCTATGGAAGGAAATACAAGCTACTGGTAAGTACGCTTAGAATTACTTTTCAGGGTCAGTGTTGGGCTAAAAGATGCAGCACTGGGTTCTCTCCTGATAACAGGAGAGTAAATCGGAATTCGTAATTCAGCTGATTTTAGAGGAATATTTGTAAGTTCCAAAACTCCACACTTAGAAACTTTTCTGCTGAAAACCACACAATGGATTCCTATGGAAGGAAATACAAGTTACTGGTAAGTACGCTTAGAATTACTTTTCAGGGTCACTGCTGGGCTAAAAGATGCAGCACTGAGTTCTCTCCTGATGACATGTGAGTAAATCGGAATTCGTAGTTTGGCTTATTTTAGAGGAATATTTGTAAGTACCAAAACTCCACACTTCGAAACTTCTCTGCTGAAAACCACACAATGGATTCCTATGGAACGCAATACAAGTTACTGGTAAGTACGCTTAGAATTACTTTTCAGGGCCAGTGCTGGGCTAAAAGATGTAGCACTGGGATCTCTCCCGATAACAGGTGAGTAAATCGGAATTCGTAGTTCGGCTGATTTTAGAGAAATATTTGTAAGTTCCAAAACTCCACACTTTCATACTTTTCTGCGGAAAACCACACAATGGATTCCTATGGAAGGAATTACAAGTTACTGGTAAGTATGCTTAGAATTAATTTTCAGGGTCAGTGCTGGGCTAAAAGATGCAGCACTGAGTTCTCTCCTGATAACAGGTGAGTAAATCGTAATTCGTAGTTAGGCTGATTTTGTGAGGAATATTTGTAAATTCCTAAACTCCACACTTAGAAACTTTTCTGCTGAAAACCACACAATGGATTCCTATGGAAGGAAATACAAGTTACTGGTAAGTACGCTTAGAATTACTTTTCAGGGTCAGTGCTGGGCTAAAAGATGCAGCACTGGTTTCTCTCCTGATAACAGGTGAGTAAATCGGAATTCGTAGTTCGGCTGATTTTAGAGGAATATTTGTAAGTTCCAAAACTCCACACTTAGAAACTTTTCTGCTGAAAACCACACAATGGATTCCTATGGAAGGAAATACAAGTTACTGGTAAGTACGCTTAGAATTACTTTTCTGAGTCAGTGCTGGGCTAAAAGATGCAGCACTGGGATCTCTCCTGATAACAGGTGAGTAAATCGGAATCCGTAGTTCGGCTGATTTTAGAGGAATATTTGTAAGTTCCAAAACTCCACACTTAGATACTTTTCTGCTGAAAACCACACAATGGATTCCTATGGAAGGAAATACAAGTTACTGGTAAGTACGCTTCGAATTACTTTTCAGGGTCAGTGCTGGGCTAAAAGAAGCAGCACTGGGATCTCTCCTGATAACAGGTGAGTAAATCGGAATCCGTAGTTCGGCTGATTTTAGAGGAATATTTGTAAGTTCCAAAACTCCACACTTAGATACTTTTCTGCTGAAAACCACACAATGGATTCCTATGGAAGGAAATACAAGTTACTGGTAAGTATGCTTAGAATTAATTTTCAGGGTCAGTACTGGGCTAAAAGATGCAGCACTGAGTTCTCTCCTGATAACAGGTGAGTAAATCGTAATTCGTAGTTCGGCTGGTTTTAGAGGAATATTTGTAAATTCCTAAACTCCACACTTAGAAACTTTTCTGCTGAAAACCACACAATGGATTCCTATGGAAGGATATACAAGTTACTGGTAAGTACACTTAGAATTACTTTTCAGGGTCAGTGCTGGGCTAAAAGATGCAGCACTGGGTTCTCTCCTGATAACAGGTGAGTAAATCGGAATTCGTAGTTCGGCTGATTTTAGAGGAATATTTGTAAGTTCCAAAACTCCACACTTAGAAACTTTTCTGCTGAAAACCACACAATGGATTCCTATGGAAGGAAATACAAGTTACTGGTAAGTACGGTTAGAATTACTTTTCAGGATCAGTACTGGCCTTAAAGCTTCAGCACTGAGGTCTCTCCTGATAACATTTGAGTAAATTGGAATTCGTAGTTCAGCTGATTTTAGAGGAATATTTTAGAGTTCCAAACCTCCACACTGAGAAGAATTTCCAAGTGAAACCAGTCAATGTAAGCCTATGGAAGGAAATACAAGTTACTGGTAAGTATGGTTAGAAATACTTTTCAGGATCAGTACTGGCCTTAAAGATTCAGCACTGAGGTCTCTCCTGATAACATTTGAGTAAATCTGAATTCGTAGTTCGGCTGATTTTAGAGGAATATTTTAAAGGTCCAAATCTCCACACTTAGAAGAATTTCCAAGTGAAACCAGTCAATGTTAGCCTATGGAAGGAAATTCAAGTTACTGATAAGTACGGTTACAATTACTTTTCGGGATCAGTACTGGCCTTAAAGATTCAGCACTGAGGTCTCTCCTGATAACAGGTGAGTAAATCAAAATTCGGAGCTCGGCTGATCTTAGAGGAATATTTGTAAGTTCCAAAACTCCACACTTAGAAACTTTTCTGCTGAAAACCACACAATGGATTCCTATGGAAGGAAATACAAGCTACTGGTAAGTACGCTTAGAATTACTTTTCAGAGTCAGTGCTGGGCTAAAAGATGCAGCACTAGGTTCTCTCCTGATAACAGGAGAGTAAATCGGAATTTGTAATTCAGCTGATTTTAGAGGAATATTTGTAAGTTCCAAAACTCCACACTTAGAAACTTTTCTGCTGAAAACCACACAATGGATTCCTATGGAAGGAAATACAAGTTACTGGTAAGTACGCTTAGAATTACTTTTCAGGGTCACTGCTGGGCTAAAAGATGCAGCACTGAGTTCTCTCCTGATGACATGTGAGTAAATCGGAATTCGTAGTTTGGCTTATTTTAGAGGAATATTTGTAAGTACCAAAACTCCACACTTCGAAACTTCTCTGCTGAAAACCACACAATGGATTCCTATGGAACGCAATACGAGTTACTGGTAAGTACGCTTAGAATTACTTTTCAGGGTCAGTGCTGGGCTAAAAGATGTAGCACTGGGATCTCTCCCGATAACAGGTGAGTAAATCGGAATTCGTAGTTCGGCTGATTTTAGAGAAATATTTGTAAGTTCCAAAACTCCACACTTTCATACTTTTCTGCTGAAAACCACACAATGGATTCCTATGGAAGGAAATACAAGTTACTGGTAAGTATGCTTAGAATTAATTTTCAGGGTCAGTGCTGGGCTAAAAGATGCAGCACTGAGTTCTCTCCTGATAACAGGTGAGTAAATCGTAATTCGTAGTTAGGCTGATTTTAGAGGAATATTTGTAAATTCCTAAACTCCACACTTAGAAACTTTTCTGCTGAAAACCACACAATGGATTCCTATGGAAGGAAATACAAGTTACTGGTAAGTACGCTTAGAATTACTTTTCAGGGTCAGTGCCAGGCTAAAAGATGCAGCACTGGTTTCTCTCCTGATAACATGTGAGTAAATCGGAATTCGTAGTTCGGCTGATTTTAGAGGAATATTTGTAAGTTCCAAAACTCCACACTTAGAAACTTTTCTGCTGAAAACCACACAATGGATTCCTATGGAAGGAAATACAAGTTACTGGTACGTACGCTTAGAATTACTTTTCTGAGTCAGTGCTGGGCTAAAAGATGCAGCACTGGGATCTCTCCTGATAACAGGTGAGTAAATCGGAATCCGTAGTTCGGCTGATTTTAGAGGAATATTTGTAAGTTCCAAAACTCCACACTTAGATACTTGTCTGCTGAAAACCACACAATGGATTCCTATGGAAGGAAATACAAGTTACTGGTAAGTACGCTTCGAATTACTTTTCAGGGTCAGTGCTGGGCTAAAAGAAGCAGCACTGGGTTCACTGCAGATGACAGGTGAGTAAATCGGAATTCGTAGTTCGGCTGATTTTAGAGGAATATTTGTAAGTTCCAAAACTACACACTTAGAAACTTTTCTGCTGAAAACCACACAATGGATTCCTATGGAAGGAAATACAAGTTACTGGTAAGTACGCTTAGAATTACTTTTCAGTGTCAGTGCTGGGCTAAAAGATGCAGCACTGGGTTGTCTACCGATAACAGGTGAATAAATCGGAATTCGTAGTTCGGCTGATTTTAGATGAATATTTTAAAGTTCCAAAACTCCACACTTAGAAGAATTTCCAAGTGAAACCAGTCAATGTAAGCCTATGGAAGGAAATACAAGTTACTGGTAAGTATGGTTAGAAATACTTTTCAGGATCAGTACTGGCCTTAAAGATTCAGCACTGAGGTCTCTCCTGATAACAGGTGAGTAAATCGAAATTCGTAGCTCGGCTGATCTTAGAGGAATATTTGTAAGTTCCAAAACTCCACACTTAGAAACTTCTCTGCTGAAAACCACACAATGGATACCTATGGAAGGAAATACAAGTTACTGGTAAGTACGCTTAGAATTACTTTTTAGGGTCAGTGCTGGGCTAAAAGATGCAGCACTGGGATCTCTCCTGATAACAGGTGAGTAAATCGGAATTCGTAGTTCGGCTTATTTTAGAGGAATATTTTAGAGTTCCAAACCTCCACACTGAGAAGAATTTCCAAGTGAAACCAGTCAATGTTAGCCTATGGAAGGAAATTCAAGTTACTGGTAAGTATGGTTAGAATTACTTTTCAGGATCAGTACTGGCCTTAACGATTCAGCACTGAGGTCTCTCCTGATGACAGGTAAGTAAATCGAAATTCGTAGTTCGGCTGATTTTAGAGGAATATTTGTAATTTCCAAAACTCCACACTTAGAAGAATTTCCCAGTGAAACCAGTCAACGTTAGCCTATGGAAGGAAATTCAAGTTACTGGTAAGTACGCTTAGAATTAATTTTCAGGGTCAGTGCTGGGCTAAAAGATGCAGCACTGAGTTCTCTCCTGATAACAGGTGAGTAAATCGTAATTCGTAGTTCTGCTGATTTTAGAGGAATATTTGTAAATTCCTAAATTCCACACTTAGAAACTTTTCTGCTGAAAACCACACAATGGATTCCTATGGAAGGATATACAAGTTACTGGTAAGTACGCTTAGAATTACTTTTCAGGGTCAGTGCTGGGCTAAAAGATGCAGCACTGGGTTCTCTCCTGATAACAGGTGAGTAAATCGGAATTCGTAGTTCGGCTGATTTTAGAGGAATATTTGTAAGTTCCAAAACTCCACACTTAGAAACTTTTCTGCTGAAAACCACACAATGGATTCCTATGGAAGGAAATACAAGTTACTGGTAAGTACGCTTCGAATTACTTTTCAGAGTCAGTGCTGGGCTAAAAGAAGCAGCACTGGGTTCGCTCCTGATGACAGGTGAGTAAATCGGAATTCGTAGTTCGGCTTATTTTAGAGGAATATTTGTAAGTACCAAAACTCCACACTTCGAAACTTCTCTGCTGAAAACCACACAATGGATTCCTATGGAACGAAATACAAGTTACTGGTAAGTACGCTTAGAATTAATTTTCAGGGTCAGTGCTGGGCTAAAAGATGCAGCACTGAGTTCTCTCCTGATAACAGGTGAGTAAATCGTAATTCGTAGTTCGGCTGATTTTAGAGGAATATTTGTAAATTCCTAAACTCCACACTTAGAAACTTTTCTGCTGAAAACCACACAATGGATTCCTATGGAAGGAAATACAAGATACTGGTAAGTACGCTTAGAATTAATTTTCAGGGTCAGTGCTGGGCTAAAAGATGCAGCACTGAGTTCTCTCCTGATAACAGGTGAGTAAATCGGAATTCGTAGTTCAGCTGATTTTAGAGGAATATTTGTAAGTTCCAACACATTCCACACTTTCATACTTTTCTGCTGAAAACCACACAATGGATTCCTATGGAAGGAAATACAAGTTACTGGTAAGTACGGAGAGAATTACTTTTCAGGATCAGTACTGGCCTTAAAGATGCAGCACGGAGTTCTCTCCTGATGACATGTGAGTAAATCAGAATTCGTAGTTTGGCTTATTTTAGAGGAATATTTGTAAGTACCAAAACTCCACACTTCGAAACTTCTCTGCTGAAAACCACACAATGGATTCCTATGGAACGAAATACAAGTTACTGGTAAGTACGCTTAGAATTACTTTTCAGGGTCAGTGCTGCGCTAAAAGATGTAGCACTGGGATCTCTCCCGATAACCGGTGAGTAAATCGGAATTCGTAGTTCGGCTGATTTTAGAGGAATATTTGTAAGTTCCAAAACTCCACACTTTCATACTTTTCTGCTGAAAACCACACAATGGATTCCTATGGAAGGAAATACAAGTTACTGGTAAGTATGCTTAGAATTACTTTTCAGTGTCAGTGCTGGGCTAAAAGCTGCAGCACTGGGTTGTCTCTTGATAACAGGTGAATAAATCGGAATTCGTAGTTCGGCTGATTTTAGAGGAATATTTTAAAGGTCCAAAACTCCACACTTAGAAGAATTTCCAAGTGAAACCAGTCAATGTAAGCCTATGGAAGGAAATACAAGTTACTGGTAAGTATGGTTAGAAATACTTTTCAGGATCAGTACTGGCCTTAAAGATTCAGCACTGAGGTCTCTCCTGATAACAGGTGAGTAAATCAAAATTCGGAGCTTGGCTGATCTTAGAGGAATATTTGTAAGTTCCAAAACTCCACACTTAGAAACTTTTCTGCTGAAAACCACACAATGGATTCCTATGGAAGGAAATACAAGTTACTGGTAAGTACGCTTAGAATTACTTTTCAGGGTCACTGCTGGGCTAAAAGATGCAGCACTGAGTTCTCTCCTGATGACATGTGAGTAAATCGGAAATCATAGTTTGGCTTATTTTAGAGGAATATTTGTAAGTACCAAAACTCCACACTTCGAAACTTCTCTGCTGAAAACCACACAATGGATTCCTATGGAACGAAATACAAGTTACTGGTAAGTACACTTAGAATTACTTTTCAGGGTCAGTGCTGGGCTAAAAGATGTAGCACAGGGATCTCTCCCGATAACAGGTGAGTAAATCGGAATTCGTAGTTCGGCTGATTTTAGAGGAATATTTGTAAGTTCCAAAACTTCACACTTTCATACTTTTCTGCTGAAAACAACACAATGGATTCCTATGGAAGGAAATACAAGTTACTGGTAAGTATGCTTAGAATTAATTTTCAGGGTCATTGCTGGGCTAAAAGATGCAGCACTGAGTTCTCTCCTGATAACAGGTGAGTAAATCGTAATTCGTAGTTAGGCTGATTTTAGAGGAATATTTGTAAATTCCTAAACTCCACACTTAGAAACTTTTCTGCTGAAAACCACACAATGGATTCCTATGGAAGGAAATACAAGTTACTGGTAAGTACGCTTAGAATTACTTTTCAGGGTCAGTGCTGGGCTAAAAGATGCAGCACTGATTTCTCTCCCGATAACAGGTGAGTAAATCGGAATTCGTAGTTCGGCTGATTTTAGAGGAATATTTGTAAGTTCCAAAACTCCACACTTAGAAACTTTTCTGCTGAAAACCACACAATGGATCCTATGGAAGGAAATACAAGTTACTGGTAAGTACGCTTAGAATTACTTTTCTGAGTCAGTGCTGGGCTAAAAGATGCAGCACTGGGATCTCTCCTGATAACAGGTGAGTAAATCGGAATCCGTAGTTCGGCTGATTTTAGAGGAATATTTGTAAGTTCCAAAACTCCACACTTAGATACTTTTCTGCTGAAAACCACACAATGGATTCCTATGGAAGGAAATACAAGTTACTGGTAAGTACGCTTCAAATTACTTTTCAGGGTCAGTGCTGGGCTAAAAGAAGCAGCACTGGGTTCGCTCCTGATGACAGGTGAGTAAATCTGAAATCGTAGTTCGTCTGATTTTAGAGGAATATTTGTAAGTTCCAAAACTACACACTTAGAAACTTTTCTGCTGAAAACCACACAATGGATTCCTATGGATGGAAATACAAGTTACTGGTAAGTACGCTTAGAATTACTTTTCAGTGTCAGTGCTGGGCTAAAAGATGCAGCACTGGGTTGTCTACCGATAACAGGTGAATAAATCGGAATTCGTAGTTCGGCTGATTTTAGAGGAATATTTTAAAGTTCCAAAACTCCACACTTAGAAGAATTTCCAAGTGAAACCAGTCAATGTAAGCCTATGGAAGGAAATACAAGTTACTGGTAAGTATAGTTAGAAATACTTTTCAGGATCAGTACTGGCCTTAAAGATTCAGCACTGAGGTCTCTCCTGATAACATTTGAGTAAATCTGAATTCGTAGTTCGGCTGGTTTTAGAGGAATATTTTAGAGTTCCACACCTCCACACTCAGAAGAATTTCCAAGTGAAACCAGTCAATGTTAGCCTATGGAAGGAAATTCAAGTTACTGGTAAATACGGTTACAATTACTTTTCGGGATCAGTACTGGCCTTAAAGATTCATCACTGAGGTCTCTCCTGATAACAGGTGAGTAAATCGAAATTCGTAGCTCGGCTGATTTTAGAGGAATATTTGTAAGTTCCAAAACTCCACACTTAGAAACTTTTCTGCTGAAAACCACACAATGGATTCCTATGGAAGGAAATACAAGCTACTGGTAAGTACGCTTAGAATTACTTTTCAGGGTCAGTGCTGGGCTAAAAGATGCAGCACGGGGTTCTCTCCTGATAACAGGAGAGTAAATCGGAATTCGTAATTCAACTGATTTTAGAGGAATATTTGTAAGTTCCAAAACTCCACACTTAGAAACTTTTCTGCTGAAAACCACACAATGGATTCCTATGGATGGAAATACAAGTTACTGGTAAGTACGCTTAGAATTACTTTTCAGTGTCAGTGCTGGGCTAAAAGATGCAGCACTGCGTTGTCTACCGATAACAGGTGAATAAATCGGAATTCGTAGTTCGGCTGATTTTAGAGGAATATTTTAAAGTTCCAAAACTCCACACTTAGAAGAATTTCCAAGTGAAACCAGTCAATGTAAGCCTATGGAAGGAAATACAAGTTACTGGTAAGTATAGTTAGAAATACTTTTCAGGATCAGTACTGGCCTTAAAGATTCAGCACTGAGGTCTCTCCTGATAACATTTGAGTAAATCTGAATTCGTAGTTCGGCTGGTTTTAGAGGAATATTTTAGAGTTCCACACCTCCACACTGAGAAGAATTTCCAAGTGAAACCAGTCAATGTTAGCCTATGGAAGGAAATTCAAGTTACTTGTAAGTACGGTTACAATTACTTTTCGGGATCAGTACTGGCCTTAAAGATTCATCACTGAGGTCTCTCCTGATAACAGGTGAGTAAATCGAAATTCGTAGCTCGGCTGATTTTAGAGGAATATTTGTAAGTTCCAAAACTCCACACTTAGAAACTTTTCTGCTGAAAACCACACAATGGATTCCTATGGAAGGAAATACAAGCTACTGGTAAGTACGCTTAGAATTACTTTTCAGGGTCAGTGCTGGGCTAAAAGATGCAGCACGGGGTTCTCTCCTGATAACAGGAGAGTAAATCGGAATTCGTAATTCAACTGATTTTAGAGGAATATTTGTAAGTTCCAAAACTCCACACTTAGAAACTTTTCTGCTGAAAACCACACAATGGATTCCTATGGAAGGAAATACAAGTTACTGGTAAGTACGCTTAGAATTACTTTTCAGGGTCACTGCTGGGCTAAAAGATGCAGCACTGAGTTCTCTCCTGATGACAGGTGAGTAAATCGGAATTCGTAGTTCGGCTGATTTTAGAGGAATATTTGTAAGTTCCAAAACTCCACACTTAGAAGAATTTCCCAGTGAAACCAGTCAATGTTAGCCTATGAAATGAAATTCAAGTTACTGGTAAGTACGGTTAGAATTGCTTTTCAGGATCAGTACTGGCCTTAAAGATTCAGCAATGATGTCTCTCCTGATAACAGGTGAGTAAATCGGAATTCGTAGTTCGGCTGATTTTGGAGGAATATTTGTAAGTTCCAAAACTCCACACTTAAAAACTTTTCTGCTGAAAACCACACAATGGATTCCTATGGAAGGAAATACAAGTTACTGGTAAGTACGGTTAGAATTACTTTTCAGGATCAGTACTGGCCTTAAAGCTTCAGCACTGAGGTCTCTCCTGATAACATTTGAGTAAATTGTAATTCGTAGTTCAGCTGATTTTAGAGGAATATTTTAGAGTTCCAAACCTCCACACTGAGAAGAATTTCCAAGTGAAACCAGTCAATGTAAGCCTATGGAAGGAAATACAAGTTACTGGTAAGTACGGTTAGAAATACTTTTCAGGATCAGTACTGGCCTTAAAGATTCAGCACTGAGGTCTCTCCTGATAACATTTGAGTAAATCTGAATTCGTAGTTCAGCTGATTTTAGAGGAATATTTTAGAGTTCCAAACCTCCACACTGAGAAGAATTTCCAAGTGAAACCAGTCAATGTAAGCCTATGGAAGGAAATACAAGTTACTGGTAAGTATGGTTAGAATTACTTTTCGGGATCAGTACTGGCCTTAAAGATTCAGCACTGAGGTCTCTCCTGATAACAGGTGAGTAAATCAAAATTCGGAGCTCGGCTGATCTTAGAGGAATATTTGTGAGTTCCAAAACTCCACACTTAGAAACTTTTCTGCTGAAAACCACACAATGGATTCCTATGGAAGGAAATACAAGCTACTGGTAAGTACGCTTAGAATTACTTTTCAGGGTCAGTGCTGGGCTAAAAGATGCAGCACTGGGTTCTCTCCTGATAACAGGAGAGTAAATCGGAATTCGTAATTCAGCTGATTTTAGAGGAATATTTGTAAGTTCCAAAACTCCACACTTAGAAACTTTTCTGCTGAAAACCACACAATGGATTCCTATGGAAGGAAATACAAGTTACTGGTAAGTACGCTTAGAATTACTTTTCAGGGTCACTGCTGGGCTAAAAGATGCAGCACTGAGTTCTCTCCTAATGACATGTGAGTAAATCGGAATTCGTAGTTTGGCTTATTTTAGAGGAATATTTGTAAGTACCAAAACTCCACACTTCGAAACTTCTCTGCTGAAAACCACACAATGGATTCCTATGGAACGAAATTCAAGTTACTGGTAAGTACGCTTAGAATTACTTTTCAGGGTCAGTGCTGGGCTAAAAGATGTAGCACTGGGATCTCTCCCGATAACAGGTGAGTAAATCGGAATTCGTAGTTCGGCTGATTTTAGAGGAATATTTGTAAGTTCCAAAACTCCACACTTTCATACTTTTCTGCTGAAAACCACACAATGGATTCCTATGGAAGGAAATACAAGTTACTGGTAAGTATGCTTAGAATTAATTTTCAGGGTCAGTGCTGGGCTAAAAGATGCAGCACTGAGTTCTCTCCTGATAACAGGTGAGTAAATCGTAATTCGTAGTTAGGCTGATTTTAGAGGAATATTTGTAAATTCCTAAACTCCACACTTAGAAACTTTTCTGCTGAAAACCACACAATGGATTCCTATGGAAGGAAATACAAGTTACTGGTAAGTACGCTTAGAATTACTTTTCTGAGTCAGTGCTGGGCTAAAAGATGCAGCACTGGGATCTCTCCTGATAACAGGTGAGTAAATCGGAATCCGTAGTTCGGCTGATTTTAGAGGAATATTTGTAAGTTCCAAAACTCCACACTTAGATACTTTTCTGCTGAAAACCACACAATGGATTCCTATGGAAGGAAATACAAGTTACTGGTAAGTACGCTTCGAATTACTTTTCAGGGTCAGTGCTGGGCTAAAAGAAGCAGCACTGGGTTCGCTCCTGATGACAGGTGAGTAAATCGGAATTCGTAGTTCGGCTGATTTTAGAGGAATATTTGTAAGTTCCATGTTGGACTTGGCCCTTCTGGCAGGTTCACCCCTGAACTTTTTTTGCTTTTTACTGGTGACTTGGT
Organism: Triturus cristatus; assembly: GCF_964204655.1. Lineage (NCBI taxonomy): Eukaryota > Metazoa > Chordata > Amphibia > Caudata > Salamandridae > Triturus > Triturus cristatus. The sequence continues at coordinate 348,995,185 of NC_140579.1, forward strand.
GTGGTGATATTTGGTTTCTGCGCACTTTCCCTGTGTCCCAGAGGAAAGTGCGTGCGCATTCTGAGTGCATGCGGTGAGATAGGCCTGCCCTCCCATAGGAATGCATGGGGAATGTATGTGTCCCTAGTAGTTCCTGATGCGTGGGGTGTGCAGGCCCGAGTTTGGTATGTGCGGACTCGTGTGATTGAATGCTGCGCGATGATGTGTGCGGCGTGCATGTACCTAGTGTGGAAGTGCCACTTCTAGAAGTGGGCACTTCGGTGTGCAGTGTGTCTGTCGCGTGATTGGCTGATCATGTCATGTGACAGGCTAGGGATTCCCCAGAGTCAGGATGAGTCACCCAGTGGTGAATGGGGAGATCAGCAGCTAGATGGGTGGGAGGAGTACACCGGGGTCCTGAATAGGACAGGGTTTTCCACACACAATGCTGGCCCCGCCCCCTGCGGTGCGACTGACGACCCTAGCCCTGCCAATGAATAGAGTGAGGGGCTGAGCACATCAAGGGTGCTCCCCAACCAGCTGCGACTGGTTTTCCCCCTCACCCTGAACCCAGAACAAAGGGATGTGGTGTATAAAAAGGGGCTGTGTCCCCTTGCAAAATGTTCTTGTTCTAACTTGAATCTACCAGGGGCGTGCTGCTGCTGGGGCCCAGGGGAAGGCTTGCCTCCCTGGGCCCTGCCCAGCCCCTGGATGCCCTGGACGCTGAAGGACTTCTGGGACTATTCTTTTTGCCATTGCCCCTTACCTTCTAAAGGCCTCTTTGCTGGGAGATTTTTGCTCCCTTTCTTTATGCCTCCAGGACTTGTGACCTAGCGCCTGAAAAGCGCTATCTTTTCCCCCAGGAAGGAGGAACATGTGGGCCTTGGCGGTGCTGGGCTGCGATCGCCGCCGAGGGAATCCCGACGTAGGGATTCCCCCGTAATGCTGGTCTCGCGGGTGCCCACCCCGCTGCCTTGGCGTTAATTCTATGCAGGTGCCCACCCTGCGTCTTCGTGCTTCAGGAGGGATACGGGTGCCTACCCCGCTTATGGAGTTATGTAAAAATGACGGGTGCCCACCCCGCACTTTGCCCGCCAAAGAGATCACCGCCGCGGCCCGAGCTGCATGTAAAAACGGCCGCCGAGTCTGCGGCCCGCCTGGTTGTGGGCGGGGCCGCGGGACGGAAGCGGAAGTGCCGCCATTGTCCCCGGAGCCTCGCAGGCTCCACCAGAGAAGTCCCGGTCCCGAGATGGGGGACCGGGCGAAGACCGGCGCCTCCAGGGACGGAGCTCTCATGTGGTGAGAGAGCCCCCGCCATGACCGCCAGTGCCGGAAGTCCCGGTCCCAGAAGCGGGACCGGGCAGAGAGAGAGAGAGCCGGTGAGTGAGGCTGCCTAGGGGGAGGGGGCGAGGTGAAGGCACTAGTGCCGGTGCTGAGCGGCCCCGCTTGACAGTGGGCCGCTCCAACATGCCCTCCCCTGTTTGTGTGTGCCAGATGAGGCACATAGTCCGAGCGGCCCCGTCTGCAGTGGGCCGCTCCAACGATTGATGTTTCGAGCCCCGAGGCACCAACGAGGCGGGCAGGGTCCGTATGGTATTTCTAGAGCCCCGGGTGGCCCTAGCGATGTGGGGACAGAATTGCCTTGAGCCAGAGAGGCTCCAACCCAGCATGGTTTGCCCAGAGAGCACCAGTGCGCCCCACAGTACTTTGGGGCAAGCCCCTTTTTCTATATTGGACCACCATTATTTTAGGAGCCCGTGCACTCCATGGGGGACATGTCATTTTCGAGCCTAGTTGGCTCCAACGTTGGATATTGTCTCAGGGGCTAGTGAGAGCCCCTGCTTACTCTGTGCCTTCCCCAGCTGCGCAGCACTTAGTGCCAGCTGCAGCGTTTAGGCCCTGCTTTGTCCCCAGCTGCCCATCAAGTAGTGGGCAGCTGCTACGTTTAGGTTCTGGCGCAACCTGGACTCTAATGCGATTTTGGTGCTAGGAAATGTACGGTGTAGTATGTTTTGCGCACCTTGTGTTCATGCTTATGGGGTTGGGAAATGTACTGTGTATAGTATATTTTGCGCTCCCTGTATTTCATACCTCTAGATAGGATTTCTGCCTAGGAGGTTGTTTTACCTTGTTTAGATTGATGGTAGGGAGAATGTACTTCCCTGTGTTATGTACGCCCCTAGTGTAGGTATACTTAGGTGGCTAGGTCTAAGGCGTTAGACTTGCGAGAATTGCATAATGTGATTTATGCCCCTGTGATGGATGCAGGATAGGTTTTATACCTGATGCTAGTGTGATGACGCTGAGGTCATTATTGCGCCAGTAGAGACTGGTTGTGCTCTACATTTACTTTATGTTATGTTCTACGTTTACTATTGGTGATTTGTGCTATGTTCTAAGTGCTAATTCCTGACAGTGGTCCATGTGGCCCTGTCCCCTGTATATATAATCCCTTGTAAATTCTGCCCGTGCCTGTTGGCACATTGTAGAGTGTGTGTTTTTATCTAATGTGTTGTGTAATACAAAGGCTATTTTTATAGAATACCTTGTGTGGAGTTTCTTTTGTGGTGGGCCTTGGGTGTTGTTGCTGGGTGCGCGCGCAAACGCTTTACACATCGCCTCAGGGATAAGCCTGTCTGCTCGTGCCAAGCTACCAAGGGGGTGAGCAGGGGTTATCTTTGGCGTGTAACTCCCCGGCCCTGACTAGAGTGGTGGTTTCTGCCTGGCTCTGGCGCAAGCCTCAGCCAACCAGAAATCCCATTTCTAACATTGGTGATCAGCGGTGGGATTTGGACTTGCGTTTGCGCTGTACCGCAGCGGCAACTGGCCGCACTACAAAACTCTGCATTTAGATAAATCACATGGTATAGGGATTATTGTTCAAAGTTTGCTTTTAAATGTCATTTCTTTGGAAAGGTGTTCTTGTGCACTGTGAGTTAGGTGTCCCTAGCTCGGGAGGGTAGATCATCCCCCTTAGTGCATTGTGTTTTCTGGATTCACCAGAGGGTGGGATCCAGTGGTGGCAGCAGATGTGTGTCCAGTGCATGTATTCTCATTCCCAGTTCCCGGGGTAGTGGTACCTGTGTCACGTGGTGGTCAGGTTGAGAAATCAGGGGCGGTAGAAACTGTCTTACCAGTCTTGGGAGGGGTTTGGGGATGAATGTGTAATGCGCTGGATGAATGTGAATGTCCCATTCCCAGTTCCCAGAGTGATAGTACCTGTGTCACGTGGTGGTCAGGTTGAGAAATCAGGGGCGGTAGAAACTGTCTTACTAGTCTGGGGGGTGTGAGTGTGTATGAATGGTGTGAGTTCTCTGAAATAAGGAGCTTGCTGGTTGATTGGGTGTGAGTTCTCTGGGATAGGGAACTTGCATTGGGGAGTGATTCCAAAAGAAGTGGCTGAGGTGTCTTCCAGCCCAGCGTGGTGGAAGAGGTTCAGAGTAGCCCAGCTAGGTCTCGGTGTAGGGGCTCACGTCCTGTCTCTGCGGAGAAGGAGTGGGTGGGACTGCGTGTCTCCAGGTGCCCGAAACCCAGTGTCAGGGCCTGGATGGTTTCTTTAGGGAACATCAGGTCGGGGGCCTAGGCTGTACCAATAGGTCATTTGAGGAGGATCTCCCAGTGTCTAGAGGACGTGGAGCGTCTGTAATCAGAGCTCCAGTAGTCCTGGTGTCTGGCGGTACCGCTCCAGTGGGGAGGGTGCGGAAGTCCAGAGTGAGGGGTGAGAGGGGGAGGGATTCCCCAGTGGGAACCAGTAGGTCAGGGACCAGCCAGGAGGGCTGAGTCGCCACTGAGTGACCGTGGTGTTGCCACTTCTGTCCTGGGGCATCTTCACGCACTGTCAGAGGGACAGGAGGTCGTGAGCTCTGCGCCAGGCAGACTGTCACACGACACGCTAGGTATGTGTCACCCTCGGGAGGGTATATGTACTCCCAGGAAGTCCTGGTTCTCCGGGCAATTGTGAGGTGATACCCCCCTGATAGCAGGTGGGGTACAGTTGTGAGGGGTGAGAGGGGGAGAGGTCCCCAGTGGGAACCAGTGGGTCAGGGGGCCAGCCGGATGGGCTGAGCCACCAATGAGTGACCATGGTGATGCCACTTCTGTCCTGGGGCATCTTCACGCACTGTCGGAGGGACAGGAGGTCGTGAGCTCTACGCCAGGTTGCTGGGGCATCTTCACGCACTGTCAGAGGGACAGGAGGTCGTGAGCTCTGCGCCAGGTTGCTGGGGCATCTTCACGCACTGTCAGAGGGACAGGAGGTCGTGAGCTCTGCGCCAGGCAGACTGTCACATGACACGCTAGGTATGTGTCACCCTTAGGAAGTCCTGGTCCGCCAGGCATCTGACCAAAGGGTACGTCCCTCGGTTGGGGAGCCAGTAGCCGGTGTGTCCGGATCTGGACGTAAGGACGACTGTAGTCAGTGTCCTGGCCGGTTTGCCTTCTAGGGGTACCACTCCAGTTGGGACGGTGCGGAACTCTGGAAGGGGGTGCAGAGGGAGGGCGGCCTCGCCTCTGACCCCGGTGCAGCCGGTGAACTTGGATCCCCGGTGGTAGACCAGTTGGTGGAGAGAGGTCCTGAACTGGTGGGAGAGTTGTGTTCTGGTGGGTGCTTCCCTGGGAGGGTGCGGAACCCCAGAAGTAGAGGTAGGGTGGGGCATTCTTGCCCGTGACCTCTGGTCAGCCTGAGGGTGCGGACCCTAGGTTGAAGGATCAGTGGTAGTTGGGAACTACACTGAGAGGGAGAGTGGAGAATGGCTTGTATGCCAGGGGTTACTACCCCCCACTCTGGGTTTGGCAAGGACCAGTGGTATCTGGGTGGCCTAGGGCCTGGTCCTGGCCGTGGACAACTAGGTAGTACCAGTGGGGTAGCCTAGTTGGGCCTGAGTTCTTTTCGGTTGTTTTTTTTCAGATGGAACCATGTTGATTGAGAATGGCGTAGAACCGGAGAGTGTCCCTGCAGTGCGGGCCTGCGTCCGTGTTCTATCGCCCCAAGCAGGGAAGTCCATCACGGTGGTGATTGGGCTGCCCTGCGTTTTGGCTGGAAGGGGGTTGTGTTGGACTTGGCCCTTCTGGCAGGTTCACCCCTGAACTTTTTTTGCTTTTTACTGGTGACTTGGTGTGGTGATATTTGGTTTCTGCGCACTTTCCCTGTGTCCCAGAGGAAAGTGTGTGCGCATTCTGAGTGCATGCGGTGAGATAGGCCTGCCCTCCCATAGGAATGCATGGGGAATGTATGTGTCCCTAGTAGTTCCTGATGCGTGGGGTGTGCAGGCCCGAGTTTGGTATGTGCGGACTCGTGTGATTGAATGCTGCGCGATGATGTGTGCGGCGTGCATGTACCTAGTGTGGAAGTGCCACTTCTAGAAGTGGGCACTTCGGTGTGCAGTGTGTCTGTCGCGTGATTGGCTGATCATGTCATGTGACGGGCTAGGGATTCCCCAGAGTCAGGATGAGTCACCCAGTGGTGAATGGGGAGATCAGCAGCTAGATGGGTGGGAGGAGTACACCGGGGTCCTGAATAGGACAGGGTTTTCCACACATAATGCTGGCCCCGCCCCCTGCGGTGCGACTGACGACCCTAGCCCTGCCAATGAATAGAGTGAGGGGCTGAGCACATGAAGGGTGCTCCCCAACCAGCTGCGACTGGTTTTCCCCCTCACCCTGAACCCAGAACAAAGGGATGTGGTGTATAAAAAGGGGCTGTGTCCCCTTACAAAATGTTCTTGTTCTAACGCGAATCTACCAGGGGCGTGCTGCTGCTGGGGCCCAGGGGAAGGCTTGCCTCCCTGGGCCCTGCCCAGCCCCTGGATGCCCTGGACGCTGAAGGACTTCTGGGACTATTCTTTTTGCCATTGCCCCTTACCTTCTAAAGGCCTCTTTGCTGGGAGATTTTTGCTCCCTTTCTTTATGCCTCCAGGACTTGTGACCTAGCGCCTGAAAAGCGCTATCTTTTCCCCCAGGAAGGAGGAACATGTGGGCCTTGGCGGTGCTGGGCTGCGATCGCTGCCGAGGGAATCCCGACGTAGGGATTCCCCCGTAATGCTGGTCTCGCGGGTGCCCACCCCGCTGCCTTGGCGTTAATTCTATGCAGGTGCCCACCCTGCGTCTTCGTGCTTCAGGAGGGATACGGGTGCCTACCCCGCTTATGGAGTTATGTAAAAATGACGGGTGCCCACCCCGCACTTTGCCCGCCAAAGAGATCACCGCCGCGGCCCGAGCTGCATGTAAAAACGGCCGCCGAGTCTGCGGCCCGCCTGGTTGTGGGCGGGGCCGCGGGACGGAAGCGGAAGTGCCGCCATTGTCCCCGGAGCCTCGCAGGCTCCACCAGAGAAGTCCCGGTCCCGAGATGGGGGACCGGGCGAAGACCGGCGCCTCCAGGGACGGAGCTCTCATGTGGTGAGAGAGCCCCCGCCATGATCGCCAGTGCCGGAAGTCCCGGTCCCAGAAGCGGGACCGGGCAGAGAGAGAGAGAGCCGGTGAGTGAGGCTGCCTAGGGGGAGGGGGCGAGGTGAAGGCACTAGTGCCGGTGCTGAGCGGCCCCGCTTGACAGTGGGCCGCTCCAACATGCCCTCCCCTGTTTGTGTGTGCCAGATGAGGCACATAGTCCGAGCGGCCCCGTCTGCAGTGGGCCGCTCCAACGATTGATGTTTCGAGCCCCGAGGCTCCAACGAGGCGGGCAGGGTCCGTATGGTATTTCTAGAGCCCCGGGTGGCCCTAGCGATGTGGGGACAGAATTGCCTTGAGCCAGAGAGGCTCCAACCCAGCATGGTTTGCCCAGAGAGCACCAGTGCGCCCCACAGTACTTTGGGGCAAGCCCCTTTTTCTATATTGGACCACCATTATTTTAGGAGCCCGTGCGCTCCATGGGGGACATGTCATTTTCGAGCCTAGGTGGCTCCAACGTTGGATATTGTCTCAGGGGCTAGTGAGAGCCCCTGCTTACTCTGTGCCTTCCCCAGCTGCGCAGCACTTAGTGCCAGCTGCAGCGTTTAGGCCCTGCTTTGTCCCCAGCTGCCCAGCAAGTAGTGGGCAGCTGCTACGTTTAGGTTCTGGCGCAACCTGGACTCTAATGCGATTTTGGTGCTAGGAAATGTACGGTGTAGTATGTTTTGCGCACCTTGTGTTCATGCTTATGGGGTTGGGAAATGTACTGTGTATAGTATATTTTGCGCTCCCTGTATTTCATACCTCTAGATAGGATTTCTGCCTAGGAGGTTGTTTTACCTTGTTTAGATTGATGGTAGGGAGAATGTACTTCCCTGTGTTATGTACGCCCCTAGTGTAGGTATACTTAGGTGGCTAGGTCTAAGGCGTTAGACTTGCGAGAATTGCATAATGTGATTTATGCCCCTGTGATGGATGCAGGATAGGTTTTATACCTGATGCTAGTGTGATGACGCTGAGGTCATTATTGCGCCAGTAGAGACTGGTTGTGCTCTACATTTACTTTGTGTTATGTTCTACGTTTACTATTGGTGATTTGTGCTATGTTCTAAGTGCTAATTCCTGACAGTGGTCCATGTGGCCCTGTCCCCTGTATATATAATCCCTTGTAAATTCTGCCCGTGCCTGTTGGCACATTGTAGAGTGTGTGTTTTTATCTAATGTGTTGTGTAATACAAAGGCTATTTTTATAGAATACCTTGTGTGGAGTTTCTTTTGTGGTGGGCCTTGGGTGTTGTTGCTGGGTGCGCGCGCAAACGCTTTACACATCGCCTCAGGGATAAGCCTGTCTGCTCGTGCCAAGCTACCAAGGGGGTGAGCAGGGGTTATCTTTGGCGTGTAACTCCCCGGCCCTGACTAGAGTGGTGGTTTCTGCCTGGCTCTGGCGCAAGCCTCAGCCAACCAGAAATCCCATTTCTAACATTCCAAAACTACACACTTAGAAACTTTTCTGCTGAAAACCACACAATGGATTCCTATGGAAGGAAATACAAGTTACTGGTAAGTACGCTTAGAATTACTTTTCAGTGTCAGTGCTGGGCTAAAAGATGCAGCACTGGGTTGTCTACCGATAACAGGTGAATAAATCGGAATTCGTAGTTCGGCTGATTTTAGAGGAATATTTTAAAGTTCCAAAACTCCACACTTAGAAGAATTTCCAAGTGAAACCAGTCAATGTAAGCCTATGGAAGGAAATACAAGTTACTGGTAAGTATGGTTAGAAATATTTTTCAGGATCAGTACTGGCCTTAAAGATTCAGCAGTGAGGTCTCTCCTGATAACATTTGAGTAAATCTGAATTCGTAGTTCGGCTGATTTTAGAGGAATATTTTAGAGTTCCAAACCTCCACACTGAGAAGAATTTCCAAGTGAAACCAGTCAATGTTAGCCTATGGAAGGAAATTCAAGTTACTGGTAAGTACGGATACAATTACTTTTCGGGATCAGTACTGGCCTTAAAGATTCATCACTGAGGTCTCTCCTGATAACAGGTGAGTAAATCGAAATTCGTAGCTCGGCTGATTTTAGAGGAATATTTGTAAGTTCCAAAACTCCACACTTAGAAACTTTTCTGCTGAAAACCACACAATGGATTCCTATGGAAGGAAATACAAGCTACTGGTAAGTACGCTTAGAATTACTTTTCAGGGTCAGTGCTGGGCTAAAAGATGCAGCACGGGGTTCTCTCCTGATAACAGGAGAGTAAATGGGAATTCGTAATTCAGCTGATTTTAGAGGAATATTTGTAAGTTCCAAAACTCCACACTTAGAAACTTTTCTGCTGAAAACCACACAATGGATTCCTATGGAAGGAAATACAAGTTACTGGTAAGTATGGTTAGAAATACTTTTCAGGATCAGTACTGGCCTTAAAGATTCAGCACTGAGGTCTCTCCTGATAACAGGTGAGTAAATCGAAATTCGTAGCTCGGCTGATCCTAGAGGAATATTTGTAAGGTCCAAAACTCCACACTTAGAAACTTCTCTGCTGAATACCACACAATGGATACCTATGGAAGGAAATACAAGTTACTGGTAAGTACGCTTAGAATTACTTTTTAGGGTCAGTGCTGGGCTAAAAGATGCAGCACTGGGATCTCTCCTGATAACAGGTGAGTAAATCGGAATTCGTAGTTCGGCTTATTTTAGAGGAATATTTTAGAGTTCCAAACCTCCACACTGAGAAGAATTTCCAAGTGAAACCAGTCAATGTTAGCCTATGGAAGGAAATTCAAGTTACTGGTAAGTATGGTTAGAATTACTTTTCAGGATCAGTACTGGCCTTAACGATTCAGCACTGAGGTCTCTCCTGATAACAGGTGAGTAAATCGAAATTCGTAGTTCGGCTGATTTTAGAGGAATATTTGTAAGTTCCAAAACTCCACACTTAGAAGAATTTCCCAGTGAAACCAGTCAATGTTAGCCTATGGAAGGAAATTCAAGTTACTGGTAAGTACGCTTAGAATTAATTTTCAGGGTCAGTGCTGGGCTAAAAGATGCAGCACTGGGTTCTCTCCTGATAACAGGTGAGTAAATCGTAATTCGTAGTTCGGCTGATTTTAGAGGAATATTTGTAAATTCCTAAACTCCACACTTAGAAACTTTTCTGCTGAAAACCACACAATGGATTCCTATGGAAGGATATACAAGTTACTGGTAAGTACGCTTAGAATTACTTTTCAGGGTCAGTGCTGGGCTAAAAGATGCAGCACTGGGTTCTCTCCTGATAACAGGTGAGTAAATCGGAATTCGTAGTTCGGCTGATTTTAGAGGAATATTTGTAAGTTCCAAAACTCCACACTTAGAAACTTTTCTGCTGAAAACCACACAATGGATTCCTATGGAAGGAAATACAAGTTACTGGTAAGTACGGTTAGAATTACTTTTCAGGATCAATACTGGCCTTAAAGCTTCAGCACTGAGGTGTCTCCTGATAACATTTGAGTAAATTGGAATTCGTAGTTCATCTGATTTTAGAGGAATATTTTAGAGTTCCAAACCTCCACACTGAGAAGAATTTCCAAGTGAAACCAGTCAATGTAAGCCTATGGAAGGAAATACAAGTTACTGGTAAGTATGGTTAGAAATACTTTTCAGGATCAGTACTGGCCTTAAAGATTCAGCACTGAGGTCTCTCCTGATAACATTTGAGTAAATCTGAATTCGTAGTTCGGCTGATTTTAGAGGAATATTTTAAAGGTCCAAATCTCCACACTTAGAAGAATTTCCAAGTGAAACCAGTCAATGTTAGCCTATGGAAGGAAATTCAAGTTACTGATAAGTACGGTTACAATTACTTTTCGGGATCAGTACTGGCCTTAAAGATTCAGCACTGAGGTCTCTCCTGATAACAGGTGAGTAAATCAAAATTCGGAGCTCGGCTGATCTTAGAGGAATATTTGTAAGTTCCAAAACTCCACACTTAGAAACTTTTCTGCTGAAAACCACACAATGGATTCCTATGGAAGGAAATACAAGCTACTGGTAAGTACGCTTAGAATTACTTTTCAGGGTCAGTGCTGGGCTAAAAGATGCAGCACTGGGTTCTCTCCTGATAACAGGAGAGTAAATCGGAATTTGTAATTCAGCTGATTTTAGAGGAATATTTGTAAGTTCCAAAACTCCACACTTAGAAACTTTTCTGCTGAAAACCACACAATGGATTCCTATGGAAGGAAATACAAGTTACTGGTAAGTACGCTTAGAATTACTTTTCAGGGTCACTACTGGGCTAAAAGATGCAGCACTGAGTTCTCTCCTGATGACATGTGAGTAAATCGGAATTCGTAGTTTGGCTTATTTTAGAGGAATATTTGTAAGTACCAAAACTCCACACTTCGAAACTTCTCTGCTGAAAACCACACAATGGATTCCTATGGAACGCAATACGAGTTACTGGTAAGTACGCTTAGAATTACTTTTCAGGGTCAGTGCTGGGCTAAAAGATGTAGCACTGGGATCTCTCCCGATAACAGGTGAGTAAATCGGAATTCGTAGTTCGGCTGATTTTAGAGAAATATTTGTAAGTTCCAAAACTCCACACTTTCATACTTTTCTGCTGAAAACCACACAATGGATTCCTATGGAAGGAAATACAAGTTACTGGTAAGTATGCTTAGAATTAATTTTCAGGGTCAGTGCTGGGCTAAAAGATGCAGCACTGAGTTCTCTCCTGATAACAGGTGAGTAAATCGTAATTCGTAGTTAGGCTGATTTTAGAGGAATATTTGTAAATTCCTAAACTCCACACTTAGAAACTTTTCTGCTGAAAACCACACAATGGATTCCTATGGAAGGAAATACAAGTTACTGGTAAGTACGCTTAGAATTACTTTTCAGGGTCAGTGCCAGGCTAAAAGATGCAGCACTGGTTTCTCTCCTGATAACATGTGAGTAAATCGGAATTCGTAGTTCGGCTGATTTTAGAGGAATATTTGTAAGTTCCAAAACTCCACACTTAGAAACTTTTCTGCTGAAAACCACACAATGGATTCCTATGGAAGGAAATACAAGTTACTGGTAAGTACGCTTAGAATTACTTTTCTGAGTCAGTGCTGGGCTAAAAGATGCAGCACTGGGATCTCTCCTGATAACAGGTGAGTAAATCGGAATCCGTAGTTCGGCTGATTTTAGAGGAATATTTGTAAGTTCCAAAACTCCACACTTAGATACTTTTCTGCTGAAAACCGCACAATGGATTCCTATGGAAGGAAATACAAGTTACTGGTAAGTACGCTTCGAATTACTTTTCAGGGTCAGTGCTGGGCTAAAAGAAGCAGCACTGGGTTCACTGCAGATGACAGGTGAGTAAATCGGAATTCGTAGTTCGGCTGATTTTAGAGGAATATTTGTAAGTTCCAAAACTACACACTTAGAAACTTTTCTGCTGAAAACCACACAATGGATTCCTATGGAAGGAAATACAAGTTACTGGTAAGTACGCTTAGAATTACTTTTCAGTGTCAGTGCTGGGCTAAAAGATGCAGCACTGGGTTGTCTACCGATAACAGGTGAATAAATCGGAATTCGTAGTTCGGCTGATTTTAGATGAATATTTTAAAGTTCCAAAACTCCACACTTAGAAGAATTTCCAAGTGAAACCAGTCAATGTAAGCCTATGGAAGGAAATACAAGTTACTGGTAAGTATGGTTAGAAATACTTTTCAGGATCAGTACTGGCCTTAAAGATTCAGCACTGAGGTCTCTCCTGATAACAGGTGAGTAAATCGAAATTCGTAGCTCGGCTGATCTTAGAGGAATATTTGTAAGTTCCAAAACTCCACACTTAGAAACTTCTCTGCTGAAAACCACACAATGGATACCTATGGAAGGAAATACAAGTTACTGGTAAGTACGCTTAGAATTACTTTTTAGGGTCAGTGCTGGGCTAAAAGATGCAGCACTGGGATCTCTCCTGATAACAGGTGAGTAAATCGGAATTCGTAGTTCGGCTGATTTTAGATGAATATTTTAAAGTTCCAAAACTCCACACTTAGAAGAATTTCCAAGTGAAACCAGTCAATGTAAGCCTATGGAAGGAAATACAAGTTACTGGTAAGTATGGTTAGAAATACTTTTCAGGATCAGTACTGGCCTTAAAGATTCAGCACTGAGGTCTCTCCTGATAACAGGTGAGTAAATCGAAATTCGTAGCTCGGCTGATCTTAGAGGAATATTTGTAAGTTCCAAAACTCCACACTTAGAAACTTCTCTGCTGAAAACCACACAATGGATACCTATGGAAGGAAATACAAGTTACTGGTAAGTACGCTTAGAATTACTTTTTAGGGTCAGTGCTGGGCTAAAAGATGCAGCACTGGGATCTCTCCTGATAACAGGTGAGTAAATCGGAATTCGTAGTTCGGCTTATTTTAGAGGAATATTTTAGAGTTCCAAACCTCCACACTGAGAAGAATTTCCAAGTGAAACCAGTCAATGTTAGCCTATGGAAGGAAATTCAAGTTACTGGTAAGTATGGTTAGAATTACTTTTCAGGATCAGTACTGGCCTTAACGATTCAGCACTGAGGTCTCTCCTGATAACAGGTAAGTAAATCGAAATTCGTAGTTCGGCTGATTTTAGAGGAATATTTGTAAGTTCCAAAACTCCACACTTAGAAGAATTTCCCAGTGAAACCAGTCAACGTTAGCCTATGGAAGGAAATTCAAGTTACTGGTAAGTATGGTTAGAATTACTTTTCAGGATCAGTACTGGCCTTAACGATTCAGCACTGAGGTCTCTCCTGATAACAGGTAAGTAAATTGGAATTCGTAGTTCGGCTGATTTTAGAGGAATATTTGTAAGTTCCAAAACTCCACACTTTCATACTTTTCTGCTGAAAACCACACAATGGATTCCTATGGAAGGAAATACAAGCTACTGGTAAGTACGCCTAGAATTACTTGTCAGGGTCAGTGCTGGGCTAAAAGATGCAGCACTGGGTTCTCTCCTGATAACAGGAGAGTAAATCGGAATTCGGAATTCAGCTGATTTTAGAGGAATATTTGTTAGTTCCAAAACTCCACACTTCGAAACTTTTCTGCTGAAAACCACATAATGGATTCCTAAGGAAGGAAATACAAGTTACTGGTAAGTACGCTTAGAATTTCTTTTCAGGGTCAGTGCTGGGCTAAAAGATGCAGCACTGAGTTGTCTCCTGATGACATGTGAGTAAATCGGAATTCGTAGTTCGGCTGATTTTTGAGAAATAATTGTAAGTTCCAAAACTCCACACTTAGAAACTTTTCTGCTGAAAACCACACAATGGATCCCTAAGGAAAGAAATACAAGTTACTGGTAGGTACACTTCGAATTACTTTTCAGGGTCAGTGCTGGGCTAAAAGATGCAGCACTGGGATCTCTCCTGATAACAGATGAGTACATCGGAATTCGTAGTTCGGCTTATTTTAGAGGAATATTTGTAAGTACCAAAACTCCACACTTCGAAACTTCTCTGCTGAAAACCACACAATGGATTCCTATGGAAGTAAATACAAGTTACTGGTAAGTACGCTTAGAATTACTTTTCAGGGTCCGTGCTAGGCTAAAAGATGCAGCACTGAGGTCTCTCCTGATAACAGGTGAGTAAATCGGAATTCGTAGTTCAGCTGATTTTAGAGGAATATTTTAAAGTTCCAAACCTCCACACTGAGAAGAATTTCCAAGTGAAACCAGTCAATGTTAGCCTATGGAAGGAAATTCAACCAACTGGTAAGTACGGTTAGAATTACTTTTCAGGATCAGTACTGGCCTTAAAGATTCAGCACTGAGGTCTCTCCTGATAACAGGTGAGTAAATCGAAATTCGTAGTTCAGCTGATTTTAGAGGAATATTTGTAAGTTCCAAAACTCCACACTTAGAAACTTTTCTGCTGAAAACCACACAATGGATTCCTATAGAAGGAAATACAAGTTACTGGTAAGTACGCTTAGAATTACTTTTCAGGGTCAGTGCTAGGCTAAAAGATGCAGCACTGGGATCTCTCCTGATAACAGGTGGGTAAATCGGAATTCGTAGTTCGGCTGATTTTAGAGGAATATTTGTGAGTTCCAAAACTCCACACTTAGAAACTTTTCTGCTGAAAACCACACAATGGATTCCTATGGAAATAAATACAAGTTACTGGTAAGTATGCTTAGAATTACTTTTCAGGGTCAGTGCTGGGCTAAAAGATACAGCACTGTGTTCCCTCTTCATAACAGGTAAGTATATCAGAATTCATAGTTCGGCTGATTTTAGAGGAATATTTTAGAGTTCCAAACCTACACACTGAGAAGAATTTCCAAGTGAAACCAGTCAATGTTAGCCTATGGAAGGAAATTCAACCTACTGGTAAGTACGGTTAGAATTACTTTTTAGGATCAGTACTGGCCTTAAAGATTCAGCACTGAGGTCTCTCCTGATAACAGGTGAGTAAATCGGAATTCGGAACTTGGCTGATTTTAGAGGAATATTTGTAAGTTCCAAAACTCCACACTTAGAAACTTTTCTGCTGAAAACCAAATAATGGATTCCTAAGGAAGGAAATACAAGCTACTGGTTAGTACGCTTAGAATTACTTTTCAGGGTCAGTGCCGGGCTAAAAGATGCAGCACTGGGTTCTCTCCTGATAACAGGAGAGTAAATCGGAATTCATAATTCGGCTGATTTTAGAGGAATATTTGTAAGTTCCAAAACTCCACACTTCGAAACTTCTCTGCTGAAAACCACACAATGGAGTCCTATGGAAGGAAATACAAGTTACTGGTAAGTATGCTTATAATTACTTTTCAGGATCAGTACTGGCCTTAAAGATTCAGCACTGAGGTCTCTCCTGATAACAGGAGAGTAAATCGTAATTCGTAATTCGGCTGATTTTAGAGGAATATTTGTAAGTTCCAAAACTCCACACTTCGAAACTTCTCTGCTGAAAACCACACAATGGATTCCTATGGAAGGATATACAAGTTACTGGTAAGTATGCTTATAATTACTTTTCAGGATCAGTACTGGCCTTAAAGATTCAGCACTGAGGTCTCTCCTGATAACAGGTGAGTAAATCGGAATTCGTAGTTCGGCTGATTTTAGAGGAATATTTGTAAGTTCCAAAACTCCACACTTAGAAACTTTTCTGCTGAAAACCACACAATGGATTCCTATAGAAGGAAATACAAGCTACTGGTACGTACGCCTAGAATTACTTTTCAGGGTCAGTGCTGGGCTAAAAGATGCAGCACTGGGTTCTCTCCTGATAACAGGAGAGTGAATCGGAATTCAGCTAATTTTAGAGGAATATTTGTTAGTTCCAAAACTCCACACTTCGAAACTTTTCTGCTGAAAACCACACAATGGATTCCTAAGGAAGGAAATACAAGTTACTGGTAACTATGCTTAGAATTACTTTTCAGGGTCAGTGCTGGGCCAAAAGATGCAGCACTGAGGTCTCTCCTGATAACATTTGAGTAAATCGGAATTCATAGTTTGGCTGATTTTAGAGGAATATTTTAAAGTTCCAAAACTCCACACTAAGAAGAATTTCCAAGTGAAACCAGTCAATGTAAGCCTATGGAAGGAAATACAAGTTACTGGTAAGTACGGTTAGAATTACTTTTCAGGATCAGTACTGGCCTTAAAGATTCAGCACTGAGGTCTCTCCTGATAACATTTGAGTAAATCGGAATTCGTAGTTCGGCTGATTTTAGAGGAATATTTTAGAGTTCCAAACCTCCACACTGAGAAGAATTTCCAAGTGAAACCAGTCAATGTTAGCCTATGGAAGGAAATTCAACCAACTGGTAAGTACGGTTAGAATTACTTTTCAGGATCAGTACTGGCCTTAAAGATTCAGCACTGAGGTCTCTCCTGATAACAGGTGAGTAAATCGAAATTCGTAGTTCGGCTGATTTTAGAGGAATATTTGTAAGTTCCAAAACTCCACACTTAGAAACTTTTCTGCTGCAAACCACACAATGGATTCCTATGGAAGGAAATACAAGTTACTGGTAAGTACGCTTAGAATTACTTTTCAGGGTCAGTGCTGGACTAAAAGATGCAGCACTGAGTTCTCTCCTGATAACATGTGCGTAAATCGGAATTCGTAGTTTGGCTTATTTTAGAGGAAAATTTGTAAGTACCAAAACTCCACACTTCGAAACTTCTCTGCTGAAAACAACACAATGGATTCCTATGGAAGGAAATACAAGTTACTGGTAAGTACCCTTAGAATTACTTTTCAGGGTCAGTGCTGGGCTAAAAGATGTAGCACTGGGATCTCTCCTGATAACAGATGAGTAAATCGGAATTCGTAGTTCGGCTGATTTTAGAGGAATATTTGTAAGTTCCAAAACTCCACACTTTCATACTTTTCTGCTGAAAACCACACAATGGATTCCTATGGAAGGAAATACAAGTTACTGGTAAGTACGCTTAGAATTCCATTTCAGGGTCAGTGCTGGGCTAAAAGATTCAGCACTGAGGTCTCTCCTGATAACAGGTGAGTAAATCGAAATTCGTAGTTCGGCTGATTTTAGAGGAATATTTGTAAGTTCCAAAACCCCACACTTAGAAACTTTTCTGCTGAAAACCACACAATGGATTCCTATGGAAAGAAATAAAAGTTACTGGTAAGTACGCTTAGAATTACTTTTCAGGGTCAGTGCTGGGCTAAAAGATGCAGCACTGAGTTCTCTCCTGATAACATGTGAGTAAATCGGAATTCGTAGTTTGGCTTATTTTAGAGGAAAATTTGTAAGTACCAAAACTCCACACTTCGAAACTTCTCTGCTGAAAACAACACAATGGATTCCTATGGAAGGAAATACAAGTTACTGGTAAGTACCCTTAGAATTACTTTTCAGGGTCAGTGCTGGGCTAAAAGATGTAGCACTGGGATCTCTCCTGATAACAGGTGAGTAAATCGGAATTCGTAGTTTGGCTGATTTTAGAGGATTATTTTAAAGTTCCAAACCTCCACACTGAGAAGAATTTCCAAGTGAAACCAGTCAATGTTAGCCTATGGAAGGAAATACAAGTTACTGGTAAGTACGGTTAGAATTACTTTTCAGGATCAGTACTGGCCTTAAAGATTCAGCACTGAGGTCTCTCCTGATAACATTTGAGTAAATCGGAATTCTTAGTTCGGCTGATTTTAGAGGAATATTTGAGAGTTCCAAACCTCCACACTGAGAAGAATTTCCAAGTGAAACCAGTCAATGTTAGCCTACGGAAGGAAACTCAAGTTACTGGTAAGTACGGTTACAATTACTTTTCAGGGTCCGTGCTAGGCTAAAAGATGCAGCACTGTGTTCTCTCTTGATAACAGGTTAGTAAATCAGAATTCGTAGTTTGGCTGATTTTAGAGGAATATTTGTAAGTTCCAAAACTCCACACTTAGAAACTTCTCTGCTGAAAAACACACAATGGATTCCTATGGAAGTAAATACAAGTTACTGGTAAGTACGCTTAGAATTACTTTTCAGGGTCAGTGCTGGGCTAAAAGATGCAGCACTGAGTTCTCTCCTGATAACATGTGAGTAAATCGGAATTCGTAGTTTGGCTTATTTTAGAGGAAAATTTGTAAGTACCAAAACTCCACACTTCGAAACTTCTCTGCTGAAAACAACACAATGGATTCCTATGGAAGGAAATACAAGTTACTGGTAAGTACCCTTAGAATTACTTTTCAGGGTCAGTGCTGGGCTAAAAGATGTAGCACTGGGATTTCTCCTGATAACAGGTGAGTAAATCGGAATTCGTAGTTCGGCTGATTTTAGAGGATTATTTTAAAGTTCCAAACCTCCACACTGAGAAGAATTTCCAAGTGAAACCAGTCAATGTTAGCCTATGGAAGGAAATACAAGTTACTGCTAAGTACGGTTAGAATTACTTTTCAGGATCAGTACTGGCCTTAAAGATTCAGCACTGAGGTCTCTCCTGATAACATTTGAGTAAATCGGAATTTGTAGTTCGGCTGATTTTAGAGGAATATTTTAGAGTTCCAAACCTCCACATTGAGAAGAATTTCCAAGTGAAACCAGTCAATGTTAGCCTATGGAAGCAAATTCAAGTTACTGGTAAGTACGGTTACAATTACTTTTCAGGATCAGTACTGGCCTTAAAGATTCAGCACTGAGGTCTCTCCTGATAACAGGTGAGTAAATCGAAATTCGTATTTCGGCTGATTTTAGAGGAATATTTGTAAGTTCCAAAACTCCACACTTAGAAACTTTTCTGCTGAAAACCACACAATGGATTCCTATGGAAGGAAATACAAGCAACTGGTAAGTACGCTTAGAATTACTTTTCAGGGTCAGTGCTGGGCTAAAAGATGCAGCACTGAGATCTCTCCTGATAACAGGTGAGTAAATCGGAATTCGTAGTTCATCTGATTTTAGAGGAATATTTGTAAGTTCCAAAACTCCACACTTAGAAACTTTTCTGCTGAAAACCACACAATGGATTCCTATGGAAGGAAATACAAGTTACTGGTAAGTATGCTTAGAATTAATTTTCAGGGTCAGTGCTGGGCTACAAGATGCAGCACTGTGTTCTCTCTTGATAACAGGTTAGTAAATCAGAATTCGTAGTTTGGCTGATTTTAGAGGAATATTTGTAAGTTCCAAAACTCCACACTTAGAAACTTCTCTGCTAAAAACCATAAAATGGATTCCTATGGAAGGAAATACAAGTTATTGGTAAGTATGCTTAGAATTACTTTTCAGGGTCAGTGCTGGGCTAAAAGATGCAGCACTGAGTTCTCTCCTGATAACAGGTGAGTAAATCGGAATTTGTAGTTCATCTGATTTTAGAGGAATATTTGTAAGTTCCAAAACTCCACACTTCGAAACTTCTCTGCTGAAAACCACACAATGGATTCCTATGGGAGGAAATACACGTTACTGGTAACTATGCTTAGAATTACTTTTCAGGGTCAGTGCTGGGCCAAAAGATGCAGCACTGAGGACTCTCCTGATAACATTTGAGTAAATCGGAATTCATAGTTTGGCTGATTTTAGAGGAATATTTTAAAGTTCCAAAACTCCACACTAAGAAGAATTTCCAAGTGAAACCAGTCAATGTAAGCCTATGGAATGAAATACAAGTTACTGGTAAGTACGGTTAGAATTACTTTTCAGGATCAGTACTGGCCTTAAAGATTCAGCACTGAGGTCTCTCCTGATAACATTTGAG
Source organism: Triturus cristatus (assembly GCF_964204655.1). Classification (NCBI taxonomy): domain Eukaryota; kingdom Metazoa; phylum Chordata; class Amphibia; order Caudata; family Salamandridae; genus Triturus; species Triturus cristatus. Next base: position 349,014,772 of record NC_140579.1, read on the forward strand.
TAAATCGGAATTCGTAGTTCGGCTGATTTTAGAGGAATATTTGTAAGTACCAAAACTCCACACTTCGAAACTTCTCTGCTGAAAACCACACAATGGATTCCTATGGAAGGAAATACAAGTTACTGGTAAGTATGCTTAGAATTACTTTTCAGGGTCAGTGCTGGGCGAAAAGATGCAGCACTGAGTTCTCTCCTGATAACATGTGAGTAAATCGGAATTCGTAGTTTGGCTGATTTTAGAGGAATATTTTAAAGTTCCAAAACTCCACACTAAGAAGAATTTCCAAGTGAAACCAGTCAATGTAAGCCTATGGTAGGAAATACAAGTTACTGGTAAGTACGGTTAGAATTACTTTTCAGGAACAGTACTGGCCTTAAAGATTCAGCACTGAGGTCTCTCCTGATAACATTTGAGTAAATCGGAATTCGTAGTTCGGCTGATTTTAGAGGAATATTTTAGAGTTCCAAACCTCCACACTGAGAAGAATTTCCAAGTGAAACCAGTCAATGTTAGCCTATGGAAGGAAATACAAGCTACTGGTAAGTACGGTTAGAATTAATTTTCAGGGTCAGTGCTGGGCTAAAAGATGCAGCACTGAGATCTCTCCTGATAACATGTGAGTAAATCGGAATTCGTAGTTCGTCTGATTTTAGAGGAATATTTGTAAGTTCCAACACTCCACACTTCAAAATTTTTCTGCTGAAAACCACACAATGGATTCCTATGTAAAGAAATACAAGTTACTGGTAAGTACGCTTAGAATTACTTTTCAGGGTCAGTGCTGGGCTACAAGATGCAGCACTGTGTTCTATCTTGATAACAGGTTAGTAAATCAGAATTCGTAGTTTGGCTGATTTTAGAGGAATATTTGTAAGTTCCAAAACTCCACACTTAGAAACTTCTCTGCTAAAAACCATACAATGGATTCCTATGGAAGGAAATACAAGTTATTGGTAAGTACGCTTAGAATTACTTTTCAGGGTCAGTGCTGGGCTAAAAGATGCAGCACTGAGTTCTCTCCTGATAACAGGTGAGTAAATCGGAATTCGTAGTTCATCTGATTTTAGAGGAATATTTGTAAGTTCCAAAACTCCACACTTCGAAACTTCTCTGCTGAAAACCACACAATGGATTCCTATGGAAGGAAATACAAGTTACTGGTAAGTATGCTTAGAATTACTTTTCAGGGTCAGTGCTGGGCTAAAAGATGTAGCACTGGGATCTCTCCTGATAACAGATGAGTAAATCGGAATTCGTAGTTCGGCTGATTTTAGAGGAATATTTGTAAGTTCCAAAACTCCACACTTTCATACTTTTCTGCTGAAAACCACACAATGGATTCCTATTGAAGGAAATACAAGCTACTGGTAAGTACGCTTAGAATTACTTTTCAGGGTTAGTACTGGCCTTAAAGATGCAGCACTGAGGTCTCTCCTGATAACATTTGAGTAAATCGGAATTCGTAGTTCGGCTGATTTTAGAGGAATATTTTAGAGTTCCAAACCTCCACACTGAGAAGAATTTCCAAGTGAAACCAGTCAATGTTAGCCTATGGAAGGAAATTCAAGTTACTGGTAAGCACGGTTACAATTACTTTTCAGGATCAGTACTGGCCTTAAAGATTCAGCACTGAGGTCTCTCCTGATAACAGGTGAGTAAATCGAAATTCGTAGTTTGGCTGATTTTAGAGGAATATTTGTAAGTTCCAAAACTCCACTTTTAGAAACTTTTCTGCTGAAAACCACACAATGGATTCCTATGGAAAGAAATACAAGTTACTGGTAAGTACGCTTAGAATTACTTTTCAGGGTCAGTGCTGGGCTACAAGATGCAGCACTGTGTTCTCTCTTGATAACAGGTTAGTAAATTAGAATTCGTAGTTTGGCTGATTTTAAAGGAATATTTGTAAGTTCCAAAACTCCACACTTAGAAACTTCTCTGCTGAAAACCACACAATGGATTCCTATGGAAGGAAATACAAGTTACTGGTAACTATGCTTAGAATTACTTTTCAGGGTCAGTGCTGGGTCAAAAGATGCAGCACTGAGGTCTCTCCTGATAACATTTGAGTAAATCGGAATTCATAGTTTGGCTGATTTTAGAGGAATATTTTAAAGTTCCAAAACTCCACACTTAGAAGAATTTCCAAGTGAAACTAGTCAATGTAAGCCTATGGAAGGAAATACAAGTTACTGGAAAGCACGGTTAGAATTACTTTTCAGGATCAGTACTGGCCTTAAAGATTCAGCACTGAGGTCTCTCCTGATAACATTTGAGTAAATCGGAATTCGTAGTTCGGCTGATTTTAGAGGAATATTTTAGAGTTCCAAACCTCCACACTGAGAAGAATTTCCAAGTGAAACCAGTCAATGTTAGCCTATGGAAGGAAATTCAACCAACTGGTAAGTACGGTTAGAATTACTTTTCAGGATCAGTACTGGCCTTAAAGATTCAGCACTGAGGTCTCTCCTGATAACAGGTGAGTAAATCGGAATTCGTAGTTCGGCTGATTTTAGAGGATTATTTTAAAGTTCCAAACCTCCACACTGAGAAGAATTTCCAAGTGAAACCAGTCAATGTTAGCCTATGGAATGAAATTCAACCTACTGGTAAGTACGGTTAGAATTACTTTTCAGGATCAGTACTGGCCTTAAAGATTCAGCACTGAGGTCTCTCCTGATAACAGGTGAGTAAATCGAAATTCGTAGTTCGGCTGATTTTAGAGGAATATTTGTAAGTTCCAAAACCCCACACTTAGAAACTTTTCTGCTGAAAACCACACAATGGATTCCTATGGAAGGAAATACAAGTTATTGGTAAGTATGCTTAGAATTACTTTTCAGGGTCAGTGCTGGGCTAAAAGATGCAGCACTGTGTTCTCTCCTGATAACAGGAGAGTAAATCGGAATTCGAAATTCAGCTGATTTTAGAGGAATATTTGTAAGTTCCAAAACTCCACACTTTCATACTTTTCTGCTGAAAACCACACAATGGATTCCTATGGAAGTAAATACAAGTTACTGGTAAGTACGCTTAGAATTACTTTTCAGGGTCAGTGCTGGGCTAAAAGATGCAGCACTGAGTTCTCTCCTGATAACATGTGAGTAAATCGGAATTCGTAGTTTGGCTTATTTTAGAGGAAAATTTGTAAGTACCAAAACTCCACACTTCGAAACTTCTCTGCTGAAAACAACACAATGGATTCCTATGGAAGGAAATACAAGTTACTGGTAAGTACCCTTATAATTACTTTTCAGGGTCAGTGCTGGGCTAAAAGATGTAGCACTGGGATCTCTCCTGATAACAGGTGAGTAAATCGGAATTCGTAGTTCGGCTGATTTTAGAGGATTATTTTAAAGTTCCAAACCTCCACACTGAGAAGAATTTCCAAGTGAAACCAGTCAATGTTAGCCTATGGAAGGAAATTCAATCTACTGGTAAGTACGGGTAGAATTGCTTTTCAGGATCAGTACTGGCCTTATAGATTCAGCACTGAGGTCTCTCCTGATAACAGGTGAGTAAATTGAAATTCGTAGTTCGGCTGATTTTAGAGGAATATTTGTAAGTTCCAAAACCCCACACTTAGAAACTTTTCTGCTGAAAACCACACAATGGATTCCTATGGAAGGAAATACAAGTTATTGGTAAGTATGCTTAGAATTACTTTTCAGAGTCAGTGCTGTGCTAAAAGATGCAGCACTGTGTTCTCTCTTGATAACAGGTAAGTAAATCAGAATTCGTAGTTTGACTGATTTTAGAGGAATATTTGTATGTTCCAAAACTCCACACTTAGAAACTTCTCTGCTGAAAACCACACAATAGATTCCTATGGAAGTAAATACAAGTTACTGGTAACTACGCTTAGAATTACTTTTCAGGGTGCGTGCTAGGCTAAAAGATGCAGCACTGAGGTCTCTCCTGATAACAGGTGAGTAAATCGGAATTCGTAGTTCGGCTGATTATAGAGGAATATTTTAAAGTTCCAAACCTCCACACTGAGAAGAATTTCCAAGTGAAACCAGTCAATGTTAGCCTATGGAAGGAAATTCAACCTACTGGTAAGTACGGTTAGAATTACTTTTCAGGATCAGTACTGGCCTTAAAGATTCAGCACTGAGGTCTCTCCTGATAACAGGTGAGTAAATCGAAATTCGTAGTTCGGCTGATTTTAGAGGAATATTTGTAAGTTCCAAAACCCCACACTTAGAAACTTTTCTGCTGAAAACCACACAATGGATTCCTATGGAAAGAAATAAAAGTTACTGGTAAGTACGCTTAGAATTACTTTTCAGGGTCAGTGCTGGGCTAAAAGATGCAGCACTGAGTTCTCTCCTGATAACATGTGAGTAAATCGGAATTCGTAGTTTGGCTTATTTTAGAGGAAAATTTGTAAGTACCAAAACTCCACACTTCGAAACTTCTCTGCTGAAAACAACACAATGGATTCCTATGGAAGGAAATACAAGTTACTGGTAAGTACCCTTAGAATTACTTTTCAGGGTCAGTGCTGGGCTAAAAGATGTAGCACTGGGATCTCTCCTGATAACAGGTGAGTAAATCGGAATTCGTAGTTTGGCTGATTTTAGAGGATTATTTTAAAGTTCCAAACCTCCACACTGAGAAGAATTTCCAAGTGAAACCAGTCAATGTTAGCCTATGGAAGGAAATACAAGTTACTGGTAAGTACGGTTAGAATTACTTTTCAGGATCAGTACTGGCCTTAAAGATTCAGCACTGAGGTCTCTCCTGATAACATTTGAGTAAATCGGAATTCTTAGTTCGGCTGATTTTAGAGGAATATTTGAGAGTTCCAAACCTCCACACTGAGAAGAATTTCCAAGTGAAACCAGTCAATGTTAGCCTACGGAAGGAAACTCAAGTTACTGGTAAGTACGGTTACAATTACTTTTCAGGGTCCGTGCTAGGCTAAAAGATGCAGCACTGTGTTCTCTCTTGATAACAGGTTAGTAAATCAGAATTCGTAGTTTGGCTGATTTTAGAGGAATATTTGTAAGTTCCAAAACTCCACACTTAGAAACTTCTCTGCTGAAAAACACACAATGGATTCCTATGGAAGTAAATACAAGTTACTGGTAAGTACGCTTAGAATTACTTTTCAGGGTCAGTGCTGGGCTAAAAGATGCAGCACTGAGTTCTCTCCTGATAACATGTGAGTAAATCGGAATTCGTAGTTTGGCTTATTTTAGAGGAAAATTTGTAAGTACCAAAACTCCACACTTCGAAACTTCTCTGCTGAAAACAACACAATGGATTCCTATGGAAGGAAATACAAGTTACTGGTAAGTACCCTTAGAATTACTTTTCAGGGTCAGTGCTGGGCTAAAAGATGTAGCACTGGGATTTCTCCTGATAACAGGTGAGTAAATCGGAATTCGTAGTTCGGCTGATTTTAGAGGATTATTTTAAAGTTCCAAACCTCCACACTGAGAAGAATTTCCAAGTGAAACCAGTCAATGTTAGCCTATGGAAGGAAATACAAGTTACTGCTAAGTACGGTTAGAATTACTTTTCAGGATCAGTACTGGCCTTAAAGATTCAGCACTGAGGTCTCTCCTGATAACATTTGAGTAAATCGGAATTTGTAGTTCGGCTGATTTTAGAGGAATATTTTAGAGTTCCAAACCTCCACATTGAGAAGAATTTCCAAGTGAAACCAGTCAATGTTAGCCTATGGAAGCAAATTCAAGTTACTGGTAAGTACGGTTACAATTACTTTTCAGGATCAGTACTGGCCTTAAAGATTCAGCACTGAGGTCTCTCCTGATAACAGGTGAGTAAATCGAAATTCGTATTTCGGCTGATTTTAGAGGAATATTTGTAAGTTCCAAAACTCCACACTTAGAAACTTTTCTGCTGAAAACCACACAATGGATTCCTATGGAAGGAAATACAAGCTACTGGTAAGTACGCTTAGAATTACTTTTCAGGGTCAGTGCTGGGCTAAAAGATGCAGCACTGAGATCTCTCCTGATAACAGGTGAGTAAATCGGAATTCGTAGTTCATCTGATTTTAGAGGAATATTTGTAAGTTCCAAAACTCCACACTTAGAAACTTTTCTGCTGAAAACCACACAATGGATTCCTATGGAAGGAAATACAAGTTACTGGTAAGTATGCTTAGAATTAATTTTCAGGGTCAGTGCTGGGCTACAAGATGCAGCACTGTGTTCTCTCTTGATAACAGGTTAGTAAATCAGAATTCGTAGTTTGGCTGATTTTAGAGGAATATTTGTAAGTTCCAAAACTCCACACTTAGAAACTTCTCTGCTAAAAACCATAAAATGGATTCCTATGGAAGGAAATACAAGTTATTGGTAAGTACGCTTAGAATTACTTTTCAGGGTCAGTGCTGGGCTAAAAGATGCAGCACTGAGTTCTCTCCTGATAACAGGTGAGTAAATCGGAATTTGTAGTTCATCTGATTTTAGAGGAATATTTGTAAGTTCCAAAACTCCACACTTCGAAACTTCTCTGCTGAAAACCACACAATGGATTCCTATGGGAGGAAATACACGTTACTGGTAACTATGCTTAGAATTACTTTTCAGGGTCAGTGCTGGGCCAAAAGATGCAGCACTGAGGACTCTCCTGATAACATTTGAGTAAATCGGAATTCATAGTTTGGCTGATTTTAGAGGAATATTTTAAAGTTCCAAAACTCCACACTAAGAAGAATTTCCAAGTGAAACCAGTCAATGTAAGCCTATGGAATGAAATACAAGTTACTGGTAAGTACGGTTAGAATTACTTTTCAGGATCAGTACTGGCCTTAAAGATTCAGCACTGAGGTCTCTCCTGATAACATTTGAGTAAATCGGAATTCGTAGTTCGGCTGATTTTAGAGGAATATTTGTAAGTACCAAAACTCCACACTTCGAAACTTCTCTGCTGAAAACCACACAATGGATTCCTATGGAAGGAAATACAAGTTACTGGTAAGTATGCTTAGAATTACTTTTCAGGGTCAGTGCTGGGCGAAAAGATGCAGCACTGAGTTCTCTCCTGATAACATGTGAGTAAATCGGAATTCGTAGTTTGGCTGATTTTAGAGGAATATTTTAAAGTTCCAAAACTCCACACTAAGAAGAATTTCCAAGTGAAACCAGTCAATGTAAGCCTATGGTAGGAAATACAAGTTACTGGTAAGTACGGTTAGAATTACTTTTCAGGAACAGTACTGGCCTTAAAGATTCAGCACTGAGGTCTCTCCTGATAACATTTGAGTAAATCGGAATTCGTAGTTCGGCTGATTTTAGAGGAATATTTTAGAGTTCCAAACCTCCACACTGAGAAGAATTTCCAAGTGAAACCAGTCAATGTTAGCCTATGGAAGGAAATACAAGCTACTGGTAAGTACGGTTAGAATTAATTTTCAGGGTCAGTGCTGGGCTAAAAGATGCAGCACTGAGATCTCTCCTGATAACATGTGAGTAAATCGGAATTCGTAGTTCGTCTGATTTTAGAGGAATATTTGTAAGTTCCAACACTCCACACTTCAAAATTTTTCTGCTGAAAACCACACAATGGATTCCTATGTAAAGAAATACAAGTTACTGGTAAGTACGCTTAGAATTACTTTTCAGGGTCAGTGCTGGGCTACAAGATGCAGCACTGTGTTCTATCTTGATAACAGGTTAGTAAATCAGAATTCGTAGTTTGGCTGATTTTAGAGGAATATTTGTAAGTTCCAAAACTCCACACTTAGAAACTTCTCTGCTAAAAACCATACAATGGATTCCTATGGAAGGAAATACAAGTTATTGGTAAGTACGCTTAGAATTACTTTTCAGGGTCAGTGCTGGGCTAAAAGATGCAGCACTGAGTTCTCTCCTGATAACAGGTGAGTAAATCGGAATTCGTAGTTCATCTGATTTTAGAGGAATATTTGTAAGTTCCAAAACTCCACACTTCGAAACTTCTCTGCTGAAAACCACACAATGGATTCCTATGGAAGGAAATACAAGTTACTGGTAAGTATGCTTAGAATTACTTTTCAGGGTCAGTGCTGGGCTAAAAGATGTAGCACTGGGATCTCTCCTGATAACAGATGAGTAAATCGGAATTCGTAGTTCGGCTGATTTTAGAGGAATATTTGTAAGTTCCAAAACTCCACACTTTCATACTTTTCTGCTGAAAACCACACAATGGATTCCTATTGAAGGAAATACAAGCTACTGGTAAGTACGCTTAGAATTACTTTTCAGGGTTAGTACTGGCCTTAAAGATGCAGCACTGAGGTCTCTCCTGATAACATTTGAGTAAATCGGAATTCGTAGTTCGGCTGATTTTAGAGGAATATTTGTAAGTTCCAAAACTCCACACTGAGAAGAATTTCCAAGTGAAACCAGTCAATGTTAGCCTATGGAAGGAAATTCAAGTTACTGGTAAGCACGGTTACAATTACTTTTCAGGATCAGTACTGGCCTTAAAGATTCAGCACTGAGGTCTCTCCTGATAACAGGTGAGTAAATCGAAATTCGTAGTTTGGCTGATTTTAGAGGAATATTTGTAAGTTCCAAAACTCCACTTTTAGAAACTTTTCTGCTGAAAACCACACAATGGATTCCTATGGAAAGAAATACAAGTTACTGGTAAGTACGCTTAGAATTACTTTTCAGGGTCAGTGCTGGGCTACAAGATGCAGCACTGTGTTCTCTCTTGATAACAGGTTAGTAAATTAGAATTCGTAGTTTGGCTGATTTTAAAGGAATATTTGTAAGTTCCAAAACTCCACACTTAGAAACTTCTCTGCTGAAAACCACACAATGGATTCCTATGGAAGGAAATACAAGTTACTGGTAACTATGCTTAGAATTACTTTTCAGGGTCAGTGCTGGGTCAAAAGATGCAGCACTGAGGTCTCTCCTGATAACATTTGAGTAAATCGGAATTCATAGTTTGGCTGATTTTAGAGGAATATTTTAAAGTTCCAAAACTCCACACTTAGAAGAATTTCCAAGTGAAACCAGTCAATGTAAGCCTATGGAAGGAAATACAAGTTACTGGAAAGCACGGTTAGAATTACTTTTCAGGATCAGTACTGGCCTTAAAGATTCAGCACTGAGGTCTCTCCTGATAACATTTGAGTAAATCGGAATTCGTAGTTCGGCTGATTTTAGAGGAATATTTTAGAGTTCCAAACCTCCACACTGAGAAGAATTTCCAAGTGAAACCAGTCAATGTTAGCCTATGGAAGGAAATTCAACCAACTGGTAAGTACGGTTAGAATTACTTTTCAGATCAGTACTGGCCTTAAAGATTCAGCACTGAGGTCTCTCCTGATAACAGGTGAGTAAATCGGAATTCGTAGTTCGGCTGATTTTAGAGGATTATTTTAAAGTTCCAAACCTCCACACTGAGAAGAATTTCCAAGTGAAACCAGTCAATGTTAGCCTATGGAATGAAATTCAACCTACTGGTAAGTACGGTTAGAATTACTTTTCAGGATCAGTACTGGCCTTAAAGATTCAGCACTGAGGTCTCTCCTGATAACAGGTGAGTAAATCGAAATTTGTAGTTCGGCTGATTTTAGAGGAATATTTGTAAGTTCCAAAACCCCACACTTAGAAACTTTTCTGCTGAAAACCACACAATGGATTCCTATGGAAGGAAATACAAGTTATTGGTAAGTATGCTTAGAATTACTTTTCAGGGTCAGTGCTGGGCTAAAAGATGCAGCACTGTGTTCTCTCCTGATAACAGGAGAGTAAATCGGAATTCGAAATTCAGCTGATTTTAGAGGAATATTTGTAAGTTCCAAAACTCCACACTTTCATACTTTTCTGCTGAAAACCACACAATGGATTCCTATGGAAGTAAATACAAGTTACTGGTAAGTACGCTTAGAATTACTTTTCAGGGTCAGTGCTGGGCTAAAAGATGCAGCACTGAGTTCTCTCCTGATAACATGTGAGTAAATCGGAATTCGTAGTTTGGCTTATTTTAGAGGAAAATTTGTAAGTACCAAAACTCCACACTTCGAAACTTCTCTGCTGAAAACAACACAATGGATTCCTATGGAAGGAAATACAAGTTACTGGTAAGTACCCTTATAATTACTTTTCAGGGTCAGTGCTGGGCTAAAAGATGTAGCACTGGGATCTCTCCTGATAACAGGTGAGTAAATCGGAATTCGTAGTTCCGCTGATTTTAGAGGATTATTTTAAAGTTCCAAACCTCCACACTGAGAAGAATTTCCAAGTGAAACCAGTCAATGTTAGCCTATGGAAGGAAATTCAATCTACTGGTAAGTACGGGTAGAATTGCTTTTCAGGATCAGAACTGGCCTTATAGATTCAGCACTGAGGTCTCTCCTGATAACAGGTGAGTAAATTGAAATTCATAGTTCGGCTGATTTTAGAGGAATATTTGTAAGTTCCAAAACCCCACACTTAGAAACTTTTCTGCTGAAAACCACACAATGGATTCCTATGGAAGGAAATACAAGTTATTGGTAAGTATGCTTAGAATTACTTTTCAGGGTCAGTGCTGGGCTAAAAGATGCAGCACTGTGTTCTCTCCTGATAACAGGAGAGTAAATCGGAATTCAGCTGATTTTAGAGGAATATTTGTTAGTTCCAAAACTCCACACTTTCATACTTTTCTGCAGAAAACCACACAACGGATTCCTATTGAAGGAAATAAAAGCTACTGGTAAGTACGCCTAGAATTACTTTTCAGGGTCAGTGCTGGGCTAAAAGATGCAGCACTGGGTTCTCTCCTGATAACAGGAGAGTAAATCGGAATTCGGAATTCAGCTGATTTTAGAGGAATATTTGTTAGTTCCAAAACTCCACACTTCGAAACTTTTCTGCTGAAAACCACACAATGGATTCCTAAGGAAGGAAATACAAGTTACTGGTAAGTATGCTTAGAATTACTTTTCAGGGTCAGTGCTGGGCCAAAAGATGCAGCACTGAGGTCTCTCCTGATAACATTTGAGTAAATCGGAATTCATAGTTTGGCGGATTTTAGAGGAATATTTTAAAGTTCCAAAACTCCACACTAAGAAGAATTTCCAAGTGAAACCAGTCAATGTAAGCCTATGGAAGGAAATACAAGTTACTGGTAAGTACGCTTAGAATTACTTTTCAGGATCAGTACTGGCCTTAAAGATTCAGCACTGAGGTCTCTCCTGAGAACATTTGAGTAAATCGGAATTCGTAGTTCGGCTGATTTTAGAGGAATATTTGTAAGTTCCAAAACTCCACACTTAGAAACTTTTCTGCTGAAAACCACACAATGGATTCCTATGGAAGGAAATACAAGCTACTGGTAAGTACGCTTCGAATTACTTTTCAGGGTCAGTGCTGGGCTAAAAGATGCAGCTCTGGGATCTCTCCTGATAACAGGTGAGTAAATCGGAATTCGTAGTTTGGCTTATTTTAGAGGAATATTTGTAAGTACCAAAACTCCATACTTCGAAACTTCTCTGCTGAAAACCACACAATGGATTCCTATGGAAGGAAATACAAGTTACTGGTAAGTATGCTTAGAATTACTTTTCAGGGTCAGTGCTGGGCTAAAAGATGCAGCACTGAGTTCACTCCTGATAACATGTGAGTAAATCGGAATTCGTAGTTTGGCTGATTTTAGAGGAATATTTTAAAGTTCCAAAACTCCACACTTAGAAGAATTTCCAAGTAAAACCAGTCAATGTAAGCCTATGGAAGGGAATACAAGTTACTGGTAAGTACGGTTAGAATTACTTTTCAGGATCAGTACTGGCCTTAAGGATTCAGCACTGAGGTCTCTCCTGATAACATTTGAGTAAATCGGAATTCGTAGTTCGGCTGATTTTAGAGGAATATTTTAGAGTTCCAAACCTCCACACTGAGAAGAATTTCCAAGTGAAACCAGTCAATGTTAGCCTATGGAAGGAAATTCAAGTTACTGGTAAGTATGGTTACAATTACTTTTCAGGATCAGTACTGGCCGTAAAGATTCAGCACTGACGTCTCTCCTGATAACAGGTGAGTAAATCGAAATTCGTAGTTCGGCTGATTTTAGAGGAATATTTGTAAGTTCCAAAACTCCACACTTAGAAACTTTTCTGCTGCAAACCACACAATGGATTCCTATGGAAGGAAATACAAGCTACTGGTTAGTACACTTAGAATTAATTTTCAGGGTCAGTGCTGGGCTAAAAGATGCAGCACTGAGATCTCTCCTGATAACAGGTTAGTAAATCAGAATTCGTAGTTTGGCTGATTTTAGAGGAATATTTGTAAGTTCCAAAACTCCACACTTAGAAACTTCTCTGCTGAAAACCACACAATGGATTCCTATGGAAAGAAATACAAGTTACTGGTAAGTACGCTTAGAATTACTTTTCAGGGTCAGTGCTGGGCTACAAGATGCAGCACTGTGTTCTCTCTTGATAACAGGTTAGTAAATCAGAATTCGCAGTTTGGCTGATTTTAAAGGAATATTTGTAAGTTCCAAAACTCCACACTTAGAAACTTCTCTGCTGAAAACCATACAATGGATTCCAATGGAAGGAAATACAAGTTATTGGTAAGTATGCTTAGAATTACTTTTCAGGGTCAGTGCTGGGCTAAAAGATGCAGCACTGAGTTCTCTCCTGATAACAGGTAAGTAAATTGGAATTCGTAGTTCAGCTGATTTTAGAGGAATATTTTAAAGTTCCAAAACTCCACACTTAGAAGAATTTCCAAGTGAAACCAGTCAATGTTACCCTAGGAAAGGAAGTACAAGTTACTGGTAAGTACGGTTAGAATTACTTTTCAGGATCAGTACTGGCCTTAAAGATTCAGCACTGAGGTCTCTCCTGATAACAGGTGAGTAAATCGGAATTCATAGTTCGGCTGATTTTAGAGGAATATTTGTAAGTTCCAACACTTCATACTTAGAAACTTTTCTGCTGAAAACCACACAATGGATTCCTATGGAAAGAAATACAAGTTACTGGTAAGTACGCTTAGAATTACTTTTCAGGGTCAGTGCTGGGCTAAAAGATGCAGCACTGTGTTCTCTCTTGATAACAGGTAAGTAAATCAGAATTCGTAGTTTGGCTGATTTTAGAGGAATATTTGTAAGTTCCAAAACTCCACACTTAGAAACTTCTCTGCTGAAAACCACACAATGGATTCCTATGGAAGTAAATATAAGTTACTGGTAAGTACGCTTAGAATTACTTTTCAGGGTCAGTGCTGGGCTAAAAGATGCAGCACTGAGTTCTCTCCTGATAACATGTGAGTAAATCGGAATTCGTAGTTCGGCTGATTTTAGAGGAATATTTGTAAGTTCCAAAACCCCACACTTAGAAACTTTTCTGCTGAAAACCACACAATGGATTCCTATGGAATGAAATACAAGTTATTGGTAAGTATGCTTAGAATTACTTTTCAGGGTCAGTGCTGGGCTAAAAGATGCAGCACTGTGTTCTCTCCTGATAACAGGAGAGTAAATCGGAATTCGGAATTCAGCTGATTTTAGAGGAATATTTTTTAGTTCCAAAACTCCACACTTTCATACTTTTCTGCTGAAAACCACACAACGGATTCCTATTGAAGGAAATACAAGCTACTGGTAAGTACGCCTAGAATTACTTTTCAGGGTCAGTGCTGGGCTAAAAGATGCAGCACTGGGTTCTCTCCTGATAACAGGAGAGTAAATCGGAATTCGGAATTCAGCTGATTTTAGAGGAATATTTGTTAGTTCCAAAACTCCACACTTCGAAACTTTTCTGCTAAAAACCACACAATGGATTCCTAAGGAAGGAAATACAAGTTACTGGTAACTATGCTTAGAATTACTTTTCAGGGTCAGTGCTGGGCTAAAAGATGCAGCACTGTGTTCTCTCCTGATAACAGGAGAGTAAATCGGAATTCGGAATTCAGCTGATTTTAGAGGAATATTTGTTAGTTCCAAAACTCCACACTTTCATACTTTTCTGCTGAAAACCACACAACGGATTCCTATTGAAGGAAATACAAGCTACTGGTAAGTACGCCTAGAATTACTTTTCAGGGTCAGTGCTAGGCTAAAAGATGCAGCACTGGGTTCTCTCCTGATAACAGGAGAGTAAATCGGAATTCGGAATTCAGCTGATTTTAGAGGAATATTGGTTAGTTCCAAAACTCCACACTTCAAAACTTTTCTGCTGAAAACCACACAATGGATTCCTAAGGAAGGAAATACAAGTTACTGGTAACTATGCTTAGAATTACTTTTCAGGGTCAGTGCTGGGCCAAAAGATGCAGCACTGAGGTCTCTCCTGATAACATTTGAGTAAATCGGAATTCATAGTTTGGCTGATTTTAGAGGAATATTTTAAAGTTCCAAAACTCCACACTAAGAAGAATTTCCAAGTGAAACCAGTCAATGTAAGCCTATGGAAGGAAATACAAGTTACTGGTAAGTACGGTTAGAATTACTTTTCAGGATCAGTACTGGCCTTAAAGATTCAGCACTGAGGTCTCTCCTGATAACATTTGAGTAAATCGGAATTCGTAGTTCGGCTGATTTTAGAGGAATATTTGTAAGTTCCAAAACTCCACACTTAGATACTTTTCTGCTGAAAACCACACAATGGATTCCTATGGAAGGAAATACAAGTTACTTGTAAGTACGCTTCGAATTACTTTTCAGGGTCAGTGCTGGGCTAAAAGATGCAGCTCTGGGATCTCTCCTGATAACAGGTGAGTAAATCGGAATTCGTAGTTTGGCTTATTTTAGAGGAATATTTGTAAGTACCAAAACTCCATACTTCGAAACTTCTCTGCTGAAAACCACACAATGGATTCCTATTTAAGGAAATACAAGTTACTGGTAAGTATGCTTAGAATTACTTTTCAGGGTCAGTGCTGGGCTAAAAGATGCAGCACTGAGTTCACTCCTGATAACATGTGAGTAAATCGGAATTCGTAGTTTGGCTGATTTTAGAGGAATATTTTAAAGTTCCAAAACTCCACACTTAGAAGAATTTCCAAGTGAAACCAGTCAATGTAAGCCTATGGAAGGGAATACAAGTTACTGGTAAGTACGGTTAGAATTACTTTTCAGGATCAGTACTGGCCTTAAAGATTCAGCACTGAGGTCTCTCCTGATAACATTTGAGTAAATCGGAATTCGTAGTTCGGCTGCTTTTAGAGGAATATTTTAGAGTTCCAAACCTCCACACTGAGAAGAATTTCCAAGTGAAACCAGTCAATGTTAGCCTATGGAAGGAAATTCAAGTTACTGGTAAGTATGGTTACAATTACTTTTCAGGATCAGTACTGGCCGTAAAGATTCAGCACTGACGTCTCTCCTGATAACAGGTGAGTAAATCGAAATTCGTAGTTCGGCTGATTTTAGAGGAATATTTGTAAGTTCCAAAACTCCACACTTAGAAACTTTTCTGCTGCAAACCACACAATGGATTCCTATGGAAGGAAATACAAGCTACTGGTTAGTACACTTAGAATTAATTTTCAGGGTCAGTGCTGGGCTAAAAGATGCAGCACTGAGATCTCTCCTGATAACAGGTTAGTAAATCAGAATTCGTAGTTTGGCTGATTTTAGAGGAATATTTGTAAGTTCCAAAACTCCACACTTAGAAACTTCTCTGCTGAAAACCATACAATGGATTCCTATGGAAGGAAATACAAGTTATTGGTAAGTACGCTTAGAATTACTTTTCAGGGCCAGTGATGGGCTAAAAGATGCAGCACTGAGTTCTCTCCTGATAACAGGTGAGTAAATCGGAATTCGTAGTTCGTCTGATTTTAGAGGAATATTTGTAAGTTCCAAAACTCCACACTTAGAAACTTTTCTGCTGAAAACCACACAATGGATTCCTATGGAAAGAAATACAAGTTACTGGTAAGTACGCTTAGAATTACTTTTCAGGGTCAGTGCTTGGCTACAAGATGCAGCACTGTGTTCTCTCTTGATAACAGGTTAGTAAATCAGAATTCGCAGTTTGGCTGATTTTAAAGGAATATTTGTAAGTTCCAAAACTCCACACTTAGAAACTTCTCTGCTGAAAACCATACAATGGATTCCTATGGAAGGAAATACAAGTTATTGGTAAGTATGCTTAGAATTACTTTTCAGGGTCAGTGCTGGGCTAAAAGATGCAGCACTGAGTTCTCTCCTGATAACAGGTAAGTAAATTGGAATTCGTAGTTCAGCTGATTTTAGAGGAATATTTTAAAGTTCCAAAACTCCACACTTAGAAGAATTTCCAAGTGAAACCAGTCAATGTTACCCTAGGAAAGGAAGTACAAGTTACTGGTAAGTACGGTTAGAATTACTTTTCAGGATCAGTACTGGCCTTAAAGATTCAGCACTGAGGTCTCTCCTGATAACAGGTGAGTAAATCGGAATTCATAGTTCGGCTGATTTTAGAGGAATATTTGTAAGTTCCAACACTTCATACTTAGAAACTTTTCTGCTGAAAACCACACAATGGATTCCTATGGAAAGAAATACAAGTTACTGGTAAGTACGCTTAGAATTACTTTTCAGGGTCAGTGCTGGGCTAAAAGATGCAGCACTGTGTTCTTTCTTGATAACAGGTAAGTAAATCAGAATTCGTAGTTTGGCTGATTTTAGAGGAATATTTGTAAGTTCCAAAACTCCACACTTAGAAACTTCTCTGCTGAAAACCACACAATGGATTCCTATGGAAGTAAATATAAGTTACTGGTAAGTACGCTTAGAATTACTTTTCAGGGTCAGTGCTGGGCTAAAAGATGCAGCACTGAGTTCTCTCCTGATAACATGTGAGTAAATCGGAATTCGTAGTTTGGCTTATTTTAGAGGAAAATTTGTAAGTACCAAAACTCCACACTTCGAACCTTCTCTGCTGAAAACAACACAATGGATTCCTATGGAAGGAAATACAAGTTACTGGTAAGTACCCTTATAATTACTTTTCAGGGTCAGTGCTGGGCTAAAAGATGTAGCACTGGGATCTCTCCTGATAACAGGTGAGTAAATCGGAATTCGTAGTTCGGCTGATTTTAGAGGATTATTTTAAAGTTCCAAACCTCCACACTGAGAAGAATTTCCAAGTGAAACCAGTCAATGTTAGCCTATGGAAGGAAATTCAACCTACTGGTAAGTACGGTTAGAATTGCTTTTCAGGATCAGTACTGGCCTTATAGATTCAGCACTGAGGTCTCTCCTGATAACAGGTGAGTAAATTGAAATTCGTAGTTCGGCTGATTTTAGAGGAATATTTGTAAGTTCCAAAACCCCACACTTAGAAACTTTTCTGCTGAAAACCACACAATGGATTCCTATGGAAGGAAATACAAGTTATTGGTAAGTATGCTTAGAATTACTTTTCAGGGTCTGTGCTGGGCTAAAAGATGCAGCACTGGGTTCTCTCCTGATAACAGGAGAGTAAATCGGAATTCGGAATTCAGCTGATTTTAGAGGAATATTTGTTAGTTCCAAAACTCCACACTTCGAAACTTTTCTGCTGAAAACCACACAATGTATTCCTAAAGAAGGAAATACAAGTTACTGGTAACTATGCTTAGAATTACTTTTCAGGGTCAGTGCTGGGCTAAAAGATGCAGCACTGTGTTCTCTCCTGATAACAGGAGAGTAAATCGGAATTCGGAATTCAGCTGATTTTAGAGGAATATTTGTTAGTTCCAAAACTCCACACTTTCATACTTTGCTGCTGAAAACCACACAACGGATTCCTATTGAAGGAAATACAAGCTACTGGTAAGTACGCCTAGAATTACTTTTCAGGGTCAGTGCTGGGCTAAAAGATGCAGCACTGGGTTCTCTCCTGATAACAGGAGAGTAAATCGGAATTCGGAATTCAGCTGATTTTAGAGGAATATTTGTTAGTTCCAAAACTCCACACTTCGAAACTTTTCTGCTGAAAACCACACAATGGATTCCTAAGGAAGGAAATACAAGTTACTGGTAACTATGCTTAGAATTACTTTTCAGGGTCAGTGCTGGGCTAAAAGATGCAGCTCTGGGATCTCTCCTGATAACAGGTGAGTAAATCGGAATTCGTAGTTTGGCTTATTTTAGAGGAATATTTGTAAGTACCAAAACTCCATACTTCGAAACTTCTCTGCTGAAAACCACACAATGGATTCCTATTTAAGGAAATACAAGCTACTGGTAAGTATGCTTAGAATTACTTTTCAGGGTCAGTGCTGGGCTAAAAGATGCAGCACTGAGTTCACTCCTGATAACATGTGAGTAAATCGGAATTCGTAGTTTGGCTGATTTTAGAGGAATATTTTTAAGTTCCAAAACTCCACACTTAGAAGAATTTCCAAGTGAAACCAGTCAATGTAAGCCTATGGAAGGGAATACAAGTTACTGGTAAGTACGGTTAGAATTACTTTTCAGGATCAGTACTGGCCTTAAAGATTCAGCACTGACGTCTCTCCTGATAACAGGTGAGTAAATCGAAATTCGTAGTTCGGCTGATTTTAGAGGAATATTTGTAAGTTCCAAAACTCCACACTTAGAAACTTTTCTGCTGCAAACCACACAATGGATTCCTATGGAAGGAAATACAAGCTACTGGTTAGTACACTTAGAATTAATTTTCAGGGTCAGTGCTGGGCTAAAAGATGCAGCACTGAGATCTCTCCTGATAACAGGTTAGTAAATCAGAATTCGTAGTTTGGCTGATTTTAGAGGAATATTTGTAAGTTCCAAAACTCCACACTTAGAAACTTCTCTGCTGAAAACCATACAATGGATTCCTATGGAAGGAAATACAAGTTATTGGTAAGTACGCTTAGAATTACTTTTCAGGGCCAGTGATGGGCTAAAAGATGCAGCACTGAGTTCTCTCCTGATAACAGGTGAGTAAATCGGAATTCGTAGTTCGTCCAATTTTAGTGGAATATTTGTAAGTTCCAAAACTCCACACTTAGAAACTTTTCTGCTGAAAACCACACAATGGATTCCTATGGAAAGAAATACAAGTTACTGGTAAGTACGCTTAGAATTACTTTTCAGGGTCAGTGCTTGGCTACAAGATGCAGCACTGTGTTCTCTCTTGATAACAGGTTAGTAAATCAGAATTCGCAGTTTGGCTGATTTTAAAGGAATATTTGTAAGTTCCAAAACTCCACACTTAGAAACTTCTCTGCTGAAAACCATACAATGGATTCCTATGGAAGGAAATACAAGTTATTGGTAAGTATGCTTAGAATTACTTTTCAGGGTCAGTGCTGGGCTAAAAGATGCAGCACTGAGTTCTCTCCTGATAACAGGTAAGTAAATTGGAATTCGTAGTTCAGCTGATTTTAGAGGAATATTTTAAAGTTCCAAAACTCCACACTTAGAAGAATTTCCAAGTGAAACCAGTCAATGTTACCCTAGGAAAGGAAGTACAAGTTACTGGTAAGTACGGTTAGAATTACTTTTCAGGATCAGTACTGGCCTTAAAGATTCAGCACTGAGGTCTCTCCTGATAACAGGTGAGTAAATCGGAATTCATAGTTCGGCTGATTTTAGAGGAATATTTGTAAGTTCCAACACTTCATACTTAGAAACTTTTCTGCTGAAAACCACACAATGGATTCCTATGGAAAGAAATACAAGTTACTGGTAAGTACGCTTAGAATTACTTTTCAGGGTCAGTGCTGGGCTAAAAGATGCAGCACTGTGTTCTTTCTTGATAACAGGTAAGTAAATCAGAATTCGTAGTTTGGCTGATTTTAGAGGAATATTTGTAAGTTCCAAAACTCCACACTTAGAAACTTCTCTGCTGAAAACCACACAATGGATTCCTATGGAAGTAAATATAAGTTACTGGTAAGTACGCTTAGAATTACTTTTCAGGGTCAGTGCTGGGCTAAAAGATGCAGCACTGAGTTCTCTCCTGATAACATGTGAGTAAATCGGAATTCGTAGTTTGGCTTATTTTAGAGGAAAATTTTTAAGTACCAAAACTCCACACTTCGAACCTTCTCTGCTGAAAACAACACAATGGATTCCTATGGAAGGAAATACAAGTTACTGGTAAGTACCCTTAGAATTACTTTTCAGGGTCAGTGCTGGGCTAAAAGATGTAGCACTAGGATCGCTCCTGATAACAGGTGAGTAAATCGGAATTCGTAGTTCGGCTGATTTTAGAGGATTATTTTAACGTTCCAAACCTCCACACTGAGAAGAATTTCCAAGTGAAACCAGTCAATGTTAGCCTATGGAAGGAAATTCAACCTACTGGTAAGTACGGTTAGAATTGCTTTTCAGGATCAGTACTGGCCTTATAGATTCAGCACTGAGGTCTCTCCTGATAACAGGTGAGTAAATTGAAATTCGTAGTTTGGCTGATTTTAGAGGAATATTTGTAAGTTCCAAAACCCCACACTTAGAAACTTTTCTGCTGAAAACCACACAATGGATTCCTATGGAAGGAAATACAAGTTATTGGTAAGTATGCTTAGAATTACTTTTCAGGGTCTGTGCTGGGCTAAAAGATGCAGCACTGGGTTCTCTCCTGATAACAGGAGAGTAAATCGGAATTCGGAATTCAGCTGATTTTAGAGGAATATTTGTTAGTTCCAAAACTCCACACTTCGAAACTTTTCTGCTGAAAACCACACAATGTATTCCTAAAGAAGGAAATACAAGTTACTGGTAACTATGCTTAGAATTACTTTTCAGGGTCAGTGCTGGGCTAAAAGATGCAGCACTGTGTTCTCTCCTGATAACAGGAGAGTAAATCGGAATTCGGAATTCAGCTGATTTTAGAGGAATATTTGTTAGTTCCAAAACTCCACACTTTCATACTTTTCTGCTGAAAACCACACAACGGATTCCTATTGAAGGAAATACAAGCTACTGGTAAGTACGCCTAGAATTACTTTTCAGGGTCAGTGCTGGGCTAAAAGATGCAGCACTGGGTTCTCTCCTGATAACAGGAGAGTAAATCGGAATTCGGAATTCAGCTGATTTTAGAGGAATATTTGTTAGTTCCAAAACTCCACACTTCGAAACTTTTCTGCTGAAAACCACACAATGGATTCCTAAGGAAGGAAATACAAGTTACTGGTAACTATGCTTAGAATTACTTTTCAGGGTCAGTGCTGGGCCAAAAGATGCAGCACTGAGGTCTCTCCTGATAACATTTGAGTAAATCGGAATTCATAGTTTGGCTGATTTTAGAGGAATATTTTAAAGTTCCAAAACTCCACACTAAGAAGAATTTCCAAGTGAAACCAGTCAATGTAAGCCTATGGAAGGAAATACAAGTTACTGGTAAGTACGGTTAGAATTACTTTTCAGGATCAGTACTGGCCTTAAAGATTCAGCACTGAGGTCTCTCCTGATAACATTTGAGTAAATCGGAATTCGTAGTTCGGCTGATTTTAGAGGAATATTTGTAAGTTCCAAAACTCCACACTTAGATACTTTTCTGCTGAAAACCACACAATGGATTACTATGGAAGGAAATACAAGTTACTTGTAAGTACGCTTCGAATTACTTTTCAGGGTCAGTGCTGGGCTAAAAGATGCAGCTCTGGGATCTCTCCTGATAACAGGTGAGTAAATCGGAATTCGTAGTTTGGCTTATTTTAGAGGAATATTTGTAAGTACCAAAACTCCATACTTCGAAACTTCTCTGCTGAAAACCACACAATGGATTCCTATGGAAGGAAATACAAGTTACTGGTAAGTATGCTTAGAATTACTTTTCAGGGTCAGTGCTGGGCTAAAAGATGCAGCACTGAGTTCACTCCTGATAACATGTGAGTAAATCGGAATTCGTAGTTTGGCTGATTTTAGAGGAATATTTTAAAGTTCCAAAACTCCACACTTAGAAGAATTTCCAAGTGAAACCAGTCAATGTAAGCCTATGGAAGGGAATACAAGTTACTGGTAAGTACGGTTAGAATTACTTTTCAGGATCAGTACTGGCCTTAAAGATTCAGCACTGAGGTCTCTCCTGATAACATTTGAGTAAATCGGAATTCGTAGTTCGGCTGATTTTAGAGGAATATTTTAGAGTTCCAAACCTCCACACTGAGAAGAATTTCCAAGTGAAACCAGTCAATGTTAGCCTATGGAAGGAAATTCAAGTTACTGGTAAGTATGGTTACAATTACTTTTCAGGATCAGTACTGGCCGTAAAGATTCAGCACTGACGTCTCTCCTGATAACAGGTGAGTAAATCGAAATTCGTAGTTCGGCTGATTTTAGAGGAATATTTGTAAGTTCCAAAACTCCACACTTAGAAACTTTTCTGCTGCAAACCACACAATGGATTCCTATGGAAGGAAATACAAGCTACTGGTTAGTACACTTAGAATTACTTTTCAGGGTCAGTGCTGGGCTACAAGATGCAGCACTGTGTTCTCTCTTGATAACAGGTTAGTAAATCAGAATTCGCAGTTTGGCTGATTTTAAAGGAATATTTGTAAGTTCCAAAACTCCACACTTAGAAACTTCTCTGCTGAAAACCATACAATGGATTCCTATGGAAGGAAATACAAGTTATTGGTAAGTATGCTTAGAATTACTTTTCAGGGTCAGTGCTGGGCTAAAAGATGCAGCACTGTGTTCTCTCTTGATAACAGGTTAGTAAATCAGAATTCGCAGTTTGGCTGATTTTAAAGGAATATTTGTAAGTTCCAAAACTCCACACTTAGAAACTTCTCTGCTGAAAACCATACAATGGATTCCTAAGGAAGGAAATACAAGTTATTGGTAAGTATGCTTAGAATTACTTTTCAGGGTCAGTGCTGGGCTAAAAGATGCAGCACTGAGTTGTCTCCTGATGCCATGTGAGTAAATCGAATTCGTAGTTTGGCTTATTTTAAAGGAATATTTGTAAGTACCAAAACTCCACACTTCGAAACTTCTCTGCTGAAAACCACACAATGGATTCATATGGAAGGAAATACAAGTTACTGGTAACTATGCTTAGAATTACTTTTCAGGGTCAGTGCTGGGCCAAAATATGCAGCACTGAGGTCTCTCCTGATAACATTTGAGTAAATCGGAATTCGTAGTTCGGCTGATTTTAGAGGAATATTTGTAAGTTCCAAAACTCCACACTTAGATACTTTTCTGCTGAAACCACACAATGGATTCCTATGGAAGGAAATACAAGTTACTTGTAAGTACGCTTCAAATTACTTTTCAGGGTCAGTGCTGGGCTAAAAGATGCAGCTCTGGGATCTCTCCTGATAACAGGTGAGTAAATCGGAATTCGTAGTTTGGCTGATTTTAGAGGAATATTTTAAAGTTCCAAAACTCCACACTTAGAAGAATTTCCAAGTGAAACCAGTCAATGTAAGCCTATGGAAGGAAATACAAGTTACTGGTAAGTACGGTTAGAGTTACTTTCCAGGATCAGTACTGGCCTTAAAGATTCAGCACTGAGGTCTCTCCTGATAACATTTGAGTAAATCGGAATTCGTAGTTCGGCTGATTTTAGAGGAACATTTTAGAGTTCCAAACCTCCACACTGAGAAGAATTTCCAAGTGAAACCAGTCAATGTTAGCCTATGGAAGGAAATTCAAGTTACTGCTAAGTATGGTTACAGTTACTTTTCAGGATCAGTACTGGCCTTAAAGATTCAGCACTGAGGTCTCTCCTGATAACAGGTGAGTAAATCGAAATTCGTAGTTCGGCTGATTTTAGAGGAATATTTGTAAGTTCCAAAACACCACACTTAGAAACTTTTCTGTTGAAAACCACACAATGGATTCCTATGGAAGGAAATACAAGCTACTGGTAAGTACGCTTAGAATTAATTTTCAGGGTCAGTGCTGGGCTAAAAGATGCTGCACTGAGTTCTCTCCTGATAACATGTGAGTAAATCGGAATTCGTAGTTGGTCTGATTTTAGAGGAATATTTGTACGTTCCAACACTCCACACTTAGAAATTTTTCTGCTGAAAACCACACAATGGATTCCTATGGAAAGAATTACAAGTTACTGGTAAGTACGCTTAGAATTACTTTTCAGGGTCAGTGCTGGGCTACAAGATGCAGCACTGTGTTCTCTCTTGATAACAGGTTAGTAAATCAGAATTCGTAGTTTGGCTGATTTTAGAGGAATATTTGTAAGTTCCAAAACTCCACACTTAGAAACTTCTCTGCTGAAAACCATACAATGGATTCCTATGGAAGGAAATACAAGTTATTGGTAAGTACGCTTAGAATTATTTTTCAGGGTCAGTGCTGGGCTAAAAGATGTAGCACTGGGATCTCTCCTGATAACAGATGAGTAAATCGGAATTAGTATTTAGGCTGATTTTAGAGGAATATTTGTAAGTTCCAAAACTCCACACTTTCATACTTTTCTGCTGAAAACCACACAATCGATTCCTATGGAAGGAAATACAAGTTACTGGTAAGTATGCTTAGAATTACTTTTCAGGGTCAGTGCTGGGCTAAAAGATTCAGCACTGAGGTCTCTCCTGATAACATTTGAGTAAATCGGAATTCGTAGTTCGGCTGATTTTAGAGGAATATTTTAGAGTTCCAAACCTCCACACTGAGAAGAATTTCCAAGTGAAACCAGTCAATGTTAGCCTATGGAAGGAAATTCAAGTTACGGGTAAGTACGGTTACAATTACTTTTCAGGATCAGTACTGGCCTTAAAGATTCAGCACTGAGGTCTCTCCTGATAACAGGTGAGTAAATCGAAATTCGTAGTTCGGCTGATTTGAGAGGAATATTTGTAAGTTCCAAAACTCCACACTTAGAAACTTTTCTGCTGAAAACCACACAATGGATTCCTACAGAAGGAAATACAAGCTACTGGTAAGTACGCTTAGAATTAATTTTCAGGGTCAGTGCTGGGCTAAAAGATGCAGCACTGTGTTCTCTCCTGATAACAGGTGAGTAAATCGGAATTCGTAGTTCGTCTGATTTTAGAGGAATATTTGTAAGTTCCAAAACACCACACTTCGAACCTTCTCTGCTGAAAACCACACAAGGGATTCCTATGGAAGGAAATACAAGTTACTGGTAAGTAAGCTTAGAATTACTTTTCAGGGTCAGTGCTGGGCTAAACGATGTAGCACTGGGATCTCTCCTGATAACAGATAAGTAAATCGGAATTCGTAGTTCGGCTGATTTTAGAGGAATATTTGTAAGTTCCAAAACTCCACACTTTCATACTTTTCTGCTGAAAACCACACAACGGATTCCTATTGAAGGAAATACAAGCTACTGGTAAGTACGCCTAGAATTACTTTTCAGGGTCAGTGCTGGGCTAAAAGATGCAGCACTAGGTTCTCTCCTGATAACAGGAGAGTAAATCGGAATTCGGAATTCAGCTGATTTTAGAGGAATATTTGTTAGTTCCAAAACTCCACACTTAGAAACTTCTCTGCTGAAAACCATACAATGGATTCCTATTGAAGGAAATACAAGTTATTGGTAAGTACGCTTAGAATTACTTTTCAGGGTCAGTGCTGGGCTAAAAGATGCAGCACTGAGTTCTCTCCTGATAACAGGTGAGTAAATTGGAATTCGTAGTTCAGCTGATTTTAGAGGAATATTTGTTAGTTCCAAAACTCCACACTTTCATACTTTTCTGCTGAAAACCACACAATGGATTCCTATGGAAGGAAATACAAGCTACTGGTAAGTACGCTTAGAATTACTTTTCAGGGTTAGTACTGGCCTTAAAGATGCAGCACTGAGGTCTCTCCTGATAACATTTGAGTAAATCGGAATTCGTAGTTTGGCTTATTTTAAAGGAATATTTGTAAGTACCAAAACTCCACACTTCGAAACTTCTCTGCTGAAAACCACACAATGGATTCCTATGGAATGAAATACAAGTTATTGGTAAGTATGCTTAGAATTACTTTTCAGGGTCAGTGCTGGGCTAAAAGATGCAGCACTGTGTTCTCTCCTGATAACAGGAGAGTAAATCGGAATTCGGAATTCAGCTGATTTTAGAGGAATATTTTTTAGTTCCAAAACTCCACACTTTCATACTTTTCTGCTGAAAACCACACAACGGATTCCTATTGAAGGAAATACAAGCTACTGGTAAGTACGCCTAGAATTACTTTTCAGGGTCAGTGCTGGGCTAAAAGATGCAGCACTGGGTTCTCTCCTGATAACAGGAGAGTAAATCGGAATTCGGAATTCAGCTGATTTTAGAGGAATATTTGTTAGTTCCAAAACTCCACACTTCGAAACTTTTCTGCTAAAAACCACACAATGGATTCCTAAGGAAGGAAATACAAGTTACTGGTAACTATGCTTAGAATTACTTTTCAGGGTCAGTGCTGGGCTAAAAGATGCAGCACTGTGTTCTCTCCTGATAACAGGAGAGTAAATCGGAATTCGGAATTCAGCTGATTTTAGAGGAATATTTGTTAGTTCCAAAACTCCACACTTTCATACTTTTCTGCTGAAAACCACACAACGGATTCCTATTGAAGGAAATACAAGCTACTGGTAAGTACGCCTAGAATTACTTTTCAGGGTCAGTGCTAGGCTAAAAGATGCAGCACTGGGTTCTCTCCTGATAACAGGAGAGTAAATCGGAATTCGGAATTCAGCTGATTTTAGAGGAATATTTGTTAGTTCCAAAACTCCACACTTCAAAACTTTTCTGCTGAAAACCACACAATGGATTCCTAAGGAAGGAAATACAAGTTACTGGTAACTATGCTTAGAATTACTTTTCAGGGTCAGTGCTGGGCCAAAAGATGCAGCACTGAGGTCTCTCCTGATAACATTTGAGTAAATCGGAATTCATAGTTTGGCTGATTTTAGAGGAATATTTTAAAGTTCCAAAACTCCACACTAAGAAGAATTTCCAAGTGAAACCAGTCAATGTAAGCCTATGGAAGGAAATACAAGTTACTGGTAAGTACGGTTAGAATTACTTTTCAGGATCAGTACTGGCCTTAAAGATTCAGCACTGAGGTCTCTCCTGATAACATTTGAGTAAATCGGAATTCGTAGTTCGGCTGATTTTAGAGGAATATTTGTAAGTTCCAAAACTCCACACTTAGATACTTTTCTGCTGAAAACCACACAATGGATTCCTATGGAAGGAAATACAAGTTACTTGTAAGTACGCTTCGAATTACTTTTCAGGGTCAGTGCTGGGCTAAAAGATGCAGCTCTGGGATCTCTCCTGATAACAGGTGAGTAAATCGGAATTCGTAGTTTGGCTTATTTTAGAGGAATATTTGTAAGTACCAAAACTCCATACTTCGAAACTTCTCTGCTGAAAACCACACAATGGATTCCTATTTAAGGAAATACAAGTTACTGGTAAGTATGCTTAGAATTACTTTTCAGGGTCAGTGCTGGGCTAAAAGATGCAGCACTGAGTTCACTCCTGATAACATGTGAGTAAATCGGAATTCGTAGTTTGGCTGATTTTAGAGGAATATTTTAAAGTTCCAAAACTCCACACTTAGAAGAATTTCCAAGTGAAACCAGTCAATGTAAGCCTATGGAAGGGAATACAAGTTACTGGTAAGTACGGTTAGAATTACTTTTCAGGATCAGTACTGGCCTTAAAGATTCAGCACTGAGGTCTCTCCTGATAACATTTGAGTAAATCGGAATTCGTAGTTCGGCTGCTTTTAGAGGAATATTTTAGAGTTCCAAACCTCCACACTGAGAAGAATTTCCAAGTGAAACCAGTCAATGTTAGCCTATGGAAGGAAATTCAAGTTACTGGTAAGTATGGTTACAATTACTTTTCAGGATCAGTACTGGCCGTAAAGATTCAGCACTGACGTCTCTCCTGATAACAGGTGAGTAAATCGAAATTCGTAGTTCGGCTGATTTTAGAGGAATATTTGTAAGTTCCAAAACTCCACACTTAGAAACTTTTCTGCTGCAAACCACACAATGGATTCCTATGGAAGGAAATACAAGCTACTGGTTAGTACACTTAGAATTAATTTTCAGGGTCAGTGCTGGGCTAAAAGATGCAGCACTGAGATCTCTCCTGATAACAGGTTAGTAAATCAGAATTCGTAGTTTGGCTGATTTTAGAGGAATATTTGTAAGTTCCAAAACTCCACACTTAGAAACTTCTCTGCTGAAAACCATACAATGGATTCCTATGGAAGGAAATACAAGTTATTGGTAAGTACGCTTAGAATTACTTTTCAGGGCCAGTGATGGGCTAAAAGATGCAGCACTGAGTTCTCTCCTGATAACAGGTGAGTAAATCGGAATTCGTAGTTCGTCTGATTTTAGAGGAATATTTGTAAGTTCCAAAACTCCACACTTAGAAACTTTTCTGCTGAAAACCACACAATGGATTCCTATGGAAAGAAATACAAGTTACTGGTAAGTACGCTTAGAATTACTTTTCAGGGTCAGTGCTTGGCTACAAGATGCAGCACTGTGTTCTCTCTTGATAACAGGTTAGTAAATCAGAATTCGCAGTTTGGCTGATTTTAAAGGAATATTTGTAAGTTCCAAAACTCCACACTTAGAAACTTCTCTGCTGAAAACCATACAATGGATTCCTATGGAAGGAAATACAAGTTATTGGTAAGTATGCTTAGAATTACTTTTCAGGGTCAGTGCTGGGCTAAAAGATGCAGCACTGAGTTCTCTCCTGATAACAGGTAAGTAAATTGGAATTCGTAGTTCAGCTGATTTTAGAGGAATATTTTAAAGTTCCAAAACTCCACACTTAGAAGAATTTCCAAGTGAAACCAGTCAATGTTACCCTAGGAAAGGAAGTACAAGTTACTGGTAAGTACGGTTAGAATTACTTTTCAGGATCAGTACTGGCCTTAAAGATTCAGCACTGAGGTCTCTCCTGATAACAGGTGAGTAAATCGGAATTCATAGTTCGGCTGATTTTAGAGGAATATTTGTAAGTTCCAACAGTTCATACTTAGAAACTTTTCTGCTGAAAACCACACAATGGATTCCTATGGAAAGAAATACAAGTTACTGGTAAGTACGCTTAGAATTACTT